>NC_092103.1:15968836-17172710 GCF_045679555.1 Salvelinus alpinus | reverse complement strand
TTGAGGTGAAGAAAGCATTACTTTGAGAAGCTCCATAGGTCATTAGTGGTGGTGCGTTAAGCCAATCAGAAAGACTATCAGATCCCCAAATGGGCACATTTTATATGCCTACATTTGCACCTGTAGGCTATGTGTGCGCGTCCTTACTCAACATTGACAGGAGCGCTCCAAACAAAAGACAATGACTAAATTGACTACTCGTAAATTAAATAAACCAAAACTTGTTTCTCACAAATGCATCAACATCAATTAAATGTACAATATCAAACAAGATAATTATAAATCATAAGACAGTTAAGTATATTCTTCTGTATATCAAATTATATATACATGAACTGTCGTAGAAAATCACTTCAAATATAACTCTTACAAGAACTTTGTGAACTCAAATAAGATTTTTAATACAAATTGTATCACAATCTGGAATGTCCGCGGAACACACCCCGCTTCCCAACCCCGGTTCCAACATTTATACATAAATAGCATATGGGTCCACCCCATATGCAAATAAGCATACTTCCCCTAATTTTCCCTGCCATCATTATCTTTTTAGTTCAGGCTTCCTGCTTGTTCACGCCTACTAACGCCCATATCTGCTTTCAATTAGTTTATAATGGTGACCGGACCCTCCATCCTAGTGTGTCAGCATAATGTGTCAATGTACTCTTTGTTTTGTTTGCCTTTATTGGAATCAGCAGATTCAGCCTTATAGGCCTTCCTTTTAGAAGCAGCTGACTATGGATCCCTCTATCTTTAGTGTGTCAGCATAATGTGTCAATGTACTCTTTGTTTTGTTTGCCTTTATTGGAATCAGCAGATTCAGCCTTATAGGCCTTCCTTTTAGAAGCAGCTGACTATGGATCCCTCTATCTTTAGTGTGTCAGGTCAGCAGACCATGTGTTCTCTCCCTTTCATTAGTGTCAGGTCAGCAGACCATGTGTCTAATTGTCCTAGGCATATTTCTCTGATGTTTGTCTTATTGGAATTGTCAGACTATATGTCTCTTCTACCATTAGCATCCAGTTGCCTTATGTTACTACTACAATCCCCCCTCTGGGGCTATTTAGCCACATAAATGATACAAATAAGACTTTGGGATAGTAAAAGAAAATACCTATGATAAACAAGAAAATACAAAAAATAAAAACAAAGTGAAGCATATAAACCAACTAGACCAAACATCTCCAATGTGAAATAGGAGTAAAAGATCTAATCAGAAACATAAAAAACAAAAACTAACTAGACCAAACATCTCCAATATTCATAAGAGTAATAGATCAAATTTGGTATAAAAAATATAAGGACAAAATATTACATATTTGATGAAGCATGAGCGTGTAGGTACATAGCCTTGCCTGAGGTTATCTCAGTTATGTGAAAATCAAAATAATACAAGGAGTATAATAATAAATGAATAAGAAAAAAATCAAAGACCTACATGCAGTTACAAAAGAAAATTGACACAACATCATTCTAAATTTAAGCATTTCAACATGATCCTCCCTCGCAGACACCTCTCTAATAAAGTGATATCAATGATACCAACCTTTGTTTAGAAGATTAAGGACATGGTCCATAGACACTTGTAACCGGAATACCCTTTGTTACCTAACATGTTTTTTTTGAAATTAACCTAGTTTTTAGAAGGCATAACTAGCTTTAATTAAAGGAAACCATATATATAGTCATTGATATACATAACTAAAAATTCAACCAAACATACAGAAACACAAGGCCTTAAACAAAAATAGATATACTAAAATCCTTACATAGGAGCACAGTCCTCATCCTGACATATTCTACAATCACCTCTTTGACATTTTGCGCAAAACACGGGGTCTCCGTGATGGTCATGGCCTTCCACATTAAATTTTGTGCACCACTTGCACCTACGGCGCAAATGACACTTTTTGTGGACATGTACCAGTAGACAGTCGTCTGAATTTGGGAATACAGCATATACAGGCAGACCATCCTTACTGAAATCATGGCAAGCATAACCACCTCCCGGCATCACTCCATAGAGACAGTTTGGATTGCCAAAGGGGCAGTCCAGAGGTCCACCAACTGCATTGCAAAGTTTTCCATATTTATTGGTATAATGGCCTGGGCTCCCAGGTACAGGATTAATTATCACTGGAGGGTCAGCACTCCTTACAGACATCTGTTTAACTGTTGTCTGGACCACAAGTGATTTTATCAAAGGTAAAACACAACAAAATACAAGACCCAGAGCCAATAACCCCCCTCCCAGCACAATAGCCATCCTAGCAAACACAGCTCCCCACTTTCCTAATGCTAGATCCAACCAATCCCAAACATGAGAGTCAAACCCAGCATTTGCCTTAACCTCAGCTCGTAAACCTTTAAGTTTAGCCATAGCGATAGCGAAGGATCCATTAGGTGCAGTGTTATTGGGAAGAAAAGTGCAACAATCATCTCCAAACATAACACAAACTCCACCCTTCTCCGCTAATAGCCAATTGAGAGCCTGTCTGTTTTGCCAAGTCATTTTACTGGTAGCCTGTACCTGTTCCCCCAACGCTGTTAGAGCCGAGTCGGTATAGTTAATAAATCTCTGTTGGTTATAATAAATATAATTAATCCACTCTAAATTCTTATTAGGTGTTATCCACAAAAAGATTGATTCAAATCCTGATTTAATCTCATCTCTTGCTTTGTACTCGTTAGGAACACCTCTAGGTTGGCCTATTGCATCCAAATAGACCTTGGGGTCAGACTCATATTCTCTTTTTACTCTATTTTTAGTATTTTGTTGCCTAGCATCACTAGGATCCCATTCAATGATAGTTATCTGTTGAATCAACCTAACTCTTGCACAGAGACCTGTCCATCCCTTTGGCAATGTTGCCCTTAATCTCTTTCCCCCACATATCCAGAAGAAATCTGCAACTACCTTGGTCTGTTCTTCATATGGTGCAATTAAAGGTAGTGCTAGAGTTTGATTTTGACAACTATCATGAATGACCACTTTTCCCACCCAACTTCCAGCTGCTTGATAAGTAGCCCTTCTTGGAGTGTCTGCATTCCATGTGGTATCCGTAGTTAAGTGCCATGTGATCTCGCATTGACCTTTAAACTTCCCCATCTCATTCTGTCCTTTTGTGCTGTTAAAACATTCATATGTTTGTTGATAATCTATCCGATATTTATGTGGGACCTCTAGCTTCTGTACTTCCATCCTTATATCCAATTCTTTACACCACTTTCCCCAACCAGTTTGATTGTAATACTGATGATAATATGGATTACCCAAATATGACAAACATTCAGCTGGGCAATAAGGCCTTTCTGGTCTACTCAAATGACAAAAGTTCTTATTAAATTCAGCACAGTCCTTGTAATCATAAGGACTTGGTACCACCACTAATTCTGTCAGCGGAGAGGGTGCACATAGTAAGCAATTTGTCAATTTTAATTTCATTGCTGTATATTGAGCCCATTCATACCATTCATTTCCTACTAATTTCTTCAATGATTTGTCCTTGTATAGTTCTGGGGTTAAAGCATCAGTTGGAGTCACATTGTCCTTTTCTCGAGGCAGATTGTTAGTGTTTTTCAGAAAGTTCCAAATGTCAGTAAAAAACCCTTTTGGTTCTGATGCCTCAGGTTTCTTTGTGGGTACATTAGACTGTTTGTTAATAGCAATGGATGATACCTTGGTAGTAACTGCTGTAATCCTTGCAGCAATTTCCACTGTTGTTGTCGTTTTAGTTATCACCAGCTCTTCCTGTTTAGGTATTGGCGTAGGACCAATTCTAATGACTGTGGTGCTACTCCCTTTGGTCAATCTGGTTCTCGTTATTTCAACTATTAAGTCTTCACCTTCAACTGGTTCAATCTGATTCATGGTGAGCACCCACTCGTCTACTTCTTTGGTTAATGTCAGGTCACATCCTTTTGGGTCCCAAATGACTTCTCCCTTTGTTTGGTGATGTGTCCATCCACAGAATGCAATCTCAGGTAGAGGCTTGATCCTTTTGATTGAGATTGTCTTCTGTTCTCCTGTTTCAGTTATGAGTTGAGGTGGAACAGAGATTCTAACCTTGTCAGTCTTTTTTAATTGTTCGGCTGATTCCTCTCTTCTCTTCCTGCTTCCACCATACTTCTTGATTGTGTGTGAGTCTGTTGTTACTGTACTAGTGTTGATTATTATTTTTGCTATGTCAATGTCTTTCTTCTGCCGTTCTAACTTCAATTGTTTGTTAGGGGGACCCTTCAAGAGTTGAAAAGTCAATTGTGGGGAAATCCCCTTCCCTCTCTTGTGATGCTTCTCTTCCTGTTTCTTCCCCTGAGGCTCCCTCCTCAGGCCGAACTGGGCTTTCATCTGGAAGGGTATCAATTTCAGGGAAGAGATGTTCCCATTCTGCAGGTGGTACTTCGGGATCCCATTGTGGAGGGCTTCTATCAAAGAGGTCTGCCACAGCAGGTATGTCATCAGGAGTAACAGGCATGTTACTCCCCCCCATTTCTGGGCTCTCTGACCATACCTGAGGAAGCTGTGGTTGTTTGTCCCTTTCCTGTTTAGACTGTTTTCCCCTGGTACTTCTTCTGAGATTTTGAATTGATGCACTCGTCGTATCTTGGCTTGTATCTGGTCTGCCATTTTCTTGACTCCTCCCTGGTGTTTTGATCGTTTCCTCTGCTCCTGCTCCCTCTGGGCTCCCGCCTGGTGTATCAGCATCCTCTGTGTTCTCATCTCTATGTGGTTGTATCCTTTTCTCTGTTGGGACTCGTGTGCAGTGGTTTAGATGATACCACGTCTTGCTTCCTTTCACCTGGACTGCTGTTTTTGTGGCTGCGGCCACCTCGTAGGGTCCTTCTCTCCTCGGCTGATCCCACTTCCTTCGGAACACTCGAACGTAGACCAGATCTCCTGGTATCACTGGGAGAGGTCCTTCAGGTCCAGGCTCCGGCACCGTCTTTTTCTCCTGTGAATATATAGCTTTGTGTATGTTGGTTAGATACATCACATACGATTTTAATTCACTTTGCAATATATCCAAGGAGGGACCTTTATACAATCCTCCTAACATTGGTATAGGCATGGGTCGACCCGTAAGCATTTCATGCGGCGATAGATGCGTGTTTCTGTTAGTTTCCATGCGGCAACTCATTAGTGCAAGCGGTAAAGCATCCACCCAATTAAGCCCTGTAGATCTACAAATCTTTGTTATCTTGTTTTTCAGAAAACCGTTAACTCTCTCAACCATCCCCTGCGATTGGGGATGATAGACACATCCCAGCCTTTGTTTCATCCTTAGCTGCTGTATTATTGTTTTTACAACTTTTTGTATAAACGCTGAACCATTGTCTGAGCTAATTTCGGACGGAATCCCGAATCTGGGAATTACTTCTGTTGATAAGAATTTTATCACTGTTCTTGACCCCTGATCCACTGATGGTACTGCTTCCACCCATCTGCTGAACCTGTCTATGATAACTAACATGTACCTTTTACCCCTTATAGGTTTTATCATGTCTACATAGTCCATCACAATATGTCTAAACGGGCCTTCTGGAACCGGTATGTGACCTATAGGCGTAGCTATACCTTTACGTATGTTGTTTTTTGCACATATATCACATTTTGACAAAATCTCATCTACTGTTGCCTGTAGATAAGGTGACCAAAAACCTTGTTTTTTGATTTTTCTTATCACCTCCCCCCTTGCACAATGATCAATATCATGTGCATCATTAATAAGTAGCGTCAGTAGAGTGGTGGTGGCCAATATGGCACCATCATGTGTTCTCCATATCCCATGTCTATCTACCGAGGCCCCCCTCTGTAGCCAGGTATTCTGTTCAGTAATACCAGCACGAGCCTGAATTTGAATTAGCTCAGCCGGAGATGTAAGAGGTGCAATAGCAACCATGTCCATTAATGGTGCAATGAGAATAGGAACAATACATTTAGATGCTTTTTTGGCAGCTTCATCCGCTGCATTATTGCCCCTAATAACAAAATCATTACCTTTTTTGTGCGCTTGACACTTGATTATAGCTAACTTCCGAGGATACATTAATGCTGTCATTAATTTAACAATTTGAGCATGATGTTGGATGGGAGTTCCATCACTCTTTCGAAAACCTCTCTGTTTCCAGACTGCACCAAACAAATGACATACGCCGTGTGCGTAAGCGGAATCAGTATAGATATTAACGGTTTTACCTCTTCCTAGCCCACATGCTGCAGTCAGAGCCTGTAATTCAGCTAGCTGGGCAGAGCAAGGCTGAGGACAATGCTCTAATATTTCCTCAGTGAAAGCTTTCCCCTTTTGCTTAACTACCGCAAACCCTGCATGAGTACCTGTATAATCTTTAAAACAAGAACCATCTACAAAGTAACTTTCCAGGTCATATCCCTCTTGACCTATTAATGGAATTGATTCTAAGTCTGGACGTAGTTTGGTAAATGTTAAAGCCTCGGCTACACAATCATGTGCTTCTCCTTCAAAATCAAATGGAATCCTTTCTGCCGGATTCACAGTGTTACATCTTTTAATGAGAACATCAGGGTACGTGAGTAAGCTCATATAATCCATCGTCCTTGCATTAGTTAACACAAATTTACCCTGTTCTATCAACTCCACTATTTTATGATGAGTGCTGATAATCACCGGATACCCCATGGTTATAGTTGATGCTTTGTCATATGCATAATGCAATGCCGCTAATCCCTGATAACACGGTGGGTATCCCTGAGCTACCGGATCCAATTTAGAGCTATAATAAGCAATAGGTTGTTTCTTCCTACCACTACAAGTTTCTTGCATAAGAACAGCTGCTGCATAATTGTTGCACCTGTTTGCGACGTATAACAAGAATGGTTTAGTGTAATCTGGGGTGGCTAGAGCTGGTGCTGTTTGCATTTCTGTTTTAAGTGTTTCAAATGCAACCAACGCATCAGTGTTCCAATCTAGTCTTGCTCTTAGATTAAGCTGTCCAGCTTCTTTCATTATTTCTCTCAGAGGAGCTGTTTTAACTACATACTCTTCTATCCAATCAGAACTAAATCCTGTCATTCCCAAAAAGGTCATCATTTGAGCTACCGTTTGTGGTAACGGTGCTTTGCTAATACCCTCTAGCTGTCCAGGAGCTATTGCTTTAGTTCCATGAGCTATTGTTCTACCTAAGTACTCAACCTGAGGTTGACAGTACTGTAGTTTTGTTTTAGAGACTTTGTGTCCTCCTTCTGCTAAGCGTTGCAGTACTTTTAGTGAGTCAGAATGACATTGTTCCAAAGTTGAGGCACAGATCAACAGGTCATCCACATATTGGATCAGTGTGCCATCTAACATTAATTCTTCCAGGTCTGCTCTCAATATCTGATTGAAAAAATGTGGACTATCCTTAAAACCCTGTGGGGTCCTAGTATAAGACAAAGTTTTGCCCCTATATCTAAATGCAAACAAATGTCTGCACTCCTCCGCCAGGGGTATACTAAAAAACGCTCCACAGAGGTCAATAACCGTGAAGTATTTGGCCTCCGGGGGAACATTGGTCAGCAGAGTGTGAGGGTTTGGGACTTCAGCAGGACAATCCTGCACTATATCGTTAACAGCTCTTAGATCATGGACCAGTCTCCATTTTTTACCATCGGCTTTAAGAACAGGTAGCAAGGGTGTATTGCAATCACTGGGCATCTCTATCAATACTCCTGCCCTGAGCAGTCCTTCTATTGTCAATCTTATTCCTTCTTCA
Organism: Salvelinus alpinus; assembly: GCF_045679555.1. Taxonomy (NCBI): domain Eukaryota; kingdom Metazoa; phylum Chordata; class Actinopteri; order Salmoniformes; family Salmonidae; genus Salvelinus; species Salvelinus alpinus. The sequence continues at coordinate 17,164,982 of NC_092103.1, read as the reverse complement.
GCCTCAGGCTTCATAGGATACTGGGTTTTCCATGGAAGTTTGGCATTAGGTTTTATTTTGACAGAAACGGGACTAGCAGATTTAACTAGTCCTACGTCTGTATCGTGTTGCGACCATACCTCAGTTGGTATGGTTTTCTCCATTTCTGCTCTAAGTTCACTGATTAATCCTATTCCTTCACCTAACACTACCTGCTGGCCTGCACTAACCTCTACCTCCCTTGGATCACCAATCAACATAGTAGTGGTAACTATTTTGATGAATGATTTATCCTTTGAATGAAAGATTAGTGGATTGTCAGTTTTATCCCACTTCTGTTTCCCAACTTCCTTCATCATCGATCCTAGATCTTTAGATGTATAACCCTGATTTATCAGTAAAGTAATGTGAGGAACAGAGTCAGAGACATTGAACCATGTCTTCACAAATTCAGACCCGGCTCCATCCATCACATCCATTGCGGCTCCCTGCTTTCCAATAACTATAATTTGAGACATTATTGGTGCTTTCCTTCCATATGCCCCCATAACCCAAAGTTGTTCAAGCAATGGGTCCAGATGTGGGTCAAATTGCATTGTGCAATGATATTCAGATTTAGCTCTAACTGCTTTAGGTATTTGGGCCTGGATGAATTTACCCCATTTCCTGACAGTTCTATCCACATCTGCTTCAATGCCTCCTAGCCAATATACATTAGCTGTTCCTTCTGTACCCATCACTGGTAATTGTAATCCTGTTTTTTCAATTATTACTCCATCAGGAGAACATTTAATTTGTAAGCCCAACTTGCATAGTGCGTCTCTTCCTAATAGATTAACTGGTGTTTGATCTGACACTAAAATTGGAATTGTGACTGATTTACCATCAGTCGTTAGCCGAACTGGAGCGGTCATTGGAATTAACTGCGTATTTCCCGAGAATCCTATTGTTTTGGCATATTTACCAGACATGGGGAGATGAGAGGCATAATTTGGACTCACACATGTATAAGTAGCTCCAGTATCTATCATCATGGGTGTACCTCTGTTTTCTATTTGAACCTGCAGTATAGGTTCTTGATCAGCCCTTGTTGTTATTATTGGAAACTGACCCTCCCCTTTGAGATTCCCTGGGCATCCCTAGTTTTGTTGATTAGGCCCTGACCATGTGTTCACAGGACCTGAAGGTTGGTTAGGGTTGCCCTGCCAATCGTTATGTTGATTCCAACCATTCTGATTTTGTTGGAAGTTTGGGGTATTATACGTCGGTGGCGATCTACTATTTCTATTTCCCTCAGTTCGATTCTGCCATGGGCGTGTAGGGCACTCTCGCCTGTTGTGTCCTGGTTGCCTACATCCCCAACAGGTGCCTGGTGGCCCTCGAGAGTCTACAGATCCCTTGCCTTTATCAAATTGTACAGTTTTCTGTTGTTTTTTTCCCCCATTCCAAATCGGGGGCTGTGTGTACACATTTACTACTGGCGGTGCAGGTAACACTTGAGCCCGACCAGGGCCGAACAGCTGTGGCTCTCCTGGGGAGACAGCAGCCATTGTTCCCATCTCTGGCCCAGGGGTAGTGACGACAGCCTGGACTTTCTTTTTCCCTTTGTTGGTTAGTTCATCCAACTGCAGCAAGGTCAGTCTTCTCTGAATGTCTTTGCCTTGATCTATCTGTCTCTGTTCATCTTTTCTGTATTTCTCTACTGCATGGACCACGTAGTCACAGAATTCCCTGTAAGGTTTTGATGTAAGTCCCACCACATCCTCCAGCCTTCTCCTTACTGGCTGGGGCATGGCTTCTATTATTGAATTTCGGAACATAGTTGTCATTAGTTCATTGCCCTCAGGGTCTTGCTCTGTTTCCATCCTCCACCTTTTCAACTGTCCATGTAGGTAGGTAGCTGGGTTTTCTGTGTCCCCGATAATTCCACCTCTTAGTGCTTTGGGATCCACTTTTGTTGGATATGTTTCTCTTAAAGCACGCCAGATGACTGGTCTGTATCTGTCGAACAGTAATCCATCATTTATCACTCCCCCATCTGTACCATCGATGCCACCGTCCTGCATGATCTCTCCCATAGTATGCATGCTCGTCACCCTGGCCAGTAGTGCCCTTATGTCCCCCACCGCCAGCAATTTCCCCACTGTATGTTCTTCAAATGTTCTGATCCATTTACCTGCCCCCTCATGTAAATCAGGTAGACGGACAACCAAACCCTCCAAATCCTGTGTAGCCCATGGCGTATAATGTCCCTGATCGCCTTTTATCAGAATCGGACATTGTTTTCCATAAAAGCCAGATTCTTTTCTTGACCCTTCTCTACGAGCCCTGGGGTAGTTTTCCACCAACTCATCAGTTAAATCCTTATTGGTGCTGCGGGCCCGAGCTTTTTCTTGTTTATCTAGTCTTCTCTTGCTTTCTTCTAGGTTTGATTTTAATAGTCCCAATTCCTTATCTATTTTTTGTCCAAGTAATTGACCCTCTTCTTCTAGTCTGTCCCTATATTGTCTATCACTATCTTCCTCTTCTTCTTCTGATAACTCCTTATCTACTCTAGCTGTTTCTAATGCTGCCAGAGCCTTTCTTAAACCCCCATAACAATTGAAGCCATCTCCCTCAATCCTAGAATCTCTTGTAGTCTTTCTCTGGTCCTTGTCTGCTGAATAAGATGATGCACATGCTGCTTCAGGCTCAGCCCTTTCTTCCCCTTCTGTTAAGTCTATTTCGCCTTGTATATCCAAATGACCCTTTATCATTGGAAATTGTCCATTGAAATAAGGTGGGGGGTTAAGCATCCATTCATTTTTCATTTTCATTGTTTTATCATCTTTCTTCAGCATTTCTCTTGCCTTTTTCATGCTTTTTAACAAACCAGATCCTTCTTCTTTGAACATTTTTAGTATTTCATTTTCTCTTTCTCGTTTATTTCTTCTTTTTTGTTTCTTGTCATTTGGTTTGTGGTTCTTTATTAGTGTCTCCATTTCCTCACACACCGAAACATCCAACGTTCCCACCGCTGGCCATTTGGTATTTAGTTTTCTTGTGCGTTTCTCCCATTTTATTGAAGTTTTTATTATTTCTTTTTTACTCAAGGGATGCCTTGCCCCTAAGATCTCTACTGGTGTTCTATTCATTTTATTATAGTTCTAATCAATTTTATGATTTCTTTTTAATACCTTATCTTTATCTTTATTTATTTATATTGTTTATACTTTCTTACCTCTACTTCATGTTCCTTATTGCTTGATCCTAAATTCAATTGATTAGTGTATCAAGCCTCCCCTTGTCTCCTTTTTATCCTGGTCACTCGATTTTGCACCACTGTCTACTCATCAGGCTATTTTTAGACCGTAGCTTCTGTAGACACAGAGTGTCTGACGGCCTGTTTTTTCCTCTTTCTTTGTTCCTCCGTACGCGAATTCTTAATGTGTCCTGGATTCCACTATTTATCTTAACCAACCTAGATTCATTTTTAACTTAATAGTATAATTTCAATTTATTGGCGCTCCTACTTTCTGTTTTGTTTCACACTTTTCTATCCGTATTTATACTATTCGGTTAACGCCTTTTTTAAGTATTTTTATTTATTCTTTGTTTTGACACCTTTTTTAGTAATTCTACTATGGTCGCTTATTACTTTATCACATCAGTGTTTTTATCCTTGATTACAACTTATTTTACTTCGATGTTTCTTAACTTCTTTCCCTCTGCCTAATAGCAGTTAACGACACCCTTCATCAATTTTACTCTGTCACAGGAGAGCTGCGCGCACCCTCTTCAGGACGCTCTGCCTACACGCACACAACCTGTCCTATCTTTTTTCCTAATCTTCTATTTTTACACAGATCTACTCATTCCTTACAACATTATCATTCATCCTTTTATGTTACAGCCGTTCATTCAATCCCTTTGTTTTTACCTCAAAACAACTCAGTCTTTCTTTTTTGACTTAATTCACTTCCACCTACATAAGCCTAGACTTCTTACAATATGACGAGACTACTGTCTAATCGGATCAGCTTGTCTTCATATCCTATTCAACCCCCAATACTTATCTTTTCTTCTATTATTAGGGTAGTATTGTGGCGTGACCTACTGAATTACCAAACTCTGGTAGCTAGACAGAGCGGTTTTTTATTCGCAGGATTTCTTTTGCATTTGAACGCCGCACAATCGGGCCAACGTTTTTCCTGCACCTACTACTTCACTCATACAGTCCTCTTTTCAGAGCAGAAACTATGAATATTTATTTAACTACTGATTTATGTTTTGACCGTATAAGTTACTTTTGCAGTTGAACGCCGCACAATCGGGCTAACGTTTTCCTACAACCTACTGTTTTATGCTTTGACTGTATAAGCTACTTTTTCAGTTGAACGCCGCACAATCGGGCTAACGTTTTCCTACAACCTACTGTTTTATGCTTTGACTGTATAAACTACTTGTTGTAGCCCTGCGCCGCTCAACTAGAGAGTACAAACAGTTGCGCCGATCAGCCCACACAAGGCTGCTCAAAATGAATGGTCCGACGAGAGGGGCAGTCCGAATCACACACACCCAACACGAGTCGCCCGCTCAGGTTGACTGAGGTGTGTTTACGCACATCCCAAAACAGATCCTGACACGGTCGAACCCGGCCAAGCAGAATCAGACGGAACAACTCCCCCAATCAAACCAGACACATGAACCTGTCTCGAGCAGTCCAACCAGAACAAATGCCCGCTCCCCCCAGCCAAACACCCGACACAATCAAAGTTCACAGTTCCAGTTCACTCAATCTCCAGACATGCGCATTCATACAAAACCCAAACTCACACATGCACGCACATTTATTTGAATTCAAAAGTTCTTTCGTTTTTATCGTTTTTTAGGAAATTTGAGAGAGAGACCTACATGACATTCCTCCCGCTGAGACAGGACTCTGAAGCAATCCACACAAACATTTCAACTATTGTAAGAACTTGCTTACCGTATATAGTTGGGTGGCCACCTCTGTTTGCTTAGATTGTCCAAAGAACCCGCCAGCCAAGAACGTCACCGTCCCTGTCACTCCTGGCAAGCTCGCCAATTATGTCGTAGAAAATCACTTCAAATATAACTCTTACAAGAACTTTGTGAACTCAAATAAGATTTTTAATACAAATTGTATCACAATCTGGAATGTCCGCGGAACACACCCCGCTTCCCAACCCCGGTTCCAACATTTATACATAAATAGCATATGGGTCCACCCCATATGCAAATAAGCATACTTCCCCTAATTTTCCCTGCCATCATTATCTTTTTAGTTCAGGCTTCCTGCTTGTTCACGCCTACTAACGCCCATATCTGCTTTCAATTAGTTTATAATGGTGACCGGACCCTCCATCCTAGTGTGTCAGCATAATGTGTCAATGTACTCTTTGTTTTGTTTGCCTTTATTGGAATCAGCAGATTCAGCCTTATAGGCCTTCCTTTTAGAAGCAGCTGACTATGGATCCCTCTATCTTTAGTGTGTCAGCATAATGTGTCAATGTACTCTTTGTTTTGTTTGCCTTTATTGGAATCAGCAGATTCAGCCTTATAGGCCTTCCTTTTAGAAGCAGCTGACTATGGATCCCTCTATCTTTAGTGTGTCAGGTCAGCAGACCATGTGTTCTCTCCCTTTCATTAGTGTCAGGTCAGCAGACCATGTGTCTAATTGTCCTAGGCATATTTCTCTGATGTTTGTCTTATTGGAATTGTCAGACTATATGTCTCTTCTACCATTAGCATCCAGTTGCCTTATGTTACTACTACAGAACTTAATTTCCTTTAGACTCAGTGCTGAGTGCACAAACAATGTTTCCACTCCTACATTGAGAATGCGAAGATTGGAATAATAATATTGAATGCATTAACAGAAATTACCATAACCAAAGAAACAAACATTGTAGATTTAAAGTTAATTCCTATCATTTCTGATGTACTACTGGTTATATATGTAGTAGGGAATTGATATACACTAACAATCAAACGCAAACAATTCACATAATGAATGTGCACAAAATTGGCTAGAGAGCGCATTCTGGAGAGAGTAGTGCATCTGGTTGCATGGTCAGTCCAACGTCTGCATTGGCCATGCAGCATTTATGGTGATATGACCTCAGCACAAGTCAGGGCATTCATACTTCTTGCGATTCATGGAGCAGTGCAGAGTTGTTGTCAAGGAAGTGAGTTTGTGTTTATACAGGCATTACCGCCCCCACCTAGTGTCAACCAATCATGTCAATGCGGAGCTATACGCAGCCCTCCGCATTGTTACATCATTTGGGAGGTGCATGGCGATGCGGTACAGAGCTGGATTTGGCCTCTGCATGCCTCTGGAGGCTCTGCGATTGCGTCACACCCTGCATATGGTTCTTCCGACTACATTTTCGGATCAAGCATAAATTGGCTTTAAGTCTCGGTCTCTGCAATGGATTAGTTCACTGAGACGGGGGCAAATATATATTTGTTTTAGTCAAGCAGTAGCAAACACTCTTGGTCAACCAACAGCCTAACGACCAAACAATCAACCGGTCGACTAATGTGCTTGGGCTGTCCTAAGTCACGTTTGTTTACAAACACACAACGACAAGAGACCAGAGCCTTGTGAGTCACTCACTGTGGTGCAGCACACACCAGGTGATCTAGTTACAGTATGGAATTCACAAAATGATAGATATCTTATAATTATTACCGTAACTGTCTAAAATGTGCTAAATGCTGTGCATTTGGTTTTCTAACTTAGTAGCTAGTTATATAGTCTTGCAAAATGAAACGTATCTTGGTAACAGCAGAGAATCCCCTCCTGGATCAAGAGCCTTGCTGTCTACTTGTTTTGTGTGCAGCAAACTGTGTAGAATTTGAGTTGCTTGCATAACTTTATGAGCTGGGATGACTGTCCTGCAAATAGCTTGCATTTTGCTATGAGATTTGACATGTACTTGTTAGCATTGCTAGCCTTCAGATTACAGCGGCTCAATGGGCCCCTTGTGTTCAGTGCCGGTGTTACTGAATATCCCCGGATGGCACAAGGTCTGTTTGACAGTATGAAAACTGCCTAAATCTGACGTGCACAGACCTTTTGTGGGGGCATCCCAAAAAAGATTTCCCACAACCGCGGTCACAGATTCGTTCAGCAATTAATACAAGTGGGGAAATCAGCACAATCGGATAAGTAAAGTATTTTGTAGAACTATTTTGATCTGGAATAAATTATCAATTTATTAACAATAATTCCAGTCAAAATAGAAGATAGTAAGAAATATTACATTTACATTTACGTCATTTAGCAGACGCTCTTATCCAGAGCGACTTACAAATTGGTGCATTCACCTTATGACATCCAGTGGAACAGCCACTTTACAATAGTGCATCTAAATCTTTTAAGGGGGGGGGGGGGGTGAGAAGGATTACTTTATCCTATCCTAGGTATTCCTTAAAGAGCCTAACATTACTATATCCAACCCAACTCCATTTGTTGCCACTAATATGTATCCCAGTGGTTTTCAAACTTTTTGACCCGCTACCCCCCCAAAGAAATTTGTGACTCGTGCGCATTCGGAAAGTATTCAGACCCCTTCCCCTTTTTCACATTTTGTTACGTTACAGCCTTATTCTAAAATGAATTCAATAAAAGTTACTCATCAATCTACACACACTACCCCATAATGACAAAGCAAAATTGTTGGAATTGTATAAAAAAATGTTATTAACATAAGTATTCAGACCCTTTGCTATGAGTCTCAATTGAGCTCAGGTGTATCCTGTTTCCATTGATCATCCTTGAGATGTTTCTACAACTTGATTGGGGTCCACCTGTGGTAAATTCAATTGATTGGACTTGATTTGGGAAAGCACACACCTATCTATATATGGTCCCACAGTTGACAGTGCATGTCAGAGCAAAAACTAAGCCATGAGGTTGAAGGAATTGTCCGTGAGCACAGATCTGGGGGAAGGTACCAAAAAATGTCTGCATCGTTGAAGGTCCCCAAGAACACAGTGGCCTCCATTCTTAAATGGAAGAAGTTGGAACCACCAAGACTCTTCCTAGAGCTGGCCTCCCGGCCAAACTGAGCAATCGGGGGAGAAGGGCCTTGGTCGGGCAGGTGACCAAGAACCGATTGTCACTCTGACAGAGCTCCAGAGTTCCTCTGTGGAGATGAGAGAACCTTCCAGAAGGACAACTATCTCTCCAGTACTCCACCAATCAGGCCTTTATCGTATGGTGGCCAGACGGAAGCCACTCTTCAGTAAAAGGCACATGACAGCCCGCTTGGAGTTTGCCAAAAGGCACCTAAAGGACTCTCAGACCATGAGAAACAAGATTCTCTGGTCTGATGAAACCAAGATTGAACTCTTTGGCCTGAATGCCAAGGATCACATCTGGAGGAAACCTGGCACCATCCCAACGGTGAAACATGGTGGCAGCATCATGCTGTTGGGATGTTTTTCAAAGGCAGGGACTGGGAAACGAGTCAGGATCGAGGGAAAGATGAATGGATAAAAGTACAGAGAGGTCCTTGATGAATACCTGCTCCAGAGTGCTCAGCACCTCAGGCTGGGGTGAAGGTTCACCTTCCAACAGGACAACGACCCTAAGTACACAGACAGGACAACACATGAGTGGCTTCGTGGAAGTCCCTGAGTGGCCCAGCCAGAACCCGGACTTGACCCCGATCAAACATCTCTGGAGAGACCTGATAATAGCTGTGCAGCGACGCTCCTCATCCAACCTGGCAGAGCTTGAGAGGATCTGCAGAGAACAATGGGAGGAGATATTTCCCAAATACAGGTGGACCAAGCTTGTAGCGTCATACCCAAGAAGACTCGAGGCTGTAATCGCTGCCAAAGGTGCTTCAACAAATTACTGAGTAAAGGGTCTTTATACATATGTAAATGTCATATTTCTATTTTAAATTTAATAAATTTGCCAAAATGTTTGAACCTGTTTTTGCTTTGTCATTATGGGGTATTGTGTGTGTACATTGAAGGGAAAACATTTATTTAATACATTTTATAATAAGGCTATAACGTATCAAAATGTGGAAAAAGTCAAGAGGTCTAAATATTTCCAAGTCCACTGTACATGCAAGTGTGCACACGCTCACAATCGCTGCACAAATCTAGCCTGTCACTACAGCCATAAACGTTGATCCATTTTCAAAATGCAAGATCGGCTAGAGAAATAAACTGTTTTACAACTGCATTTGGAGCAGATATTCATGTTTGCAGCCAATAGCAACTAGGGATATATCATGTAGCTTTTTTTGGAGTCCAGGGCAAGGAAAATCATATACCCTACATTAGCAGATGTTGCAGGATTGGATGGAAAGCATGTTCTGTCTGCACTGCGCCATCACTTTGGAGGGCAGCCTGCCTGCAGAGTGCTCGTTGCCAGCCGGGAAGCCTTGTTATTCCTTGTCGTAATACATTTGCCAGAGTATTTTACGTCTTCATCCCATAATATTGAAGGCAGTGCGACGTTACAGCTGCTTATATTTCGACATGTAGCCACTCAAACTAGGCCTATATGGAAAATGATCAATAAAATCGCCAGGTTGTCTATTGTTTTGGCAAAGATGCCTCCGAAGTATGTTTGGTCATTGGTCAACATCAACAATCAAGACGTGCAACTATTGGTTCTAAAGCGTAGATGAGAATTTAACCACGACTTGTGGGTTCTGAACAACGACAAATGTATACAAAACAAATGAATATTCTTGGGGAAATTCTACCACCACTGAAAAGGGCACTTTGGAGGGACAAAGGGTAAAGTGCTCTGCACAGGTAGAGCCCTATCTGTGCACGTGCCTGCCTACGTGTGTAAGCCTTCATAGCAGCTAGTCACTTGCACCCATTTATCTTGTAGGTCAAACAGTTAAATGTGTCAGGGCGGTGATTGGTTGATTGTATATTGCATAATCTCATGGAGCTCTGTGTCCCTGCTTCCTGCCTAGCTCTATCCCATGTGCTTCAGGTTAGCTGCTCAGATCATTGTTGGCTAAGTCCAAATCCCCACGCCCTCCACCTCGGCAAATCCTTCCACTGTTTGCCTTCACGCCTATCCCATAAGCCCCATGAACGTGTTCCTGGCTAGCAGTAGCTGCAGCAGTGCAGTGAGTCACTGCTAACCATACCATGGCATCTCCCAGTGTGGTGTAACTCACACACCTCAGGTCCTTGACTGACTCTTGTCTTGGCTAATGTTCACTGATTCCCCAGACTTTATCTCCTAGAGTTGTTTGATTCTTGTGGTCTTAAAACAGTTCAACTTTTTCTGGGATGTGTGGTATAGTCCTAGGTGAACAGCCTATGTCCTAGGAGGTAAGAGAGCCGTTTCCCTCTGGCCCCTCCTCCACTTGGGACATTAGCTCAGCCGCAGAGCAAACACTCCACTCCACTTCTCTGCTCAGAACAGAAGACAGTCTGTTCAGTCTCCTCCATTGTGCTGTGGGCTACATGTAAACATTCACCTCACAGACAAGGACAGGACCAGTTTCCCAGCAGTTTTTTGTATTTTTGTCTGTTTATTCAGTTCTATTGAGCCTGTAATCATGGTTTGATTTGTAAGCTCTGGTCTGTGAAAAGTTCTGTGACTTGACTGAGGTGATAGGTTAGTTGCAGAATAAACATGGACACGCATATGCACACACACACGCACGCACACACACACACACACACACACACACACACACACACACACACACACACACACACACACACACACACACACACACACACACACACACACACACACACACACACACACACACACACACACACACACACACACACACTCTCACACGCGCACAGCCCTATTTAAAGTTTTGGTCTCTGGTCAAGTGCTTTTACCACACATTAAGATTGACCTTGAATTGGCCTGGGATTTTTGCGAGGGCTTGCATCATGCTGCTTCCATATTACCTTGAAACCGGCCAATGGCTTGATGGGTGATGACTTTGTTTTCCACTCTAGCTCTAGCAGAGTTCTGGTGCTCAGAATGGAGACTTGATACGAGGCTGTGTGGTTGATTTGAAATGTGCATACACTGAAGTTTTCCTGGAAGTATCAACGGGGTTATATAGTCCTAGAACTGGACAGAATGTGGCTGTGTTTTATGGTAGTCACTGGGCAGGGGAAAGAGGATGGTGTAGCTATACTGCACGGTACAGTACATATCTTCTGAGGCAGTGCTTGGTTGAGCTCAATGTTTTGACTACTCCATGTTAGAATAGTTTTTCAATTGCAGATTAATCCAGCTGGTCATGCTGTAGCTACTAGCAAAGACTTACCCATCACATACATTTGTACTGTAAGCTATTCATAAAACACAACTACCCAGGTGCTTCTTGTGACAGAGGAATATGTCTCCTAACCCATACAACATTGATGAGAGGTCTTCATTTTAAATGTCAGCCTTCAAACCACACGTGTTTTTCTAACTAATTTATTGAAAAACTTAGCATGCGTTAATAATGAATGACGACACTTGACTAAGGCATGTGGGGTGAGTTGGAGCGACAGAGGGGCTCGGTGAGCTCCCAAAGAATGGCTTAGTAACCTGGGCAGATCATTACATGATCTTCGCTGATCAGTCTCCACACTCTGATAGTAGACAGTCAGCAATCATTTCCTGCTCGAAGCTGGATCAAATCAAATTGTATTTGTCACATGTTTCATAAACAACCGGTGTAGACTAACAACGAAATGCTTATGGGTTCTTCCCAACAATGCAGCGCGAGAGAGAAAAAAAGAGATGAGTAATAATAAATACACTGAGTAGCGATTACTTGGCTATATACACAGGGTACCAGTACCGAGTCGATGTACAGGGGCACGAGGTAATTAAGGTAGATAGTTGAAGTCGGAAGTTTACATACACCTTAGCCAAATACATTTAACTCAGTTCTTCACAATTCCTGACATTTAATCCTAGTAAAAATTCCCTGTCTAAGGTCAGTTAGGATCACCACTTTATTTTAAGAATGTGAAATGTCAGAATAATAGTGGAGAGAATGATTTATTTCAGCTTTTATTTCTTTCATCACATTCCCAGTGGGTCAGAAGTTTACATACACTGAATTAGTATTTGGTAGAATTGCCTTTAAATTGTTTAACTTGGGTCAAATGTTTTGGGTAGCCTTCCACAAGCTTCCCACAATAAGTTGGGTGAATTTTGGCCCATTCCTCCTGACAGAGCTGGTGTAACGGAGTCAGGTTTGTATGCCTCCTTGCTCGCACACGCTTTTTCAGTTCTGCCCACAAATTTCCTATAGGATTGAGGTCAGGGCTTTGTGATGGCCATTCCAATACCTTGATTATGTTGTCCTTAAGCCATTTTGCCACAACTTTGGAAGTATGCTTGGGGTCATTGTCCATTTGGAAGACCCATTTGCGACCCAGCTTTAACTTCCTGACTGATGTCTTGAGATGTTGCTTCAATATATCCACAATTTTCCTCATGATGCCATCTATTTTGTGACGTGCACCAGTCCCACCTGCAGCAAAGCACCCCCACAACATGATGCTGCAACCCCTGTGCTTCACAGTTGGGATGGTGTTCTTCAGCTTGCAAGTCTCCCCCGTTTTCCTCCAAAAATAAGGGGATGTTCTTTATGGGCCAATGGTTCTATTTTTGTTTCATCAGACCAGAGGACATTTCTCCAAAAAGAATGATCTTTGTCCCCATGTGCAGTTGCAAACTATTGTCTGGCTTTTTTATTGCAGTGTTGGAGCAGTGGCTTCTTCCTTGCTGAGCTGCCTTTCAGGTTGTGTCGATATAGGACTGGTTTTACTGTGGAAATAGATAATTTTTTACCTGTTTCCTCCAGCATCTTCACAGGGTACTTTGCTGTTCTGGGATTGATTTGCACTTTTCGTAACAAAGTACATTCATCTCTAGGAGACAGAACGCGTCTCCTTCCTGAGCGGTATGATGGCTGCGTGGTCCAATGGTGTTTATACTTGCGTACTATTGTTTGTACAGATGAATGTGGTACCTTCAGGCTTTTGGAAATTGCTCCCAAGGATGAACCAGACTTGTGGAGGTATACAAATGTTTTTCTGATGTCTTGGGTGATTTCTTTTGATTTTCCCATGATGTCTAACAGAGGCACTGAGTTTGAAGGTAGGCCTTGAAATACATCCACAGGTACGCGTCCGATTGAAGCTTCTAAAGTCATGACATAATTTCCTGGAATTTTCCACGCTGTTTAAAGGCACAGTCAACTTAGTGTATATAACTTCTGACCCACTGGAATTGTGATACAGTGAAATAATCTCTGTAAACAATTGTTTGGAAAATGACTTGTGTCATGCACAAAGTAATGTCGTAACCGACTTGCCAAAACTATAGTTTGTCAACAAGAAATGTGTGGAGTGGTTGAAAAACGAGTTTTAATAACTCCAACCTAAGTGTATGTAAACTTTCACCTTCAACTGTACATATGTAGTGCCTTCAAAAAGTATTCATACCCCTTGATTTTTCCAAATTGTGTTACAGCATGAATTGAAAATGTATTAAATAGAGATTTTTTTTGTCACTGGTCTACACACGATATCCCCAAAATGTCAGTGGAATTTTTTGAAATTAACATATGAATACCAAATGAAATGCTGAAATGTCTTGAGTCAATAAGCATTCAACCCCTTTGTTATGGCAAGCCTAAATAAGTTCAGGAGTTAAAATGTGCAAGTCACATAGTAAGTTGCATGTGTGCAATTATGGTGTTTAACATGATTTTTGTATGACTACCTCGTCTGTACCCCACACAAACATATTATCTGTAAGGTCCCACAGTCGAGCAGTGATTCAACCATAAAGACCAGGGAGGTTTTCCAATGCCTCGCAAAGAAGGGCACCTATTGCTGGATCGGTCAAAAACAAAAGTGACATTGAATATCCCTTTTGAGCATGGTAAAGTTATTAATTCCACTTTAGATGGTGTATCGATACACCCAGTCACTACAAAGATACTGGCATCCTTCTGCTCAGGGATTTCACCATGAGCGTATTCGATGAGCCCCAAAAAAATTTGCAAAAAGAGTCCATGCAGATAGCGATTTAACTAACCACTTGGCAGTCTTTTATGGTTGTTCAAGGTGCTGTTGACTCCAGACTTGGTGCATCAGTACCGCTGGCCATGCAATAGCAGAAAGAACAGTCTGGCTTGGGTGGCTGGACCCTTTGACAATTGTTAGGGCCTTCCTCTGACACCGCCTATTATAGAGGTCCTTGATGGCAGGGAGTTTGGCCCCAGTGATGTACTGTGCCGTACACTCTACCATTTGCAGCACCTTGCAGTCAGATGCGAAGCAGTGGCCATACCAAAAGGTGATGCAGCTAGTCAATATGCTCTCAATGGTGCAGCTGTAGAACTTTTTGAGGATCTGACCAAATCTTTTTAGTCTCCTTAGGGGGAAGAGGCGTTGCCATGCTCTCTTCATGACTGTGTTGGTGTGTGTGGACTATCATAGATCCTTAGTGATGTCAACACCGAAGAACTTGAAGCCCTCAACCCACTCCACTACAGCGCAGTCGACGTGAATGGGGGCGTCCTCGGCCCCCCTTTTCCTGTAGTCCTCAATCATCTCCTTTGTCTTGCTAACGTTAATGAATCCACACTGCCAGGTCTCTGACCTCCTCACTATAGGCTGTCTCATCAACGGTGATCAGGCCTACCACCGTCGTGCCGTCAGCGAACTTAACTTCTTTGGGGCACCCCCCCCCCCCTTAATTTCCGCCTAAAGACATACCCTAATCTAACTGCCTGTAGCTCAGGCTCAGAAGCAAGGATATGCATATTCTTGGTATCATTTGAAAGGAAACACTCTGAATTGTGGAAATGTGAATTGAATGTAGGAGAATATAACACAATAGATCTGGTAGAAGAAAATACAAGGAATTAAACATACGTTTTCTGTTTTTTATTGTTGCTGCATCATCTTTCAAATGACCAAGAACAGCCAAACATCCAGATAGGATGCTGTGGATGATTTGAATGAAGAACATAAGATGGCAACAATAGCTGAGCAAAGTTTTAGACAGATAACTTCAAAAATGAGCGAGCTACATGACATTGAGCATGAAGTCACCCAGGTGTCCCACACAAATGTACCCAAGTGGCCGAATTGGTACAGTGATACATTTTGAAGGAAAGAACTATAAACAAAATACATAAATGCTATTCTAACACACCCCAAAAAATAAATATATGAAAAAATATATAATAATAAATTAATAATAATAAACAAATAACAAGGGTAACTATTTACACATTTTCTATTTACAATATTGTGAAGACCCTCAGTCCTCTACACAATATTGTGCTGCTGGTGCCACGGCCCATAGCAGTCTCTTTCTGCTGTAAAGCAGAGGCTTACTGAACAGGTGATGGGGCATTTCTTGTGACAAAGCGCACAACGACGTCTCCCTACTGTGCCCTTTTTGCCCTGAAGCACATTCATGCCTGCAGAGATGAATCTGGGCAGGTGAACACCACTGGTTGTGGTGTTCAGACTCTAGACTTTGTTTTAGCTTTTCCTGATTTATTTGTCATAATTTAAATATATAAACTTGTTAAATGCTATTGAATATGTACTGCTATGCGTTACACTCGTGGCTCCGTCAACTAGGATTTGCAATGGCGAATGAACCTCTTTTACGCCAGAGTTTACGACAAAGGCTGGTCTTCAAACGTATAACCATTACATATTGCCGTTAACCTCGGCTCAATGGCTATCTTCCAAGCTAGATTTCAAGATGATCAGTGGTCATTTGGCCAAAATACAGTCAATCAACGATAGACCGGTCCTACCATTGGTGCGCAATGAGGTCATTGATTGGTGTCTTCCAATCGGTTTGTTTCGGTCAATACGTCCCGGGGAAAGAGCCATCATGTATGGTTGTGTTAGTAACAACCAGAGGATTGTAATGAAACCAACCATGACTGGATAAACATTTGTTTAGTGTGTAATTACCACGAACGCTTCGTCCGAAGTTGAATGAGACGGAAATCACGACGCAACCGCTTTACAAATGTTTCGTGTTAGGCTATAAAAATGGATTTTATCAAACAAAACGAACATTCACTGTGTAGTTAGGACACTTGGCATTGCCACCAGAGGAAGATCTTCAATGGTAAGCGATTTATTTTATTGTTATTTCTGACTTTCGTGACGCTAATGCTTGGTTGGAAAATGCTAGTAATACGTGTGTGTGTGGGGCGCCTTCCTCAGAAAATCGCATGTTTGCTTTTGCAGTAAACCTTTTTGAAATCGGACCAAGCGGCTGGATTAATAAGACGTTCATCTTTTAAATGATGTAAGATACATGTATTTACAAGAATGTTTAATATAACGAATGGTGTATTTAAAATGTTAGCTCTCTGCAGTTTCACCGGATGTTGGCCTGGTGGGACGTTAGCGTCTCACCTACCCTAGAGAAGTTAATGATGTTGTTGGAGTCATGTCCGGCCAAACAGTTATGGGTGAACAGGGAGTAAAGGAGGGGACTAAGCACGCACCCCTGATGGGCCCGCGTGTTGGGGCTCAGCGTGGCAGATGTGGACGTAAGCAACACAAATGTGTAGGCACCTGGGTGCGGGCCATCAGGAAGTCCAGGATCCAGTTGCGAAGGGAGGTGTTCAGTCCCAGGGACCTTGGGTTAGTGATGAGCTTAGAGGGCGCTATAGTGTTAAATGGTGAGCTGTAGTCAATGTACAGCATTCTCACACAGGTGTTCCACTTGTCCAGGTGGGAAAGGGCAGTGTGGCGTGCAATAGAGATTGTGTCATCTGTGGAGATGTTGGGGCGGTATGTGAATTGCTGTGGGTCCAGGGTGTTGATATGACATGACCAGCCTTTTAAAGCATTTCATGGCTACAGATGTGAGTGCTACAGGGTGATTATCATTTAGACAGGTTACCTTGGCGTTCTTGGCCACAGGGACTATTGTGGTGTACTTGAAGCATGTACGTATTACAGACTGGTAGGTATTAGACTGGGAGAGGTTCAAAATGTCACTGAAGACCCTTGAACAGTGTTTTCCCACAGCACCGGCCGTCGGCTGCACAGCCGACTACAGTGTCATTTTCAGCCGGGCACTTTTTCCGTTTCCATTAACTAGGCTACTTTTCAATTCACTAGTCAGAAAAAAAGTCTGCCGAGCCATCTTCCGCTCGAATGAACAATATGCATCTTCTAGCGATCTATTGATAAGACAGGCGCCTGTCAGTCACGAAGTGAGTGATGACAGGGAAAGACTGCTCGTTTGACAGTCTGCTGTCGGTCCGAACTCTCGATACCTGGGTGTGTGTTGTGTGCACTGTGGTTGCAGTCAAATTTCTACACGGTGGGGCAGAGCATGAATTTTTACGTCCCATATAATGTGGTAATGATGAATCAAATCAATTAGCCTATTGTTTTCTGGCATATTCATTTATTTTCTTTCGCGTGCAGGGTCTGACAGTAACGATGGCCTGCCGGGGCCAGTAGATCTCGTCAGTGGCCAGTTTACTTTTCATTATAGGATTTGTTTTATTTTTATGTAGATAAACTTTACCTGAAAGTGGGAGTGTTCACTAATCATTGATTATAAGCAAGTGTTTTGCTAACTTAGTCTAAACATTCTACATCTCTTTCCAACTGTGATGCTGGATCAGCTAGTCTGGCTAGATGCGAGGGGGGTGTAGATCGCTGTAGGCCGTGGCACTTCAGAAAAAATATTTAGGACTTTTATACAATGCATGCTTTCATTGCTTGCTAGAAAATTAACATTGTGTTAAAAAAAAAATTAAAGGTTGGATATGTCTGACTTTAATTAACAGCAGTTGACAAGGTGGTTCTGGCTCTAAGGCCTATAACCTAATGTGCTAATGTTGTGTCAAATGGACAATGCACCAATCCTTTCCAACCTGGCATGGTAAAATTTGATTGGTCTATAAATTAAGAAAAGACTATCAATACCGATCAGGCTCGGTCCTGGCCGATATGCCGCCCTAGGCGAGACCCAAAACAATTACGCCCTCCAATCCCCGCATAGTAGAATACTAGCCTAGGCTTTAGTGTCGGCCCGCAATGCACTTTTATGAATGCCCATGTGGTAGCCTACTGTTTGTAAAACAATTTACTGTTAATCCCTGTAGTTTAGTTACATTAATTTCTGTTAATGCATGTATCAATTACCGTTATCATTCTCTGAGTGGAAATGTTTGCAGAGTTCATTCATAACCTGCTACATTTGTGAGAAACAAGTTTTGGTTTATTTAGTACCACACTCCATATGAGCATGTGCCTAGTTTCTCTGTCCTGTTAATGTTGACAGAGCGCGCACGCACCTGAGGACTCATAGAAGTAGCTGGCATGCTTCTCGCAAATGTCAAATGTAGTAAAGTGTCCAGCTCGGCTTCTCAGTCATTTTTTCTTCACTTTACACAGTAAGTCAACAGTCTTTAAAAAAAAGTTGTTTTATATCCATTCAAATTGTAATAGTTAAGCACAGTATTTGAACAATCTTTACAACACTCTCCCCCTCGATAATCAACGTCGCTGATAAATAGGCTCTGGTGTGTTTTTGTTTCTATTTTAATGATTGTCAATTTCATCTTCATAGCTATCCCCTTCATACTTTCCTTGTCAATTCATTGTCTTATAACCATGCAGAATTATTTGTTTTTCCATGCAGGACTTGCACTTCTGTTATCTGATAAATTAAGCTATTTTCTGCCTCGTGTTGCACTAATGTGTTTTCTGTGAAGGAAAACTAGCTGCACGCCCCTGATCACTCTATTGAAGCAAATAACCCGGTATATGGTAAATACTATATACCGCCCAAGCCTATTGGTGGCATTGATTGACGAGTGCTTTTACAGAGGTGTGCATGTGTGAATTCGCTGATTCTCTCCATGTCCATTCAGAAAGTTATCTTGACTGTCTGAACTCCGTCTCTTTTAATAAAAATCGGACTTAGTTTGAATGGTTTTGTGCGTCGAAATAGGATCTGTATTAAAAAAGTATATATGTAGAAAAGCCAACGGACAAGGTGGACTTCTTATAGGCCTATAAGTAATAACATGAATAAGATTGAAATGACATGATAATAACAAAGTGTAATGTCTTGTTTCAAATAGCTTTTATTAAGAAGCATATCCATGAAAACAAATGTACAAACAGAATTTAACCATTGTCAGTGACTGTACATTGGCCTGGCCATTTACCGTAACCTCAAATGCCAAGACCGTAACAGCCCTCTTTCTGTTTCCCTACATTACAATCACGACCACTAGGAGCGCAACCTGGATGAGCATTTTCTTGTATGCTTATTTCTACCAGTGTGCAGGCATGCGTGCGTGCCGCTGCACGTGGGTGTGTGTTATGACAGAGGGTGAGTTTCCTCCTAATGGTAGATGGTATCATTCCTTTGTGCAAAGTGGAAGAGTTCTTTCAGGGAGAGACCACAATCACTAAGTGGCTCTGATCTAGTCAAGGCCTCCTCCTTCTCCCCTTACCTTTTACCTAGTATTCATGGGAAGCAGCAAGTGTGGTCCAAGACAAGGCATGGGGCATCTAATTTGTAAGGGGGAGATGGTGAGTGTCTTCAGGGCATTAACGTAATGTAATGGCTGTATTGTTGTTACTGACTGCCTGTCCTCAGACTCTAATTAGACGTGTCTTCTCACCCCAAAAGTCCTGGGCCTGGTGTCACTGCTAGGGACCTAATAGCTTACAGCTGGTGTCAATATAATTAGTCCTCTGGGGCTAACGACATAACTGCAGGGCTCAAAACTGTGAACCACACATTTGCATTTGCAAGGCTTTGACTTGGCAGCGTGACACCATTTTTATTTATTTATTGGTGCTAGGGTGCCAGTAATTTCTTTGTGTGATGCATGGTAGGTGAACGGAGGATCTCCGCCTGTGTGGTTCCCACCGTGAAGCATAGAGGTGGAGGTGTTTTGGTGTGTGGGTGCTTTGCTAGTGACTGTCTGATTTATTTAGAATTCAAGGCACACTTAACCAGCATGGCTACCACAGCATTCTGCAGCGATACGCCATCCCATCTGGTTTGTGCTTAGTGGGACTATCATTTGTTTTTCAACAGGACATTGACCCAACACACCTCCAAGCTATAAGGGCTATTTGACCAAGAAGGAGAGTGATGGAGTGCTGCATCAGATGACCTGGCCTCCACAATCGTCCAACCTCAACCCAATTGAGATGAGTTAGATCGCAGAGTGAAGGAAAAGCAGTCAACAAGTGCTTAGCATATGTGGGAACTCTCAAGACTGTTGGAAAAGCATTCCTCATGAAGCTGGTTGAGAGAATGCCAAGAGTGCAAAGCTGTCATCAAGACAATGAGTGGCCACTTTGAAGAATCTCAAATATAAAATATATTTTGATTTGTTTCACACTTTTTTGGTCACTACATGATTCCATGTGTTATTTCATAGTTGAGATTTGGGATGAGTTAGATCGCAGAGTGAAGGAAAAGCAGCCAACAAGTGCTCAGCATATGTGGGAACTCCTTCAAGACTGTTGGAAAAGCATTCCTGTCTTAACAATTATTCTATGTATAAAGAGTTTTTAAAAAATAAAGAAAAACCCTTGAATGAGTAGGTGTCCAAACTTTTGATCGGTATTGAATATATACAATGCATTCGGAAAGTATTCAGACGCCTTGACTTTTTCCACATTTTGTTACGTTGCAGCCTTATTCTGAAACTTATTAAATTGTTTTTTCCCCCTTATTAATCTACCCACAATACCCTATAATGACAAGTTGTTTTTTTTGTGCCTTTTGGGTAACTCCAAGCGGGCTGTCATGTGCCTTTTACTGAGGAGTGGCTTCCGTCTGGCCACTCTACCATAAAGGCCTGATTGGTGGAGTACTGCCAAGATGGTTGTCCTTCTGGAAGGTTCTCCCATCTCCACAGAGGAACTTTGGAGCTCTGTCACAGTGACCATTGGGTTCTTGGTCACCTCCTTGACCAAGGCTCTTCTCCCCCGATTGCTCAGTTTGTCCAGGCGGCCAGCTCTTGGAAGAGTCTTGGTGGTTCCAACTTCTTCCATTTAAGAATAATGTAGGCCACTGTGTTCTTGAGGACCTTCAATGCTGCACACATTTTTTAGTACCCTTCCCCAGATCTGTGCCTCGACACAATCCTGTCTCGGAGCTCTACGGACAATTCCTTCGACCTCATGGCTTGGTTTTTGCTTTGACATGCACTGTCAAATGTGGGATCTTATATAGACAGGTGTGTACCTTTCCAAATCATGTCCAATCAATTGAATTTACCATAAGTGGACTCCAATCAAGTTGTAGAAACATCTCAAGGATGATCAATGGAAACATGATACACCTGAGCTCAATTTTGAGTCTCATAGCAAAGGCTCTGAATACTTATGTAAATAAGGTATTTGTTATTTTTAATACATTTGCTAATATTTCTCTAAACCTGTTTTCGGTTTGTCATTATGGGGTATTGTGTGTAGATTGAGTGAAAACTATTTTATCCATTTTAGAATAAGGCTGGAACGTAACAAAATGTGGAAAAAGTCAAGGAGTCTGAATACTTTCTGAATTCACTGTATGTGTGTAAATATTTAGTGTATTGTTTCCAGACCTAAAGTGGTCTCCTGATGTGGTTGAAGCATTGTTGTGGACTTAACATCCCATTTTTGTAAGTTTTTCTATAAAAGTGTGATTTTGAGAGTGAACCTGAAAAACCTAGGACAACTCGGTAACCTGGAAAATAATACCAGGAAAAAGGTTGAACTGATTTTCATAGGGCCTGTTGAGTGAATCGCCTACAACCCTTTTTGAGATTGCGAAAGGTTGTATTTCTTCCCTCCAAACAATCCATGTAAATATGATAGTGTCAAATTGGAATGAATTGTGTTTGGAGGGTAGGTCATTATTGGCTATAGACTACTTGCTCAGCCAGCTAATTAAGAACATTTAAATTATGTGCGCAGCGTTCGCTATCTCGGGCCATTATTATTTTCTTTCGCACCAGTAGCTTTCAGTTGGCACTGGCAAATGTACCTGAATGTCAAGCCCTGCTGTTGTTAATTCGCCTGGTTATGTATCTAATGAGTCCTCTGGGGCTAACAGGTGTTATTCCATTAGTGTTAATGCATTGTTTCCTTCTCTGTGGAATGTGGTACGTGCATGGATGACGTTGTTGCC
This sequence comes from Salvelinus alpinus, assembly GCF_045679555.1. NCBI lineage: Eukaryota > Metazoa > Chordata > Actinopteri > Salmoniformes > Salmonidae > Salvelinus > Salvelinus alpinus. Next base: position 17,142,808 of record NC_092103.1, on the reverse strand, counting down.
CTATACAGTCTCATTCTGTACCTGTTCTAATGATTTCATCTGAAGTTTTGTTGAGCTTGTGTCCATGGCATAATAAATGTTTATTTTTGTCACCTTGGAAACCTGTGTAAACCGGTGGAGAGGCATTGGGATGTGACGTAACCAGTCTAAAACTAATCTGGTGACATGTATATTTTCCCAGGTCGATAGACTTGTATAAAGGTGTGTTTGCGTGAATGCGTGTCTGTCGGAGATCACAGCTCTTGGAAAACAGGTCATTTTCCTGAGTGTTGTGTATAATTGTCTACTGGTTTGTTGGACGACATTCAAATCCATAGTCTAGGCGCTTTGGTGCTGGCGTGTTTGTGTAGCTGTGTTACGGTACCACTACCAGTGTATCTGATAGTTTAGATGACTGTTTCTAATCCTGGCCCCTCCCCTCTGCCCCAGGCTGTGGGTCAAGCAGAACCAACAGCAATATGGGAGGGCCGGAGTGGGTGGTGGCGCGGGGGCTGGTAGCTGGCAGAGTGCGTCAGCAGGCACGTGTCGGGCCCGCCCGCTCTCGCAAACTGGCGCAGGAAATGAAAAGTGGTGGTTATGTCACACAGGCTCTCTAATCTCCCCTGGGCTGGCGCCGCTGCAAACTGCTGCTGGCTCAATTTTGGGAGAAACCAACCAACAACGTTATGTTATGCTGACGTTGAGGGTGAGCACTGGCTGTGTAAAGCTGTACACTACAGCCAGGGCCACTGGGATGGGCTCATCCCGATCTACCCTCCTCCTTTCATCCCTCTCTCCATGTCAGTGCTGCTGGAGGGGTAGAGGGAGTTACCAATGCAACGTCAGATGGAAGGACCAGCCGACGTCTGGTTACATGTACTCCTACCACTAAATGGGAATATATTTAATGTTGTAGCCTATATATATATTTCAATAACAATCAAGATGGAGATCGTCTTCTCTACCTATTATTTAGATTTGATACACAACATAGTATACTGTACTATACGCTGAGTGTATACAACATTAGGAACACCATCCTGATTTTGAGTTGTACCCCTAAAGTTCTTTGGGCATGGACTACAAGGTGTCAAGTGTTCCATAGGGATGCTGGCCCATGTTGACTCCAATACTTCCTGCAGTTGTGTCAAGTTGGCTGGATGTCCTTTGGGTGGTGGACCGTTCTTGATACACAAGGGAGACTGTTGAGAGTGGAAAACCCAGCAGTGTTGCAGTTCTTGACACACTCAAACCCCGTTCAAAGGCACTTAAATATTTTTTTTGCCCATTCGCCCTCTGAATGTCATGCATAGACAACCCATGTCTCAAGGCTTAAACATCTTCTTTGACCTGTCTCCTCCCCTTCATCTACACTGAAATTGATTTAACAGGTTCCTAATGTTTTCTACAGTCAGTGTATAATATCCTACAGTAAATATGAAATAGTTTGCCAATCATTGTTTTATTAAATGAAACTACCTGCTTCAGTGCGGCCTTTTTCAATATGTTTATGAATCAATGGTATTTTAACCTTGGTAGTATGATTGATGACAGAGACCTTTTCTGCTGTAGAAGCAGGTCACAAGTATACCAACCTGTCTCTGCATCACGTAGGCCTTATGTACTGGCTTGTTTCAGTATCAGAGATGAAGTGGTGATCATGCCCAGAGCTATGTTCGGGAGGCTGCTCTGCAGTGAGGGAATCAGATCAGCCTGGGGAGAGAATGGCTAGGCTATATTTTGCTCCCTTCCTGGCGGTGTCCGACTCTGTAGTGAGATTAGCAGGGTCAGTGCATGGGACTGGGAGCAGGGCATGGGGGGGAGGGGAAACAGAATTATCTCCTTGGACTCTCACTAATGTCGCCAACCGTCACAGTCGCACGAAGACGAAGTGAAGCTGCTGGCCAAGCTAGCTTTGCTGCTACTGTACAGGCCCGAAGTCTGATCTATGGTCAATCATGTTACTATCCATGTTGCATCCCATCATGGCCACATCTGCCACCATATTCTTTTTCTGACCTGCATACAGAAGTTCTATGATTCTTGTCTGGCAAATCATTTGATGTCCTGCAGATTACTGCCTATGTCATATAAAGACAAAGTAATATGGAGACTTCGTCTCCTACATGTACACAGTAATATGTTTATGACTTAATGGTATCTTTCTCTTTTGTCCCCTCCCACAATTACAGAGGTACTTTCAGCATGACAATCCTATCCTAATTATGTGGTGGGGATAATTACTGTTTTATCAGTATTGAATACTGAACAAAAATATACCACCATTTGCATCATGGAGTGTGACATCTCCTTCGCATAAAGTTGATCAGGCTGTTGATTGTGGCCTGTGGAATCTTCTCCCACTCTTCAATGGTTGTGCGAAGTTGCTGGATATTGGCGGGAACTAGAACACGCTGTAGTATATGTCGATTTAGAGCATCCCAATCAAGCTCAATGGGTGACATGTCTGGTGAGTATGCAGGCCACGGAAGAACTGGGACATATTCAGCTTCCAGGAATTGTGTACAGATCTTTTCGACATGGGGCTGTGCATTATCATACTGAAACATGAGGTGATGGTGGGGGAAGAATGGTATAACAATGGGCCTCAGGATCTTGCCACGGTATTTCTGCATTCAAATTGCCATCGATAAAATGCTATTGTGTTCGTTGTCTGTAGCTTCTGCCTGCCCATACCATAACCCCACCACCACCATGGGGCTCTCAGGGAACTGCTCGCCCATACACATGGGCTTCGGTTGTCAGGCCTGTTGGACGTACTGCCAAATGTTCTAAAACGGCTACTCCCACCGAGAGGTACGTGACAATGCCGTTGGGGGTACGCCAAATAAAAATGTGATTTTAACATTTTCAAACAGTCCATTTAGATTTTCAACGGGGTTATACATTTGGGTGAGTTTTTTTTTTTCTTGCCTGAGTAGCCTCGTTTCACTGGCAAAAATTAAATTAAACCATCTAGTGTTCAGCGAAATAACAACACGATGTCATTAACAAGGACAACACACAGGTCTTTCCATCATTGTATGATTTTTTGTGTTCAAATGAACTCAAGCTTACGGACAATGTCAAATGTGATATAGCGAAGCACCTGAGTGAGCTGGGTACGCAATTTACGCAGGTACTTCTTTGAAACAGATGACACAAACAACTGGATTCGTTATCCCTTTCATGCCCTGCCACCAGTCCACTTACCGATATCTGAACAAGAGAGCCCCATCAAATTGCAACAAGCGGTTCTGTGAAAATGTAATTTAATCAGAAGCCACTGCCAGATTTCTGGATTGGGCTGCGCTCAGAGTATCCTGCCTTGGCAAATCGCACTGTTAAGACACTGATGCCCTTTGCAACCACGTACCTATGTAAGAGTGGATTCTCGGCCCTCACTAGCATGAAAACTAAATACAGGCACATACTATGTGAAATTATTTAAGACTGAGACTCTCCAATACAACCCAACATTGCAGAGTTATGTGCATCCTTTCAAGCACACCCTTCTCATTAACCTGTGAGTTATTCACAATTTTTGATGAACAAATACGGTTTTATATGTAAAATGGTTAAATAAAGAGCTAAATTATTGATTATTATTTGTGCCCTGGTCCTATTAGAGCTCTTTGTCACTTCCCAGGAGCTGGGTTGTGACAAACTCACAAATGATTATGTTTAATGTGTGTGTGTGTGTGTAGCAGGCTTATAATGATGGCAAAAGACATTTGAAAGTGCGCTGATCCTGGTGCTAGATGGGTTACGCAGCTGGAGGTTGAATGTTTGAAGGGGTTTGAGACTATAAAAAGTTTGGGAACCACTGCTCTAAAGCAACGTTGGAGGCGGCGATAGCATTCAATTCTGGCAACAGCTGTGGTGGACATTCCTACAATCAGCATGCCGATTGTACACTCCCTCAACTTGAGACATGTGTGGTGTGTGACAAACTGCACATTTTAGAATGGCTTTTTTTTTTATGTCAATGTACCTTTATTTAACTAGGCAAGTCAGTTAAGAACAAATTCTTATTTTCAATGACGGCCTAGGAACAGTGGGTTAACTGCTTGTTCAGGGGCAGAACGACAGATTTGTACCTTCAAATCCTCGGGGATTTGAACTTGCAACCTTTCAGTTACTAGTCCAACGCTCTAACCACTAGGCTACCCTGCCGCCCCTAATGATCAAGCTGTGTAATCAACTTCTTGATATGGCACACCTGTCAGGTGGATGGATTATCTTGGCAAAGGAGAAATGCTCACTAACAAGGATGTAAACAAATTTGTGCATATGGAACATTTGTACAATCTTATTTCAGCTCATGAAATATGGGACCAACACTTTACATGTTGCGGGTTATATTTTTCTTCAGTGTATGAGTCCCCTCCGTGAGCTCATGTCATCGTGCAGGCTTTTGACCTCCTTTCTCATCTCTTTGTATTACAGACAAGTTCAATTCATATGTGACGCTGAAGGTACAGAATGTCAAGAGCACCACCATCACCGTGCGAGGGGACCAGCCATGCTGGGAGCAGGACTTCATGTTGTAAGTGACCACACACTTAGACTGCTCTTCCTGTCCTATGCACTCACACACTGTCGTATAGGCCACAACACACCTGCTGTTTGTGTGGAGTATAGAATAGTCTGTCTGAAGGCTCTGTAAGTGTCGCTGTTTTCATAGTGTCAACTGAATCATGTAACATCAGGTTTGTTTTGGTCGATGAGGATCAGAGAGTGAAGATAAAGGGAGGCTCTATGGCTCTGAGCTCAACAGACTTTATTGTGACAGTATGTCCTCCATGCTCAGTCACTAACACCTTTTATTGATTAAGACTGACATGCTGATTTGGCTGTTGTAATTATGCAGCAGATGCAATCACCCGAGTGCTCTACCCTACAGACAGGTGAGAGCAGCAAAGCTAGCCTGCTGCTGGTGGTAATATTCTGTAGCTACACTTCAGGTTTATGATTTTCAGACAGTAATACGTGGCAGTAGGTCACATTCAGGGATTTCCAGTTTTGTCCCCATTTGTTGACTACCAGGTGGGTTGTTGTTTCGGGAAAGGTAGCTAACCGGTTCTCATAGCTGTTCACTTATTGTTAATCATCTCATTTCCTCTTTTTAGTGTTCTGATTGTAGGCTGTGATATTGTAAATGTAGATTTACTCTGTGTGTGCGGTCATTGTTCTGTTAATTTTTCCAGAACTGTCACAAGGATGTTGCGGAGTGTAAATGCTCTGCCTTAGTACTGTTTATGAAACACAATACGATAGCTTAGCACATCACTCAACAGTGTTGCCATCAAACATTCAGCTCAGGCCCCTTGACGAGCACCACCTGTTACTCCTGTATGTAAATCATGTTTAGCAAATGTGTTAGTTTAGCACAAACTACAAGTCCTATGCCAATGAACAGGACAGTGTATGGTCTAGCTGAGGTGAGCAATTGAAGCGCTAGCGAATGGCATTGGCATGTTAAAAATGATATCTAGTGTGTGTAGGAAAATACACAAGTATACTGTTATCTGGAAACTGGCTCAGCTCGATTTCTTCCTTCTCCAGTGATGTGTTTTCTTGCCAGAAAGCTGTAGCCTATTGGTTCTGTGGGTCAACCTTTATGGAACAGCTTCCCTAATTGATATCGATCACATTCTATATAATTGACTCCGAATACTTTAGTGGATGGCTGCACGTTGGTCTTCTTAATGACATAGCAGATTGCCAAAGGGTCTTAGGGTTTGTCAGGCCAGGCTTCTGTTTCTATGTTAGCCAGAGGGAGACTGGAGTCCAGATCAGACCACACCTTCCTTGTGCGATAATGGACATCCCCACCTAGAGACAGGCTCGGGCCACAAGAGGTTACAGAAAACAGGCGTGTAGTGACAGCTGTGGATCGATATGTATATCTTACATCTCACACTCGCCTTATCTCTAGGTAGGGCTTTTTCCAAAGCGCCTCTGCTATGCTGCTCATTTATAGACCTATTGTTCTTAATGTTCTTTAGGTGTACAAATACAACACGGTTTGATAGAGCGTAGCCTACAGTATGTGATGTTTAGAGCCTACATGGAATTGTCTCATTTGGACTGGGGCTTATGTTTACACTGACTGTGATGGTGTTGATTTTGACGATTTGACGTAATGGAAGGATCTCTCACTGTTTCCGTGACGGGGTGCTCCAGGAAGTGACATAGAGGAGAGCCTTAATGTTTCTATGCTTGAATGTGGCCTCAAAAGAACCATCTGTCTCTATGGCAACCCATCAATTAATCATTATTCTGTCCTATCCCTGCTTTTTGAGTGTTTAGAGAAAGTAATGGGGGAAATGATAAATGCAGTGTTTTCCAGCGTTGTTTCCCGAAGCCTGTTGGGGTGGAGTCCTGTGGTTCATTCCCATCACTCCACAGACAATGGGAAGCTCAAATTAAACATGAATGGATTTCTGAATGCTGCTTTCACAGAAATCGGTCCGTGCCGTGGGTTCTTTAGTTTGTTTCTATGCTGCAGAAAGAGAGAGCTCAAAGTGAAGGCAGTGTGTGATTGAGTCTGTTTACTATTTTCAAATGTTAAAAATTGTCGACTCATTGTTTGTATTTGTTTTCTAAAAGTATATTTTTATGATCAATTACTGTATGACCATAAGCAGTTTATACAAGGACCTGGTTAATCATGTTTGCATTCACTGTGGCCACGTAAGAGCCTAAGAGATTGACAGTGGTTGGTTTTCTCATTAGGGTAATAGTGTTGTCGTCATTTGGTGCATCTCTTTAAGTGTGAGTGGTTTAGAATATCTTTGTTTGCACCTGGGCTCACTCTTACTGCCACCGTTACTCAGGGCAGTGTACTTTTGATAATTATCTTCTCATCTTCCTATTGTTTTTGCCGCATTAACTTGTCAACCACGGTCGATGCCAGTATGCAAATGAGATCGATACATCATGAGCAATAGTCTCTTTCAAAGGAGATGCTCTGTTATTGTTAGCAAGCTTTGCTTCCATTTGATTGGCAAATAAAGGACTGAATGCATCACAACGTCTGACATGATGCGTAAACAAAGACCACAAGTAGTCGATGAGCAGCAGGCCAGACAGTAGTACTTATCCTAGTTTCTGTTGTCATAGTTACTTCGATGTGACTCACTACATAATAAATGAAACCGTCCTTTAGAATATTTACAGTTTAGTCCTATACAATGTTACCTATGGGCTCAATCACTTTGTCTATCTTAATACCAATTTCTGTCTATCAAACTTTATCGAATGAGAGTTGATTATGACCCAATCTCCTTCATTCCCACCCTCTGTCTCTCCAGTGAGATCAACCGTCTGGACCTGGGGCTCATCGTGGAGGTGTGGAACAAAGGCCTTATCTGGGACACCATGCTGGGGACTGCCTGGATCCCCCTCAAGAGCATCCGCCAGTCAGAGGAGGTGAGGAACACAGAATACACACATGCATCCAAACGTACACACACAATTACATCAGACATCCAGCTCAAATGTTGAAACCATGTACACATATGTCTGGGCCCTAGTTCACCACCTGGTTGGTTTAATCTGATCTGTCTATGACTTCTGACCTTGTCTTCCTCTTCTTCAGGAGGGTTCAGGGGAGTGGACCTTCCTGGATGCTGAGGTTCTGATGAAGGCTGATGAGATTTACGGCACCAAGAACCCAACGCCCCACCGGGTTCTGCTGGACACGCGCTTTGAGCTGCCTTTCGGTAAAATGTCATATAGATCACCATTTTTTGATTGGGCACATAGCTATCACAGGATATCTCTTTTATATAATAAGCTCTCTTTAAAATGTTTTTGTTGCTTCTATACAGTACATCATGGTCAAATAGCTTTTACAGTTACAGTAGCTAAAGGTACGATGCTGAAATGTTGTAGGTCTGTTTTTGTTGTTGCATTGGAAGATGTGACAGACATAAGGCACAGTAATGATTTATACAGTAGTAGCTTTTCCAATGACCTGTGCTTTAACGTACGTCACCAGACATGATATCGATTGGCTGAAATGCCAGCAGGTTGAGTAGTGAGCCTCTTGGATGCAGCTGCTCTCATCTCTCTACACTGAGAGGGAACAGTTATGTAATTTGTACGTCACTTTCGACATCGCTGTCCCTTAATGTTGCCAGTATTGGCGTCGGCGTGCCTAAAACACTTCAGATCGGTATCTTCAAAGTTAAAACTGTGGGAGGAGCTTGGGTTACTTTCAGGTGTTTAAGGGCAGGCCTTTGAAGGTAGGGGAGGTGAGGCTGTGTGTTTGTCTGGGTTCTTTGTACAATTGATCCCATTCATTCACCAGGAAAAGGGTTTGGTTTCATCTGCCTTTGAAGCCCTGGCCTTTTGTGTTTGGCTCTCTTTAATGTCCAGTGTCTCTGTAAAGGATCATGGCCCATCCGGGCACAGGGAGGGAGTGGGGGCTCTGCTCTAATAGACCAGCGGCATCAAATCAAGTTGTATTTGTCACATGGGCCGAATACAACAGGTGTAGGCCTTACATTGCAATGCTTACTTACAAGCCCTTAACCAACAATGCAGTTTTAATAGAATACCTAGGAATAAAAGTAAGAGAAGAATAACAAATAATTAAAGAGCAGCAGTAAATAACAATAGTGGGGCTATATACAGGAGGTACTGACAGAGTCAAAGTGTGGGGGCACTGGTGTCGAGGTAATTGAGGTAATATGTACATGTAGGTAGTTATTGAAGTGACTATGCATAGATAATAACAAAGTAGCAGCAGTGTTCCAGAGGAGGAGGAGGGGGGGCAGCAGCAATGCAAATAGTCTGGGTAGCCATTTGATTAGCTGTTCTTGAGTCTTATGGCTTGGGGGTAGAAGCTATTTAGAAGCCTCTTGGATCTAGACTTGGCGCTCCGGTACCGCTTGCCGTGTGGTAGCAGAGAGAACAATCTAATACTAGAGTGGCTGGAGTCTTTGACAATTTTTAGGGCCTTCCTCTGACACTGCCTGGTATAGAGGTCCTGGATGGCAGGAAGCTTGGCCCCGGTGATGTACTGGGCCGTACGCATTACCCTCTGTAGTGCCTTGAGGTCGGAGACCGAGCAGTTGCCATACCAGGCAGTGATGCAACCCATCAGGATGCTCTCGATAGTGCAGCTGTAAAACCTTTTGAGGACCCATGCCAAATCTTTTCAGTCTCCTGAGGGGGAATAGGTTTTGTCGTGCCCTCTTCACGACTGTCTTGGTGTGCTTGGACCATGTCAGTTTTATTTATACATTTTTGAAGAATTTTTTTTGCCCCTTTTTTGTGGTATCCAATTATTAGTAGTTACTGTCTTGTCTCATCGCTACAACTCCTGTACGGGCTCGGGAGAGACGAAGGTCGAGAGCCATGCGCCCTCCGAAACACAACCCAACCAAGCCGCACTGCTTCTTAACACAGCGCGCATCCAACCCGGAAGCCAGCCGCACCAATGTGTCGGAGGAAACACCTATTGACCTGGTCAGCGTGCACTGTGCCCGGCCCGCCACAAGGATATCCCTACCGGCCAAACCCTCCCTGACCCGGACGACGCTAGGCCAATTGTGCGTCGCCCCATGGACCTCCCGGCTGCGACAGAGCCTGGGCTCGAGCCCAGAGTCTCTGCTGGCACAGTGCCTTAGACCACTGCGCCACCCGGGAGGCCCTGGACCATGTTAGTTTCCTTTTCCTGTAGTCCACAATCATCTCCTATGTCTTGATCTCGTTGAGGGAGAGGTTGTTGTCCTTGCACCACACGGTCAGGTCTCTGACCTCCTCCCTATAGGCTGTCTTGTCGGTGATCAGGCCTACCACTGTTGTCATCGGCAAACTTAATGATGGTATTGGAGTCTGGCCAAGCCTGGCCATGCAGTCATGAGTGAACAGGGAGTACAGGAGGGAGCTGAGCACGCACCCCTGAGGGGCTCCCGTGTCGAGGATCTGAGTGGCGGATGTGTTGTTACCTACCCTTACCACCTGGGGGCGGACCGTCAGGAAGTCCAGGATCCAGTTGCAAAGGGAGGTGTTTAGCCGCAGGGTCCTTAGCTTAGTTTTGAGCTTCGAGGGCTCTATGGCGTTGAACGCTGAGCTGTAGTCAATGAACAGCATTCTCATATAGGTGTTCCTTTTCTCCAGGTGGGAAAGGGCAGTGTGGAGTGCAGTAGAGATTGCATCATCTGTTGGGTGGTATGCAAATTGGAGTGGGTCTAGGGTTTCTGGGATAATGGTGTTGATGTGAGCCATGACCAGCCTTTCATAGCATTTCATGGCTACCGACGTGAGTGCTACAGGTCAGTAGTCATTTAGGCAGGTTACCTTAGGGTTCTTTGGCACAGGGACTATGGTGGTCTGCTTGAAATATGTTGGTATTACAGACTCAGACAGGGAGAGGTTGAGTGTCAGTGAAGACACTTGCCAGTTGATTAGCGCATGCTCAGAGTACACATCCTGGTAATCAATCTGGCCCTGCTGCCTTGTGAATGTTGACCTGTTGGACGGTCTTACTCACATCGGCTGCCGAGAGCGTTATCGCAGTCGTCCGGAACAGCTGATGCTCTCATTCATGTTTCAGTGTTCCTTGCCTCAAAGCGAGCATAGAAGTAGTTTAGCTCGTCTGGTAGGCTTGTGTCACTGGGAAGCTCTTGGCTGTGCTTCCCTTTGTTGTCTGTAATAGTTTGCAAGCCCTGCCACATCTGAGCCGGTGTAGTATGATTTGATCTTAGCCCTGTATTGATGCTTTACCTGTTTGATGGTTCATCGGAGGGCATAGAGGGATTTCTTATAAGCTTCCGTCAGCTCTAGCCTTTAGCTCTGTGCGAATGTTGCCTGTAATCCATGGCTTCTGGTTGGGGTATGTATGTACAGTCACTGGGGACGACATCCATTTATTGATGAAGCCAGTGACTGATGTGGTGTACTCCACAATGCTATCAGAAGAATCCCTGAACATATTCCAGTCTGTGCTAGCGAAGCCGTCCTGTAGTTTAGCATCTGCTTCATATGACCACTTTTTTTGGGGGGCCGAGTCACTGGCGCTTCCTGCTTTAATTTGAGCTTGGAAGCAGGAATCAGGAGGATAGAATTATGGTCAGATTTGCCAAATGGAGGTCAAGGGAGAGCTTTGTACACGTCTCTGTGTGTAGGGTAAAGGTGGTTGCACATTTAACATGCTGATAGAAATTAGGTAAAACTGATTTAAGTTTCCATGCATTAAAGTCCTCGGCAACTAGGAGCGCCACCTGGATGAGCGTTTTCCTGTTTGCTTATCGTGGTATACAGCTCATTGAGTGCGATCTTAGTGCGCGCATCGTTCTGTGGTAGTATGTAGAGAGCTACGAAAAATACAGATAAACTCTCTAGGTAGATAGTGTGGTCTACAGCTTATCATGAGATACTCTACCTCAGGCAAGCAAAACTTTGAGACTTCCTTAGATATCGTGCACCAGCTGTTGTTCACATATATCCATAGGCCCCCGCCCGTGTCTTAACAGTCTGCTGTTCTGTCCTGCCGATACAGTGCATAACCCGCCAGCTGTATATTCTTAATGTCGTTGTTCAGCCACGACGCAATGAAACATAAGATATTACAGTTTTGAATGTCCCGTTGGTAGGATATGTGCTTTCAGCTCGTCCCATTTATTTTCCATCGATTGAACATTAGCTAGCAGGATTGAAGGTAAGGGCAGATTAGCCACTCGTCTAATCCTCACAAGGCACCCTGATCTTTTTCCACAAAATCTCAGTTTCATTCTCAAGTGAATCACGGGATCAGGGCCTGGTCGGGTGTCTGTAGTAGTATTTCCCTCCCATCCAACTCATTGAAGAAGAACTATTCATTCAGTTTGAGGTGAGCAATCGCAGTTCTGATGTCCAGAAGCTCTTTTCGGTCATAAGCGACGGTAGCAGCAACATTATGTACAAAAGAAGTTACGAACAACGCGAAAAAACAAACAAAGTAGCATGGTTGGGCTGGTTATGTCCTCAAGTAAAGGCTTGTGCAGTTTTGCAGCCCATTAACGTCCTGTACTCTGTGCTTATGTCTCTGTGAAGTTCTGTCACTGTCAGGACTATGATCCTTATCTTCTGTGCATTCATTTGCGTCTGTCATTACAAACGTTTCTACAGTGGAGCTGTAGTACCGGGCCCTGGCACCCAACAGTGCAGTTTGAGGGCCTAGCCAACTGTTTGTAATGTTTTATTCTTAAGTGGCTTATGATATATTTAAAGGGCCATGAATATGTAATGGCAGCATGGTGTATGTGGAAGCACGGATGGTGTAGGTTAGGATGCAGCTCACCAGTCACCCCTGTGTGTGTGCACCTCTCTCTGCCAGACATCCCAGATGATGAGGCACAGTACTGGACCTGCAAGCTGGATCGCATCAACACTATGAGGATCCATGATGAGGTAAGGCCCACCCAACATGCAAGGCGACAGGAACAGTGTGTCAAATATCTAGATTCAAAATGTACGTATTTATATTTCAAGCAGTTAGACCGGTAATCTATTTATGAAAATAGTCTCTATGTTTGCATATTGTAAATTACCATGTACATTGCCGTCAAATGTTCTGTCACCTTATCTCGGGGATTACACTTGGCTCTTTGTATTCACTAGCACACAGGACAATACATGTAAATAGACGATGGGACTAACTCTGGTCATTTGACTCTTTCCTCACAGAAAACACTGGTTAGGTACTGTATTGACATGTGTTCATCACTGTTTGCTGTGCTCTGAAGTGACAACATAGATTGTAGATAATAACTAACTATTGCTTGCAGTGGCATTGAAGTCATGGTGGTGATACAAATATTATACAAATGCAGGAGTTTGAGAGTGACGATGATGCTTTGTTGTTGTGGATGCTGGTCAGAGGTCACAATTCCTATTCTCTTTTCCTCTCTCCAGTACCCTCTGCAGGATGAGGTCCAAAAACGCCCCATGCCGCTTGCTGCCTCCCAATGCTGTGAGTGGGACTGACTTCCACACCATAATATCCCACTAGGTGGCGCTCTCTCATCAGTCATGTCTCTCTCTGGCTAACCATTAGTTTGGGCTTTTCACGTTATTTAAGTTATATATTTGCTTGTCGTGTTCCTGAGTTATGTGTGAATCTCCTAACCCAGACTTAACATCAAGTAAGCCTTTTATCCAATACATTTTTTCCAAAACAGTCACTACTCATGCAAAGTTAAGAAGAATGTCAACACACAGTGATGCCACTTTCATGCATGGTCATAGTTTCCCCTCCTATGTCATGCACAGTTTTTGCATACTCTCCACTACCTCTCACTTTACTTCTCTGCCAACACCCTCACCAGGCAACTATTTCGGATGGGCTGACACACTGAGTATGTAACAGTCTTTTTTATGATGAATTTTATCCCTTCCCAAAGCTTCACCTTGGCCTATCCTCAATACATTGTGCATGTTATCCAGCACCAAAAACAATCGCTACAGCCAGGGGAAATATTTCCCCCCCACACACACACTCTCTCCTCTCTCTACACCTCATGTCAGAGTTTCATCTATATTTCTTGAGTTTCGTCACCTTTATCAATTTCCCCACGTGACATGGAAAAACACACATTGTTATTATTTCTACCTGCATGTAAACAAAACTGGACAATAGCAGTTAAGCCTAGATCTGTTTTTGCAGTCAGCGGGTGACCTTGATAAGCGTAGTGGCAGTTGATGACTTCCTGAACAGATGTCAATGAGATGCAACAGCATCGTCACACAGACAGGGGGCAGTGTTCGCCAGCCTGTTTTGAGAAATCGAAACATCAGTTTGTCCTGAGCTATCTATTTCACTTATCAGTCTGGAGCACAGCCCAGCTCAACTGTCATTCTGCATTCCAAAGGACCTGTCTGCGTGCCAAAGTTGAGACTGCGTCACTGAGAGACAATGTCAACATTGCATTTGAGTTCCTTAACTGATTAATTTTGGAGTGTCCCTTTTTGACTGTTTAATGACTTATACGTTCAGTCGCATCACATTCCCCTTCCCACTGTGGTTTACTTCCTGGTTGGCTTGCATTCAAAGGTGCATGACCCTTGCCCTCCTTACCTCCCTCTTACCTGACCCTTCCTGACCCCAGTGTATATCACCACTTGTTCTTATTGTGTAACTCAGATATGTATGAGGGGAACATGTTTATTTTTTTTAATTTGTGAAATTGTGAGCATCAGTGGGATAGAATGGAGATTCAGTAGTCATTTTAGCAGTTGTTATAATGCCTAGGTCTCTAGAAGTTATCTTGTGGAGCTTGTCCTTTTGCCCCTCCCCCTTACAGCCCTGGATGACCATGACAGTGCGGTGGACGACCGGGACAGTGACTACCGTAGTGAGACCAGCAACAGCGTGCCCCCACGCTACCACACCACGACCCAGCCAAACTCCTCCATGCACCAGTACCCCATGGGCCCCCGGCTCCAGAACCACCTGGACTCCTGCACCGACTCCATCCGCAGCTTTGATATGGACTACAGAGACCACCGTGGTAGCAGGTAGAGCTTCTGAATACCACCCGCAAACGTACAATACATGCCCCTACACAGAATTTCCAGAAATGCACAAATTCAACCGTAAAAGATTGCACACCTGTTCATATATTCTACAATCATGCATATTGACAGATAGTGAAGGATGTCCAGAGTTAAGACATTAATAAAAAAGGTTTAGTGCCGTATTGGACATTTTATTTTGTTTTGTTAGTTTGTTTTAAACAGTTTTCTATGTAAATAAATCATTTTGCAAATAGACCCAGTTAGCTGAGGGCCTGAGTCTTAGCTGTTTTGTTTGTTAGAGGGCTTCCCTCTTTCAGACGATTAAGGCACATCCACCCTCCTGGGACAGAATGGCAGAATCAATTGGCTGCCTTTGTTGTACCCTGAATACAAGCATATTTCTCAAGTAATGTGAGTAGTTTTAAATCTAGTCGGTTTATGTTCATTTGTCACTGGCACATGGTTTGACACCGCATAGGAAGGAGGTAAACAATGTCACCTGCTTGAATATATGAACAGTGCCCCTGAGGACGTGCTACTTCCATCTGCTTAGGTTGTGCACAACCGTGCAAGATAACCCGATAGCAATTGAGTCTTTGGTGTTTTTTATATTTGGATATAGTATAGAATTTCCTTTAGTTAATGGAATGTGAAAATGCAGTGTAGCTTTGAAGAAGGAACAGATTTGGTCTTAAACAATGTCGAAATTGTCCAACTGCTTAGATGTTTTCCCAGATGGAGCACAAATAATCTGCCAACTCCATTCATGTACCCAGTGTAGAGTGGGTCTTTGCTCTCTTACATGTGTGACTTGCTGTGGAAAACATGTGCTTCAGTGAGATTGTGGTAAATCTCAGTCTGTGTGGACAGATAGAAAGCTGATCCGGATAATTCCATAACATCTGAAAAGAAAAGTGGGATTACAGCCAGGAAAAACGGATTAAAAATTGACGTATTGTTATATGAAACTTCTTTGGCAGTTTGAATGAAACTGGGTTTAGTTAAGCCTGCTCTTGTCACATATGGGTGTTTGTGACCCTGGTTTTGGAAGGGAAGGTTCAGTAAGAGGGAAATACTGCCCTCCCTGACCATATTTCTATTCAGTCTGTAAAATGACTTTGGACAGAGATACTTCAGGTTGGATTTCAGGGCTTTTGTGCTGTTATTGATAATCCGCCAGGATGACGAGATCACGCACATAACACGGGCATATCAAACAATCTGAACACACATTCACCAAATAGTTATTTACACATGACAAACATTTTTATTTATCTTATGTATTTAATGCTTGTCTGTCAGTCACATGGGCTTTATTACTTTTCTGTCCTCTTATAATTTGCAATAATTTCTGTTTGCTTTTTTCTTTCTGGTTTTTGTCCCCCCCTCGCACATCCCATTTTGCCTCTACTTTAATCCATGAACCTAAACTAGAGCAATAAACCATAAAGGGAGGGTCAGAATCATCCCTGTAGATTCTGGCATGGGTGTGGAGGATTGGGAAAGCAAATACAAAGTGCAGGGGAGAAATCAGCTGAGCGAGTTCCTGGACAAGGAAGAGAATCATTGGGTTGAGGACGATGTTATTCTCCGAATGGGGAGAGCTCTCACTGAGCCCTCAGGCAGCTCGCTCTGCCAAAGCACACAACGCAGTGGCATCCTACCTGCCACCTACCCAGTGGGCTATGACACTATCGATCGGCGGCGGAGAAAAAAGATCCGTGATCCAGGAGGGCTGGCCTTCTCAGAGGCGGAGAAACTCACAGACGAGCATTTTCCCCCTGACCTTGCACTCCTCCGCCAGAAGAGAGGGGAGCTAGTGCTGCGGCAGGTGGCAGAGTTCGAGGAAGAGGAGGAGCAGATGACGCCATGCCTCAAGCCATACAAGAATGGACTTCTTTACAAGACTAGGATGTGGGCCAAAAACAAGCTGGGGGACACCTTGGAGAACTATGTGGCGTATCAGGAGGAGGAAGCTGCCAGAATGAGAACAGGTTTGGCATACGATTCAGAGGAGGAGCTGCCGTACTCCATGGGATCAGAGGAGGAGCTCGAGGAAATTGCCTCCTTAGCGGAGGCCATTCACTCTGAGAATGGGAGGGGCCAAGGCAGGTATGCTTCATCCCATGGAGGTCACATTGACAAGTATCAGAGTTATCTGGTTAAGAAGAGTGGAAAGGGGAAAATGGGAGGATGGGCACCTGAAGCAATGCTGTCTCCAGTGGAGGAACCAAGTGACGAGTATGTAGATCCCATGGATGAGCTCCAGTGCCTAGTTGAAACAGTATCAGAGTACCTGGCTGAAAAAGAGGAGGAAATAAGCAGGTATGGGTCTCTTCCCAAGTCATCCAAGTCAAGGTTATCTTCCCAGGGCAGCATAAGAACAGAATCTACTGGAGAGGACCCAAGGACCCCTATTGGTGTCAAGGAAGAGACCCAGACAGAGGCTCCACCTGAACCAGGAATATCTGGAGTGAAACATGCTATGAGTTCATTATTCAGTTCCTTCACAGACAAGGTTAGTTCAGCCCCCAAGCAGCCACACTCTGGTTCTGCAGAAACTAAAGAAATACCACCTGCACCATCTTCTCAATCTGGTATATCTAAGCTATTTTCATTCATTCCCAAATCCACCAGCCCTGCTCGTGTAGCTCTTGTATCTCCTACAGCTCACCCCAACAGAACATTTTCCTTCAATTTGCCTTCCCAGTCTGATGCCAAGACACAAGTCCAGAATCAAGAAATGCCAGCCATGAGAACAGAGATGTATAGTATAAGTGATGAAGTTCAGGACTCTGCAACAAAGCCAGAGACACCAGCAGTCACTTCAGTTGTTGAGAAAATTAGTTTTGCCGTAAAAAAATCTGGTGAAGAGGTAGTGAACTCCACCAAGGGAAAACAATCCCCAGGGAGAAGTGGCTCAAGAGAGGGCTTTCAAAATCTTGCAAACTGGGAGGAGAAACGTATCCAGCAAGGTGAACAGTCAATGGCTGTGGGAGGAGGCAGAAGACTTGATAATTCAAGAAATGTACCCCAAAATAAACAATTTGTTAATACACAAGGAAAAGTTGTGCATGTGAGACCTGACTCTATGACTGCCTCTCAGCAAAGTGTGCCTACTTCAGTGGATGGGAAGTCCATCAGCCAACCAGAACCAGCGAGTTCAGGGTTCTTTAGCCCTTTCAAGAAATCGTTCAGTTCATTGATTGCACCAGTTAACGCTGTTCCCCCGCAGGGCCCTACACCTGTTGCAGTGTATCCTGTATTTGGGTCGGCACCAGATATTACATCGGAGAAGCCTGTGGAGGAGCCATCTTTAGGCAGTAAGCTAAAACTTCAGTTTCTCTCCTCTGACAATGTCTCTTCCCAACAGCCTCCAAAAGCAGCAGGAGGAGGAATGTTCTCTGGGTTCATGAAATTTGCTTCTGGTGAGGATGTCAGTGCTTCCAAACCCCCAGAAATTCCCAGTCAAGAACAGGCCCAGCATCGCCAATTGCCCCCAGTTCCACATCAGCAGCATATGCAGCAACATCAAAGGCCACCACCAATGTCTCTTGGGATGCAGCAAGCTCCTCCTGAACCTCAAGATTTTTTGACAGGTCTTTTTAAAGGGGCCGCCACTGATGATACATCTAAGGTTGGCTCCAATCAGCCCCAGCAAGGAGGGCTGTTGTCAGGACTTCTTAGATTTGGCTCTGGAAGTGACTTATCTGGGAACCCACCACCACAGCAAGTTCCCCCAAACAGTCAACCTCCTGGTGCCAGTAATCGTCAACAGTTCCCCCCTCAACCTCCCCCACAACAAATTGCACCTCTTCCTTCTCAGCCTGGAGGTATTCTCTCAGGGTTACTGAGGTTTTCCTCTGCAGAAAACCTTTCACCTAATGTACCACCTCCCCAGGGCCAACAGCAAGGGGTGTTCCCTAGCAATCACCCCAGTCAGAAACAAGCACCAAGCCCATCCCAACAACCACCCTCTCAACAAGCACCTCCTCAACAAGGAGGACTTTTCTCTGGGTTGTTTAAATTGGCTTCCTCTGATGTTTTGAGCACCCAAACAACTCCACTCCAGCAGCAACAACTGCTGTCTGGTGGTCTTCGTAATCAGCAGAACTTCAACCAACAGAATATGCAAAGGCCAAACCGTGATCCACTGAGGGACCAGGCTTTTCTAGACAACAAACCAGGATTCTCTAGACAACATACAGTTCCGAAACCTGCTCAACAAGGTGGTCTCCTTTCTGGACTTTCTAAGTTTGCTTCTGCAGACAATGTATCTACCAATCAGTCCCCAATACCTCAGACACATTCTGCAGCTCCTCTCAATCAGCCTAGCCAGCAGTACCCAAACAGGCAGAATGTGCCGTTGCAAAACCAAAATCAACCAACTCAACAGCCTAGTTTGCTGTCTGGGCTATTCAAAAAATCTTCCACTGAAAATGTGCCTCAGCAGTCGCCACCAATCAGCCAAGAAAGACAGCAACATGTAATTTCGCCACCAAATGTAATCACGCCAAATGCCAGGCAAAATCTAACTCCTTCACGGCAAGATACTGCAAGCCAGCCTGGAGTTCTCTCTGGATTGTTTAACAAGTTAACAAAATCCTCTGGAAATGTTGAGGCCTGCAATCCGTCACCACCCATGCAAATACAACATCATACAATCACTCCAGCTGGACAGCCGACACAGCAAACTCATCCATCTACACATATACCACATCAGGTCCCACATGAACCTAATGAGGAGGCTGACAAAAAGCCAGGCTTTCTATCAGGACTATTCAATAGGAATCCAACTGATGAAGTCTCTACTCATAAATCAGCAGAAATTCTCAAGCGCAATTCAGAGCCAAAGACACTATCTGCAAGCTCCCCAGGTCTGCTCTCAAGCATGTTCAAAACTGGGCCAAGCAACACTGTAGCGAACAATACTTCTGAGTCTGAAATGGAGAGGAGAGAAAGTGGTCTCCTTGGTCGCTCCATTCCAAGACAAAACAGAAATGTTGCAGAAATTGCACCTGGCTCATGGGAAGCTGACACTTTAGATTTAAGGACGTCAACTACTTATGCTAGGTCTTTTCAGAGCCGACCATCCTACACATCATGCAGCACTGGCCATTTACCTCAGTTAATGCACTACCATGGTTCTCTTCAGTCAAACCACCCATTAGCCACCTCTTACAGTGCAGAAAATATGTTATCCCTTTTACAAGGGCATCCAAATACTGCAATGATGTCATCCCAACAATATCTTAATCAAAGTAACCATTCCTTATATTCAGTAACGGGACAGGATGGTTACCAAGATCTGTTGGCATCGTATAGAGTCAATTCTAGTTATGGTGAAAACCAATGGATCCAAGAATCAATTCTGTGGCAGCAGCTTCAAAATCAATCACAGACTTATCACACAAGTGATGTGAGTTATGTACAGCCTCCAGAAGGAGGAGCTGTGTTCCAAGACTCCACTCTCTACTGTAGCTCCACAAATATAGATAATCAATATAGTTCCCCTCAACCATGGCATGAAATTGACTATAACCAAGAACCGATTAAGCACCACCAACAAGAGGTGCCCAAAAATGTTGACAGCAATCCAAATGCCAAGAAAAAATTTATGAACAGCTATGATGACTTGGGAAATCTGCATACTAATCAAATGATGGAACAGAAGGATTATTGGACTGAAGAAGAGGGTGCATTGAACTTGAGCACCAAAATGAGTAATGCTAAGTTTGGTAAATGGAACTCCTTTGACAATGGTAGCTGTTATAGTCTGAATGGCATTTCATATCAAGAGGGCTATTATGAGGAAAATCCACCTAATCTATCTTATTCAGCTAATTGGCAATATAGTGACCAAGGCATGGTTAATCAAAGTCAATTGAGTTTGACTAGGTCATTTGATCTCAGTTACCCTAAATCTCACAATGGAGAGATGGAAGAGTGTATGTACTTGGAAGAGACAGAATGGTACCAGCAATGGCTTGTACTTTTGGAGCAAGGTATGTGGTGGCCAGCTGATGATGGAGATTGTGGGTACTTTGTTTACACTGATCATGAATACATATATGCCCTGCTAACAGATGCAGGAGGTACGATGGTCTATGCTTGTGCACCTGAGAAAGAGTCCTTGGGAACTGGGCCTGATATCTTCCCAAGTGCTTGGCTACATAATGAAATGGTCACAGTATGTGGATTTAAAGTCCCTCTCTATAATGAGGATGAGCTCCTCTGGCTCCCTGGACAAGATCAGGGTGATCCCAAACTCCTCAATGCCCCCCTGGACCTATCTGCTGCCTATAGAAAAGGAAATCAGATCATGAATTTGAACCTGGAGCGCTTCTCTCAGATGTTTGAGAGCTCATTCCCTGCACAAAAGGAACAGCCTGTAGATTTCTCACTATATAGACTGAACAAAGTCAGAATGGATCCAAGACAACCCAACCATGCCTATCAGAATCCATATATGGAGGTCATAGACCTTTCGTGTTCTAACAGGGATCAGAAAGGCCCTTATTGGAACAATCAGCAAATGAAGGAACTTCTCTCTCAAAAGGTTGCTGTCTCACACAATGCTACCCCCACCACAGATTCCTCTCAACAATGCTTGAACAACTGTTACCAGCCTCGTCAAAGAAGGCGTTCATCTTTTGGGGTCAGAGTAAGGCATGTAGATGACACACCAGAGGAGGAATGGAGACAGAGAGTGATTCCAGGAGAGGAAATACCTAATCGGCAAGTCAAGAAGTTCTCTTCATTCATTTCCTCAATGGTTGGCAAAACTGCTGAGTCAGATTTGAACAAAGGAAGAGCTGGCTTGGCCTCTCGTGTTAATGGAGAACAACATAAACCACCTGGGACTGAGGCTACCCCGGTGGACCAACAGGCTAAGAGCATACTTTCATCAGGTTTCCAGAGTCTCAAATCAAAGATTATCAAAGAAGATCCCCCTGCTACAACAACTCCCGCTCAGAGTGCAGTTCAACAGACAGAGAGACCAGCCGCATCCACTTCTTCTAGAATTCTACCCACACCTCCCGCATCTGGACAATATGGGCAACCTCCAGCACAACCACAGACTGTTACTCAGAAACCTAGACTTGCACGACAAGCCACCATGTCTCAGCAAGCTGCTCCACCAACACAGCCCACAGTGCCAACCAGTTCCATGGACCCACACAATATATCTGTCTCTCCCCTACAACCACAATCACAGTACACAGATAGATCATCAGTAAAACCAGTGGAAAAACCAGCTGAACAACCACAGGGAGGATTTATGAGCTTTTTCAAGTCTGCCCTACTGATCGAGGAGCCAACGCCAGAACCCCCTAAACCCCCAGAGCCATTGTCAAAACCACAAGATAGAAATGGTTCTACTGCTAGCTTACCTGGCAGCACATCCCCAAATAAACAGGAGGACACAGGAGCTTCTAATCTTTTTGGGTCAATAGGCAGCTTCTTCAGTGCAGAGTCTCCTCCATCACAGCAACCAAAACCTGTTGTTAAAAATGAGCCAAACAGAGTTGTTACACAAGGTTCTCAATCAAGACCATCTCTACAGAAACAACAAACAATGGACAGAGTGCAACGTGGGGTACCACATCCAGCTCCTGGTCAGCCACCAGGTAAAAGCATGTCACAAGTATTTTCTCCCAATACAAGCACTGGCCCCACCCCTGGCCGATCACAGACTATGACACCAACCGGACAAACCAAACAGGAGCCACCCCCCAAACCATCAGGTGGACTGTTCGGCTTTATGGGAGAAATTGGAGACATGATCTCTGGAACACCACCAACAACTACTACAGCTACTACTAAAGAGGAATCTCCTGGTATGGGGTTATTGTCCATGTTTGGGGGGTCTAGTCCTCAGCAGACACCAACCCAAACTGAGTCATCTCAAGCACCTCCCCCAGAACCACATGTTAAAAGTTTATTCTCAATGTTCGGTGTACCAAGTCCACCACGGGGACCATTGCAGGTGGCAACACCACAGGCACCTCAATCTGGGCCCAGTCCACCACAAGCTCAACCACAACCACAAGCTCAACCTCAACCAGAGACTAGCTCTATTCTTGGGGGACTCTTTTCTGGTTCATCTGCCAGTGAAAGCCCACCAAAAGGATTATTTTCTATGTTTAGTGGCCCCAGTGCCTCACAACCTCCAGAGTCCTCTGTCCCAGAATCTACAGTGCCTAAAGAACCACCTACTAAAAATGTGTTTTCCATGTTCAGTGGCCCTCTGTCACCCCCACAAGCAAGCTCTGTTGATTCGGTAGCCACAGTACCTACTCCTGAGTGTGCCAATGCCCAGAAGGAATCCATCTCAGGTATTCCACCTCAGGAAGCTGCCCCACCTGAAGAGCCACCAGCTACAGCTGCCCCTCAAACTGCGGGTTCTATGTTGGGAGGGTTGTTTGGAGGAGCTAGTCCGCAGCCAGCTACAACTGCCCCTCAAACTGCGGGGTCTATGTTGGGAGGATTGTTTGGAGGATCTAGTCCGCAGCCAGCTACAACTGCCCCTCAAACTGCGGGTTCTATGTTGGGAGGGTTGTTTGGAGGAGCTAGTCCGCAGCCAGCTACAACTGCCCCTCAAACTGCGGGTTCTATGTTGGGAGGGTTGTTTGGAGGAGCTAGTCCGCAGCCAGCTACAACTGCCCCTCAAACTGCGGGGTCTATGTTGGGAGGATTGTTTGGAGGATCTAGTCCGCAGCCAGCTACAACTGCCCCTCAAACTGCAGGTTCTATGTTGGGAGGGTTGTTTGGAGGATCTAGTCCGCAGCCAGCTACAGCTGCCCCTCAAACTGTCGGTTCTAAGTTGGGAGGGTTGTTTGGAGGCCCTAGGCCCCAGCCAGCTACAACTGCCCCTCAAACTGCAGGCTCTGTGTTTGGGGGATTGTTTGGAGGACCCAGTACACCCCCAGCACCTATTCAAACAGCAAAACCCCCTGAGAACAAAATATCAACAGCTGCACCTCGCACAACTCAAGGAGATGGCACTATAAAAATAAAAGAGCAGGGAAACGCACCTAAAGATGGTACTGCAGTTGAGGCTGTTGATTCTGAAAGTGCATTACCTACCCCTGAGTGTGCAAGTGCCCAAAAAGAATCCATCCCAGAGGGTGCACTTCAGGAACCTGCCCAACCTAAAGAGTCCAAAGCCCCTAAAGAGCCACCAGCTACAGACACTCCTCAAACTGTAGGTTCAATGTTGGGAGGGTTGTTTGGAGGATCTAGTCCGCAGCCAGCTACAGCTGCCCCACAAACTGCAGGCTCTATGTTGGGAGGGTTGTTTGGAGGGTCTAGTCCCCAGCCAGCTACAGCTGCCCCGCAAACTGCAGGCTCTATGTTGGGAGGGTTGTTTGGAGGGTCTAGTTCCCAGCCAGCTACAGCTGCCCCGCAAACTGCAGGCTCTATGTTGGGAGGGTTGTTTGGAGGATCTAGTCCCCAGCCAGCTACAGAGACTCCTCAAACAGAACCAACAAAACCCCCAGAGAACAAAATATCAACAGCTGTGTCTGATACCACTCCAGATACCACTGCCAAAATAAAAGAGCCGGGAGACACCCCTAAAGATGGCACTGTGGTTGAGGCTGTTGATTCTGAAACCACAGCGCCTACCCCGGAGTGTGCCACTGCCCAAAAGGAATCCATCCCAAAGGGTGCACCTCAAGAACCTGCCCCACCTAAAGAGCCACCAGCTACAGGATTTCTCTCCCTGTTTGGAGGGTCTACTCCCCAGCCTGCTACAGCTGCCCCTCAAACTGCAAGTTCTATGTTGGGAGGTCTGTTTGGAGGGTCTTGTCCCCAACCAGCTACAGCTGCCCCGCAAACTGCAGGTTCTATGTTCAGCGGTATGTTAGGAGGGTTAAGTCCCCAGCCCGCAGCTACTTCTCAAACTGCAGCTTCTATGTTTGGAGGGTTGTTTGGAGGGTCCACTCCCCAGCCAGCTAAAACTACTCCTCAAACAGCACCAGCAAATCCCCCTGAGAATAAAATATCAACAGCTGCCCCTGACACCACCCCAGCGGATAGCACTGACAAAATGAAAGAGCCAGGAGACACGGGCACAGTTACTTTGCACGAACACTCACAATTATCTGAGGCACCAAAACAACCTGACACCAAAACTCAGCCTCAGGAGTTGGTTGGCCTCAAACCTGATGGTAATGCTGTTGAAGTAGCCCAGGGTCAAGGGTTTGAGAAACTTCCTGCTCCAGCTGTGGACTGTCAATCAAAAGAAGCGGAAATCCCTGCATCATCAGGGCAACCTAATAAAACAGAACAGCCCTTGAAATCAGAACAACGTCCAACGAATGATCAGTCCAGTTCTGGAAAAGAAAAGGCTGCATCTGTGGAAGGAGAAGTAATACATGAGAAGCCTATTGTAATTGTGGGAGAGCCTGAGAGTAAGGGATCGGACAAATCGGCCCCACCAGTGGAAAGTACCCAGAAGATTCCCCAAGCTGACCAGTTGACTAAGACTGAAGAGCCAGCCCCCAAATCCCTGTTTGGGGGTTTTATGACAGGAACCAGTGATGCTGGAAAGTCTTTTGGATCCATGTTTTCATCCCCTCCCACAATTCCCAAAGCCCTTCCCACAATGCCTCAAGCAGAAGCAGGTGGTGGTCTGTTCTCAGGATTCAAAACTATGTCTGCAGGCCTGTTTCAGGAGGAGAAGCCAGGCGCAGCAAAGCAAGAACCTTCCACAGCCTCTCTCTTTGGGACAAAATTAGGAGGTTTCTGGGGGGCCGCTGCCGAACCTCCCAAGCCACAAGCTCCTCCGGTTATTACCACTCAGCCCAAAGCTAATGATAAGCCAACCAAGGAGACAAGTGATCAAAGTTCGGTAGGTCCCCCTGACTTAGCCAAACCCCAGATTTGCATCTCCACACCTGACGTAGATCCTTCAGCATCCCTGTCCCAAAAGGAGAAGGAAAGCCTTGTAGAACCACTCCCCTCTGCAGATTCCACCTCTGAAGTGCTGCTGGACAACCAGTCCAAGAAGGACCTATTGAGTTCTAAAAGGCCAGTAGAAGCATAATAAATGGTCTTCCCCAACACCATTTATGATGCATTGATATTTTGGGGAGAGTAATCCGGGTCCAGCTCCGCACTCCACCCCACTGAATTCTGTATTCTGTGTCTTTCCTTTAACCGTGTTTGTTTATAGCATTTGTGCTACTGTAGCCTTGTGGTGTTGGTGGTTGATTGTGAAGTGTATTATACCCATCGTGGTATAGTGATAATAAGCTAAGTATTTCTTACTCTTGAACTCCTAACGTAAGATTAATTCAATTTGCAATTAGAATTCTATGAATGCATTCAAAAGAAAGTCTAACCTTACAGAATTCCCTGTTGTCGTTGAGTTTGATCAAATTAGAGATTTCAGTAACTCATTGTCCACCAGAAATAGAAATACAGAAAACCAATACAGGCTAAACCAATACAGACAAACAATCATTGAGATAATTTAGTACATTCAAATTCATTTCAGGCAATTGGTATATTCATTCTAATTTGCCAAAATGTGCTTTTTTTTCTCTCTAAGGTTAGATGTCTTTTAAAATGGTGTACAATTCAGTAGAAACAATGGACTAGTTGTAATAACGTCTATATCCAATTAATGAGCCCAATCAGATGCACGATTCAAATGGTTTTTCTTCCTCACAACAATTATTATTCTAATATTAAGTCTCTTCCCTTACCTCTTTTTCACCACTCCAGTCCGGTGGAAAGTAGTCGCTTTGGGTCCTCTGGAAACCTGAGCCAGACCAGCTCCCAGCTTAGTGAGACAGGCCAGGAGAGTGCTCCAGGCTCAGGGCTAGAAGAGTCCTTCCACTCTTACCACAGTACCACCTTCTGCCCCTCTACCAATGGCCAGCAACCCACCAACGGACACCTCCCCAGCAATGGACACTCTGTTTTGGGGCAGGAGGAATTGCGCCGACCCTCCCTGGATGTGGGGAAGAGCTTAAATGGCTCTATGAAGAGAATGGACCACTCAGTCGAGAAAATATCCAATAAAATGCTGCAAAGGTGAGTCTGAGTTTCAGCAAGTGTCATACATTTCAAACACTTAGATAAGCATCCACATTTTCGAGCAGTAAATATTACAAGTACAGTATTAGTGAGTGGTCATTCTTTCTCCCCACACACCCAGTTTCCACGACAATGGGCCTCCTTTGCCCTTCTCTCCATCCAGAATACGCTGGTTGAAGGCCATCAACAAAGTGAGGGTACAGCTGCAGGAGGTAGGAAGTTCTCAATGTAACTTGTCGGTCCTTTCCTCCAACCCCCCCCCCACTCTCTACACATTTGCAACCACTATTTTATAAATCCTGCTACCTGTTTGTATTGTTTCCCCATCTGCATGGTTGGGTTTTACCTCTATGGTAGTTTGAACTTGGCAAACTATATTCCTTATTTAAAGTGTCTATTTAGATGAATTTACTTGTTTACTGCTATCTGGGTGTTCCCTCAGAGGTACCAGAGGGGTTTTCATGTTGTACATGCAGATAGATCATCACTCTAAGGTCTACTGGGAGTTATTTGTTGTTGCATAAACATTTCTTGAACAACCAGAATGTGTTACTTTGCTTGGTATTTCAGTACAGTATACAGTTTACTCTGGAAAATGTACAACCTTTCATTTCTTGCACTCTCTGCCTATCCAACCCCCCCCCCCCCTCTCTCTCTCTTCAGACCCCTCTAGTTAATTTCACCTCTCATCCTGACACCATGTAATTGTGAGAGGTAGGCTTGGCTTCTCTTTGTAAAGTTACACGTGACCTGATGGCCCTGTGCTTCAGAGGTGGATAATTATCATTAATGAATTGGAATGAATTGCTCTCACACAACAAAGGACCTCGCAAATGTAGCCTCTCGTCTTCTCGTGCTATATCAGATTAGTGTTTTCCATAATACAACCCAAGCTACAACCAAATTATGTGTAGTTCATAAGTAAGCATGTTGATGTCCAAAATATCTTCTGAAAAACAGAGTTCAGTCTACAGTACTTATTTATTTTGCTCCATGATCCCTGTTGTCGTCTTCCCTGTCTATGGATCTATCCCTCTGCAGCAACTGAGCTAATGGAGTGGTGAATTGAGCCTAGGGGAGAGACTGAGCAACTGAATGAGAGAAAGAGGGAGAGATGCAGGAAAATGGGGAACGAGTGTGAGGGGAATAAAGTACAGCTTCAATGTTGTTTATACCATTTTTCTTTTGCATATTTTGCCAAGCAAATGTAGGCCATGCTTTATCCTGTGATGAAGATGCTCACTTGGAGTGAAAGGATAGTGAGGAAGTGTTGCACATACGGAAATAAAAACTGACACACCCAGTTAGATATAAAAAAGGTACAAGGGAAAGGAATGGGCTTAGATGTTGGCAGAATAATACTGTCAGAAACCATGTTGATTTCACATAGTAGACTTGGTGCTTAGGACTAATTTGAATGAGAGGGTGGTCAAACCAGTATCTCCAAACTGTCGCTCAAGGAAATTGAATACATCAAAAAAAGAATGACCTCTGTCAACCTCAATTTATCCTTATTCTCTGTGATGTAGGTATCTGGGTTGGTGCTGCTTTGAGGTTTTATATTGAAAGATTATGGTCATATTGAAGCCAGTCTGTCTGTTGGTCAGAGACCGTTCATATACAGTGTGAGGACTGCTTTCAGCTGTAGCACAGATTATGTTGTCTAAGCATGCACTCGATTAATCAAACTCCACCCGCGGTTGGAGATCAGTGCTGGTCGTAATGGTCAGTTGTTGTGCAGTGTCTGGTTATGAGGGAGCAGTTGTCATAGCCCTGTTCCATTATGCTAATTGCTATAGGGCCGGTAGAGAGAGGGCGATGTAAACGCCTGCTGATGGAAGGAGAGATGTAGAGCAAGGTGAAAGCCATACACAGTAAGTGTTATTTATTTTGGGACATCAGGAGGGACTTAAGACACAAGCCTGTATCCTGACAAGACTGTGTAATGAAGTACAATTAGTCATTAGTCAGTCAACAAAGGTGTCAAAGGTCAGGATAAATGTAATGGGGTGCTACAATGCATCTTAACACACATTTTCACACATTTGCGAATGGATATTAGCTTCGTAAGGAATGTGTGTTTGTCTGGGTACAGCAGTGTGTTTGTCATGTACAGTGCCTTCACATTTTGTTGTTAGTCTGAATTTTAATTGGTTTCAATTGAGATTTTGTCACTGGACTACACACTACCCCATGTCGAAGTGGAATTATGTTTTTAGAAGTGTTTACAAATGAATAAAAAATTGAATGTATTCAACCCCTTTATAGCAATCCTAAATGAGTTCAGGAGTAGAAATTTGCTTAACAAGTCACATAAGTTGCATGGACTCTGTGTGCAAAGAGATACAGACATCCTTCCTAACTCAGTTGCCGGAGAGGAAGGAAACCGCTTGGGGATTTCACCATAAGTCCAATGTTGACTTTAAAACGGTTAGAGTTTAATGGCTGTGATAAGAGAAAACTGAGGATAGATCAACAACATTGCAGTTACTCCACAATACTAACATAAATGACGGAGTGAAAAGGAGGAGGCTTGTACAGAATACAAATATTCCAAAACATGCATCCTGTTTGCAATAAGACACTAAAGTAAAACTGCAAAAACTTTGGTAAAGACATTTACTTTATGTCCTGAATACGAAACGTTATGTTTGAGACAAATCCAACACAACCCATCACTGAGTCCACTCCTCATAATTTCAAGCATGGTGGTGGCTGCATTGTGTTATGGGTATAGTTGTCATCAGCAAGGACTAAGGAGTTTTTTTTTTAGGATAAAAACAAATGGAATAGAGCTAAGCGCAGGCAAAATCCTAGAAAACCTGGTTCAGTCTGCTTTCTAACAGACACTGGGAGACATTCACCTGTCAGCAGGACAATAACCTTAAACACAAGGACAAATGTACACTGGAGTTGCTTACCAAGATGACAATGTCTTGAAAATCTTTGGAAATACTTCAAAATTGCTGTGTAGCAATGATTAACAACCAACTTGACAAAGCTTGAAGAATCTTTAAAGAAATGTGCAAATATTGTAGAATCCAGGTGTGCAAAGCTCTTCGATTTACCCAGAAAAACTCACCGCTGTAGTCGCTGCCAAAGGTGATTCTAACATCTATTGAGTCAGGGGTCTGAATGCTTAACTAATAAAAATATATTAGTGTTTAATTTTTCATAAATTGTAACATTTGTAAAAAAAAATATTAAATCTTCCACTTTGACGTTAAAATATTTTGTATAGATTGTTGAAAAATCCATTTTAATCTCACTTTATAACACAACAAAATGTGAAAAAAGTCGAGGGGTGTGAATACTTTCTGAAGGCACTATGTGTGAGTTATGAAGTCAAAAGGGTAGGCACACAGCCAAACGGAGTGAGTGAGGACAGCGGGAGGAGACCGATAAAGAGGGGGAAATGAAGAGGGAGACTGAGAGCTGGCATTTTCACAGTTTCAGATTAGCTTTGTGCTGGAATATGTCGCCAGAGGACAGAGCGAACAAGAGAGAGAGGGAACAAGAGAAACTGAACGCACGAAAGAGTGGGAGAGGGGTGGGAGGGATACTTAACTGGGAATGAACTGTCATGTGAGCCTACACTCCTCACTCCTGCCCTTCCTGTGTTTGTACATCTGGAATGAGAGAGAGTCAACACTTCCCCTGCGTCTGTCAATCTGGGGGAAGACGACCAGCCGTATGTGCTTTGTATGTAGAGCATGGAATTAAATGTACAGTACCTGGAGATATTTAACGAAAGAAATCCATGGTGAGTTACGATTTTGCGCTTGTCAACTATTGAGCAGTTTTCCACATGGGGTAAGGTTTATTGAATGATATGCATCTGTAGAAATTGTGTTCTTGCATAAAGTTTGCATTCAGTATTGCACTACATAAAGAGAATGTTTGCTCCTGACTTTTATTTGTGAAATGTACTACTAATATAATATTTGCTTTTCATAACAAAGTATAATATTGAATTAGTTAAATATTGTTTTTACAAATATGAAAGGACAACTTTGCTCCTGTTTCCTGAATAAGAAAAAGAGTGGCCAATCGATCAGTTAAACGAACAAAGGAAACCAGACTTTTTTTCCAGGCCGCAGACCATGAAGGAAAGAGAGAAAAGACATTGCTCTTAGGCACTTCATTGACTCTGTCAGAATTACCCAGACAGGCTCCTACCAGCTGCCTCCCCCTCTCTGTAGTCTGGACAGCTTACTGTGGAGGCTGAGCCACTGGCCATTCAGACTATATGGGCCACTGGCTGGCTAGGTTAAATGGGCCAGTAATGGTTTTCAGGAGCTGCTGCTGAAAGTAATTTGTGTCTAAATCACATTTAGATAATCAATGTGTATTTTACCTCAACGTTTCTGTTAATCTTGTCCCTATTTATTTTCTGATTGTCATAGTTAATGGAGTATGATATGAAATGGCTAAAACGGGTCATTTAAATGGAAAGTTAATGGATGTGGATATCTAATTCCTGACAGTCGTGGACAGCTGTTATAAATGTATATACATCACTAATAGCCAAATGGTTCTGGCCGGCTAGCTGTTCTTATTGCTATGCATGATTATGCCTTCCTGCCAACTGTGCTCTTATCATGCTAATGCACACCTCCAGTACTTGAGTGGTGTTGGACAGAGGGAAAACCTCTGGTATCGGGGAGGGTTAATGAAGTTTCCCACCAGCGTAGAGTCCTATGCATACTATCCACAGGCTGGAGATGCACTTAACATCTACTCCCAGTGGGGACCTTTGAGCCCTGACCAACAAAAAAAACAGGCATCTGGCAAACAGTTGTGGCAAACTTTTGGCCAATTTGCTGCAAATTTGCAGCAAGCTCATATTTTCACATGCAAATTAGTTTCGCAACCAACTGTTGTGGTAAATTTGCGGCAACTTGTGAACGTCTGGCAAACAATTCTAGGAAACTTGTGGCAAACTTTCTGTTTGCTGCAAACTCTGTATGAATATGCAAATTTAGATCCGGTTTTTGGTTACTCTGTTAAACAACATTGAAATGTATCGACATAAACCAAATCACATAACTTTAAATGAACTTACTTAAGAGAAGAAGAAAAAAAAACATACTAAATGTACAGTACCAGTCAAAAGTTTGGACACCTACTCAATCCAGGATTTTTCTTTATTTTTACTATTTTCAACATTGTAGAATAATAGTGAAGACATCAACTATGAAATAACACAAATGGAATCATGTAGTCACCAAAAAAGTGTTCAAATCAAAATATATTTTATATTTGAGATTCTTCAAATAGCCACCCTTTGCCTTGATGACAGCTTTGCACACTCTTGGCTTTCTCTCAACCAGCTTCATGAGGGATGCTTTTCCAACAGTCTTGAAGGAGTTCCCACATATGCTAAGCACTTGTTGGCTGCTTTTCCTTCACTCTGCAGTCCAACTCATCCCAAACCATCTCATTTGGGGTGAGGTCAGGTGGTTGTGGAGGCCAGGTCATCTGATGCAGTACTCCATCACTCTCCTTGGTCAAATAGCCCTTACACAGCCTGGAGGTGTGTTGGGTCGTTGTCCTGTTGAAAACAAACCAGATGGGATGGCGTATTGCTGCAGAATGTCACCAGAAAAGCACCATCACACCTCCTCCTCCTCCATGCTTCACGGTGGGAACCCCACATGCACAGATCATATGTTCAACTACTCTCCGTATCACAAAGACACGGCTGTTGGAACCAAAAATTCGCATCAGACCAAAGGATGGATTTCCAACGGTCTAATGTCAATTGCTCGTGTTTCTTGGCCCAAGCAAGTCTCTTCATATTGGTGTCCTTTAATAGTGGTTTCTTTGCAGCAATTTGACCATGAAGGCCTGATTCACGCTTCTGAAGAGTTGATATTTAGATGTCTTACTTGAACTCTGTGAAGCATTTATTTGGGCTGCAATCTGATGTGCAGTTAACTCTAATGAACTTGTCCTCTGCAACAGAGGTAACTGCGTCTTCCTTTCCTTTGGCGGTCCTCATGAGATCCAGTTTCATGTGATGTTTTTTGTGACTAAACTTGAAGAAACTTTTTTTCTTCAAGGACATTTTCTGGATTGACTGACCTATTCTCTTAAAGTAATGATGGACTGTCGTTTCTCTTTGCAAATTTGAGCTGTTCTTGCCATAATATGGACTTGGTCTTTTACCAAATACGGCTATCTTCTGTATATCCCGCTACCTTGTCACAACACAACTGATTGGCTCAAATGCATAAAGAAGGAAAGAATCTCCACAAATTAACTTTTAACAAGGCACACCTGTTAATTTTAAATGCATTTCAGGTAACTACCTCATGAAGCTGGTTGAGAGAATGCCAAGTGTGTGCAAAACTGCCAAAAAGGCAAAGGGTGGCCACTTTGCAGAATCACAATTATAAAATATATTTTGATTTGTTTAACACTTTTTTTGGTTACTACATTATTCCATATGTGTTATTTAATAGTTTTGATGTCTTCACTATTATTCTACAATGTAGAAAATAGTAAAAAATAAAGAAAAAACCTTGAATGTGTACAGTAGGTGTACAAACTTTTGACTGGTACTGTACATCACGTCAGAGAATCTGTAGGCATATATGATACATTTTTAAAACCTATTGAAACAAAGCCCTATTGTCTAAATATGTTTTTCACAAGATAAGATTTCATAAGATAGGATTGATTATTAGAATTGATATGCACACTCGGACTGCAATCTGAGAAAAAGAAAACGTGTGTGTGTGACAGTCTTAAGTGGTGTTAACACAGATCTGCCTAAAAGCAAATCAATAGATATTCACTGACACACTTTGGCTATCTTAGGTGACAACACACACACACTGCTGTTATGCCATACAATTACGGTCTACATTTGGGTCGAGTTTTAACATTGTTACACAGAGAACATGTTTTAAAATGTTACATTTGAAGGTCACTCTACTAAGGACATGGACTAATAACTCATTACTTAAATGTGTTTTATTCATAAAGCACTTTTCACAATCCCCAAAATGGAACATTTTGTTTTTAAGAATAAATTGTGATAGAATGAAAGCGTAACACAACGCGCTTCAGTAGTTGAACCAAAGGCTAACAAGCCAGATACCATACTGTAGGCAAAATGCATTAAAAAACAAACCAAAAGTAATTTTAACAGAGATATAAATAGTGGCTTAAGAGCATATTAGCATTGGAATGAGACACTCATGACTCATCCGTCTATTGATTTATTAATTCATAGGAACATATCAGCAGGAGGGCTGTGCTTCCTCCTGTCACTTCTCACTCTACATACAAGAGCAGATACTTATCCACTATTGTTCAGTGGGAAAAAGACATGCTCGCAACAGTCTTACTGCGGGGGATTCTGTTCCTGGCAGCTGACACACCGTGGTCTGTAGGAATTCCCATGCTGGGGCACATTGGGAAAATTGATATCAAACACATCATAGGACTTGAAGCACACATCCAGTGCTCAAAGCAGTGTGTACCTTGCTCCAATGCCGATCCATTAATGACCGTAAACACCTGTGAGCAGTCCCCAAGAGTCAACACAAATGGGTCTGGTCACCTCTGTCTGGTGCAGGTACTCAACCATGTTGGTCCCAACTTGTTAGAGAAATAATTTGATTTTAGAATTTGAGGACTTGTCAGGCACACTGACAATGCCATCACACACAATTTATTTGGTGTATTTTATAGCAATTTACATCAATCAACACCCAATCCCTGTTTGATGCCTACGTCTTCTATTAATTTTGGGCTGGGGCATATAGTTTCATTTACACAACACTAAACATGTTTCCAGCCAACCATTTTCATGCAGCTGAATTACCTGACGCATGAAAAGTCATGACCGGGCTGATAGAAAGATTAAATGCCTACAGACAATTAATTTGTTTGACGTAGTGGGATGTCTCTTTAACCCAGAGTAACCCAAATGTATTATGTGAGAAATGGCGTCGGAAACTCCTTTACGCACAAATATTGCTATAATAACCGTCATATTGACGTAACCCTGGACAAGCACACCTGATTCAACTTGTCAACAAATCATCATGGCCTGAGTGAGTTGAATTGAGGTGTGTTTGTCAAGGGCTAAAACGGAACTGTACTCGAGGACCAGGGTTGGCAAACACTGGGCTAGAACGCATGTGCCAGAGTGGGCACATTTGCTATATAATTAAACCGTTTGTGACACAACTATCAGTAGAGTTCAAAATGCAATGTAAAACCATTTAACTTGTTTTTTTTTATTAGGTACATGGGAATTTAACAGCAAAAGTTATTTTTATGTGCACTTCACGCACAGCCTTTTATCCTCAAAGTCAGTTTGCTGGAAACATCGCCGGTGGGAAAATGCGTATATTGTTTTATGCAGATTTTTTAAATATTTGCATTTAAATCTGTCGCAAATTGGATGGAAATCTACCCAATGTCTTTGAGTGTGCAGTAATGCGTAACAGATTCTGGAATGCTGTTCCTTTCATTCAAGGTTTACAAAAGGCCATCTAAGTTTCCCATCAATCTCCCTATGCGTATCTAATATTTAAACTAACAGGCTGAAAGTCAATGAAGGGTTTTCTGGTCTCATTGAAGCTGGGTCGGAATGTCTTCCTGCCTAATTTGTATACTGGTGTTGGGAGGACCACTGTCAGTCTTAAAGCGATGTCACCTTGTGTATCTGGAGAAAAGACTGTTTAGTGAATAACTTGATAGTTTCAGGCTAAAAATAAATGAGGTACCACCAGCAGGGTTATTTCAAACTATACCTGCACTGCCAAGATACGTTTTTAGGTCTGTTTCTCTCTGGGCTGGCAAAGCAAAGTTTTTTTTTTGGTCCTTGAAGACTGCAATTCAGTACCAGTCCATTTCCATGAACAGTCCGGGTTTGAAATGTAGTAGTCCCGAACAATCTGTTGTAAAGCAGACTAACTTTTTTTGTAATATTTTATTACCGCCCCATATGACTTCAAATTGCTTTATGTTGTAGCCAGACAAACAATTACTTTTCCATTGCAGTTGATCGTTAGTCTGGCTAACACCTAACTCTTGAAGTCCTCCTGACTTCAGGGTCTGGAATGGCTCTTTGATGTTGTCGGCACAATGCGTCGATAATGAAGTGGGCTGTGCTTTTCCTGGTTAGCTCTCCTCTGTCTCTCACTCAAACAGCCACACACAGCCCCTGAGTACTGCCCACTTCTATTACAATGGTTGGATTTTCAGATCCAAACAATGAGAGGTCTCAACCCCGAGGGAAAAATAAACACCTGAGAGAACTCAAACCCTGTTGCGAAATTTATTAGAACATATTGCATTAACAAACAGCCTCCTTTCCAGACCAGTGTGGTCACAGCTCTCCCTGCGCTGTGAGTCACGTGGGTTGTCAGCCAGGCTAGTTAATCACAGCAAACAGAATAAAAGTCAAGTCTGTTTTTGTAAAAGATGTAATGCACCATGGCCTGGAGTATCCAGCAGATGTGGATACTCTCTGACTATCTCAACTGTCTTGGCCCCATTCTGTCTGGTCCACTGAGCCCTCCGGATCATGGTCTCCTTCATGTACTCTGCAACCTGGTTTGCTGGCCAGATGTTGTTCAACCACTTGGTCGTCTGGGCTGCGCTCTCATATTTGACTATGTTGTGAGCACAAAGTATTCAATAAATAATAATATTCCTTTTAACAATCAGTTTTCATAATACACAAATCTTTCAACATATACCTGGCAAGACCCGGCTACTGCTCAAGCCTGGTGTGTCGCTTGGTGTGTCCACAGTCCTGTGTGTCCTGAGGACCTTCCCTTGTATATAAAAAAAGGTGGCTTTTACAGAATACTCACTGCGTGTAAGGCTTATGTTCTTTAACTTTAGGCTATAGTTGAGTCGCTAGCTAACATGCTACTGAACCGTGACACTAGCATATTGACATGCATGTTGGTATTAAAAGACTGCAACTTATTCACCTAAAAATGTGTTTAGGCAAATCATTAGTTATCTAGCTACCTAATCACATGAATTGTGCAAAAATATGATAGTTAACATTAACTATTTAAGTGCTAGCCAGCCAGTCAGTCAGTGGCGCTGGCCGATTTAAAACTGGTATCACAAAAATGTGTTTCACTCTATCCCATAAAACATGACATTGCTAACTAGGCACCATTTAGCTAATAAAATGTTAGAAAGTTTAATAATAAGTTACACTCACCGGACAACTTTGGCAGGTACCGTAGCTAGCTCGATGGATTGGTTTCTAATTTCCAACAGATGTTTCTAATCCCCTTGATTGGTCAGTAACGCTTACTGGTCTTGGAACTCATGTGTTTACCATAAATGCTGCTGGTAAACTGTTTGCCACTAGTGGAAATAAATGTTCCTACCACAGGTTTGCCACAGATGCAAATAGAATCTTGAGAGAAGTGTCTGCCAGAAAAAACTATTTCATTTGCAGCATATTTGCCACAAACTTGCTGGAAGTTTGCAGCAACAAATTCATTTTTGTAAGGGAGGGCCTTTTATGCCTTTAGAGAAGGCCTAAGGATTTATGAAACTATTTGTAGTTTTAAAATACAGATGTATTTTTAATTTCAATAGAATTTGAATATCATTGAAATAGTATTTTTCTTTTCAGTGATATTCTGATTTAATCGCTTCAGTTTGTGTTGGAATGGAAAGGGTTAACACTGAAGAGATAGGGTTAATACTGAAGGGATAAAGATTCAATCTGAATTTTCTTTGGTCTTTTGGGAGATAAATCCTAGCCAAGTCAGTAATTTGCTCTCAGAAGCTAGATAGAAGGCATCTGCCATTGAACTGTATTAGCAAAGATTTTTTTATAACTAAACCAAGATACAATGTCGTTTTCAATTTGGAACAAATGAATCATAGTGGACAGAACAAGCAAGGAGGTGGGAAGAGCCAAGCACGAGCTAGCGAGATCCTATTGGCGCGTTCTAGCAAGCATTTGCATATTTCCAT
Source organism: Salvelinus alpinus (assembly GCF_045679555.1). NCBI lineage: Eukaryota > Metazoa > Chordata > Actinopteri > Salmoniformes > Salmonidae > Salvelinus > Salvelinus alpinus. The sequence continues at coordinate 17,105,287 of NC_092103.1, read as the reverse complement.
TAGGAAACACCTGCTCTTCCATATTTGGTAGAAAGTTGAAACTCCAAGTGGATGCTTAACATTTATACATCCGGTGAAATATCTGTCTCATTGTTAGGTCTGTGGTATTAGGGCAGAATTTTGAAGTGACAGTGGAATCAACCAATAACATTTTGACTTGTAATAAGTGGGACAGTTTTTGCAGAAACGTATGGAAACAGGTTTCCCACGATCTCGCTAGCTAGCTTTTGTTGTAGGCCAGGGGTATTCACCTGGGGTCCGCGAACCCCTAGGTACTGCTGAGGATTTTTATGATCGCTAGCAACAACAGAATAAACAAATTACATTCCTACAGAAGAATAGAGGAGTGTCTTCTTTCTAATGATGACTATCAACTCCTAATATTGAGCAAATTACACTCATTGGAGCCAATTGTATTTACTGGAGTATCTGACATACAATAGGCTTTGAAAAAGCACCCTGCAAATAGGTTAGCAGTGTGGCAAGTGCTGCTGGTAAACTTTCTTGACTTGGACTTACATTTTTGCCAACACATGGTGAAAATGTGTTGGGAGTTACCTTTTGTAGCTAATAGACTGTGTTAAAGTTTACACTTCCTCTTCCAACTATAATGTGGGGGGGGTCAAAATAATGAAATTATCTACCAAATCAATTCATTTTAAAATGTTGAATACTTCTCCTTGCCATTGTCATTCACTTGATGAGACGAAGAGACGTGAATTTGTTTTGTTTTTGCTAACGCATGATGGGTGTCTCTGGGTCACCGGTTTGTCTAGGAGGGGTCCCATGGCAAGAAAAGGTTGAAGTCCCCTGTTCTAGGCTAGTGTGCAGCGACTGCAGCAGGTGTTATCGAAGAGGATGGTGCTAATAGCTTCGCCCCTTTTCAAGATTAACTTTGAACAGGAAGTTAAGTTTCATCGTCTGGTGCGTGGAAGTGTTTTTTTTTTTTTATTGCACTCGCTGTTAGCTATCTCTTTGAAAGTAACTTATGTGTGTGAAACATTGCTGCATTTAAACTTTAGCTCGCCAGTTACTTTGTGTGCTAAACGTGAGAATTTTTTGCCCTGGGAAGTATATTTGTACATTTTGGTTGGGAAATGCTTAGCCTAATGGCATGTGTTTTTGTATTCTTATGAATGGGACCTATTGGCTTATTATGTCAGAGTGAATGGGCTGCTTATCCTTTAGCATCATGCTGTGTGTGACTGCTGTCTCTATCGGCCCTATTTGTTTTACAAAAAGTGCGGTCTCCTACATGGAGTGCTCTGCATATTACAGTCGCTGTTAGGCATGGGCGGTATACTGTATACCGGGGTATTTGGAAATAGCCACAGGATGGTTTTTCAAAAAATACCGTTGAAAGTATTTCTTTGAAGTTTTTTTTAGAAAATTGAATATTTGTAGCTACTTAAATACCTGAAGTCAACTTGTGCAATACATTAGGCGATGAAGCAGATCGCGTTCTTCATTTCACCTGTCACATTATTTTACATTATGAAGCTTACCGTAGCTCGCCAGAACAGTTGCGCCAGTCATGTGTTTGTTTGTAAACGGCACAACGGGAGAAGGCGGGACCTGGGATGAGTAAGGAGTTGGCCTGCCTCAATTCTGAAATAACTTGAAATGGACATGGTCTACTTAACTTTACAACCAAAAACACATATCTAAGTTCAGCTTTCTGGTTGTTTATCAAAGTTATCTGACTAACTCCTTGATCCTGCTTTAGTAGTACACCCTCCTTGTGAATCCAGCTGTTTATTTGGTTTAACTTGGTTTAACGAGCCCCTAACCAACCATGCCGTTTTAAAAAATACGGATAAGTATAAGAAATATAAGTAAAGTTAAATAAAGAGCAGCAGTAAAATAAAGAACTATAGCGAGACTATATACAGGGGGGTACCGGTACAGAGTCAATGGGCACAGGTAATATGTAGGAGTTATTAAAGTGACTATGCATAGATAACATCAGAGTAGCAGCAGTGTAAAAGAGTGGGGGGGCAGGCAATGCAAATAGTCTGGGTAGCCATTTGATTAGGTGTTCAGGAGTCTTATGGCTTGGGGGTAGAAGCAGTTGCCATACCAGGCAGTGATGCAACCAGTTAGGATGCTCTCGATGGCGCAGCTGTAGAACCTTTTCAGGATCTGAGGACCTGATACTATTTTCATGTTCTTTTTCTTGATTTGGGCGTTTGGTACAACATGTTGGAAGGTTTTTTTTTCACCACTGAAGGCCGAGGAGCAATACCCACGGTTCGCCACTGTCTCCTCCTATATTTGTACATACTCTTAGTTTCTCCGCCTTAACACCAGCCAGAGAATTACTCCCCTATCAATTTCAGATGGGAGCAAAGCCGTTTTTTGCAGTACTTTTGTGATGTTACATTGTGAACTTGCGTCTAATATAGTACTAGGCATAGGAGGCACGTCCATAAGGTACATTGAATTAAATTGTCAAAATGAGAGAGCCTAGCCTACTCCTGTCAATACAGAAATCAATTAAATCATAAATAATGGGCTACTACACCAGAAAGCATAATATGGCCACAGAGGATCATTGGCTGCTGTCGGAAGGGTGTGCATATTCAGTCTTTTATCATTTTTGGGTCAGTGCCACTTGAAAAAAAGATTTCTGACAATTTCGTCCTCGGTTAGATGGATTTCATAGTGTATTTGTCTCCACTTCTTGTAGGCCTATTATATGCATAAGACAATGTTGTTTTTATTTGCAACTCAATATTGGGAAGTGGTCCTTAATGTTTAGTATACTCGGTGTAAGTTTTATCTTATTGGTCATTTTCATAGATATGTTTGGTATGTGCTCTAGCTACAGTATATGCATCAAACTCCAGTCCAGTTAGATGTAGATGATAAACTAGCTCAAAAGCTGACGGGAAAGAAAGTTACGCCAACAACCCTGTGCTCTGTCTGACACAGACTTCTTGGTCTGGGCAAATGGCCACAGAACCACACAGAATGATGGTGGTTAAACTGACCATTCTGTCTGTCATTCAGTCAGAGACAGCAGCACGGGGAGGGAAATTGTGCAGCACTGATTCCCCTCAGCGGGTTGGTTCTTAACAGCATAATGGCACACAGTGGATAGGGTTTGGCTGTCACACTGTCTGAGCTGCTTCAAACAACCAGGATCAGTGGGGATGAGGGGTAGATGAACAAGCAATGAATCCTTAAATGTTAGTTGGCTGTTGCGTAAGTGTGTATTTACTTATTGCCTCACAATAGAGTACATTTGTGGATTTCCATCTACATGCAGGTCCATAATTATTGGCACCCTCTAAGAATCTGTTCTATGTGCTCTATTTCTATGCTTCCCAGGTTTTAAGTTTCGTTTTTTGCGTCTTTTGCCTTCGGTTTTGTACACCAGCTTCAAACTGCAGAAAATACAATTTTTGGGATTTAATGACAAGATACTGTATTTCACAGCGGTTTAGATGGTACAATGATTATCTACACTATCCATTGCTTGTTTTGTCACAAACGGATATTTTTGCAACAAGGAAATGGCAATTCGATTTCTTTATTTTGCACCTTTAAACAAAATATATTTCTCTGATTAGTAATATTAGTAACAGCCCCAGACCATTATTCCTCCTCCACCAAACTTTACAGTTGGCACTATGCATCGGGCAGGTAGCGTTCTCCTGGCAGCCGCCAAACCCAGATTCGTCCGTCTGACTGCCATATGGTGAAGCTTGAGTCATCACTCCAGAGAACGTGTTTCCACTGTTCGAGTCCAATGGCGCTTGACATTGCGCATGGTGATCTTAGGCTTGTGTGCGGCTGCTCGGCCATGGAAACCCAGTTCATGAAGCTACGGACTAACAGTTCTAGTGCTGACGTTGCTTCCAGAAGCAGTTTGGAACTCTAGTGAGTGTTGCATCCGAGGACAGACGATTTTTACGAGTTAAGCGCTTCAGCCCTCAGCGGTCCCATTCTGTGAGCTTGTGTGGCCTACCACTTTGCGGCTGAGCCGTTGTTGCTCCTAGACGTTTCCCCTTCACAAGAACAGCACTTACAGTTGACCGGAGCAGCTCTAGCAGGGCAGGAATGTGAAGAACTGACTTGTTGGAAAGGTGGCGTCCTATGACGGTGCCACGTTGAACGTCACTGAGCTCTTCAGTAAGGCCATTCTACTGGCAATGTTTGTCTTTGGAGATTGCATGGCTGTGCTTGATTTTATACACCCGTCAGCAACGGGTGTGGCTGAAATAGCTGAATCCACTAATCTGAAGGGATGTCCACATACTTTTGTGTATATAGTGTATCTCTACTGCAGCTGGTGTGTGCACAAAAAATACCGTGACTCAGAGGAGAGAATTGAGCCGTCAACTAATTACCAGGCTGTCTTCTGATCATGTCCTAATTATAGAGTTTATAGCAGCTGTACGGTGTCCGATCATTTCCCTGCTCCTTCCTTCTCCGTGACTGAAGAGAGGGGGTAAGTGGCTAACTCACTGATGTACAGAGCATTGGTTTGACTCACAATGACCCCCAATATCAATGTGGGGTTTTTATCACAATTCCACGCTCCACCATAATCTATCTCTCTGGCGTTGCAGAGATGAATGCCCTCTACTCCCACTCTCCCATGCCTGAGTGTCTGTATTTTGTCTGTGTGTGTTTTGTATGATTCTGCCGGCAGTGTAAATAGGAGTGCATTGGCATGAGCTAGCTAAATTGTTATGTGCGTTGTTTGCAAAACATATAGAAACTGACTGCTCAAATAACTCATCCAGTCATCCATTGCAATTTTACTTATCTTGGCTATAGCACCACTTATTGATTTTTGTATTTTATTTTTATGATATCACCAGACATTATATAGCGGCCATTATATAGCAGCAGGAATTTGGTGTTTTTCTCTCTTTCTGGTCTGTTGGACTGAAAAATGTGTATACTGGCAAGGTCTCAAAATGAAGGTGCAATTATAAATGTGTTTATTGATTCTCTGAGGGGTTTGTGTACTGTATGCCAATGACTGAAATGTAAAGGATGAAATGGCTTGTACGCATGCATAAGGGAAGGTTCATGTTGTAAGGAAACAAGCATTGCAAAATAAAAAAAATCATTGTGTATATAATATTTAGAAAAACAAAGTTGTACTATTTCTCTCATGTCTCTGTCTTCTCTGCTTTGCCAGTCATGGACAAGGCTCTGTGAGCAGATCAGTCTCTTCTACATCATCAGGATGTTGTGTGGTCACACAAAGAACTGAGGCCCAGGGTGCTGGTTGGCCCCTCAGGACAAAGACCAGGAAGCCAGGCCCCCAGACAGTCCTCAGGGATGTTCTCTAGGGGCCTCGAGAGGGGCCTCAGTGGACCAGATGAATCCAGCGGTGTAGAGGCACCTCAGAGTCCACACAAGTGGTCCAAGAGGAGGGAGCTGGGGGGTAAGAAGAGCACTCAGAGCCCCAAGGTGGGCCGGAGCCTGCGGAGGAAGTTCCAGAAGTTCCTACAGGGCCCGGCAGGGCCGGGGGAGCCCTCCATCCACCAGCCCCAGGATCTGCTCCCCCCTGTGGAGCAGGACATATTTATATGCGGCCTGAAGAGAGACCCCTCCAGTAGGGAGTTCACCGGACTCCACTCCTCCTTGCCCAATGGCCGAAGTCACACAGGGACTCTAAACCCACCTGTGGCTGGGGATATGGTGCTGAACAGAGAGGGCTTCATCAACGCCACCGGTACTGTAAGTACCAACGGCCCCACCGCTAGCCTACCCACCTCTCCCTCTGGAGAGAACAGCAGCGCTGAATATCAGGATGGGAACGGGGTTGTGGAGGACACACACAGGCCTTCTCCTAGTGAAGAGGATGAGGGAGAGAAATGCTCCAGTGACATTGTTGAACACATCTTGAAAGAGCTGAGAGGTATCAACAAAATTCAGGAGGAGATCGCAGACCTGCGGCAGTACCTGACCTCTGTGAGAGGCTCAGTGGACGAGGTCTCCTGCTGTGTGGATGCAGTGCTGAATGAGATAGGGGAGCTCTACTCCTCTGGAGCCTCAGCACCAGGACCCCAGACCCCTCAGAGGCTTAGTGTCAGACGTGGCAGCCTGGGCAGTCAGAATGTCACAGCCTTCCACAGGAGGGCCACCACTCCTTTACTGGAGTGCCGGCAAGGGTCTTGGGACAAAGACCCAGTGATGATGGTGCCACCCCAGGGGTCACCTAAAACATGGAGAGAAAGGTTAGCTCCTTGCCAACCCGAACAAGCCGACCAGGAAAATTCCGACCACAGCTCAGACGTGCCCTCTTCACGACCAGGGCCCAGTCAAGCCAGCCTCAACTACCTGGAGCAAGGGTATGCCCATGACTGCCCCAGCACCAGCTCCCTGTCGTCAGGCCACAGCTCCAACACTCTGGACCGGGACGCCAGGTACCGCTCAGTTAAGGCCAGGCTATGGCAGAGTGGCTGGGCCTCGGCAGGCATGCAACACAGTGTGAGCGGAGATGGGGGGTGGAGCGAGGAGAACGGCTGGAGCGAAGAAGACATCTACTCCTGTCAGAACAGTGGGGAGGAGGTGGAGGACCATGGTGCAGGGCCAGGTGGCTGGGACAGGTACACCACAGGAGAGACCAGCAGCACCACAGGCCAGTCCTCCCACAGCAGCTCAGAGCATCTGTCCCTGCTGTTCGGTATCCACAAGAACTCCCCCTCCAACTCATCCAGTGTGGTGGACTGGCGGCACCCCAGGCAGCAGGGCAGCAATGGACACCTAGTGTGTGACTGTTCAGCCAACTGCCCATACTCTCGGAGCTCCGGCTACCACACAGTGGACGCCTATGCTGATGTGGGGAGCTGTGGGCCGTCCAGGAGCATGAGTCGCTCCACTGTGCTGCTCACAGACTGTGATGATGGCTACCTGGAGCTGCACTCCCCCTGTGACCGCTATACGTCCTGCGTTGACACCCTGGATGTGGGATCCGTTGAGAGCCTGGACAGGGAGTGGACTGAACAGTCTGTCCCAAGAGACGATGCAGGGGAGTGGGGGTCGGGGGACCTGCCTAGCCCTGAGCCTGAGAACACCCAGCTCCTCAATGTGGGATTTGATGTGAAAAGCATTGGGAAGGCTGTGCTCACCTTTAGGTCTGCTCTGAAAGGGGCTCTGAGGAAGCTGGAGGGTTCGAGCCCGGAGCCTGGCAACGATGACAGTGAGTCAGAAGCAGCTCCCTCTCCTGTTAGACCCTGCTCCCCTGAACCCCCGGAGGGAGAGATCACTATGCCAACTGATCACATTCGCTCTGCGTCTCCACTGGAAGAATATAGCGAGGCCTCAATCTATGTGGACTGCAGCCCAGCCCAAGAGAACCTGCCTTGCTCCCTACAAGCATCCCCAAATGAAAGAACTCACTCCCCCTGCACCCCTACCGAGTATCACTCCATGGAGCATTTAGAGAGCCAAGGAGAGTATCAGACTGATGGAGAACTGTCCAACCCAGAGCTGACACCAGACCACAGTTCTCCAGGAAGGGCTGGGGAGAGTTCAGCAGATTTTAACATCAGCCCAGAGGGGATAGGGTTAAGTCCAACAGGGTTAAGTCCAATAGGAGAAGACCACGATGGAGCTGATCAGGATGAGTTTATAGAACAGGATGTTGTTAGCCCTAAGAAGGAACGCCTTGCTAATCTGCAGCGCATCCTGAAAGAAAAAAGACAGAGATGTAAACTTTCCAAAACTTCCCAAGGATCCCAGTCCACGTTCTCTGAGGAGGAGTTCAATCCAGGTAGATCTCCTTTCGTGTGCTACATTATTTGCAAGTACAGCAAAAAAAACAAGTAATCTAACACTCATATTCCCTGTGTACCTAAACTCTGACTACTTTAGATGGAAATTACACATTTAGCCCATGATTTATAATTATTAATGTAGCAGTATAAGATATGATTGATCCTGACACCTTGGATAAAAAATTGTCACTATTGATTGCTAGTGTAGTTGACCTGGTTATTTATGATCTTCTTAGCTATTTATATCCATGAACCCTAATGTTGTCTTTTTTGATGGATGTTCTACCTTCCAGATGGCTGCAGAGAAGATGACCAGGTTACTCATGAATTTCAAATGAGCTCCCTTTTCAGTTATGTTTTGTTGTTTTCATTTACACAGATATATTTTGAGTTTTTGTGCGACTGTTGCTTTGCCGTTGGGTGTTTTTATATCGTATGCACGGAGCCAAGCATGGTCCCTTTTTTTTGTTTGTCATACCTTGAACTGAGGTGTTTAACTCTTTGCTTGTGATTTATTTTTGAGGTTTGCTCCTAATGAATACATTTTCAAATGGATATAGAATTATGTTTTGATCGAATTAAAAGCACCTATTATTTCTGTAAACCTGACTAGAGTAAAATAATGATGTTCTTGGCAGGATCAGACCAATAGAAAACACTGTGGTGAAGTTGTGTTTGAGAAGCCATATTCTCGGCACCGTCTTCAGTGTTTACATACAACAGCCGATCCTGCCTGGTTCCCTCAGAACTGTTTCAAACGCTGTCAGAACCTCCTAGTACTGGGAGAGGAGAGCCCCAGAGGGGTCCAGCTACCGAACTGTAGGCCCATTCATCTGAGTGGAAGAGGATCTCTGGCACTGATGAAACACTTCACCTCGGAGGAAGAGAGATTAAACATGTTTAGTTATTGTAAAACTCCAAAATAATTATCCAATGTACTCCCCCCCCCCCCCCCCCAATGTTCTCCCTGTTGTACTCTGAACTGCGCAACAAAAACAAGTTGTGCCTTGCTTTATCTGCGTCTGTACATTGTAGTGATGTGGGACAGCAAACTGCTCATTGTGTTCCTCATCTCCTTCCCACATCTGATTTGACATGCAACCCCCCCTCTTGCTATTGAGAAACACATATATACGTATACCGGTCAAAAGTTTTAGAACACCTACTCATTCAAGGGTTTTTCTTTATTTTTACTATTTTCTACATTGTAGAATTATAGTGAAGACATAAACTATGAAATAACACAAATGGAATCATGTAGTAACCAAAAAAAGTGTTAAACATATCAAAATATATTTACTATTTGAGATTCTTTAAAGTAGCCACACTCTTGGCACTCCCTCAACCAGCTTCACGTGCTTTTCCAACAGTCTTGAAGGTGTTCTCACATACGCTGAGCACTTGTTGGCTGCTTTTCCTTCACTCTGCGGTCCAACTCATCCCAAACTGTCTCAATTGGGTTGAGGTCGGGTGATTGTGGAGGCCATGTCATCTGATGCAGCACTCCATCACTTTCCTTCTTGGTCAAATAGCCCTTACACAACCTAGAGGTGTGTTGGGTCATTGTCCCGTTGAAAAACAAATGATAGTCCCAATAAGCACAAATCAGATGGGATGGCGTATCGCTGCAGAATGCTGTGGTAGCCATGCTGGTTAAGTGTGCCTTGAATTCTAAATAAATCACTGACAGTGTCACCAGCAAAGCACCTCCTCCTTCATGCTTCACGGTGGGAACCACACATGCAGAGATTATCCGTTCACTTACTCTGCGTCTCACAAAGACACGTCAGTTGGAACCAAAAATCTCAAATTTGGAATCCTCAGACCAAAGGACAGTTTTCCACCGGTCTAATGTCCATTGCCCGTGTTTCTTGGCCAAGCAAGTCGCTTCTTATTATTGGTGCCCTTTAGTAGTGGTTTCTTTGCAGTAATTCAACCATAAAGCCCAGATTCACGCACTCTCCTCTGAACAGTTGATGTTGAGATGTCTGTTACTTGAACTCTGAAGCATTTATTTGGGCAGCAACCTGAGGTGCAGTTAACTCTAATGAATTTATCCTCTGCAGCAGAGGTAACTCTGTCTTCCTTTCCTGTGGCGGTCCTCATGAGATCCAGTTTCATCATAGCGCTTGATGGTTTTTGCTACTGCACTTGAAGAAACTTTCAAAGTTCTTAATTTTCCGGTTTGACTGACCTTCATGTCTTAAAGTAATGATGTACTGTCATTTCTCTCTGCATATTTGAGCTTTTCTTGTGTATACAACCACTACCTTGTCACAACATAACTAATTTGCTCTAACGCATTAAGAAGGAAATTCCACAAATGAACTTTTAACAAGGCACACCTGTTAATTGAAATGCATTCCAGGTGACTACCTCATGATGCTGGTTGAGAGAATGCCAAGAGTGTGCAAAGCTGTCATCAATGCAAAAGGTGGCAACTTTGATGGATCTCAAATATAAAATATATTTTGATATGTTTAACACTTTTTTTTTTTTGGTTACTACATGATTCCATATGTGTTATTTCATAGTTTTCATGTCTTCACTATTATTCTACAATGTAGAGAATAGTAAAAATAAAGAAAAACCCTTGAATGACTAGGTGTGTCAACTTTTGACTGGTACTGTATATATAAACAATGATCATTTTGGTTGTTGAATTTGATCTATTTTAGGCTTTTCAGTTTGGCAACAATCATTGGATGCCATGTATGGATCAAATGTAATCCTCTCCTTGTCTCGAGACATTACTGTTGTTCTGAAAGCGTTTTGTTCTGCATGTACCATCCAAGAGGTAAAACTCAACCTGCTCTGTGTCTTTCCATTCTCTCTAACCTCTGTGTACCCTTTTAACATATAAGATTAAGCATATTACTGTGATCTAATTACTGAATCTGAAAAACGAATGTGTGTTAAATCCTGCAGGGACGAGATGATGGACCCAACTCCAGACAAGCTTGGATCAAACCAGGGTAAATCATGATGACGCCCAAATCCTTTCTGTCAATGTTGATTTATATTTCGCATGCCTTTTTAATGTGCTGGAAAAGCTGATGCATGTGTTTCTGTGTATTCTGTACAAGTGTATCATTCTGTTCCGTGTCCACAGCGGTGGAAGTGGTTTGTTTGGGATTGACAGCATGCCAGACCTTCGTAAGAGGAAGCCTATACCTCTGGTCAGCGACGTGGTAAGTGTTGCTTCCCATCCGTCTCAATGCTTCAAATCACACTTTCTGTCCTGTCTGTCAGTACATGTTTTTCTATCCTGTAATACCAGAACAAGAGAAGCATCTTGATAATTAAGGATTCAATTGATAATTTCAGCATTTGCTTGAAAAATGGGATATCATCATAAGGAATCACAGAGCTATCACCCATTGAGGCACATTTGAAACCATTGTTACATTCTCTCTAATTATTCCCCACAACTCTCTTGAATGCAATCACTCTCCTTGGTCAGGCTATGGTAAGTGGAAAAAACACAATTGCTCCTTTCCTTTTGTAGTCAGAAAAAAAAATGATTATACTGTATATCAAGTAGGACAAGAGATTGTACACCCCATGTAGCTATTCTGCAAATAATGTGCAACAGGGGTTTCATGCTGCACCTTAGTAACCAAATGTCACCGTGCAACTGCACTGTAGTGTTCCTACTTGATATAATCATTTAAAACAATATTCCCTTCCCCGTATTCTACCTCTCCCCTTAATTCATTCATATGATAGATTGATTTGTTCTGTTGGGTTTTATTCTCCACCCTTACATGCTCAGCCATGTACAGACCATCACTACCGGGGTTTTAACTGAATCCTCCATTGGTAACACACACACAAACCTGTGTCTTGACTGGTCAGTGATGGTTTAGTTCCTCCCATATTGTCACCTTACATGACCTGTGTTGTAACAATCCTTACATTAGTTCCTTCCTTCACCCGGTCTGGTGTTAAAACTCTGGGCCTTGTACTACTCACTTGGGTAGTACACTCACTGGGTAAAGGTTCACAGAACACTTACAATACTCCACCAATCTTTGTGATCACTGTTTGGGTTTAGTTATGTTAACATGGCAACTAACAAGATTTTCCCCTGTCGTCCACAGTCACTGGTCCAGGCCAGAAAGGCTGGAATCACCTCTTCCATGGCCGCGCGCTCCTCCGTCAAAGATGAGGAGCTGGTGAGTACATCATGGGATGCATATTACTCTACTGAAGTAATCAAGACTCTGTTCAAAACTCACCAGAGAGGACCAATATCATAGGAAAAAGTAATATCTCAGTATCCTCTCTCCTCCCCCTCTGTAGAAGAACCACGTTTATAAGAAGACTCTACAGGCTCTGATCTACCCCATCTCCTGCACCACGCCCCATAACTTTGAGGTGTGGACGGCAACCACGCCCACCTACTGCTACGAGTGCGAGGGGCTGCTGTGGGGCATCGCCCGCCAGGGCATGAGGTGCTCCGAGTGCGGGGTTAAGTGTCACGAGAAGTGCCAGGAACTGCTGAATGCTGACTGCCTGCAGCGTAAGTACTGCACAGCTGAAGCTAGACAGAGGAAGTATGTTTAGGATCCTTTTGCGACAGCACAGCCGTATTGCTAAATTGAGCTATCTGATGCATTCAAAAGCCAGTTCAAAAGCCAGTCACACGATTGACAGTGTATGAGACATGGATATGTATTTTGCAATAGATTTGTGTTTTATCAGTTCTCTGATTGGCTGGGTTGACACATTTCCAGACTTTGTCTACCGAGTTGGTGGCTCGAACTTTCCTGTTGAATTACTCCTACCTCCTCACCATCCCAGAATACAGCTGTCAGTGATATGTAAAGTACAGTGGAATTATATGGTGTGCTCCGTTGGTTATGATTGATGTTGCACTAAAGACATAATTTTACATCCAACTGCTTTCAGTCATTCTGATGACTCGGATGGTCAAATAAATAGCTTTTAACAACTGGGTAGATATATTCAAATATTTACATCACAACCTTCACATTATGGTGCCAAAAAGAGACTCCTATTCCATGTACTGTAATTGGGTGGTTTCTGATGTTCTAGGTGCTGCGGAGAAGAGCTCCAAGCATGGGGCTGAGGATCGTACCCAGAACATCATCATGGCCATGAAGGACCGCATGAAGATCAGGGAGAGGAACAAGCCGGAAATCTTTGACGTGATCCGGGATGTCTTTGTCGTCAGCAAGGCGATCCACGCTCAGCAGATGAAGACCATCAAACAGAGTGTACTGGACGGAACCTCCAAGTGGTCGGCCAAGATCACCATCACAGGTACACCGACACAGGGAGTAATGGTATTGCACCAGTGGTCACGTTCTATGAACTGTTCTATTGTATTTTAACTAGTCTTCTCTCCCCATCTGACTTTGTCCATGTCTCTTTATTGATTTCGAATGACTCTGTGTCATTCTCTCTGTCCACCTGTGGTATGATGTTTCCCTGTCTCACTGTTCATATGTCTGTCTGCAGTGCTGTGTGCCCAGGGACTGCAGGCCAAAGACAAGACGGGTTCCAGCGACCCCTATGTCACGGTCCAGGTGGGCAAGACCAAGAAGAGGACCAAAACCATCTACGGCAACCTCAACCCTGTCTGGGAGGAGAAGTTCCACTTGTGAGTCTGACTTGGCCCTGCACATGTAGTCAGTAGTATTATCCTGCGAGAGCGCGTGTTCCTCTAATGTGTAAGCAGGCCAAGACTTCAAGCCTCAGGCAGTCTAGGTTTCCTCACCCAAAGGAAGTATGTGGTCATGTTTAACCCACTTCCAAAATATCACATGCCATCCGGAGCCGTTTGACAATGGGAGACACTCATTTATTCAGGGTAGTGGTGCACACACGTGTAATTAACTCTTCCCCTTATATTACATCAGGCCACACCTAGTTATTCTACCTTAGAATGAGCTGCAATATTAGCATCCACGCAATGTAATTACCATGGATATCTGTTCTTGGTATGAAATCTTCACATTGACACTACCTTACTCATTTTTTTCCCCCAGCGAGTGTCATAATTCGTCGGACCGCATCAAGGTGCGTGTGTGGGACGAGGACGATGACATCAAGTCCCGGGTGAAGCAGCGTCTGAAGAGAGAGTCCGACGACTTCCTGGGTCAGAGCATCATCGAGGTCCGCACGCTCAGTGGAGAGATGGACGTCTGGTATAACCTGGGTACGTCCTCGCTATCCTGCAGTATAATGTCGACTATGTGAGACGAAGGTGGCTGCCTGTGTTCGAGACCCATCGTTATTATGTTAAGTTGAATGTACAGATAAGTCAAAGGGATCAGAATGGTAAGAATGACCGTGTCAAAGGGGGACATTCCACTGCATCGCAGCCCTGAGAAATAGTAGTGGGTTCACACAGGGCCTGTTTTGGAGTTGTTGATTCTATGTTAATCTAATGTTCATGTGTTCTCTGGAGTGAAGCTATGAAACTGTCCATACCAGGCCAACTCTGAGCCATTGGAAAGTGTCCAGTGTACAGGGCCCTCTCCCTTTCACAGCCTCTCAGTCCTCAGATGCCCCTGTGCTCCCTCATTGTGTCCAAGAGTATCTATTTTTAGTGTGTGTACGCGGGTCTCAACGTAGAAGTGCTTTTATTCAGCCGCCGCTTTGAGGGAATATTCCCTTCTGATCTGAAGGGGTTGGTGTGAGAATCAAACTGTTTCAGATGATCAAAAGGGTGAAGGTTGTATGTTTTGTTCATGCTTCTTTTATCCTGGAATCCTCCGTTTTCCAGATATGTACTGCTCAAATCCCTGTCACTCATACATCTACTCTTCTAAGTTATGCCAAAGGCATATTCTGTTAGCTTCCTCATTGCATCCGCCAATCCCCTCCTTTTCCTTTTTGAATTATACTCTATCATTATTTTACTCTATAGGAGGGCTGAAATCAACCCTTTCAACTAACAGATTGTTAGTTGCTACACAGTGCTTTGTCTTAATGGACTGTCTGTCCCAGGGTTAGTTAATGATGGGTAGAAAGTCTAAGAAAAAAAACATTGAATCAAAATGTATTTGTTACATACACAGTTTACAGCAGGCATAAAATGTGCAGTGAAATCCTTGTGCTGTCTCCCGCAACACCCAAGACCTCTTACTGTAACACAGTGGGTTAGTTAGCACCCTAGTCTATCTGCATCTCATATGTCACCAGCTCTGTTCTACATCTTAGCCCTCTTCTGTAGTCCAGTCTGTGTTGTGCTTGTACCTCATTACCCACGTCTCCCTTGGCCAGCAATACCATTTTTCTTGCCCAATTGCACAGGCGAGTAGTGGCCCTAAGGCTCCTACTTGCCCTGGATGAAAACATTGGCTGTCACCACCATGGTCTTTGCTTTCCCCTGGGCTAACTCTCACTTGTGCTTCCTCTACTGCCCCTTTATGTCTTCCTTTGTCCACATGGCTTCTTTCTTTCTCTGTTTTCTATCTTTTACACTGTCCCTTTTGAAATGGGCTGGTTAGGGACTCAGGAGGGTGGGGTGTTAAACAAGCGCTTCAATGTTCTTCTAGCTTTAAACACTTTCCAAAAGTGAATTGTTTTATCGCCCTTGGCTTTCCTTTTTCTTCCTCCTCTTAATGATAGTCAACCTTTTTAGGGATGCCTCACTGTCTGTCATGGACTTCCTATCCCTGCAGATGAGACACACCATGAGTTACTGATGTGGTGTGTTTGTTTGCGTGCATGGGTATGTGATTAACTGTGCCATTCTGAAGCTGCAGGCCTCTTTCTTTGCCTGTTTAATCATGACTTTTTGAAAACGACTCCACCATGATACTGAAAAGGCCTTCAAAGGAACAGCACTTCTTGAATGTTAAAGTGGTTGCGCAGTGTGTTAGCCCTATGACAAGGGGAAACGTCTGTACACTTTCCTTACACTGTGAAATATACATTTAGCTGATGTTACTCATTGACTGTGTTCGATACAATACTAAAAGAGATGTGAAATCATAAGCAAAGCCACTCTCTCTCTTTCACCTCCTTCATCCTCTTAGGGGAGATCTCCTCCTTGATTAA
This sequence comes from Salvelinus alpinus, assembly GCF_045679555.1. Classification (NCBI taxonomy): domain Eukaryota; kingdom Metazoa; phylum Chordata; class Actinopteri; order Salmoniformes; family Salmonidae; genus Salvelinus; species Salvelinus alpinus. The sequence continues at coordinate 17,089,505 of NC_092103.1, read as the reverse complement.
TATGTAGCACACTCCAGTCGTATCGCGACCGCTTAGACGACACGTACGAATTGACCTGATGTGGCTGTCAGGGGAAATAGCCGGGGGTGAGCTGCCGAACACGCCACTTCCAGAATAAGACCAGCTGAAGTGTCCTCAGCCGGAAGAACAAGGACAAATCCATACAACCCTGAGCCCTTGTTCTCAGTACAAACTGTAGTAATGCTAGTAGTATAGCACCCACTGAATGGCCTTGTAGCGGCGCCACTGTAGACCCATTGATAGTAATAGTCTGTAATTGCCATTTGATTAGCAGACCTGGTTAGTGTGACAGATCTAGATTATAGTAATTGACTCACTGACTTGTGTGTGTGTGTCTATTGTTACAGAGAAGAGGACCGACAAGTCAGCCGTGTCCGGCGCTATCCGTCTCCACATAAGTGTGGAGATCAAGGGAGAGGAGAAAGTGGCTCCCTATCACGTCCAGTACACCTGTCTACACGAGGTACACCACTCAGTACATCTCTCTGTTCGTAAGATTACTGCAGACACCATCAGTGAAACTAGTCCTAAACCAGCTCTGAAATACAGCTACTTGTGGGTCTCTGTATCACACGGACATTGTGGCTGTCTGCCTTCCAGAACCTCTTCCACCACTCAACGGACGTTCTGGGCCAGGGGGTGGTGAGGATCCCAGATGCCAAAGGAGATGATGCCTGGAAGGTGTACTTTGACGAGGTGGCCCAGGAGATAGTGGACGAGTTTGCCATGCGATACGGGATCGAGTCAATCTACCAGGCAATGACGTGAGTCAGAGGAGCCTGACGACATACTCTAACTTTCTCTCGCTCTGTTCAATCTTTCTCTTGTTCGCTCTCTTGTTCCCTCTTTTGTTTGCTCTCTCTTTCTCTTGTTCTCTCGTTCTGTTTCTTCTCTTTCTCTCGTTCTGTTCTCTTGTTCCCTCTTCTCTCGTTCTCTTTCTTCTCCCTCTTGTTCTCTCACTCTCTCGTCTCTTATCTGTTATTTATCTTATCTCTCTCTTGTGCTCTCTCTGTCTCACTCTCTGTCCTTCTCCCCCTCTCCTCCCCCTTTTCTCTAATATGAAATAGCCATTTGGTGCTGTTGTCATTTCCTGGTGGCCCCAAATGAAGGAAAGTCAATTATAAATGGTCTGAGAATGGCTCTGTCTCCATGAGGTGCCATTTTCCGTACAGATGCCTGTTAACCGGCTCCATCATTTACACAAAGCACACTCGGGTGGCCATCCCTCAGACGGAATGGGGCAGGGGCCTGATGAGAGAAATGAGACAGCCGTTCCACGTAGTGAGGGATCATTGGGTGAAAACCTGACCCCAGAGAGAGTGCTAGCTAGCTAAACATAGGCCTGCTCTTGTGCAGTGTGTTGTAAATCCTATTACGTCCCTGAAATCCACTGCTACTGTATATTATTTTGCCCCATAATGAAAGATGTCTGTGTGCTATAAATTGGGTATAATTACATAAACATGTTCTTAGAATTTCGACCTGAACATTACATTGCGATAATTATGGTATGTGAACAAGAGACATAATGCAACTTGAAAATAGTAGAATCAACCAACATTGCGCTGCTGTCTCTGAGCCCTCCCTGACAGTGCCCTCTCCTGGTGTGTTTAGGCACTTCGCCTGCCTGTCCTCTAAGTACATGTGTCCTGGCGTTCCGGCGGTGATGAGCACCCTGCTGGCCAACATCAATGCCTTCTACGCCCACACCACCGCCTCCACCAACGTCTCCGCCTCTGACCGCTTCGCCGCCTCCAACTTCGGGGTTCGTATGGCCCCATACCCATTTCTCTCCCAACCCTAATAACATCATCTACCTTGTAATTGTCATATACCACAGGTTGTTTTTCTCTGGATGATTTTCACCTTAATTCTCTCTTCCCTCCAACAGAAAGAGCGCTTTGTCAAGCTCTTGGATCAACTCCACAACTCCTTGCGCATTGACCTCTCCACATATAGGGTAAGTTGAGAAGTTTTAACATTGACCTCTAAATATGCACCTTCCCCTTTTATCTCTGTTTTTCTCATGGAATGGTCCCCAATTATTCTCCCTCAGAACAACTTCCCTGCCAGTAGTAAGGATCGTCTCCAGGACCTGAAGTCCACTGTGGACCTACTGACCAGCATCACCTTCTTCAGGATGAAGGTATAGGCCAAGGGCTAGGCTACAAAGCTTCTCTGTGAAGAAACCTTTTCTCTACTCCTGCCTTTGATGTGTTTAGTCTTTCTTACTCTCAATGAGTACTGGTGCTATGACAGTAAATCATCACGACATAATATCACTCTTTATTGTGCTGTGTAAAGAGTTCTCTCTCTCTAACGCTCATCATCTCCCTCTGATGTTCAGGTCCAGGAACTGCAGAGTCCCCCTAGAGCCAGTCAGGTGGTGAGGGACTGTGTTAAGGCCTGCCTCAACTCCACCTACGACTACATCTTCAACAACTGCCAGGAGCTGTACAGCCGCCAGTACCAGCTGCTGGACACAGTGAGTCACACAGTCGATCTCAGTTCTACTCACTGCCATTTACACACATTTACACTAACAGAATTAATGCAGGTTATTCATATTCTACCCAGAGTGGTTGAAAATGCACTTTGGTGATGACATTTCACTTCATTATGTTAGAAAATACATTTTACCAAGGCAAGTATAATTTTTCATGTTCTGAATCATTCAGTGGGGTCTTTCTCTACCATACCATTAACATGATATCAGAAAGTCAGATGTCATAACCTAATACGTCCCATAATAAGCACCAAGCTCAGTTGAGAGTGGTGCAGCTTTATCGCCGACACTTTTGAGGAATTTACTTTTTGTCTTCCAAGTTGTTACTGAGTGTCGCAAATATCAAAATTAGCATGACATTGAGCTGAATTAAATGCAAAAGGCTTTGAAAATAAATAAAAAGCTTGTAGTACATTTCACAGAAATCCGCTTGTTTTTGTGAAGTCTTTTGGGAAAAGAACAGGAACTTCGCATGAATATGAACAGCGTATATTAAAATACTATGTCATGTCTCAAAATCAGTATTTATCTTACCTCTATTGTTTTATGTCCTCCGGATTCGAGAAGAAAGATGGCGAGTTCAACAGTGTCAGTTAATCTTAAATCTTGCACAGTATCCCCCCTAGCTGACGTGATGCTGTTTTCCTGATTTATGACCACTTTTTTTCCTGTGGTCTCCATTCATTTTGTCACCCTAATTTTAACCATCCTACAAGGGTAAAAACGCCATTTACGTTTGAACGGATTATGATAGAGACATAAGGTTTGGATCATTGGTTTTCTTAAAGGAGTATCTATACAATTAACATGTCATTTTGCCCGTTGGTCAAAATGTGTTTTTGATTCAACACCCTTTTCATATGAATATGTCAAGGGATATCACTTTAATCCAGCAGTGTTACATTCAGTGTTTTGTCTGACTGGGAGTGTGGTTTTGTTCTGGTCCAGCATAAAGAGGATCTTCCCCTGGAGGAGCAGGGCCCCAGCATCAAGAACCTGGACTTCTGGCCCAAACTGATCACCCTTATAGTCTCCATCATAGAGGAGGACAGGAACTCCTACACACCCGTGCTCAACCAGTTAGTATCCACACACACTAATTTATGTACTCCTGTAAAATTTCCAGTATGTAATGATACTCTCTACCATCTCTCCTCCAGATTCCCTCAGGAGCTGAATGTGGGGAAGGTGTGTGCTGAGGTCATGTGGGCGCTGTTCTCCCAGGACATGAAGTATGCCATGGAGGGTGAGTCACCACGGATGACCGATCAGGAGCCGAGCAGACACGTGTCCAATCTGCGTCAATTTGGGGTCAAGCTCCTCAACCACTAATACCATATTCCCAGTCTTAATGGCCCACCTGGCCTTTTGTCTGAGTGTGTTTGTGTGCATCGTGGCTATATGGCGAAAGAATGAGCCCCAGAGTATACAGTTGAAGTCGGAAGTTTACATACACTTAGGTTGGAGTCAGTAACTTGTTTTTCAACCACTCCTCATTCTTGTTAACAAACTATAGTTTTGGCAAGTCGGTTAGGACATCTACTTTGTGCATGACACAAGTAATTTTTCCAACAATTGTTTACAGACAGATTATTTCACTTATAATTCACTGTATCACAATTCCAGTGGGTCAGAAGTTTATATACACTAAGTTGACTGTGCCTTTAAACAGCTTGGAAAATTCCAGAAAATTATGTTATGACTTTAGAAGCTTCTGATAGGCTAATTGACATCAGTTGGGTCAATTGGAGGTGTACCTGTAGATGTATTTCAAGGCCTACCTTCAAACTCTGTGCCTCTTTGCTTGACATCATGGGAAAATCAAAAGAAATCAGCCAAGACATCAGAAAAAAATGGTATACCTCCACAAGTCTGGTTCATCCTTGGGAGCAATTTCCAAAAGCGGAAGGTACCACATTCATCTGTACAAACAATAGTACGCAAGTATGAACACCATGGGACTACGCAGCCATCATACTGCTCAGGAAGGAGACGCGTTCTGTCTCCTAGAGATGAATGTACTTTGGTGCGAAAAGTGAAAATCAATCCCAGAACAACAGCAAAGGACCTTGTGAAGATGCTGGCGGAAACAGGTACAAAAGTATCTATATCCACAGTAAAACGAGTCCTTTATCGACAGGCCGCTCAGCAAGGAAGAAGTCACTGCTCCAAAACCGCCATAAAAATCCAGACTACGGTTTGCAACTGCACATGGGGACAAAGCTCGCACTTTTTGGAGAAATGTCCTCTGGTCTGATGAAACAAAAATGGAACTGTTTGGCAGGGGGAGGCTTGCAAGCCGAAGAACACCATCCCAACCGTGAAGCACGGGGGTGGCAGCATCATGTTGTGGGGGTGCTTTGCTGCAGCTGGGACTGGTGCACTTCACAAAATAGATGGCATCACGAGGAAGGAAAATGATGAGGATATATTGAAGCAACATCTCAAGACATCAGTCAGGAAGTTAAAGCTTGGTCACAAATGTATCTTCCAAATGGACAATGACCACAAACATACTTCCAAAGTTGTGGCAGAATGGCTTAAGGACAACAAAGTCAAGGTATTGGAGTGGCCATCACAAAGCCCTGACCTCAATCCTATAGATAATTTGTGGGCAGAACTGAAAAAGCGTGTGCGAGCAAGGAGGCATACAAACCTGACTCAGTTACACCATTTCTGTCAGGAGGAATGGGCCAAAATTCACCCAACTTATTGTGGGAAGCTTGTGGAAGGCTACCCGAAGTGTTTGACCCAAGTTAAACAATTTAAAGGCAATGCTACTAAATACTAATTGAGTGTATGTAAACGTCTGACCCACTGGGAATGTGATGAAAGACATAAAAGCTGAACTAATTCATTCTCTCTACTATTATTCTGACATTTCACATTCTTAAAATAAAGTGGTGATCCTAACTGATCTAAGACAGAGCATTTTTACTAGGATTAAATGTCAGGAATTGTGAAAAACTGAGTTTAAATGTATTTGGCTAAGGTGTATGTAAACTTCCGACTTCAACTGTACCTGTGGAGTGTACTAAGTAACAGTAGAAGGAAAAGGAAATCTCCCCAGTCTGTCTTCTCCACCCCCTGTCTGTGGCTCCGTCTCTGTCTCAGCATTGTGTGTGTCTTCTACCATGTCTTTCTTTCAGTAATGGATAACGTTGATCATTACCAGTGGCTTCAGGGTAAGACTGCATACTGTACTGTAAATGATAAGAGACCCTCTTCTTATGCTATTCTACAAGATGTGCCAGTATTCTGTTAGCCGTTAGATATTTCAGCAATATCGTCCGAGGGGGTGTGGTATGCTATATGGCCAATATACCACAGCTAAGGGCTGTTCTTAGGTACTGTTCTGGACACAGCCCTTAGCTGTGGTATATTGGCCATATACAACAAACCCCCTAGGTGCCTTATTGCTATTATAAACTGGTGACCAACTTAATTAGAGCAGTAAAAAAAAACGTGTTGTCATACCCCTGGTGTACGGTCTGATATACTACGGCTGTCAGCCGATCAGCTATCAGGGCTGGAACCACCCAGTTTATAAAATGTATTTTAGTGTTGAATATCATTTTATTTCTACCAGAGCACTACTGTGTGAATCTGGCCAAAAGTTGACAGAATTTACGATGGCAAGCCATTTGCATTCATCAGTTGTTTATGGCTCGTCTCCATTCCATCCTCCTCTCCACTTCTATCTTGATCTATTTCTTTCTATTGTGTTGCCTTGTTCTTGTCTTTCATTTCGTTCCTTCGGTCCGTGCTCATTTCTCTGTGTTCTAGCCCCATCTGAATTCCACCTTCGTGGGCAGACATTTTATGCTGGTAAGAGCATCAACTCCACCCCATCACTCCTCTTGTCTTGTTCTCCTCCCAGAACCCCCAACATATAAACATTTTTAGATCTGTGTTTCCAGTGAAAACTGTCATTCCCAACAGAGATGCAAAGGTAACCCTATAGGGAAGGCTGTTTCTCTGTGGTCGGACAGTTTCTGACGATGTTTTACTTATTCCGACGATGTTTTACTTATTCCGTCTCTGATTTCATTTCTGAGGATAGAGAATGATGTGCAAGGCGGAGGGCTGAGTGGGATTACTAGGGAGGGAGAGGAATGGGGAGCAAGCTACACTGAAGCTGAGTATGGAGAGAGGGATGATGTGGGATGGCGAGAGAGAGGGGTATTCCAGGGGAGGATGGAGGAGTTCTGGGGATGTGAGATGCAGAGCGAGAGGGCGACAGACGCAGGGAGTATATGTGCTGGGTGTGAAAGCTGCTCATGTCTCCCAGGACCCTATCTATTACCTCCTCTCCCCGGAGGTGGATTGTACATCTCTCTAACTTTCCTCTGTCCTCATGAAACTCCTTTTCACACTCTCCCAATGATAGATGTCTCTCACAGGAGAGTTGAATGGTTGTGTGTGTGTGTGTTAATCACCGTGCCCAGTGGCACAAGGGGACTGGAGCCGCCCACCACACACTCAGCCTGCAGTAAACCCACTTCAAAGCCCAGTTGAGAGAGGAGAGCCCTCATGTCACCTGGCTGTGGCTGTACAGCCCGCTGGGGATGGCTGGCTGCTCTTCACTCCTCTACCTCCAAGCTTACTGAATCCTACCTGTTCTGTGCCCTAAATATCCATACTACTCTTACAGTAATATTATGACTCAGACACTCATACATAGGTGCATATTTATGCACACTTGTACACAATTACACACACACACGCACAAAAAGAAACACACCCTCAGAGAGACACGCACTCACTCTCTGGTGTGTTTGTCTCCACAGAGCATGAAAAGCACCGGTTGTGTAAGAGTGCCGACTACATGAACCTGCACTTCAAGGTCAAGTGGCTGTACAATGAGTATGTGAAGGACCTGCCAAACTTCAAAGGGGTTGTACCCGACTACCCATCGTGAGTTAACCCTGACTTGTCTAAACTTAAGAAATGTGTATAAAAATAGGTTCTCTCTATTTTACCCCTTATGCCAATCTTTCCCATGTGCAGGTGGTTCTTACAGTTTGTGCTGCAGTGGTTGGATGAGAATGAAAGCGTTTCCATGGAGTTCATGCATGGAGCTCTGGAGAGAGACAAGAAAGATGGAGTGAGTAACGGGAAAATAACCTCTCTTTGTCAGGTCTTCACTATAAACTATATAGTTACAATTGTCTCCGTCTCCTTCTCCCACCAGTTCCAGCAGACATCTGAGCATGCTCTCTTCTCTTGCTCGGTGGTGGACGTCTTCACCCAGCTCAACCAGAGCTTTGAGATCATCAAGAAACTGGACTGTCCTGACCCAAAGGTCATGGCCCACTACAGCCGACGATTCGCCAAGGTAACCTTACCCTCCTTGTCCTAGCTACCTGTCTGACCTGTAGACAAATGCCTGTTGGGATAGATTGCTCTCTCATATCTCCACCATCTGTGAGATTCATTTTAGGGAACCTCTCCCTGAGTCATGCTTGATTTCTACTTTTGGCTTGAAATGTTTTTCAAACAATAGCTAGGTTTCCATCCAATTGGCAACTTATTTTAATGTGAATATACAAAAATCGTCATTAAAAAAATATATGCACATTTTCCCACCAGAGATGTGTTTCCATTAAATGGACTTGTTGCGGATAAAGGCTGTGCGTGGTGACGTAGTGCACATAAAAATAACGTGTGGTTACATTTCCATGTACCAAAATAAAAAATTACAGGTTAAATGGGCTTCCACCGCATTTTCAACTCTAATTTTATTTATTTATTTATGTAACCTTTATTTAACCAAGAAGGGCTCATTGAGATTTTAAATCTCTTTTTCAAGAGCATTCTGGCCAAGATAGGCAGCACCAAGTCATTACAAAAATTACAGACAGACAACATGAAAAACTACAAGTAATCTAGTAAAAACCATTGAATTCACAAGAGTATAACAAAATCATAAACAGCAAATTAAAAACATTGACAGGTCAGGGAATCAGCCTCAAAATCCTTCATCAGTGATTTAAAAACACCAATCGGGACAAGTTCTTCCAGTTTAAAAGTATTTTGTAAGGCGTTCCAAGACGATGGCGCAGAGTACATAAAAGCCCTTTTACCAAATTCAGTTCAGACATTTGGAACAGTTAGCAGGATAAAGTCCAGCGAATGAAGAGAGTACCCACCACATTTCTGAACAATAAAAATGCCCAAATAAAAAGGTAGTAAACCCAAAATGTCTTTGTAAATAAAATACAAAGTGTATACAAAGTGCAGTGGTGCGTAAGGGTTTTGCAGTTTAAAATAAATCTCAAAGTGCCATGGTAAAGAGTGTCAATTGATCTCAAACACTGAGCGGAAGCATATTCATATATAAAATATCCCCGTAGTCTAGTAAAGGCATAAATGTAGCTGATACTAGCCTCCTTCTGGCTTCAAAAGAAAGCCTTAGGCCTTATTCCTCAAATAAAATCCCAATTTCAGCTTAAATGTTTTTGTAAATTGTTGATTATGCAATTTAAAAGAGGCCGTCATCAATTAGAATTCCAAGATATTTATATGAGGTTACAACCTCAATCTCCTTGCCCTGACGGGTAGTAATAGGTGAAAGGTTCAGGGGTCTATTTCTTGCTTTAGAAAACACCATTAGTTTAGTTTTGTCAGTATTGAGGATAAGCTTTAATTGACACAAGATATGTTGAACAGTATAAAAAGCAGTTTGTAAGTTCTGGAAAGCTTTTGTAAGAGATGAGGCACAACAGTAAATAACAGTATCGTCAGCATAAAAATGAAGTTGTGTGCATTTTGGACATTTTTGTCTAAATCATTTATATAAATAGTGAATAAGAGAGGACCAAGTACAGAGCCTTGGGGCACACCATTAAGGACAGACAATTTTAACAGACATAAGCCCATTCAAATTGAGTGAACTGAGTTCTATCAGACAGATGGTTAGCAAACCATGCAACTGCATGCTCCGAAAGACCTACACTCAACAATCTCTGCCTTAGTATAGCATGATCAACTTTATCAAAAGCCAAAGAGAGATCAATAAAAAGTGAGACACAGTGCTGTTTTTTGTCAAGGGCTTCAGTGATATCATTTAAAACCTTTATGGCTGCTGTAATTGTGCTATGCTTCTTCCTGAAGCCCGATTGGTACATTGATAAAATAGAGTTAGTAAATAAAAACTCTTAGCTGTTCACTTACAAGAGTTTCAAGTTTTTTCACCAGGGGTGACAGCTTTGAGATTGGCCTATAATTATTTAAAAGAGTTGGATCTCCCCCTTTTAAAAATGCTGATTTCCAGATCTTTGGAATTTCATTACATTCCAGGGTTAGATTGAACAGATATGTAAGTGGTTCAGCTATGAAATCAGCTGCCAGATTTAAAAAGCAGGGATCCAAAAGATCAGGACCTGCAGGCTTTCTTTGATCTAAGGATTTCAGGGCTTTATGCACCTCCTCCACTGAGAATGGAAAAAAGCTAAAAGTTTGACCAGCTCTCACTGGTTCATCCACACAGAGTTGTACAGAGACAGAGGACACTGGTTCATCCACACAGGGTTGTACAGAGACAGAGGACACTGGTTCATCCACACAGAGTTGTACAGAGACAGAGGACACTGGTTCATCCACACAGGGTTGTACAGAGACCGAGGACACTGGTTCATCCACACAGAGTTGTACAGAGACAGAGGACACTGGTTCATCCACACAGGGTTGTACAGAGACCGAGGACACTGGTTCATCCACACAGAGTTGTACAGAGACAGAGGACACTGGTTCATCCACACAGGGTTGTACAGAGACAGAGGACACTGGTTCATCCACACAGGGTTGTACAGAGACCGAGGACACTGGTTCATCCACACAGAGTTGTACAGAGACAGAGGACACTGGTTCATCCACACAGGGTTGTACAGAGACCGAGGACACTGGTTCATCCACACAGAGTTGTACAGAGACAGAGGACACTGGTTCATCCACACAGGGTTGTACAGAGACCGAGGACACTGGTTCATCCACACAGAGTTGTACAGAGACAGAGGACACTGGTTCATCCACACAGGGTTGTACAGAGACCGAGGACACTGGTTCATCCACACAGGGTTGTACAGAGACCGAGGACACTGGTTCATCCACACAGAGTTGTACAGAGACAGAGGACACTGGTTCATCCACACAGGGATGTACAGAGAAAGAGGATACTGAATCAAACAGCCTACCAGATGATACAAAGTGCTCATTGAAACAATTCATCATTTCAGTTTTGTCATATATAGCAACAGAGTCCTTCAAAACACATGACGGTAATTCATTAACATTACTGTTACCAGACATAGACTTAATAGCATTCCAAAACTTTCTAGGGTCATTCAGGTTATCAGTGGTAACAGACATAAAATATTCAGACTTGGCCTTCCTGAGAAGAAAATAACACTTGTTTCTTAACTGCCTAAAAATAAGCCAATCAGCATCAGAACAAGATTTTCTTGCTTTAGCCCAGGCTAGATTACTGTCATAATCTAATGGTTTTGTTCATAAAACATGTGTTTTTGAATATGATGAGATCTCTGACCAGAAAGCTACCATTCACCAGCTCTGCAAGAGTTATGTCAAAATATGTTTTTTTAAAGTTTTTTAAATTTAAATTATTGTATTTTTTTTTTCTCCCCAATTTCCATCTTGTCTCACCGCTGCAACTCCCCAACGGACTAGGGAGTGGTTAAGGTCGAGTCATGCGTTCTCCAAAACATGACCCGCCGAACCACGCTTAACACCCGCCCACTTAACCCGGAAGCCAGCTGCACCAATGTGTCAGAGGAAACACCATTCAACTGACGACCGAAGTCAGCCTGCAGGCGCCCAGCCCGCAACAAGGAGTCGCTAATACGCCATGAGCCAATTAAAGCCCTCTCCGCCAAACCATCCCCTAACCCGGATGACGCTGGGACAATTGTGTGCCTCCCTATGGGACTCCCGGTCACGGCTGGTTGTGACATAGCCTGGGATCAAACCTGGGTCTGTAGTGACACCTCAAGCACTGCGATGCAGTACCTTAGACCGCTGCGCCACTCGGGAGGCCCAACCCTGTGAAGTTTATCAGAATTTATTTAGTCTGTAGCCTAATAAATTGTATGCCTTCCCGAGTTGTAGTGTGAGGACCACACAACATATCATTGCGTGACTCCACATTTACCCCGCCATTTCTCTCCAATTAATTTTACTGACACACAAAGATCCCACCTTGTCTAGTGTATTTTGTTTTCTCGACATTTGAAAAGTTTACTGACAAATGAGCTTTTCCATCAGGCCTGTCGCAACATTTTTTTATCCGACATGTACTTTACTCGCATGAAATGGTTGGATGGAAACCTGGTTACTGGGAGAAAGGTTTGGCATTTGCTCAAACCTTTTGAAATAGCCCCAAATCTCATTAAAGTGATTAATGATCATGACCGCCCATTGCATTTTCTTCGGAAAGCAGCCAACTCTGCCCTTTAGAGAAATCCTTACCATTGCTTTTCTTATTTTAGAGTACTATACCCTTATTACAGATATTAGCCCCAGAAAATCTTATTTCTATAAAAGCAGCCCGAGCATTGTCTGGGGACTTTAACATTTGTGTAAAGGAATTGGATATGATATGTTCTCATTAAATAGAAATGTCTAATGCGACAATCGTTCTTTCTAGCTGGGCTTGGGCTGGCACAGTCTATAGAGAGACTGAGGTTTTTCATCACAGAGAATATATTCAGGGAATGCATTCCTACTTTCAGAGGACTCTTTCCAGCAGTAGTGCAGAAAAATTACCCGACAGTAACCTCACAAACCCTCACTCTAACTTTACCTAAAAAACAGACTAGCCTCTAGCCAGTGTTAAAGGCCACTTCCCATTAACAGAAAAGGATGACAGTCATTTAGTGGTTGGAATGAGATAATATATTTCCAATTACACTGTAATGACCTGTTTTCCTCCCCAGACTATTGCCAAAGTTCTTCTGCAGTACAGTGCCATTCTGACCAAGAGCTTCCCCTCCTACTCTGACAAAGAGAAGATCGTAAGTCTTCATATTCTGCCTTACACAACATACAGTGCATTCGGAAAGTATTCAGACCCCTTGACTTTTTCCGTATTTTGTTACGTTAGACTTATTCTAAAATGTATTTAATTGTTTTTTTCTCCCCCTACATACAATAGCCCACAACGACAGAGGAAAAACAGGCTTTTAGACATTTTTGCAAATTTTGGAGTAAGGCTGTAACGTAATTTTTTTTTGAAAAAGTCAAGGGGTCTGAATACTTTCCGAATGCACTGTATCCTTAGTGTTTTCAAAGGGAGTTTCAACCTTTAAATGGTCTCTGTTTCTATTGCTCGCTCTCTTCCCCTTTGTAGCCCTGTGTACTGATGAATAACGTGCAGCAGTTGCGTATCCAGCTGGAGAAGATGTTTGAGTCCATGGGTGCCAAACAGGTAAGCAGCAACTCTATGTACGGGAAAAGATGATAACAAATAGCTTTTTTTCACAGATGGGTAAGATGGAATCGGGGTGGAAAATGTTCATACTCACTGTGCTCCGGACCACCAGGAACCTCCTGGAGAAGACGACAGGCGCATTGTGTCTCTGGGCTCATGCAGCCGGTTGAGCAGCCGTTGGTGTTAGCAGGTTTTGATTTAAAGGAGTGAATGATGTGCTCCTCTGGCATGACACCTAGAGAAATGAAGAACCTCAACTTTTTGCTCTATGTGAACATGTGGTTCAAATTGCTTTTGTGTGTGACTGTTCTTCATAGACAAGATTATGAACGTGTTGTTTGTGTCTTTCCGTACCAGATTGCAAAAGCGGAAGCAATGGTAGGGAGATGGTTCACTTGACTTAGAGTTGAGAAGTGGATGTGTGCTACTGTAGTATCCTGCCATGTGGAATAAAGCATTAGATCAATAGCAGCTATCAGCCAGTGCTTACTGTGTAGACTACTAGACTGTTACATTAACATATGCCCTTGGTGATTCTATTATGTCCCTAGATCAATTTCCTAGACTTCATAAAGCTATGTGCGGTCTATAGGTTTTCATTACCGTCCCTACAGTATGTTTAGCATCCCTACTTAAGAGCACAATGTAGTATCTATATGTTAAGTATGTTTAGGACATGCTTTATTCTGAATGATTGTTCCATTCTTACTGCGTAGTAAGTCAGTTATTATGTGGTTTGGATGTTGAGTAAAACAGTTTGTAGTTTGGTCTAGTAATCCCTTCGTTTTGGTTTACGCACCCATGGCTGAATTGTAGCACTAGACTTTGACAAATTGACTTTAAATGGGTGTTTCCTTCGCTGCTTAAGATTGACGAGCAGGTGGATGATGATGAGGAAGAGGACGAGAAGGTGGGTGTTCGTTCACTTTTGGTTGGAGGCTGTTTGATAGTTGCCAAAGTGTTGTTGAAGATCCTGTTGCATATTAAGTATTGTCTAACTCACCTTCCCCCTGACTAGCAGGTCATAACTTCACCCTCTATAGAGCCTTTATGAACCCCCATAGTGAAACCATAGACAGTCAACTACTGGAGCTAGATTTCTCACATGATAGTTCCCTGTGGCCAATTAGATGAGTCTTTAGTCTTTTGAGGGTATGGAAGTGTAATGGTAAGAACTTCTGCACCCAGAGGATCAGTTTCAGATTATTGGGGCTGTGAAAGTGTGAAATGCCTGGAATAAGCTTGTATCCACAATGGTTTGTTTCTTCACTGCTGATGAATGGCATATGGCTTGTGGTTGGGTTTTTCTAAGGTAAGACAATCAGTGTTCATCTAATGAATGTAGAGAGTGGAACTTTAATCTGAGCTGTGTTTTCAAAGAAGCACAACCCTGGGGTTGTGTGAAGCCGTGATGTTGTCGTCAAAGCTCTGCGTCGTGCTGTGAGGAGATGAACTTGAAAGGTGGACTGTTCTGGGCTCCTGTAAAGGAGGGAGGGAGATGTGGGAGGGAAGGAGTGATTAGGAATTGAGTTGTCCCAGATGAAGCTCAGTAGGAATAGTTCACAGGAACTTCACAGTACATGCTGACTCACGCTTTTCTGCCTGTCAACACCAATTAGACACTTAAAAAACAAGACACACTGTTCAAGTTTCATTGTCAACAAGCACCAATTTAAAAAAATAAATAATAATAATTATGTTTTGTTTATTTTGACAGTCAGAAATACTCAAATAAACTACAGTATCTTCAAAATTGTACAATATAATGGAATGGTCGTAAACCGTTGACTGATAATGAACATTCTGCTGTTACCACATGTCTTTTTATCTGTTTCCTGGAAATCCTTCACACAGGTCTTCATTATAAGCACTCTGACCTTCAAACTGTGGTGCTGACTTTGTGCAGTTAGCAGGAATAAAAGAAACTTGGGCATTTTCCCCCTCTTTTTCCCCCCTAGGGCAACATGGGCAAAATGATAGAATGGCGGCAGGTGGGTGTAACACGAGGACATTATGTATGTGCATGTATGGACATTCTGTACATGGATATATATATATATCAAATCTATTGTTTTTGAACCTCAAATAGAAAACTGACGATCCCTTTTCCGTACAGTGCATTCGGAAAGTATTCAGACCCCTTGACTTTTTCCACATTTTGTTACGCTACAGCCTTAATCTAAAATTTATTAAATTGTATTTTTTTCCCTCATCAGTCTACACACAGTACCTTATGACAAAGCAAAATGTTTTTTTTTACATTTTTGCAAATGTATTAAATAGAAAACGGATCATATTTACATAAGTATTCAGGCCCTTTTCTCAGTACTTTGTTGAAGCACTTTTGGCAGCGATTACAGCACTGAGTCTTCTTGGGTATGACTCTACAAGCTTGGCACACCTGTATTTGGGGGGTTTCTCCCATTCTTCTCTGCAGATCCTCTCAAGCTCTGTAAGGTTGGATGGGGAGCGCCACTGCACAGCTATTTTCAGGTCTCTCCAGAGATGTTTGATCGGGTTCAATATCGGGCTCCGGCTGGGCCACTCAAGGACATTCAGAGACTTGTCCCGGCTGTGTGCTTAGGGTTGTTGTCATGTTGGAAGGTGAACATTTGACCCAGTCTGAGGTCCTGAGTGCTCTGGAGCAGGTTTTCATCAAGGATCTCTCTGTTCATCTTTCTCTCAATCCTGACTAGTTTCCCAGTCCCTGCTACTGAAAAACATTGCCACAGCATGATGCTGCCACCATCATGCTTCACCGTAGGGATAGTGTCAGTTTTCCTCCAGACGTGACACTTGGCATTAAGGCCAATGAGTTCAATCTTGGTTTCATCAGACCAGAGAATCTTGTTTCTCATGGTCGGAGTCTTTAGGTGCCTTTTGGCAAACTCCAAGCGGGCTGTCATGTGCCTTTTACTGAGGAGCGGCTTCCTTCTGGCCACTCTACCATACAGGCCTGATTGGTGGAGTGCTGCAGAGATGGTTGTCCTCCTGGAAGGTTCTCCCATCTCCACAGAGGAACTCTGGAGCTGTCAGTGACCATTGGGTTTTTGGTCACCTCCCTGACGAAGGCCCTTCTCCCCCGATTGCTCATTTGGGCTGGGCAGCCAGCTATAGGAAGAGTCTTGGTGGTTCCAAACTACTTCCATTTAAGAATGATGGATGCCACTGTTTTCTTGGGGATCTTCAATGCTGGTACCCTTCCCCAGATCTCTGCCTCGACACAATCCTGTCTCGGAACTCTATGGACAATTTCTTCGACCTCATGGCTTGGTTTTTGCTTTGACATGCACTGTCAACTGAGGGACCTTATATAGACAGAATTTACCACAGGTGGACGCCAATCAAGTTGTAGAAACATCTCAAGAATGATCAATTGAAACAGGATGCACCTGAGCTCATAGCAAAGGGTCTAAATACTTATGTAAATAAGGTATTTCTGTTTTTTATTTTTACATTTGCACAAATTTCTAAACCTGTTTTCGCTTTGTCATTATGGGGTATTGAGTGTAGATTGTTGAGGAAATTATTCATTTAAACAATTTTAGAATAAGGTTGTAACATAACAAAATGTGGAAAAAGGGAAGGCGTCTGAATACTTTCTGAATGCACTGTAAATACAGAACATGATACTGTACTGTCTGATACTGCTGTCATTGTTGACATGGTCGGCTGATGTAACTTGTAAACCGACTCAGTGTATCAATCAGTTCTGAGGGTTTATCAACCGTTCTGCCTCCGGCTGGAGGTTCACAATATGTTTTGTGTTCTGTCTCACTCCAACCCTCCAGGAAAGTGTGGAGGAGGAGGTGGTTGAGGAGGAGCAGGTTGAGGTTTGTTGGTGTAGTAGAGGTTGTGTCAGTGACACACTGTCACTGATATCGTCATGGTTACATATCGTCATTCCCACTCACTGCCCCTCTCTCCACTCACGTAGTGGTGGTCACACTCGTATTCGCCACGTCATTGTGCCTTCTCATGGTGGGAATGGACACCACCATCGTTACCGGGGTAACTTTGATCTTGTTGGGTTTTTCACTGGTCATCTGTTTGGTGCAACACTCTTCCCCTATATGACTACGGTACTGTTGTCCCTTACCTGTTCTCTAAATCCAAGTGCAGCTGTCTTGCGCTCCATTACACAGACATCTCCTTCCCACAACGTCATTTACTTTCAGACTACTATGCAGTTTAATGATTTAGTTATTTTCCCTTTTCTTTTGTTTTCAATAGACTGACAAAGAGAAGGTGGGTTCATTACAAACAAGTGTTGCATACATACAGTATGTAGTCCTACAGTATGTATGCAAAGGTTTACTGTACATCTTTTTCCAATTTTGTCTTTTGGTTAAGTCTATTATCCTAAATCTTCTCCTGCTGTTAGTACTAGTTGGGTCTGTTGCTGGTCCGTACTTTCGTTATTGCAACAAAAGACACATTTGATTTTTTTTTTTTTTTTTTTTTTTTTACTTCTCTCAAAGATGGATGCACCCCCAGAGGAAAAGGTGGGTTAGAGTTTGCCTTTCTCCCTGGGTTGTATAGTTGAGCGGTAGCTATGCTGCTCACAAAAATGTCACTGGTTCATTGGTCAACACATTTCCCAATTGGTACAATATTATTTTGTAGCACCATCAGATATTTGCCATGTATTTCTAGTTTTTACCTCATACTAGCTCTTGATAAAAGACAGCAATAAATACGGTCATCTCCTTTTTTCCCCCTCCCACTCTCTGATAGCCTGAAAAGAAAGACGAGGAGAAGGTGAGTGTAGTAAGGATGTGACATCATCAGTGCCCATCTCCACTAACACTGTATCACTCTCACTAACTGTCACTTACTCAGCAGTATACACACGTACAGGAGGCTCATGAAAAACATACTCAATCTCTCCCTATAGCCCCTGTAAGCCTTCCTCGTATCCACTGGTGCAGAACTCCTTCAGTAGTCTCCCCTACAGCTGTCCTATATTCTTGTCTGGAATCTAGACATGTAGTCTAGTCCCTGGCAGTCCATGTATCAGCTGGCCTATTGAAGCATTAGCTTAATGGGCCACATCATGTTGTCATCTGTCTGGCTGTGGTTGCTTTAGGCCTCTGAGATGGTTTCTGTCAGACTGATGCTGTGGTTGTAGATACGGGACACATTGTGACCCCTGGTGGTCCTCCAATAGGATATACTTCTGAGTCAATGAATCTGCTGTCATATTAAACCGCCATTTTCTTTCATCTGCTTTCTTTGAAGGTGGTGATTATTACCGACAAAAAGGTGGGTTAGTCTACAGGAGTGTTGGCTCTAATAACAATGACTAACTAACTGGAAGAGAAGTAGCAGTGACATTGCAAGTATAGGGAATCTCGCTACTTCAGTCAAACATTTTTCACAGTTTCTCTGAAAACAATGTTTGAGTGACCATTGCCTTTTCTTGCCATGCTTGTTCATCTACTGGCAAAAAGCAAAATAACAAATTTTCTCCATTGCTGCTGGATTATTGTGTGTGCTCTACTTTGGCTTGCAATTCACATACTTTACAGTATGTGTATTATCTGGCATCAAAGGGAATTATGTTGCTGTTTTCCCCCATATCTATGGTTTTTGAGAATCATGCTTAACTGTTTTACCAAAAAAATTCTGTACTCAGACTTATTACACTGTCTCTGTGTGCTTCTCTGCGTCTGTCTGACTATCTGTGTGTTTGCCTGTTTGTATGCAGCTGGACACAGAAGCCAGTGACCTCCTGAATGAGCTTCAGGTCAAGCTGAACAATGTGCTGGATGAGCTGAGTACCACGTTTGGAAACAGGTACACACAGTCCCAGGACTCCAACATGTACACTCTCCCCATACTATGTCACTCATAATGTTTCTACTGTGGACTCATGCACACAGCTTCAGTCTGTAGTATATGGAGTCCATTTTGTCTCTGAACCCTAACCCATGTGGCTCCTTTCTCCTGTAGTTTCCAGGTCCATATTGATGACTGTATGAGACAGATGGCCTGTCTGCTGTACCAGATCAAGGGCCCAGTCAACACCAACAGCCACAACATGGTGGAGGCCGACTCGGACAACATGCTACGGCCACTTATGGACTTCCTGGATTCAAAGTGAGTGGATCCCTCCTGCTTCTCTATTGGCTGCTGATTTGGTGGTGTCCATTTTGGTGCATTCCCTCTGAAGTCAAAGTTTTTTTTTGTCAGTATGTTGCGTGATTGTGTATTTGTTGATTTGCTGTATGTGTTGTCTCATTTAACGTCCGTGTGTGTCTATGCAGGTTAACGCTGTTTGCCACAGCATGTGAGAAGACCGTTCTAAAGCGGGTTCTGAAAGAGCTGTGGAGGATTGTGATGAGCAGCCTGGAGAAAACCATCGTCCTGCCCCAAGGCAACGACACATTCGTAAGGCCTAACACCCTCCTAACATTTACCCTCAAACCTGGCCCGTTTCCTCACGACTCTCTACTCCAAACACACCGTCACCTAATGTTATGTGTATTCCTCTCCTCAGGGGGCTCAGATCCTGTCTGCAGCCAAGGAACTGGGGCAGCTCTCCAAGCTCAAGGATCACATGGCAGGAGAGGCCAAAAGCCTGACACCTAAACAGTGTGCTGTCATGGATATAGCACTGGACACAATCAAAGTTTGTGTTTCAGTTTATAGGCAAACATACACCTGTGGTAAAGTTACTACTTAGATGATGAGGGGACTGTGTTTCTGATCCTTTAATTACAGGCCTCATTCATTGTATAGTAGGGAATCAAACCTTCATCTCGCTCTCTCGCACTCTTCTGCAGCAATACTTCCATGCAGGAGGGAACGGTCTGAAGAAGGCGTTCCTGGAGAAGAGTCCTGAGTTGACCTCACTACGCCACGCTCTGTCCCTCTACACACAGACCACAGACACGCTCATCAAGACCTTCGTCACAACACAACACACACAAGGTGAGGCGGCGTGCATGCGCACACACAATAGCATCAGTCTGCTTCCTATTGTGTCTAACTAAATACATTAGTCATAAAATAAGACCTTTGCTTCTCCCCTGCTTTGCCACCATTGGTCACCAGAGAGGCTCCCTCTTGAGCACTGTTCTATTTAGTATTGGGCTTGAAGTTGATCTATCAGCTAAATACTGTGTGTGCCTCTGTTACATACCTAGAAACTAACTTTCACTGGCTCTGTGACTGTTCTGTGTGTGCTGTGATTTGTCTAACTCTAAAATGACTCACTGCTGCCATTTGACACTTTCTTTGCTTATTTGTCTTCTCTCTTGTGATCTTTTCTGCTGCCTCCTCACCAGTGCACAATGGGAAGGGTATTAGGTTAACTCCCAACGAAAAAATACAACCCTCCAGGGGTAGGTGGTGCTGTTAATGGATATCATGTGCTAACAACCCCGGTCTCCTTTACTCTGTGCACATAAACCCCCTCCCACCTGCCCCTGTGGGTGAGTTTGCCCCAAACACCAACCTTGACTGCTCCTCCTCCTGGTTGTATGACCCTACCCATACCCTCTCCTCCTCCTCCCTAAAGGATACTACTGGTATCTATAATCACACTTACTACCACTGGAAGATAATGTCTTGTTTCCATCTGTGTGCGCTAGGGTCAGGAGTGGACAAGCCGGTGGGAGAAATATCCGTTCAGATCGACCTATTCACCCACCCTGGTACTGGGGAGCACAAAGTCACTGTCAAAGGTTTGTATATTTGTAGAGTTAAGGAAAAAATGACTCCAATAAACCCTTTTCTCTGTGTCTCCCAACAAACAAACTTATCTCCTTCCTCGTTGTACCAGTGGTGGGAGCCAATGATCTGAAGTGGCAGACGTCTGGGATGTTCCGGCCCTTTGTGGAGATCACCATGATTGGACCACACCTCAGTGACAAGAAGCGCAAGTTCCAATCCAAGTCCAAGAACAACAGCTGGGCGCCCAAGTTCAACGAGACCTTTCACTTGTGAGTGCAGAGCCAAGCAATAGTACAGTAGCATGCTGCCTACAATGATCCATATGTAGTCCCTTGAAATAGCCATTGCTCATTGTAAAAAATAAAAAAGTGTAAGAAATGATCTCTCTCCCTCCCCTCTTCCATGTCTCCTCAGTATCCTAGGTAATGAGGATGGCTTTGAGTGCTATGAGCTGCAGATGTGTGTGAAGGACTACTGTTTTGGCCGTGCCGATCGGGTGGTGGGCATGGCTGTGATGCAGCTGCGGGATGTGGCAGAGAAGGGCAGTGTGGCGTGCTGGTGCCCCCTGGGTCAGCGTGTCACCATGGACGAGACAGGCCTCACCGCCATGCGCATCCTCTCCCAGCGCTCCAACGACGAGGTGGCCAAGGAGTTCGTCAAGCTCAAGTCTGAGATACGCTCTGAGGAGGAGGGCAGATGAGGTCTCCCTGAAGGAGGGGAGGGGTGTGAAGGGCCTCTAGTGAAGTGGGAAGTAATAGGAGCACTTTGACTACTTTGGACTAATAATGTCCCCTGGCTGCTACTGGCTGTTTGATGGACACTGGTTCACCATCACATTGTCACTCACTGTGTTTCTCAGACTCCCCTTTTGTGTCCCTCACTCACTATCTCCTACACATACGTAGTTAGTTTCTCTCTCTCTCAATGGTTATTAGACACAATCTCACACGATATTGTACTTACTGTGGGTCGGCCAGTCTGGCACTATGGACATGCCATGGGCGCTATATGCCAATCAATTCCTGCCAGCCTGTATGTACTTCAGTACAGGGTCTTCCCCTCACCCCACAATCCCCCCTAGTGTTCATGTGCAATACCCCCCAACTGTGGCCATATGTTTGATGCCTTACACTTTAGAAGCTGTGAATGTGTGAAGTTCAGACACAAAACTGTAACTGTAGTAGAAAGCGGTTTATCTTCCTCAATCTCTCTTTAGTGTTCTTCAGGATCCATGTTCACATCATTGATGCCACTATTAGGGTCCAAACGCAGGATGTCATTGTTGGTGTTTTGGTCGAAGTAGATTCACCTGGTTTCTATCGTTTGGACTTCTACCACATGTCAAGTACCCTACTCCTAATTATAGTGTACAAATCCAATTTTTTCCCTTAGAAAAGTGAAGTGTGTTTTTTTTGTATTGGAATTAGTGCCATGTGGTGGTTCTAAAGTGAGTTTTATGTTTGAGTCTCCCCCCTATTTTTTGACAGGAGGTACTGTAATGGCAACAGCACTCAATGTAAAGGGTTTGTAAAGTTGTGTGCCTTGTCAGGTATTGGGCTCCTATTCATAACCCATTAGTCCCATACAGTGTTAACAATGCACTTTGAATGAGAACTACTGTAATACTTTTTAGTCTAAATTGTCATAAATGTTCTTAACGCAAGGGCTGCCTTCTATCCAGAGAGAAACTTCCTTTTAAGGATAGAGAGTGGTGAGCACTTTTTAATATGGACTATTGCTTCTTACATTAAAAACGGCAATGGTGTATGTGGGGCCCTGTCTTGAACTTAGTAATCACTGCTAAATAACCCTGTTGAATACAACATTTTACAAACATTTGGCTAATGTTGCCAACCCTCAATGACAGCCATTTTATTTATAGTTTTTATGTATTTAATCCATATGTAGATTCTGGTCTACTTTGCAAACAGAGGGCTGCTAGATGGCGTTTGAGTATAGTTTTCAAAGTGGTTTTGAATGGCTTTTTACTGCAGTTTTCTAGCAGGACCCTACAGATACTAACTGAACCTAGAGGGTCTTTTGGGACCAGAGGAGTTTAAACGATTTTCATCTCAGATGAGGGAAAGGCTAGTATGGTTCGTAACAAGGCTAGGAAAAGGCAGTCCAAGCCCTCGGTTTCCAAATATTTTCCAACTATGTTTCCTTGTATCTCTGAGTGGCCTTACATTGGTGATAATAGAAGATTTCTATATACATGTTTTTACCCCCCATTTTCTGTGTATTTCTTTTGTCTCACAACGATGCAGAGGGTTGGTCAATTTGACCTAAATCAACCGTATCAGACTGATATTGTCAATGTGATTTTCCTTATTGCTGTTACTTTATTTTTGTTTTTAATTGTATTGGAGGATTTATATTTTTCGTTTAGATGTAGTAATTTTCTTAGATATACTATTTATATTTTTGTTTTCCGTTTTGATCCCTCTTAAAAAATGTTGGAATGATGTGGAGATGTTCAGTACTGTATCATGAGTTCTATTGGATCTACAGTATACACAGTAAGGGGTAATGCATGCCTGTCATATCCCTGATAGAAATAAGGAGAGAAAAAATTTAACATATCACGCCTAAAAAAAATATTTTGCTATTTGTCAAGTAACACTGCCGTTGTCCATACAATAATAGTCAGTTTGATGTTCACAAAAAGAAGAAAACTGCAACATCACACACTGTTAAAGCTATATATGGGCTTTATATGCAGTATACAGTACCAATGTGAATACATCTTTTTGGCTGTTGATTTAGGGGAAAATGTCTCCTTCTAAGGAGGGCACTGCCACTAACATACATGTTCCTTGTGCCAAGCTGTGCAAGTGTTCACTTTTTATCGTTTTATTACATTTTTTTTATACATTTTTTTTTTATCTTGTGAAGCATTGCACTATAATTAAATCACTACAATAGTTAGTTAGCACGTGTTGTATGTCCAAGTAACTGGACTTTTGTGAAGTTTTATTTGTATTTTGCAACTGGAAAAATCATGGTATTGATCATTAAAATGTGTACATTACAATGTATTAATTTTGTATAAAGTATTTAAGAAATAACTATTGATGTGTCTGGCTAATTATTAGGAGTTCACAGCGAACTCACATAGATTGGTTACTTTGATTTTGAGTTTGGCACACAGAAACTACAGGCCAACTACCAATTGGCCTAAAGGTGGCACTGTTATAAGCAGTCTCACTTAAACCCTCATATCCGGTGGCCCGTTTGACCTAAACACTTGAAACCGTGTATGTAGGTGTCTTTCAAAAAAACAAAATGTAGGCGTCTCCTCATCCTGAACAAATTCTCCTCAAGGACCCATAATGTCCGTCAGGATAGATTTTCCTCCATCTTGGACACTTTATTTTTTTTACTTTTGAAAAACGTATTCTCATGAACCATACACTAACACCAAATAGTAGGCCCATGGTACATCTTAGATTTTCTCAAATGAAGTTAAGGGGTTGGTTAAGAGATGACTGAGTAATTGATAAATCAGGAAATATGATTTTACTTGTCCATTTTTAAATCCACTAGACAATGGCCTATCAACTCAAAACTGTTAAGTGTTAAGTTTGGCATTTATCTTCAAAAATAAGGAACCTTAACAATCAAATTTGACTATGTAAAACTAATGCTTTAAATAATCATAAAAAAGCTGACTCAATTTGGAATGTAGGACCATGGTACTTCTCCAAACTTAGCTTTTCTCAAACTAAGGGATTGGTCAAAAGATGGCTGAGTTATTGAGACATCTGATTTGTGTCCATTTAAACCACTGTAAATCCACTTCCATAGTGGCCTATCAACTTGAAACGTCATCGCTATCATGGACGTCCCTAAAATGAACCACACTGAATTTCTTGTTGATTTCTCAAAAAACATGGAAACTATTAACAACGAATTATTTTCATATTCATATTTATTATTTCATAATGCTCAAAATCATCTTCTCATGAACCATATGCCAGATTCATTCCAGATTTTGTGTGTATAGACTCATTACATCAGTCGCTTAATGGTTTTGAGATTTTCTTTTTCTGTATTCAAATACTGTATGGCCGGACTGTACCTATAGATGCACGTTAGCACTTATGCTAATGTAAAAAATACTTAATCCTCTCATGAACCATAAGTCAGATTGACTCCAGATTTGGTATATAGACTCAATGAATTAGCCTCGAATGAATTTGAGAATAGTCAGCCACACTACACTACTAGATGGCACCATATTTACATTTACATTTAAGTCATTTAGCAGACGCTCTTATCAAACTAGGGCTATAAGAACTGAGCCGATGGACATGGGGCCATGAAATTTGGTATGGCGCACCTTCCTAATATTGAGTTGCACCCCCTTTTGCCCTCAGAACAGCCTCAATTCATCGTGGCATGGACTCTACAAGGTGTCAAGCGTTCCACAGGAATGCTGGCCCATGTTGACTCCAATGCTCCAAGTTGGCTGGATGTCCTTTGGGTGGTGGACCATTTTTGATACACATGGGAAAATATTGAGTGTGAATAACCCAGCAGTGGTGACACACTCAAACCTGTGCGCCTGGCACCTACTACCATATCCTTTTCAAAGGCACTTAAATATGTGGTCTTGCCCATTCACCCTCAATGTCAAACACATACAATCCATGTCTCAATTGTCTTAAGGATTAAAAATCCTTCTTTAACCTGTCTCCTCCCCTTCATCTACACTGATTTTGAAGAGGATGTAAGTGAATTCAATAAGGGATCATAGCTTTCACCTGGTCAGTCTATGTCATGGAAAGAGCATTAGTTAGTTCCTAATGTTTTGTACACTCAGTGTACAGTGCCTTCTGGAGGTTTTCAGAACCCTTGACTTTTTCCACATTTTGTTAGGTTACAGCCTTATTCTAAAATTGATTCAATTGTTTTTTCCTCTCATCAATCTACACACAATACCCCATAACGACAAAGCAAAAACAGTTTTTTTTTTAAATGTTTGCTAATTTATAAAAAATGAAATATCACATTTACATAGGTATTCAGACCGTTTACTCAGTGCTTTGAAGCACATCTGGCAGCGATTATAGCAAGGATGAACCAAACTTGTGCTCTACAAAAAAAATTCTGAGGTCTTGGCTGATTTCTTTTGATTTTCCAATGATGTCAAGCAAAGAGGCACTGAGTTTGAAGGTAGGCCTTGAAATACATCCACAGGTACACCTCCAATTGACTAAAATTATGTCAATTAGCCAATCAGAAGCTTCTGAAGCCATGACATTTTCTGGAATTGTCCAAGCTGTTTAGAGGCACAGTCAACTTGGTGTATGTAAACTTCTGACCCACTGGAATAGTGATACAGTGAATGTTGAAATAATCTGTAAACAATTGTTGGAAAAATGACTTGTGTCATGCTCAAAGTAGATGTCCTAACCGACTTGCCAAAACTATAGTTTGTTAACAAGAAATTTGTGGAGTTTTAATGACTCCAACCTGAGTGTATGTAAACTTCCGACTTCAACTGTATCTCTGAAGACCATCCGGTTATGATATCTATTTGCCATATATTTTTCAGCTGTGCTGTGATGTTTCACAAAAGTTCTGAACCTTTCTATTCTCATAGTTTCTACAGATGGTAAATTAAAGATTTTTAAATTCTAAAAGTATTATTGATTGAATGACTTTTAAAATCACCCAACAGTCCTATTGCAGAGTTAGCTCCAGGTAAATGTTGTAATTCTTCAGCCATTCCTGAACCTGTGACCAAAAACAAGCTACATATGGACCGTTTCAAAACAAATTATCTAATGAGTCTCTTCGCAGATAAATCCGCGGAGCTTGCATGATTGTGTCCCCCATACATATAACATTCTATTGGTTGCAAGAATTTTGTATGATTTAAATTGAAAAACTCCACTGTAAGTGTTGGATCCCGCGTTGTTTCGTGTGCCATGGAATCGGTACTTTGAAAATCTCTATCCAAATATTTTGCAATCTATTTAGCAAAGCTGTAAATTTTTTGGTCCTTAAATTAAACTAGTATGACTTTTTTATTTCTACCAATTTTCTTTAACCATTTTGGTCTTTAATGCAGGGCCGACAGACAGGTTCCCTTACTTCTTCCACTTGCCTCTACCATTTTTTTGGTAATGCTGTAATTAGTTGGTTGCAATTTTGAGTAGAGCAGACAATTCCATATATTTTTGTTAGCTGCGTGTGTGTCAACTTATATCCCCTTTTTCACCCCAATTTTGTGATATCCAATTGGTAGTTAGTCTTGTCCCATCGCTGCAACTCCCTTACGGACTCGGGAGAGGCAAGGGTCATGAGCCAACTCCCATACGGACTCTGAAGAGGCAAGGGTCATGAGCCATGCGTCCTCCGAAACACGACCCTGCCAAGCTGCACTGCTTCTTGACACACTGCTCACTGAACTTGGAAGACAGCCGCATCAATGTGTCGGAGGAAACACCGTCCAACTAGCGACCAAAGTCAGCTTGCAGGTCCCCGGCCCGCCACAAGCAGTCGCTAGAACGCGATGGGACAAGGAAATCCTAGCCGGCCAAACCCTCCCCTAACCCGGACGACGCTGAGCCAATTGTGCACCGCCTCATGGGTCTCCCGGTCACAGCCTTCTGTGACACAACCTGGGATTGAACCTTAGACTGCTGCGCCACTCGGGAGGACCAGATTATACAATTTTTGTAACTTTTATATATATTTTTTTATCATTTGAGTTTAAGCATAATATTTGTTGTCTTTTCTGGTGGACTAAACTGAAAATCAACCAACTTTCTATGGCGTGTTTTAAAAATAACTATATTTTGTAGATGCGAGCCAGGCCTAAGCGAATGCGAGCCAGGCCTAACCGCCCAACATCAGTGCCCGACCTCACTTTTGCTCTTGTGGCTGAATGGAAGCAGATCGCCGCAGCAATGTTGCAACATCTAGTGGAAAGCCTTCCCAGAAGAGTGGAGGCTGTTATGGCAGCAAAAGGGGGACCAACTCCATATTAATGCCCGTGATTATGGAATTAAATGTTTGACTTTTGGTCATGTAGTGTATGTTCTACAGGGTCTTGGTAATACCTTGATTCATAAAAGACACATGCCCTGTAAAGACCACTGTGTCATTGAAGAAGGGTCATGAAGACCAACCCACAGTTATGACATGATGTGTCTCTTCAACAGTCCTTGGTACCATGTGTCTATTCGTGTCTGGTCGTCCGTTTACCCATTGGCTCATAACGTAGTCCTGGGGACTACAGAGGACCCTTTGTACTCATGTCCAGGAATTGGATTTCACCTGTGGCTCTGAAGCGCTGAGATTCTGATCAACATCCTCCCCCTACTTTCATAAAAATTATCACAACTCCGATGGTAATGACACTTCAAGTCCACGTATGAGCAATTTCAGTGTCTGATAAGATTAACATTTATAGACATTAATAAATCTTGTCAAAATCAATATGTAATCTATTGAAATTTTGGGCAGTATGCCTGTTTGATATGAATTCATATAGGAAGTGGAAAATGGTGTGCGTCTGCGCATGTGTCCCCACCTCCAGGTGTGTGACATACCTTGCATCCTCTGATCTCCCTGGTCATTGCCCCATTGTTTGTTCTGATTGGCTAGTGTCAGTCCCTTACCTCACAGTTTTACTGCCTCTGCTCCTGCCCTGCTCTGTAGAGCACCATCGAAGTCCAAAGATCGCTGCCTGCAGTGTTTGCTCAAGCTTTGTGCCATTACACTGAATGGGATCCCGTTCCGTTACCTGTTGCTGACTGTCTCCCCCAGCCCCTCACATCCCAGCACTGGGACTCCACCTTTTCTGCTCTGTTCCTGCCTTCTACCTAGGGGTCTGTGAGGAGCGCCCCTGTGCGTCTACATCTCGGCTTGTGTCTGTATTTGACCAGACGGAAGCACAGATCTGTCTCCTGGATTTTTTCTAGTTCAACTAAAAGGGAGGGCGCGCTGAGTGAGAGAACTGGGAGTCATTGGTGTTGTACTTTCTCCCCGCTCCTCTTATTTGTACCTATCTGTGTGTTTTGCTGAAGGACCTTGCCGTTCCTAAGGACTCTGATACCATTCTTCCCACTGACGTAAGTGACTGAAATGATTGGATATTAAAAAAATGACTTTCTACTGATACTGCTGCTAACAATGTGGTGAACCTGTGTCTGGGGTCTAGGAGGGAGTCTGTCTACAAGTTCAGAGACTTCCGAGATACAGTATTTGGCTATTGAGTAAAACCTGATCAAAGTCTAATTGACCTCCAGCATCTCAATTATCTTAACCACAATAAAGCACTGTATCCAAGTGTATTTTCTGGTACAATGAAGGAAGTAGAGATGTCCAATGTGAGTCTCAACTCAAACAAAATTGTATGGAATACTATGTGTGTGTGGTTTATGGGTGTGGGAAAGCATTGTGATTACCTAGTTGTTTTGGTTTTTCGTGTTGTGGTGGGCGTGAGAGGGATAGATGACCTTATGACCTCTGGTTTGGAGTTTTGCATACAGCTGTTGATTTGTCAGTTTCTGCCAAAAAATAAATGTAGCTGTGGTGATTGAACTGCACAGTGTCATGGTGACAACCCTGTTGACATTATGGACGCACAGAGACTTCGTCTCGCTAAAAAATATATGACCCATTATTGTAAACCCATTGTGGAAAGGAAAATTACTCTGTTGAGAATCTGAAATGGCAAATTATATAAGTGGTTCATCATGTGATCTCCATTGCTATATACTATAAATACATATAGATTAAATACAGTTTATGTAACTCTAATTCTTTCCATTTACTTAAATAAAAAGTGTGGGCTGTATATGAGGTTGAGCTGGTGGCGCCCATCACGAAGGACCTAGAAAACGGATAAGAAGAGAGATAAGATAACTTGAGAGGAGCTTTGTGAATATACTGTAGGGAATACCAGGTCTAATGTTCAGGGTTATGAGCTACCTCACGTGTAGTGACTCAGTATGGTTTATCAACAGGATATTTTTCTCTGGTACTAAGCGTTGATAAGGATTGGCGCTACATCTCAACATGACATACAGTGCATTCAGAAAGTATTCAGACCCCTTGACTTTTTCCAAATTTTGTCACATTACAGCCATATTCTAAAATGGATTAAATTGTTTTTTCCCCCTCATCAATCTACACACAACACCCCATAATGACAAAGATAAAAACGTTTTTAGAATAAATTTAAAAAACACTGAAATATCACCTTTACATAAGTATTCAGACCTTTTACTCAGTACTTTGTTGACGCACCTTTGGCAGCGATTACAGCCTCAAGTCTTCTTGGGTATGACGCAACAAGCTTGGCACACTTGTATTTGGGGAGTTTCTCCCATTCTTCTCTGCAGATCCTCTCAAGCTCTGTCAGGTTGGATGGGGTGTGTCGCAGCACAACTATTTTCAGGTCTCTCCAACGATTTTCGATCGAGTTCAAGTCCAGGCTCTGGCTGGGCCACTCAAGGACATTCAGAGACTTGTCCCGGCTGTGTGCAAAGGGTCGTTATCGTGTTGGAAGGGGAACCTTCACCCCAGTCTGAGGTTCTGAGCACTCTGGAGAAGGTTTTATCTAGGATCTCTCTGTACTTTGCTCCGTTCATCTTTCCCTCAATCCTGACAAGTTTTCCAGTCCCTGCCACTGAAAACATCCCCACAGCATGATGCTGCCACCACCATTCTTCCCCGTAGGGATAGTGCCAGATTTCCTCCAGCTTGGCATTAAGGCCAAAGAGTTCAATCTTGGTTTCATAAGACCAGAGAATCTTGTTTCTCATGGTCTGAGAGTCTTTAGGTGCCTTTTGGCAAACTCCAACCCGGCTGTCATGTGCCTTTTACTGAGGAGTGGCTTCCGTCTGGCCACTCTACCATAAAGGCCTGATTGGTGGAGTGCTGTAGAGATGGTTGTCCTTCTGGAAGTTTCTCCCATCTCCAAAGAGGAACTCTAGGCTGCTCTGTTAGAGTGACCATTGGGTTCTTGGTCACCTCCCTGATCAAGGCCCTTCTCCCCTGATTGCTCAGTTTGTCGGGGCAGCCAGCTATAGGAAGAGTCCTGGTGGTTCCAAACTTCTTCTATTTAAGAATGATAGAGGCCACTGTGTTCTTGGGGACATTCAATGCTGCAGACATTTTCTGGTATCCTTCCCCAGATCTGTGCCTCGACACAATCCTGTCTCGGAGCTCTACGGACAATTCCTTCGACTTAATTGCTTGGTTTTTGCTCTGACATGCACTGTCAACTGTCGGACCTTATATAGACAGATGTGTGCCATCCCAAATCATGTCCAATCAATTGAATTTAGCACAGGTTGACTCCAATGAAGTTGTAGAAACATCTCAAGGATGATCAATGGAAACAGGATGCACCTGAGCTCAATTTCGAGTCTCATAGCAAAGGGTCTGAATACTTATGTAAAAAAGGTATTTCTGTTTTTAATTTTTTATAAAATTGCAAAAATGTCTAAAAACTTGTTTTCCCGTTGTCATTATGGGGTATTGTGTGTAGATTGATGAGGAAAACAATTAATGTAATCTATTTTAGAATAAGGCTGTAACATAAGAAAATGTGGAGAAGGGGTCTGAATACTTTCCAAATCCACTGTACTCTACCAGTGAGTATAGAGGGAAGAAAACTTAATCCATAGCACGTTAATGTACATGAGCTTTTACAAGAGCTTCACCCTTGATAGAAGAAACTAGTATGGTACAGTCAATGTCTTTATGAGGGACTATACATTTTACTTGCTCTGATCAGATTTGTATTTTCTTCTATTTTTGGGTCGTTACACCAATTAGGTGTTTTTTGAGTAGTGTATCTTGGTTAAAGAAAACACATTATATTTAACCAAATTTTAACATTGTTTCATAAAGAGCACATGTTCAACTTTTTTTTAAATAAATACAAATTCCACCATCTCAAGAGGTAGTAAGTTCCTATTGGATAGTCCATCTGTAGATGGTCTACAGACTGTTTACTGACTATCAGAAACATTTCAACGATCTCCTAACCTTAACCCTGTGTGTTAAAGTCTTCCTAGAAGTCACAGAGGACTTTAGCAAGTCTTTATTGAATTTTACATGTGGTCTATATTAAAGGCACTTCATTTTATATAACAGGATTTTAATATTTGTGCACAAATTACTGAAAATATAGAATATAATGGAACAACCCTTTTAACACGTTTCAAAGACTCCTAATGGAATACATTATTAAAAAGGCTCTAGCCACAGTATTCCAGAACAACATTTATGAAATTCATATTTCAGGGATTCTTGAAAGATGGGACAATCTCAACTTTTCTTCACAAATATTTGTCTTAATATTGACAACATTTGAAATTGACAATTTGATAGACCAAAGTACAGTATCATCTATCACCATGTAAAGGGGCAATATCCTGATAAAATGCAACTAAATGGATTTATGTCACCTCTGTCAGACACTATAAAAGGCATTTAATTTCTGCATTTATTGTTCAGCAAGTGATAACATTAGATTAATCAAATATGTGATACAAATCTCCAAACATATTTTGGTTTTGTGTTATAGCACTATATAATGCTCCAGGGCTAATTTATTGGCATGTTTTTCTAGATTCAGAACATAAAACAACATTTATAAAGCAAACATTATACCTTACTGTAGGTCTAGAACTGCAAATACTTCAATAAGCTAAGAATATGTTGCAGAACAGTGATTCAAATAAAAATTCTGAATATTGACATAAACTTGGATTTTAAAGAATATCTGTCCCTAAAAAAAAACTTTTCATTTAGAAAACAGCCTATTTGGCAATGATATGAGTCAGAAACATTTATTCTACAGTCAAAATTGACTAACTGCAAGGCTCATCATGAACTTGTCATAAAACAATTACAGCTGTTCTACACTTGCTGTTCCACACAATGGATAGAGAATATAGACCTACTATACCATCTACTGCATCTTGCCTATGCCATTCGGCCATCGCTCATCCATATATTTTTATGTACATTTTCTTATTCATTCCTTTACACTTGTGTGTATAAGGTAGTTGTTGTGAAATTGTTAGATTACTTGTTAGATATTACTGCATGGTCGGAACTAGAAGCACAAGCATTTCGCTACACTCGCATTAACATCTTCTAACCATGAGTATGTGACAAATAACATTTGATTTGATTTACTAAAGTAAATGAGACCGTTCCTGTCGTTAAATAGTTACAGTATACTGTAGCTGCACCACCCTTGTATGAAGAAATCATGGTCAGGGAATTTTCCCAACCTTGCTTCTCATCATTTTAGATGACGATTTTCACTATTATTCCATTATGTTTCCAGCTACTATTCCACATCACCCATCTGTTTTTTCTCCCAGGTGGAATATGGAAGTGTTGAGGTGAACATGGGGTCCCTACTGTCACGGTTGGGTCTGGAGTGTGGGGGGAAGGCTTTGAAAGGTGAGTTAAATGACCTGCTGATGTCTGATGCCCACTCTGGTGCGGAATTTATTATTTTACTGCCACACCTGTGTCTCAGCCCTAAAGTGTGCTAAAACCAGAGTTTATTTGTGGAAAAGTTGCTACTTTTATGGCCACACCAGTTATCTTTAAATGATGTTGTGTTTCCACCTACAGAGGAAGAAAGACACCTACGAGCAAATGACAGAGAACTCAACTTGTCTTACAAGTACGCTGTGAGTACTGGGGTTGACTATTTATTCCAAACCAATGTTTACATGATGTGTGTCTGCGTATATGTTGTATGCATGTTATATATGTTTTCATGTGTATGTGTCACAGTAACACGTTCCCCTCTTGCTCCCCATGCAGGACAATGCCATCAAAACCTCCAAATACAACATATTCACCTTTCTCCCGCTCAATCTGTTTGAGCAGTTCCAGAGACTGGCCAATGCCTATTTCCTCTTCCTCCTCTGTCTCCAGGTAACCTTTACACAGTCTTATGATGCAGCCACTCTAAGCCGTATCCTCTCAATGCTGCACAGGGCTGAGTCCTGTAGACAAATGCACTGGGACTGTACGCCTACATACTATACCTGTTAGGAGAACATCAGTATGACAGAATGTACATGTAATTGGACATCTTCACTGGCGTTCAACAGACATTATTTATGCTTCTCTGAACTCTTTTCATTTTAACCAGTTATAATAACTTATCCAGTTATCTTTTAGCATATCTACGTATGATTTAGATAGCACCAGTCCAAGGCCAAATCAAGGGAATCATTGTACACATATTCAAACTCCTGAAATATACAAAAACGTACATTGAATCTGAGTGCAAATGTGTATTTCTTCATAGTATCCACGTAAGCTTCCTCATGCCAATGGAACTGGCTGTAGGCCTATACAGTACTATACACAGAGTGTACAAAACATTAAGGACACCTTCCTAATATTGAGTTGCAACCCCCCCCCTTTGCCCTCAGAAAAGCCTCAATTTGTTTGGACATGGACTCTACAAGGTGTCGAAAGCGTTCCACAGGGATGCTGGCCCATGTTGACTCCAATGCCACAGTTGTATCAAGATGGCTGGATGTACTTTGGGTGGTGGACTTTTCTTGATACACACAGGAAACTGTTGAGTGTGAAAAACCCAGCAACGTTGCAGTTGTTGACACAAACCGGTGTGCCTGGCACCTACTACCATACCACGTTTAAAAGCTCTTAAATATTTTGTCAATTCACCCTCTGAATAGCACACATACATAATCCATGTATCAATTGTCTCAAGGCTTAAAAATCCTTCTTTAACCTGTCTCCTCCCATTCATTTGCACTGATTAAAGTGGATTTAATAAGTGACATCAATAAGGGATCATAGCTTTCACCTGGATTCACCTGGTCAGTCTATGTCATGGATAGAGCAAGTGTCCTTGACGTTTTGTATACACTGTATAGTAGGGAGTATAGTAGTACAATATAGCAGCAGAAAGGTGAGTTTTGTCTATCCTGGCTCCTCTCAGAGCATCCCTGAGGTCTCGTCCCTGCCCTGGTACACCACCGTGGTCCCCCTGGTCCTGGTGCTCTCCATGACCATGGCCAAGGACAGCAGCGATGACATGGTGAGCTCAACATCTACCAACTACAGTATTAAGACTGCATGCAGGAGATGGTCCACATAGACCTGTTTGTCGTCACAATTATGTACATGTCCTGGTCTCCAAATCCTTATTCTCTTTTCGTTTCCTTCGCCTGTGTAGAACAGACACAGATGTGACAAACAGGTGAACAACCGGAAGGTGGAGGTCCTCATCGAAGGAGAGTGAGTCTCTTTTTTGTTGTTGTGTAAACCAGATTCTCAGTGCTTGGAAAGTGCTTGAATGTCACAGATTAGCAACAATCTCAAGAGGGAGAGGCTACAGGGACACGCCTGGTACACAAAGTATATGACGTATGTCGCGCAGCGAGAGTTTAATGGGGACGAACGGATTCGGTTCAGTCAGTCATCATAATGAGACCTCAATTTGGATGTTAAATGACGAGACAGAGTCATTGATGCGAGTAACCAGTCTTGTTCAGTACATTGCAATACGCCCGGGTATATCAAGCACACCGGTAAAAAACACTGGTGTTGCAGTAATTAACATTTACCAACAGATGGTATCAACGTGCCATCTTACACCCATAACAACCTCCCCAGCTTGCTTAGTTTATGCTTGTGACAAGAAACTTGAATTTCAGAATCATTCCGTTTTTATAGGAGTAATTGTTCCTTATTTTTTATAAAAATGTAGACATTAATGCCGTAGTTGTAGGCTACGTTGAAAATCACAAGAATAAATGTCCTTTAGCTGTCACCCTGATATTGGCTACGCTATCTAACTACTTCCCTCTCCTTAATCCAGGAAAGCAGTCCGCAGCAAGTGGGAGCATAAGACACACTGTGCCAATTTCAAAGATTTTACTGAGTTACAGTTCATATAAGGAAATCAGTCAATTGAAATAAATTAATTAGGCCCTAATCTATGGATTTCACATTGGTTGGTCACAGATACCTTAAAAAATAGGTAGTGGCGTGGATCAGAATACCAGTCAGTATCTGGTGTAACCAGACACATCTCCTTCACATAGAGTTGATCAGGCTGTTGATTGTGGACTATTGATCAATGGCTGTGCGAAGTTGCTTGATATTGGTGGGAACTAGAACACGTTGTCATACACGTCGATCAAGAGCATCTAAAACCTGCTCAATGGGGGACATGTTTGGTGACATGTCTGGTGACATGTCCGGTGACATGTTTGGCCATGGAAACACTGGGGCATTTTCAGCGTCCAGGAGTTGCCCACTGAAGTCGGTTGAGCTTCTCTGAAACTGTTTGTGACAGTTTGTGCAGATTATTTGGTTGTGTAAACGCACAGTTTCATCAGCTGTCCGGGTGGCCTCTCACCTGCGGGTTCTCAGACGAACCCGCAGGTGAAGAAGCCAGATGTGGAGGTCCTGGTCTGGCGTGGTTACACCTGGTCTGCAGTTGTGAGGCCATTTGGACGTACTGCCACATTCTGTAAAACAACATTGGAGGCAATTTATGGTAGAGAAATGAACATTTCATTCTCTGACAACAGCTCTGGTGGAGCTTCTGCAGTCAGCATGCCAGTTGCACGCTCAAAATATGCCACACCTTGTCATGTGGGTGGATTATCTTGGCAAAGCAGAAATGTAATGTAAACAAATGTGTGCACAACATTTTATAGAAATAAACTTTTTGTGCTTATGGAACATTTCTGGGATCTTTTATTTTAGCTAATGAAACATGGGACCAACACTACATGTTGCGTTTATATTTTAGTTCAGTATAAATGCATGGCTCTCACTGAACCAAATCCATTCGTGTCCAATCAACTGCGCAACACACTTCATCAATTTGGGCACCAGGCATGTCCATATAGCCTCTCCCCTCTCAAGAGGTCTATATATTTGTTATGAATGCATCTGCTGGTGACGTTAGTTAGTGTTCTTAGCTTTCTCAAACACCAGAGGTCACTGTAGGCTTGCTTTAGCGCTGCATCATTACATTCTTGCTCTTTTCAGACTTCAGAGTGAAAAGTGGATGGATGTTCAAGTTGGGGACATCATCAAGCTGGAGAATAATCAGTTTGTCACGGTAAGAATGGAGGTGATAAAGGTGTCTGCACATGGTGATAAGGTCAAAGGGCAGATGTACAATAGAAATACAATCAGCCAGTGACGTTCACCAGCCATTCTA
The DNA here is from genome assembly GCF_045679555.1 of Salvelinus alpinus. Taxonomy (NCBI): domain Eukaryota; kingdom Metazoa; phylum Chordata; class Actinopteri; order Salmoniformes; family Salmonidae; genus Salvelinus; species Salvelinus alpinus. Next base: position 17,052,635 of record NC_092103.1, on the reverse strand, counting down.
CAGAATTGAAAATCTAACTGATTTCATAATTTATGGGGTCTCTCTCTCTCTCTCTCTCTCTCTCTCTCTCTCTCTCTCTCTTTCTCTCTTTCTCTCTCTCTCCTTTTGTTGTGTCTATCACTCTTTCTCCAGGCTGATCTTCTGTTGCTGTCCAGCAGTGAGCCTCTCAATCTTGTCTACATAGAAACTGCTGAACTGGACGGGTGTGTCTCTGTGTGTTGCATGTGTTTGTGTGTTTACCTTTCACACCTGTAAAATTTCACTGCATTTTTTAATTGTATCAGCTCTCCCTCTGTGTTTCTCATGCTGCTTTCTTCCTCCTCTAGAGAAACTAACTTGAAGGTGAAGCAGGCCCTGACTGTGACAGGGGAACTGGAGGATAGTGTAGAGAAACTGGCCAACTTCAATGGTAAGACTGGAAAAACGGATAGATTATCATGGCTTAAAAGTCTAGATCGTATTATTTAGAATACTCTTACCTGTTCATCAGTCACTGTTGTACAGTCCCTGAACCTCTCTGTCCCTGCATAGGCGAGGTGCGCTGTGAGCCTCCCAACAACCGGCTGGATAAGTTCACTGGCACCCTGACCCTGAAGGGAGAGACGTACTCACTGGACAACGAGAGGGTCCTGCTGAGAGGCTGCACTCTGAGGAACACCCAGTGGTGCTTCGGCCTGGTCGTCTTTGGAGGTGAGCCATATCGGTCCACATAATGACAGAGACATAACCTAACAGGTTAGGGTGTCCCTTTACATGGCCAAAACTTTCATTTAAAAAAATATCCTCAACCGACGATAGATCTATTCATTCTTTTAGGTCCAGACACAAAGCTAATGCAGAACTGCGGAAGGACCACATTCAAACGGACCAGCATTGACCGTCTCATGAATGTGCTGGTGCTGAGTGTGAGTATGAGTATTATACACACACAGACATGTACACAAACACACACACACAAACACACACACACACACACATACACCTCTTAACTGTTGTTTGGTCTTCCAGATATTTGGTTTCCTGATGATTATGTGTTTAATCCTGGCCATTGGGAATGGGATCTGGGAATACCAGGAGGGCTCTAAGTTCGCTGCCTTCTTGCCCAAGGGGGTTAACGCTCCCTTCTCAGCCTTCCTCACCTTCTGGTCCTATGTCATCATCCTCAACACTGTGGTGCCTATATCTCTCTACGTCAGGTCAGTGCACTTTACATATTCTCTAGGAGTGACAAACATATATTTTAGATATTGTTGTAAAAAAAAGAAAAATATGGAAATTTTTATGGACCTACATTCATACAGGTTTTTTGAATGTGTCCAGCTAATAATCACTGAAATGAAAGCTAGACAGTCAGGGAGCATTAAAAAATCCCCAAAATATGGATAGATGACTATTTTTTGCCAATTTTGACGGTGAGGAAACATAACCAATTTTCAGTGCGTCCCTCCGGATCTCGTTGAAGGCCACGGCCTCGTGGCAAAATGAGTTTGGCACCCCTGATCTAGTCATTCACTGCATGTGTATCTAAATGTCCAAATGTGTTACTCTTACTGTGCCTTTGATGACAGGACTGTTTCACCACTAATCATCAAAGTGAATTGATTGCATTTCTTTCTCTCTCTCTTTCTTTCTCTTCCTCCTGTGTGTTGGGTGCAGTGTGGAGATAATTCGCCTGGGGAACAGTTTCTACATAAACTGGGACAGGAAGATGTATTATCCCAAGAGTGACACGCCTGCCGAGGCCAGGACCACCACGCTCAATGAGGAGCTGGGCCAGATCAAATACATCTTCTCTGACAAGACTGGAACACTCACACAGAACATCATGACCTTCAACAAGTGCTCCATCAACGGAAAGTCCTATGGTGAGGCCTGGCGCTGGAATACACCACATAAACAGTTGTCATGTGATTACACACACAAATACATTAAGACTTAATTTAATATACATTGGCGCCAATCAGTCACTGTACCATGTAACTGACGAAATGTACTTCTGTTCTCCAGGGGAGTTGTTGGACTTTTCAGGACAAAGAGTTGAGATTAATGAGGTGAGAGGAGGACCAGGGTGTGTTGGGTTTATGGATTTAATGTATGAAAGAACATCTCTAAGTCCCTTTCTTTGGCAATAAGTCCTTACATTCTGTGGCACAAACATTCCTAACCCTGCTTTTTCTCTCTCCGGTAGAAAACAGAGAAGGTGGACTTCTCTTGGAACAACTTGGCAGACCCAAAGTTCTGTTTCCATGACAACAGCCTGGTGGAGGTGGTGAGGGAGGGCAACCCTGAGGTGCAGGCCTTCTTCCGCCTGCTGGCACTGTGCCACACCGTCATGCCTGAGGAGAAGAAGGAGGGTGAGCAAGCGCCTCCTGCTGGATTCACATGTTATTGCATGGGTGTAGGTGACTATGGAGGCTTGAGGTATAAATTGTACCTCACCACAGCCCTATGTCTACCCCTTAATGGGAGAACTATCTGTGTTACCAGTGGTTGGGACAACTGCTACCTACTCCATAGGCTAGACTAGTCTGGGTACCAGTATCTTTAGCTAACATTCCACTCTTTGCCTCTGGCATACGATTCCTATACGATTCCTCTGGCAAATGACAGGAGTGGCAAGGAGTGGAATGTTAGCTAGAAAGACTGGTACCCAGGACAAGGTTAGACACGGTGACAAATGAATCACTCCATTGTGATCTTCTAGGTGAGTTGTACTACCAGGCCCAGTCACCAGACGAGGGTGCTCTGGTCACAGCAGCCAGGAACTTTGGCTTTGTGTTTCGCTCTCGTACGCCAGAGAGCATCACTGTGGTGGAGATGGGAGAGCTGGTCACCTACGAGCTGCTGGCTGTTCTGGACTTCAACAACGTCCGCAAGAGGATGTCGGTCATCGGTGAGTCCAACCAACACTAACCGTTATGCTTTTACAATTTTAAAAACCATAGCTATCTAGAATGATCTGAATGACATGAAGAATCTATGAATCTATAACATTTGTTCACACTTTGGTGGCTTTATTGTAAGAGGTTGAATTTTTTTGTTTTTTAATTTGAGCAAACCAAACCTGATTATATCTTGTGTGGCCCCAAGTGCGCAGTCCAGAGGGCAAGCTGACTCTGTACTGTAAGGGAGCAGACACCATCATCTTCGAGAGACTGAACCCTTCCTGCAGCAACCTAACGGAGGTCACCACCTTGCACCTCAATGTGAGTAACCAGTGTGTCTGTGTGTGTGTCTATGATTATGTATTTCTTGTGGACCATGTGAATATATGTAAAATCTTACAAGATTGACTACATCTTGTGTCCAACCCTGTACATGTGTATAAGACTATAACTCTAAACTGTTCCATTGACAGGAGTTTGCTGGAGAGGGTCTGCGTACGCTGGCTCTAGCCTACAAGGACATAGACCCAGAGTATATGGAGGATTGGAAACTGCGCCACCATGTGGCCAACACTGCCATGGACGACAGGGAGGAGAAGCTGGATGCGCTGTATGAGGAGATAGAGAAAGGCCTGCTGGTGTGTACCACAGAAAAAACATATCATTTCAATGTCTTATCATAAGCCCTACAAGACAATCTACTAGCATAGACTGAATCTTACTGAATCTTAACGTTTGTACCGGTATGTGTGCAGCTGTTAGGATCCACTGCCGTAGAGGATAAGCTACAGGATGGAGTGCCCCAGACCATCGAACAGCTCTCCAAAGCCGACATCAAGATCTGGGTGCTCACTGGAGACAAGCAAGGTGGGTCATCTTCCTTAGAATACACTATCCGGCTGTATCACATCCGGCCGTGATTGGGAGTCCCATAGGGCGGTGCACAATTGGCCCAGCGTCGTCCAGGTTTGGCCGGGGTAGGCCGTCATTGTAAGTAAGAATTTGTTCTTAACTGACTTGCCTAGTTAAATAAAGGTTAAATAAATAAAATAAGAATCAATAGGCAAAAAAAATTATCTGGCACTTCCTGAGTCTCTTTTCTCTCTGTCGGGAACAGAAACAGCAGAGAACATTGGCTACTCCTGCAACATGTTGAGAGAGGAGATGAATGAGGTTTTCATTGTGTCGGCAAACACAGCAGAGGAAGTCAGAAAGGAACTCCAGTGAGTCCACAGACAGACTATTAGCAACCACATTCGTAGCTTGAAGCAACACAGTACGGCGACATGTAAAAGTACCTATCTCTCCCTTTCGACCTGACCAGGACTGCGAGGAGGAAGATGACACCTGATGGAACAGAGGAACCTACTGTCAAGAAGAGTAGAAGTGGCCTGTTTTGTCTTCTAAAGACGGAGACGGTGGCGGATGAGCCAGTGAATGGAGAGTACGCTATGGTGATTAACGGACACAGTCTGGTAAGGACAAGGACACTGGTGGGTCACAGGACAAGTTACTGGAAACGTAACATATTCTGAGCCCTGATTGACAGATGTTGCAATTACTTTTTTAATGATGATCGTACAATACAAAAAATAAATGTTTAAAGTGAACAAAAGACACACACACACACAAAAAAAGGAGGAATCTATTGGTTCTAGTGATGAAAATCGGTGTCTTGACGGCTTGTGTCAATCCTCTGTGTGTGTGATTCTTTGTGTGTGTGGTCCTCTGTGTGTGTGTGTGTGTGTGTGTGTGTGTGTGTGTGTGTGTGTGTGTGTGTGTGTGTGTGTGTGTGTGTGTGTGTGTGTGTGTGTGTGTGTGTGTGTGTGTGTGTGTGTGTGTGTGTGTGTGTGTGTGTGTGTGTGTGTGTGTGTGTGTGTGTGTGTGTGTGTGTGTGTGTGTGTGTGTGGTTCTTGCGAAAACAGGACGTGTTCCAACACTAGTGGAATTGTTCCAATATTTCATGAACAATCCTTCATTACTTTCCTTCTTCCCATCCCGCCCCATCTGACTCTCCCCCAACCTCCCTCTCCACCCAGGCATTCGCCCTGGAGAAGGACATGGAGATGGAGCTGCTGCGGACGGCGTGTATGTGTCAGACAGTGATCTGCTGCAGGGTGACTCCAATGCAGAAGGCCCAGGTGGTGGAGCTGGTGAAGAAGTACAAACAGGCCGTGACTCTAGCCATCGGCGACGGGGCCAACGATGTCAGCATGATCAAGGGTAGGAGAGAGATGGGGAGACTGGAGAGAGAATCCGATTATATGAACTACTGTAGTTAAAGATTGATACTGATGCTAAAAGTTTGACTGCTATTATACGATTCCTCTTATCAACTCATACACACAAACACACACTCATCCTCTCACTCTCTCTCTCCCTCGACCCCTCTCTCTTGCCCCCCCCCCAGCTGCTCATATAGGGGTGGGTATATCAGGTCAGGAGGGTATGCAGGCGGTGCTCTCCAGTGATTACTCCTTCGCGCAGTTCCGCTACCTACAGCGCCTCCTGCTGGTGCACGGCCGCTGGTCCTACCTGAGGATGTGCAAGTTCCTGCGCTACTTCTTCTACAAGAACTTCACCTTCACCTTTGTCCACTTCTGGTACGGCTTCTTCTGCGGTTTCTCAGCACAGGTGAGACAAAAATGCACACACCGACACATAGAGACATGATGGAAAAGCTGTCTGAGATTCCTCTTTTTGTCAAGCAAAAAAAGTATGCTTTGGTTCATTTAGTTCAATATATTTTCGCTAGTGCCAGGAGTTTTTTCTGAGCACATGACCAGGCCAGGAAAAACTCTGTCATGTATGTAATGTGTGTATGCTGTGTTGTTTTTCCCACAGACGATATATGACGAGTGGTTCATCACCCTGTTTAACCTAGTTTACACAGCTCTACCTGTGCTCAGCTTAAGTCTTTTTGACCAGGTAATTATAGTGACATATCTGACATGTCTGTAATGTACGTCAGTGGCATATTATTCACACCAAGTATTTATTCCAATGTATGTACTTAATATGTTTTGTATTCACGTGTTTCTCTTTAGGATGTGAATGACTGGTGGAGTTTCCAGTACCCCCAACTCTACACCCCAGGCCAGCTGAACCAGTACTTCAGTAAGAGGGCCTTTGTCTACACGGTGTTACACAGTGGCTACAGCTCCCTGGTCCTCTTCTTCATTCCCTGGGCAGCCATGTACGACACGGTCCGAGATGACGGCAAAGAAATTGTGGACTATCAGTCCTTCGCCCTGCTGGCCCAGACCTGCCTGCTCATCGCCGTCAGTATACAAGTAAGTAGGGGGGAGTGCATTGACTTATGATACGACATACAGTATGGTCAGTTTGTGGTGGTACATGAGTGTCCTGTGAATTAATGTTGGGTGGGGTTACAGCTGAGGCGAAACCATATCTGTATAAATACACACACACACACAGACACAGACACACAGACACACAGACACACAGTAACAGAGTAACAGAGTCTGAGGTAGCTGCATGTGTCTTTGTTAAAGCTGGGTCTGGACACCCATTATTGGACAGCAATGAACCAGTTCTTCCTGTGGGGCAGTCTGTCTGTGTACTTTGCTGTCATATTCACCATGTACAGCAATGGCATGTTCCTCACCTTAACCTCCTCCTTCCCCTTCATTGGTAAGTAGTACCCCTCAGCACCCCCATCCATCCACCTCCTCTCCCTTCATCATTCATGTCTTTCTGTCTGAACGTTTGGTAGTACTGTGGTGTGTATGTTCATAGGTATGTCAGTCGGTGCATCATCTGTCAATATGTAGGTAAGTGTCTGCATCTAAACGCATGTTGTCATGCTGTACTGTATGTAACAGGCACAGCCAGGAACTCCCTGAACCAGCCCAACGTGTGGCTGACCATGCTACTCACCTCTGTCCTCTGTGTGCTTCCCGTGGTGGCATACCGCTTCCTGCGCATTCTGTTGTGGCCCACCATCAATGACAAGGTCAGAGGTCGAGGGTCAACACATTTGTCATTGGCATAGAAGATTCACAAATGATTACTTTTCCCTCACTGTCTCTCTCATTTCTCCTCATCCCTCCCCCTCTAGGTGAGGTACAAGGTGAGACAGGACAAGGTGCTGCCCCCTACCCCTCGCCGTGTCCAAGCCCGCCGCACCAGTACCCGTCGTTCAGGCTATGCCTTCTCCCACGCCCAGGGCTACGGTGACCTAGTGACCTCAGGCAAGTTTCTGCGGAGGACCCCAAAGAGCCGGCCAGCCCTCTTCTCCCAGACAGACTCCCCATTGGCCCAGACCCAGCCTCAGTTCTACCGCACCATCAGCGAGCGGGAGGAGCCACCACTGAGCCCCTAGGACTGATGACCTAACAAGCACACAGTGTTCAGGTCATTAAGTCTGAAAACCCTCACTCAATCCATGCCAAACATCTATCAAATATCAATCAGCCATGTTTCTGTGAAACACTTCAACACTTGAGTCTGAAGAATGTGTAACATTCTTTGTCTGGATTTTATTTAAATACAAGGACAACCCCAAGCCTGAGTTCAGCATTTATTGCCAGGCATAGAATTAAGAATGAAAATACTGTAATTTAATAGGATCTCTATGGTGCCAGGTGTAGATGTATGTGTAAGTGCTTGTAACTGTGAAAAAACTATTGGTGAAACAGCAAAAATTTCATGCTGGGCATTAGTCAAAGGGATAATTATGTGGTATTATGTTTTAAGATTATGTATTAAGATTTTACAATGCAGATGTATAATATGTTTTATTATAGATGTATACATGAAATGTAGTTATTATTGAGGCATAATGGTGTTATTATACAATTTGGTGAGACTAAAATAATCTTGTTGAATCTAAGACAAACTTTCTTTGAATATTGTTCAAATGACATTCTAGTGAACTGTGTACTCAGGGTCTTGCATTGAGTTATTTATGATACATTAGATTATTATTTGAGATATCGTGGGTGCATTATGTCAATCATAGCCTATATCTGACTAACTGACATAGTAGATGTATTTTTGTAATATTTGTTGGACCTACATTAAGTTGTAATCTTTTTTTAAATCTGTGAATAATGTAATTTGTTTAATGTATGAATGGTCGTTATTGTATGACAATGTGAAATGATTTTCAATCACTGAAACCCTAATCATAGACACTCTCCAATATGATTTCAATTATGTCCTTTTTCAGCATTGTAGGCTACAGCCATAATAAATGTTTGATATTTTTGTATTCCTTTTGTTGTTGTGACTGTTGTTTTTAGTCATTGATTATTTTCAAGTAGACTAGTCTAAATAGCCTACATTTATTTATATTCGCTATTGTTATTGTTGGAAACGGCTTGAGTGGCAAGTCCTGCGCTGTGCGCATTGGATAGACACGTTGTGACGCAAATATACTGTATACCGCTGACCTGTCTGGCCTCTGTTTTCACCAGCACTAGAAGCGCGGCGCCCTGAATGTTGGAAACAAGGAACTGTCCTGCAACGGTTGGAACTATTAAACAATGTACAACAAAATTATCGATTGAAACCTTCAAACTACCTGCAACATCCACCGTATGTATGTTTAATGTTGTTTATTTTACGTAATACATCACCATTCGAGGGGCGCATGTTTTATTAATCATTCAATTACGTGATGTTGAAGAGTTTGAAGGAAACATATATCGTTATTCTTCTCAATTATATAATATGTATATGCATCCATTGTAACTTTAAGTTGGAAAATTGGGAGAAGATTACAGTGCAAGTTTTTACCTACGGCTATTAGAATAAAATGTAGGTTAGGAGATGCCTATGCGTAGGATTTTCCATGATGCTTTCCTGACAAATGTAAATGCATTTCTTTGTTTTTTATTGCTTTAGTGTGTGTTCATTTGGAATGTTATTTAATGTAAACGGATTTAGGACATTGTAGTGCGACTGGCAAATGTTGGTCATGTGTGTGTTGCGGTAGACTACTGGCATGATGCGGTGACACACACGTTCTGGGCTCCGCTGTCAGTTTCTCGCTTTCACACTCGCCCTATTTCACTCGCCTTCCCCATCTTTCATGCAGACCCTATGTCTGGAAAACTGTGTGTGTTTTGGACCGATTTCAGTGCGAACAGAAATTGTATTTGAATTAGGCTACATCATTTGTAATTTGTATTAGGATATAGAATTTGAATTTAATATTTTTGAATTTGTAATGCACAAATGTAATTATACAATTCATCATTTGAACTTGTATTTCATCATTTGAAACTGAATTGAATGAATATTGCATTACATTTTAAATTTCAATTTAATTTAATAATCAAATTGAATATTTATATATTCAGTTTCAATATGGTAGATATTGAATTCATTGTCTGTGTACAAAGTTTACAAACTATTATTGAATATGTTAATATATTTCATATATTCAACTTCTCAGATGCATTCAGATTCAGTTTTCTAATTCAGTAATCTAAATTCCGATTCAAAACCAGAGACAGCATCCTGGTACTTTGGCAGCCAGGAAACGTAGAGGAGAACAGAGAACAGATGATCACATGCCGCGTAAGACACGTTAGAAGGGAGTGTCACAAAAAACACAATTTGGCCACCATAAGAATATAGTTGGATAGCCCTGTCATAACCCCTCAGGATAGTCTTTCCACTCACTTTTCAAATTTGCTCTTGTGACTGACTGGGTTCGAAACAGGTCTCCTGCATGTCACAAGACTGTGTTAGCCCACTTAGCTAAAGACTGTAAGTTCAGGTAATTCATATAAAGCTACTGCTGCTACTCTCTGTTCATCATATATGCGTAGTCACTTTAACCATATCTACATGTACATACTACCTCAATCAGCCTGACTAACCGGGTTCTGTATGTAGCCTCGCTACTTTTATAGCCTCGCTACTGTATATAGCCTGTCTTTTTACTGTTGTTTTATTTCTTTACTTACCTATTGTTCACCTAATACCTTTTTTGCACTATTGGTTAGAGCCTGTAAGTAAGCATTTCACTGTAAGGGGACCTGTTGTATTCGGTGCACGTGACAAACAAACTTGGATTTGCTTTAAAGGACGATACACTGCTCATACTGAGACTCAGGACCTCTGCGTCGCAAAAACACGTAACCGACCCCCACCCCCGAAGCATTCCCACCCAACGCGTTATTGAAAAAGGCCTCCTTCAATGGCGCAAGGTGCGACACTTCAGGCTGAAGAGTGAGTTTACAAATCCCCATCTGCTACATTCACACCGCAAATTCACTCCACAGCGACCCCAGTGGTCAAACTGAGCGCAACTGTAGATCTGAGTCCAGTGGCACCATTGTAAAGGACGCCACGATGCCTGCGAGTACCGCTTCCCTATGACATAGTTCAGATGGAGACTCAAACTCAGGACTTCTGCCTCGTAAACACACGTGACTGCCATCCTGAAGCATTCCAAACCATCGCGCTATTGAAAAAGGCCTCCTTCAATGGCACAAGGTGCGCAAGGTCACTTCAGGCTGCTGGGTGAGTTTCACAGATCCCGATCTGCTACACTAATACATGTTAGACGTGTTCGTTTCAAGTCTCCGGCAAGGGTAGTCATAAGGGTAATGTGACTGACTAGGTTAAGAATGTGTTAGCCTGTTGAGCTAAAGCCTAGGCATTGGTCCTGTGGCTTGGATGGGTCTCTTCAAGAGGAGGTCAAAGGGGGGTGAAGTGTAAGACAGGTGGTTCGATGACCACGCTCGCATGATGAGTAACTTGTCTGAGACCTGAAAAGTTGCATTGCCTGGCACACAGGAGCCCTGGGTTAGAACCCCAGCAGTCAAACAAACAAACAAACACGTCATAGGTCTCAGGCAAGGTTGCTCATCACACGCATGGATCACCAAACCATTAAATTGGGTGCACAGATCCTTCTGCTTCTGTTTGCCACAGGAAGGGTTGTTGTTGTGCAAAAGGCCTGGTTTCGAACCCAGTCAGTTATATTGGTGCCGTGATCTCTGAGTTGGAGGTTAAAGGGGGGTGAAATGTAACAGAGATGGTTCGATAAACCACTCTCTTTTGATGAGTAACCTTGCTGGAGACTTTAAGACTTGTGTTAGCTTCCCGAACTCATCCCTTTGAGCTTTAGCTAAGTGGGCTAACACAGTCTTGTGACATGCAGGAGGCCTGGTTCGACCCCAGTCAGTCACAAGAGCAAGCTTAATAGGGAGTGGAAACTGGAATGACTATCCCTAGAAGGGCTATGACAGGGCTATTCAACTATTCAGCCAAATTGCGGTTTTTGGGACACTCCCTTCTGATGTGTCCTGCGCGGCATGTGATCATCATAGAGGGGAACAGAAGGCACGTCCATGCATCAGAGAGTTTAAGCTTTCAGGAAAGGGGTCCTAATAGTTTATAGCCAAAACGGTAGAGTCAAATTCATAAAGAAGAAAATTTATTCAACATGCCACATTGGCTTCAGAAACCACCAGAAGCTTCTGTTTACCACAGTGTTTGATTCTATCTGTTCTCCTCTACCTTTCCTGGCTGCCAAAGTACCAGGATGTTGTCTCTGGTTTTGAATCGGAATTTAGATTACTGAATTAGAAAACTGAATCTGAATGTATCCGATAAATTGAATATATGAAACTTTGATATACTTGACATAATAGTTTGTAAACTTGATACACGGACAATGAATGCAATATCTACCAATATATAAATTGTCACGGACGTCGTCCCCCCCAAAGGTGCGGACTCCGGCCGCAAAACCTGACTCTATAGGGGAGGGTCCGGGTGGGCATCTATTCATGGCGGCGGCTCCGGTGCGGGCCATAGACCCCGCTCCACCTCTGGCTCCCTCCACTTTGGTGGCGCCTCTGGTGCGGGGACCCTCGTCGCCGACCCCGGACTGGGGACCCTCGCTGCAGGCCCCGGACTGGGAACCCTCGCTGCAGGCTCCGGACTGGAGGCCGTTGTTGGAGGCTCCGGACTGGAGACCGTCGTTGGAGGCTCCGGACTGGAGGCCGTCGCTGGAGGCTCCGGACTGGAGGCCGTCGCTGGAGGCTCCGGACTGGAGACCGTCGTTGGAGGCTCCGGACTGGAGACCGTCGCCAGAGGCTCCGTGCCATGGATCATCGCTGGAGGCTTCGTGCCATGGATCATTACTCGAGGCTTCGTGCCATGGATCATCACTGGAGGCTTCGGGCCATGGATCATCACTGGAGGCTTCGTACCATGGATCATTACTCGAGGCTTCGTACCATGGATCATCACTGGAGGCTTCGGGCCATGGATCATCACTGGAGGCTTCATGCCATGGATCATTACTCGAGGCTTCGTACCATGGATCATCACTGGAAGCTTCGTGCCATGGATCATCACTGGAGGCTTTGTTCGTGCAGCAGGCACAGGACTCACCAGGCTGGGGAGCCACACAGGAGGCCTGGTCCTTGGAGCAGGCACAGGACTCACCAGGCTGGGGAGACACACAGGAGGCCTGGTCCGTGGAGCAGGCACAGGACTCACCGGGCTGGAGAGACACACTGGAGGCCTGGTGCGTGGGGCAGGCACCGGATACACTGGGCCGTGGAGGCACACTGGAGGTCTCAAGTGTAGAGCTGGCACAACCCGTCCTGGCTGGATGGTTACTTTCGCCCGGCAAATGCGGGGCGCTAGCACAGGACGCACTGGGCTGTGCAGGTGCACCGGAGCGCAGGATATCCTGGGCCGTAGAGACGCACTGGCGGCCAGATGCACTGAGCCGGCACCATCCGTCTTGGCTGGATGCCCACTTTAGCCCGGCCGATGCGGGGAGCTGGAATGTAGCGCACCGGGCTGTGAACGCGCACTGGAGACACCGTGCGCTCCACCGCATAACACGGTGCCTGACCAGTACCACACTCCCTACGGTAAGCACGAGGAGTTGGCTCAGGTCTCCAACCTGACTCAGCCAATCTCCTCGTGTATCCCCCCCCCCCCCCCCCATTTTTGGGGGGGGGCTGCCTCTCGTGCCTGCTTCGTAACCGTGACTCCTGGTATCGTTGTCGTTCCTCCCTCGCTACTTCCGCCTGTTTCCATGGCAGGGTCTTGTCCCCTGCCATAACCTGCTCCCATGTCCAAGATGTCCTCCACTCTCTCTTCTCCCGGGCACAGGATCCCTGCTCCTCCTGGCCACGCTGCTTGGTCCTTTGGTGGTGGGTAGTTCTGTCACGGCCGTCGTCGGAAGGAGACCAAGGTGCAGCGTGGTGAGCGTACATTTTATTTTATTATTGTAAACGTCGCCAACAAAACAAGAAACAAAGAAAAGACCGTGAAGCTTAACAGGGCTATAGTGCCACTAACAAAGATAACTACCCACAAACACCAAAGGAAAAAAGGCTTCCTAAGTATGATTCCCAATCAGAGACAACGATAGACAGCTGTCCCTGATTGAGAACCATACCTGGCCAAAACATAGAAATACAAAACATAGAAATAAAGAAACTAGAATGCCCACCCTAGTCACACCCTGGCCTAACCAAAATAGAGAATAAAGCCTCTCTATGGCCAGGGCGTGACATAAATATTGAATTAGGTTTTTAAATTATATTGAAATTGAATTTGAAAACCGATAGCAAAAAGTTCAAATTATGAATTCTATTTTTCAATTTGTGCATTACAAATGAAAAAATATTAAATTAAAATTCAATATCCTAATACAAATTCAAAATGATCTAATTCAAATAAAATGTCTGTTCGCACTGAAATTGCTCCATGACACACACACACACTTACCCTAACCTTAACTCCAAAACCTAACCTTAACCCTAAAACTAACCGTAGCGCCTCGCCCTAAACCTAATTCTAACCCTAACCCTAATTCTAACCTTAACCCTAAACACCCTAGAGATAGCATTTGACCTTGTGGGAAACAACAAAATGTCCCCAGTTGGTCAAATTTTTTGTTCGTTTACTACTCTTGTGGGGACTTCTGGTCCCCACAAGTATAGTTAAATACGTACACACACACACACAGTTTTCCTTCCACTCTGTTTGATAAATATTATGTTGAAATGACTGAACATAGTCTTTTTTTACCTTGTCAATCACCTTGCCCATTCCGTATTACCCCTACCTTACAACAATTATTTTCACAGAATATAGGCCAAGCTGTTCTAATCTGAACATCATAATGTCTTCTGTACTGCCCTCCAACTGCTCATTACAGAGAAACAACCTTTATAGAAACAGACAACAACAACTCAAGTTTGTCATCTTGATCTATCTTCCACTAGACCACAGCCTCTGATTCCAGGGCTAAGAACAGAATACTGAGTTGTCTGTGTATCTCATGTTACGACAATTTATTCTCTCATATGAGATGGATTAGTAGATCTGACAGAAATGTTGCCACCGCAATAGTTGGGGCTAATCACATCAGTTTGATCTGGTTTCCTCTAATATTCCTGTATCCAGGCCACAGTGAGTCTTTGCTCCACTAGTTTGTGCCTTTTCGTAGCCAGGCAGGCATGGGTGCTGACTGGGACGCATATCAAATATGCAGTGCTGTGGTTAGTCATCTGCAACAACATCCTGTCAGCCTGCATGGCCCACTTTCCACAGGAAGTCTCTCCTGGTATTTAATTAAATTGTCTTATTTAAAGGTGAGAGGCTCCAAGGTACTGTCAGTGCACAAGTCCCAGTTCTCACTGATATGACGTCTATGTGATCAGAGATCATCTTCAACTGGGTAGTTCCACGAAAGGAGTACCTTTTGTGTCCCTTTGATATTTTAAGTAGAAATTGTGCAACAATATTGAATTTTAAAAGCCTGTTTTATTAAATGAAGTGTCACGTTCTGACCTTAGTTCCTTTTTTATGTCTTTATTTTAGTTTGGTCAGAGCGTGAGTTGGGGTGGGCATTCTATGTTGTTTTTCTATGTTTTGTTCTATGGTTCTATTTCTATGTGTTGGGCCTAGTATGGTTCTCAATCAGAGGCAGGTGTCGTTCGTTGTCTCTGATTGGGAGCCATATTTAGGTAGCCTGTTTTCCTTTGTGTTTTGTGGGTGGTTGTTTCCTGTGTCTGTGTTTTCACCATACGGGACTGTTTCGTTTTCGTTTTGTATCATTCACGTAGTTATTTTTGTATTCTTAGTGTTCATTTATTAAATTGAATATGGACACTTACCACGCTGCGCTTTGGTCCTCACCTCATTTCAACGACAAGTGTTACATGAAGTGCCCTTTAAAAGGCACTTACTATAGTAATTTTTTTTAAATGTAACTTCTTGAGATGGGAAAACTCATTTTTTATTAAGTTGAAAATGTGATCTTTATGACAATGTTACAATTAGGTGAAATCAAACCTTTTTTCTTTTTTTAACCAAGTTACACCTCTTAAAAGGCACTGAATTGGTGGAACGACCCAACTGTTGTGCCAAATCAGGAACAGTAATCTTGTTATTGACAAGTGATGCTGTTATGTATTTCTCTAGTAAACCGATTGATTGAGACACAGAGACACATAGAACTATATCCTGTGATTAAAATATGAGGGTATTTATGAAAGTGTCTGCAATGGATATTACTACAGGTATTACTATGTTATGGCAGTGATGGTTGGAGATATTTGTTGACATGTGTTGTTTATTAGAAACCTTAGAGCATAAAGAGGATTTTTACAGTCTTTCCCTGGTCCCCGGCACCAGATGTTGCTGAGATTATTTACAGATTACACCCAGATGAGGCACTGTGAGGGGTGTGAAGAATGCAACACCTCTCACCAGCAACACTCTGTACCCAGAAAATGCAGCAAACAGACATTTTGAATTTAGAATCTCTTCAGGGTTATTTATAGTGACTTGACTGCAATGTGAAAATAAGCTTCAAAATTCAAGATGATAGACTATTTGGATGATTTAGCAGAATTCAGAAAATGACAGGGGTTTCATATTCTAAAACAGAGGCATGAACAATCGTCTGACATACAATCATACACACTCACATCAAGCTCCCTTCATGCTAGGAGGAGAGTACAGCCCACCCTCGCCAAATCTTTAAAAAAATACTGTGTCATTGAATTAGAAATTCAGTTTAGTTTCATTCAGTTTTTCGAACCTGATTTGCTAGTTTCAGTTGTATAAAAATATGTATCTTTAGTTTTTATATTATTTAGATTTAGTTTTAGGGACAGAAAGCATGCATGGGAGGCTCAGAGGCATTTGTGTTTATTTTATTTGTCTTTTTTTATTTTTGGGGTGGGGGCGGTCACTTGCAACTGGAGGGCAGTAATACATAACCTATGACCTGACTCATCACCTTAAGTTAGGTTTAAATTATAAAGTAAATCTCAATGCGACATACATTTAAAAGGAATAGAGCAGAAACTGTTGCAAAAAATCTGGTTGAAGGAAACTCTCTCTAGCTCTCTTTAACACCAATCCAATGTTTTTCAACTTTATAATATGTCCATATATTGCTGTAATCCGTTTTAGGAATATCTACCCAAAATATTTCACATTCTTTATTACTTTACCAAACATATTATGACATTAGTGAGAGTCAAAATCTGTTAAATTTGTGAACATCTAAATCAACATTTGGTCCATTTAAACAGCGTGCGTCCCTCTTATAGACGAGGGGGAATCCTTAGCATATGCAATGTGTCTGTCTCCGACGTAAAACACATTTTTGACTTCCACACAAAATGACTTCTTTACTTATTTTAGGTTTAAGGAAATGTGTAGGTCGGATTCTTTATCGTAGAGCTATGAAAGTTATGTATTTAGATCCGCCTTCTCGGGACAAATTCAAAGATTGCTTTGACGTAACATTATGGTGAAGTGATATAAATGGATGTAGTGATGCAGCCGACCACCAGAGGGAAGCAAATACAAGTTTAATCGACAGAGGACATTTACATTTACATTTTTACATTTAAGTCATTTAGCAGACGCTCTTATCCAGAGCGACTTACAAATTGGTGGATTCACCTTATGATATCCAGTGGAACAACCACTTTACAATAGTGCATCTAACTCTTTTAAGGGGGGGGGGGGGGGGTTAGAAGGATTACTTTATCCTATCCTAGGTATTCCTTTATCCTATCCTAGGACCATTTACATGGTCCTAGGAAGGTCTGGATGGCTGTAATGTAATGTAAACATATACATATTTTTTTCAGTAATTCTAGTGTACGATTTTGGGGACTGTCAGTTTTAATGCATGGAGTATTCACAGATCGTGTGACATAAAACACGACCTTTCTTTCTTTTCATTAATGACATTTATGGCAGTGTTATTTGTCATTATTAAGCGTTTAACAATAGCGTTAGCCGTGATGCTAATTGTTGCATTCCTCCAATATAGTTCCAGACACTTGTAGAATCTATGCCAAGGCACATTGAAGCTGTTTTGGCCACTCGTGGTGGCCCAAAGCCTTATTAAGACACTTTATGTTGGTGTTTCCTTTATTTTGGCAGTTACTTGTATATAAAACACAGGAAAATCACGTTTCTGACTGCACTGGACCTTTAAGAGGTGTACATGAATGGCTGTGTTGTGTAACACGGTCTTTCTATCAGACTATCAAGTTTCAAGTTTTATACAGTATGTTCGTCCATGTAACGTCCTCTGTGATGTGGACGCTGAGAAACTTAAAACTGCTGATTCTCTCTACTGCAGTCCCATTGATGTGGATCGGGACGCGTTCCATCCTCTGCTTCCTTAAGTCAACAATCAACTCCTTTGTTTTGCTGAGGTTGAGGGATAGGCTGTTGTCCTGGCACCAGAATGCCAGTTAATTTACCTCCTCTCAATAGGCTGTCTCGACATTGTTGGTTATCAGGCAGTATTGTTGGTTATCTCGTCTTTGTTGGTTATCTGCAGTATTGCTGCCCCAGTTGCAGTGCAGAGTCAGACAGACTATGAGTAGCCAGTGGCGATTTCAGAATGTAAATCTTGGTTGGGCAAACTAACAAAAAAAATTGGGGGATGCATGCCAGCAAAACCACTACACAACACTAAACAATACATGAATTGCAATATAACGATGACAAACAGTGCCCACAAACTGTTAGGGCCTACATAAAGCTGTCCCAACAGCAGAGTCCCAACAGCAGTCCAAACACCTTGCCACTACTACACCTGGCTATCAGCAGAGCCTTGTCTGACAGCGAAACAGTTCATTCAGACACACACTGATATGGCTGACTTGCTAAATCAAATGTGGTTTCTACTGACAATTGAGATGTACAAACTATGGCATAAGGGGACGATAAGCAGACGAGAGGCAATCCGTAATTTCGATTAAGACATTAATGAACGTAGTTAATATAAATATTTGTTCAGGACTTTTAAAATGTACAGCGACAGAATTCAGAACATGGGCCGTTCTTACAGTATTCTCCCTGTACACCAAGTTAGAACCGTAGGATAAATAAATGGGGCATATAAGCAGACAATGAAAGCTCTTACAATATTCAATGATTACATTTCTCTAAACCGGTTATAGGCTACATGCCCACCACCAAGTCAGAACAGTAGGCGAAATTAAGAGGGGAAAATAGATCCAGTTATTAGGGTGAGGCACATGGGCTACTAACAGCTTACTACACAACACACACTTAGTATTACTTTCTTAGCTACAGTATACATATCTCCCTGGCATTTTACATCATTTATGCAGCAGCTATACAAGACATTTTTGGACTCACCTTGTTGTGCTCACTTGAACTGGAAGGTGGTGTGGCGGTCTTTCGTGGGCAAATTTTGTCATCAAAGTCTGGCATTCTCTGGATTTATGGTGCTTTCAAGACAACAGGGAACTCAGAAAAAAACAAGGTAGAATCATGATGACATCAGTGATCTTCAGGTTGTAGCTCTAGAAAGAGGCCAGAGATCCCGATTTGGATGACCGTTCAAAATGTATTTTCCCTGTCGGAGCTCGTTTTTTCCTGACTTCCCAGTTGTCTTGAACTCACTGGTCAGATTTCCCAGTTCTGAGTTAACAGTTGTTTTGAGCGCGGCAGAAATCATGCTGGATTGACAGCATGGCTTATGTTGAATGTTTATCATTTTAAGCTTGGAAAAGAGACCCTTAAACCGAGAATTGGGACCACACACCCACTACACTGAATAGCAGGCTAGTGATTGCTTTGCAATGCTTGCAGTTAGCCACTGATTTCTTCCAAACCACTCATTGTTGAATTTGCAATTTCCAACTTGTGTAATGTTTATGTCCAATGGCCAATGAGCACCGGTACGTTTTATCTATAATTTCTCTTCATTATTTCTCTTCATATGACAAGGATTAAAAAGGATTCGCCAGTAGATTGTCAACTTCATTCATGATAATGACTGCTAGCTAAGATTTTGAAAGTATGATGTCCAGTATGATGTTCAATCAAAGCTACTGTAGATATAACATGATTTTACATCATTTTAACTGTGGCCAATGACCTTGAACCTTCTTGGATGGGCACTTCAGAATCAGCTTGATCCACTCTGTCGAAGAACCTTAGACGTTATTTTTCGATATTTTCATTGGTATTGTTAACAAATACACGGCCATAAAGAAAATGAGAATTAAAAACAGGTTCAGCCCCTGGTTCGACTGTGAGCTGTCAGAGTTACTCCACCTCAAGAATTCAATTTGGCAAATCGCTCAGTACACGCATACTCAGGCTGATTGGCTCTTGTTAAGGCAAATGAGAAATATGTGCACTCAGGCTATCTGGAAGGCCAAAGTTAGTTACTATAAGGAGCAGTTCTCTCTCTGTGGGTCTAACCCCAAGAAGTTCTGGAAAACGGTTAAAGACCTGGAGAATAAACCCTCCTCCTCACAGCTGCCCATGTCCCTTAATGTTGATGATGTGGTTGTTACTGACAAGGAGCACATGGCTGAGCTCTTTAATCACCACTTCATTAAGGCAGGATTCCTATTTGACTCTGTCATGCGTCCTTGCCTGTCCAACATTTCCTCATCTCCCACCCCTTCTAATGTGACGATCCCCGATGCACCTCCCTATTTTTCCCCTGCCACACTACAATGTTTCTCTCTGCAGGCGGTCACTGAGTCCGAAGTGCTAAAGCAGCTCCTTAAACTTGACCCTTTCTTCTTTAAGGTTGCTGCCCCTATCATCGCCAAGCCTATCTCTGATCTTTTTAACCTGTCTCTCCTCTCTGGGGAGGTTCCCATTGTTTGGAAGGCAGCCACAGTGCATCCTTTATTTAAAGGGGAGATAAAGTTGATCCTAACTGTTATATACTGTAATTTATATTTTGTCCTGTTTACCCAAAAGTGTTGGAAAAACTTGTCAATAATCAACTGACTGGCTTTCTTGATGTCTATAGTATTCTCTCGGGTATTCAATCTGGTTTCCGCTCAGGTTATGGATGTGTCACTGCAACGTTAAGGGTTCTAAATGATGTCACCATTGCCCTTGATTCTAAGCAATGTTGTGCTTCTATTTTTATTGATTTGGCCAAAGCTTTTGATATGGTAGACCATTCCATTCTTGTGGACCGGCTAAGGAGTTGTCACGACTTCCGCCGAAGTCGGCTCCTCTCCTTGTTTGGGCGGCGTTCGGCGGTCGACGTCACCGGTCTTCTAGCCATCGCCGCTCCACTGTTCATTGTTCCATTTGTTTTGTCTTGTTTCCCCGCACACCTGGTTTACATTCCCTAATCACACTACATATATATTCCCTCTGTTCCCCACATGTCTTTGTGTGTAATTGTTTTTGTTACATGTTTTCCCCGGGTACCGTGTTGTACCCGAGTGTGTTTAATTGTATAACTTGTGCATTATTGTGACTGTTGTCGCGCTTTGCACTTTTTCCATTTGGCTGAAGGTTTCTGATGCAGTTGTGTCCGTTTGTTGTTACTTCTGCCAATTAAAGTGTGTGCCTGATCACAACTCTCCGCTCTCCTGCACCTGACTTCTTACCAGTAGCGCACAACCTGACAGGAGTATTGGTGTCTCTGAGGGGTCTTTGGCCTGGTTTGCTAACTACCTCGCTCAAAGAGTGCAGTGTATAAAGTCAGAACATCTGCTGTCTCAGCCACTGCCTGTCACCAAGGGAGTACCCCAAGGCTCGATCCTAGTCCCCACGCTCTTCTCAGTTTACATCAACAACATAGCTCAAGCAGTAGGAAGCTCTCTCATCCATTTAAATACTTATACTCAGCTGGCCCCTCCCTGTATTTTGTGTTGAACATTCTACAAAAAACGTTTCTTAGTTTCCAATGATCTTTCTCTGCCCTTAACCTTGTTCTGAACACCTCCAAAACAAAGGTCATGTGGTTTGGTAAGAAGAATGCCCCTCTCCCCACATGTGTGATTAATACCTCTGAGGGTTTAGAGCTTGAGGTAGTCACCTCATACAAGTACTTGGGAGTATGGCTAGACTCTATATTGTCCTTCTCACAGCACATATCAAAGCTGTAGGCTAAGGTTAAATCTAGACTTGGTTTCCTCAATTGTAATCGCTCCTCTTTCACCACAGCTGCCAAACTAACCCTGATTCAGATGACCATCCTACCCATGCTAGATTACGGAGAAGTAATTTATAGATCGGCAGGTAAGGGTGCTCTCGAGCGGCTAGATGTTCTTTATCATTCGGCCATCAGATTTGCCACCAATGCTCCTTATAGGTGTAACGGCTTTCTTCCAGGGGTGAAGGAGAGGACCAAAGTGCAGCGCGGTTAGTGTTCAACATGTTTAATTTGACGACAAGTGAACACTACAAACAACAAACAAAACAACAAACCGTGAAAACCGATACAGACCTATCTGGTGCAGAACACAAACACAGAGACAGGTAACAACCACCCACAACGAACACAGTGAAACAACCTACCTAAATATGACTCTTAATTAGAGGAACGCAAAACACCTGCCTCTAATTAAGAGCCATACCAGGCAACCCTAAACCAACATAGAAACACACAACATAGAATGCCCACCCAAAACTCACGCCCTGACCATCACACACATACAAAACAACAGAAAACAGGTCAGGAACGTGACAGAACCCCCCCCTCAAGGTGCGAACGCCGGGCGCACCAGCACAAAGTCCAGGGGAGGGTCTGGGTGGGCATCTGACCACGGTGGTGGCTCAGGCTCCGGACGCTGTCCCCACACCACCATAGTCACTCCCCGCTTCTGTATCCCCCTCCCAATGACCACCCTCCAACTAAAACCACCTAAATGAAGGGGCAGCACCGGGATAAGGGGCAGCACCGGGATAAGGGGCGGCAGGTCCTGGCTGAGGAACTCTGGCAGGTCCTGGCTGAGGGACTCTGGCAGGTCCTGGCTGAGGGACTCTGGCAGGTCCTGGCTGAGGGACTCTGGCAGGTCCTGGCTGAGGGACTCTGGCAGGTCCGGGCTGAGGGACTCTGGCAGGTCCGGGCTGACGGAAGGCTCTGGCTGATCCGGTCTGGCGGAAGGCTCTGGCTGATCCGGTCTGGCGGAAGGCTCTGGCTGATCCGGTCTGGCGGAAGGCTCTGGCTGATCCGGTCTGGCGGAAGGCTCTGGCTGATCCGGTCTGGCGGAAGGCTCTGGCTGATCCGGTCTGGCGGAAGGCTCTGGCTGATCCGGTCTGGCGGAAGGCTCTGGCTGATCCGGTCTGGCGGAAGGCTCTAGCGGCTCCTGTCTGGCGGACGGCTCTAGCGGCTCCTGTCTGGCGGACGGCTCTGTAGGCTCATGGCAGACGGGCGGCTTTGCAGGCTCATGGCAGACGGGCGGCTTTGCAGGCTCATGGCAGACGGACAGTTCAGACGGCGTAGGGCAGACGGGCAGTTCAGACGCCGCTGGGCAGACGGGCAGTTCAGGCGCCGCTGGGCAGACGGGCAGTTCAGGCGTCGCTGGGCAGACGGGCAGTTCAGGCGCCGCTGGGCAGACGGGCAGTTCAGGCGCCGCTGGGCAGACGGGCAGTTCAGGCGCCGCTGGGCAGACGGCAGACTCTGGCCGGCTGAGACGCACTGTAGGCCTGGTGCGTGGTACCGGAACTGGAGGTACCGGGCTAAGGACACGCACCTTCAGGCTAGTGCGGGGAACAACAACAGGGCACACTGGACTCTCGTGGCGCACTCTAGGCCTGGTGCGTGGTACCGGAACTGGAGGTACCGGGCTGAGGGCACGCACCTCAGGGCGAGTGCGGGGAGAAGGAACAGTGCGTACAGGGCTCTGGAGACGCACAGGAGGCTTGGTGCGTGGTGCCGGAACTGGAGGCACTGGGCTGGAGACACGCACCATAGGGAGAGTGCGTGGAGGAGGAACAGGGCTCTGGAGATGCACTGGAAGCCTGGTGCGTGGTGTAGGCACTGGTGGTACTGAGCTGGGGTGGGAAGGTGGCGCCGGATATACCGGACCGTGAAGGAGGACACGTGCTCTTGAGCACCGAGCCTCCCCAACCTTACCAGGTTGAATGGTCCCCGTAGCCCTGCCAGTGCGGCGAGGTGGAATAGCCCGCACTGGGCTATGCAGGCGAACCGGGGACACCACCTGTAAGGCTGGTGCCATGTACGCCGGCCCGAGGAGACGTACTGGAGACCAGATACGTTGGGCCGGCTTCATGGCACTCGGCTCGATGCCCAACCTAGCCCTCCCAGTGCGGCAAGGTGGAATAGCCCGCACTGGGCTAAGCACGCGTACTGGGGACACCGTGCGCTTTACCGCATAACACGGTGTCTGACCAGTACGACGCTCTCTCACTCCACGGCAAGCCCGGGGAGTTGGCTCAGGTATCCAACCCGGCTTCGCCACACCCCCCTTTATCCCCCCCCCAAGAAATTTTTGGGTGAGCCTCTCGGGCTTCCAGCCTCTCTTACGTGCTGCCTCCTCAATCCACCGCTCCTGGGCTGTGGCTGCCTCCTTCACCTCCCGAGAGCGGCGATTCTCTCCAACCCTTCCCCAGGGTCCTTTTCCGTCCATGATCTCCCAAGACCATTCCTCCTGTGTCCAGTAGTCCTGTGTACTGGGTCGCTGCTGCTCCCCGTTGCTACGCTGCTTGGTCCGGGTTTGGTGGGTGGTTCTGTAACGGCTTTCTTCCAGGGGTGAAGGAGAGGACCAAAGTGCAGCGCGGTTAGTGTTCAACATGTTTAATTTGACGACAAGTGAACACTACAAACAACAAACAAAACAACAAACCGTGAAAACCGATACAGACCTATCTGGTGCAGAACACAAACACAGAGACAGGTAACAACCACCCACAACGAACACAGTGAAACAACCTACCTAAATATGACTCTTAATTAGAGGAACGCAAAACACCTGCCTCTAATTAAGAGCCATACCAGGCAACCCTAAACCAACATAGAAACACACAACATAGAATGCCCACCCAAAACTCACGCCCTGACCATCACACACATACAAAACAACAGAAAACAGGTCAGGAACGTGACAATAGGACACATCACTGCATTCTATACTCTGTAAACTGGTCATCTCTGTGTACACGTTGCAAAGACCCACTGGTTGATGCTTTTTTATAAAACCCTCTTAGGCCTCACTCCCCCCTATCTGAGATACCTACTGCAGCCCTCATCCTCCACATACAACACCCGTTCTGCCAGTCATATTCTGTTAAAGGTCCCCAAAGCACACTAATCTCTGGGTTGCTCCTCTTTTCAGTTTGCTGCAGCTAGTGACTGGAACAAGCTGCGAAAAAAACACTCATACTGGACCGTTTTATCTCTTCATTCAAAGACTCAATCACGGACACTCTTACTGACAGTTGTGGCTGCTCCGCGTGATGTATTGTTGTCTCTACCTTCTTGCCCTTTGTGCAGTTGTCTGTGCCCAATAATGTTTGTACCATGTTTTGTGCTGCTACCAAGTTGTGGTCATGTTGTGTTGCTACCATGCTGTGTTTTCATGTGTTGCTGCCATGCTATGTTGTTGTATTAGGTTTCTCTTTATGTCGTGTTATGGTGTCTCTCTTGTCGTGATGTGTTTTGTCCTATATTTGATATTTTATTTTTAATCCCAGCCCCCGTCCCTGCAGGAGGCCTTTTGCCTTCTAAATAATACTTTTTTCTTAACTGATTTGCCTAGTTAAATAAAGGTTAAATAAATACAATTCTAATGTACCTCTATGGCAGCACCTAAGGGGCTTGTATGCACATATGCTAAGTGTCCCCATGAGTGACAGAACACTGAGCCACTCACGGCGCAACTAGAGAACATTACCAACCCCTACGCTCCGTATTTTCCGCTGGCTGCCCCACCACCACAGAGAGCACGGATCTAGGCTGAAACACCTGTATTTTGGACCTGCTTTACTCAAGAAAGCAAAAAAGAGACCATGTTTGTATGGAGGCTTTATTAACTCAATATAATTTTTTATTTTTTTACATTGTTTGCAAACTGATGTGTGACACATATTAATGGCAAAATAACATGAAAACAGACAACCTCCCCCCCAAAGAATTGGCCCTGAATGATGGGTCGCCACTATGAGTAGCTATGGGTGACTTTTGCTAGGTGGGGAGGAAGGGAGCACACCACGGCTGACTGAGTGAATCATGCAGCTCTGGCGCTGAACATGCTGATGGCTTGGGGCAGAGGAGGCATTAGTAGTCTGGGTCTGACTATAGAATCCAGAATTAGCATGAGGCTTCATAGTAGCATTGGGCTGCTTATCTGTTCTAGTATCATAATAAGCCATTTAATGCTCTCCTTTCCTCCTGTTTCAGATGTTCCCTTCAGAGCATGGAGACTCTTTCAGTAATAACATCAACTGCTGAGCTGAGAGAATGAACAGGACAGCCAGCCTATCAGGGGACACCCTGGTCACGTGTCACTTCCCCCTGGTGCAGCTCCCCCCCTGGCAGCTTCCTGTGCAGGCGGCTCTGTGCAGCAGCTCTTCCAAGCGGCCTGGTCGACTGTGCTCCAGCTCCGTGGTTCTGACCCGCGCTGCCTCCCTCCCCGAGCAAGGCAACCTCCACAGAGAGCCCTTCCACAACCGCCTCAGACATATCTCCTCCAGCTACTGGAGCCTCAACGAGGACTGGGGTGAGGGGGACGGGGAGGGGGTCAGTGACAGCAGTGGGAAGTGTGACTCTGGATCATCATCAGAGGAGGCGTCACAGATGACAATCTCTCAAAGACATAAACAACACCCTGTAGTTAGAGGTACTTTACGGCTACACAACTCCTTTCTCCCTAATGAATGGGTGGATGAAGATGAGGAGGATGAAGATAGTGATGGAGATAACCTGCACAGATACCATGAGGACTCCTCTTTTGTGCTGCAGCTGCATGGAAACTCTAACTGGGCCCTGAGTAATGCTGGGAGGCGGACCGCCAAACCTTCTAGCCAATCAGCCAGTCAGAACCATGACAACAGGGGTAAAACTGTGTTGAAGGACTGTGGGGCGCAGGAGAGACTGGAAGACGTTGAAGATAATATGCTAAAATGTGGTGATGAGAGCTACTGCTTCAGCTATGGCCAAACAAAATGTTTCCCTGAGTCTTTCTCTGATGGTCTTCTAGAGTACGTCACAGACTCCTCCTGCAACAGCTCAGATGGGGTTCTTGTCAACTTCAGCGCGATCTACAACAAGAGTAACAACCCTGCCACCCCAAACGACCTCAGCAGCCCTGCAATGCAGTCATCCCAGCCAGCAGAAGGCACAGTCGTCCTAAACCTGCAACCTTTCCCCCAGGAGCCCCAGGGTCCTCAAGATGCTGGCCCCAGTCAGGGGGGAAGAACAACCTCCTCTCCTCTTGACGGGGGGCCTTCTGTCCCCTGCTGGTCACCACAGGCGCTGGACTCAAACTGTAATGTCTACCTTCCCGACGCCCAGGGCCTCCTGTCCTCTCTGGAGGTCTCTGATCTCACTTCCTGTCTCCAGAGCCAGGCCAGGCTGCTGCCCACAGGGACCACCCAGAAGTACTACAAGCTGGTGACCTGTGACCTGTCATCCCAGTCAGCCTCGCCCAGCCCAGCCTGGTCCAGCACCACCAGCGTCACCTCAGAGGGCCACTACTTCCTCTTCAGTAAGGCCCGGGGAGAGCAGAGCCAGGGGGAGAAACAGGTTGGCATACCACAATGTTTAAATGATGCACAACTTTTGAATTTCTTCTTCAGGTTTTGACTAATTTGTAAGATGTATGATGAGCAGAATGACTTTCATAGCAGTTGACATTCCTGTCAACTAATCAAAGTTTTATCTGTTTCTCCATGGCCAGCAGGAAGAAGGCTTAGACAAAGAAGGGAGGAGAGCTACCCCATTGCACCGTCCTCACCGTATGAGCTGGGACTCCCAGCATGTCACCTCCTTTGCTGAGATTGCCTACTGTAAGAGACATACAGACAGCTGCCAGAGCTCCAGCCACTCCCACACCTCCCAGGATCTGTGTCCCATTCAAGAGGCAGTTTCCCTGGGCCAGAGTAGCAGCCACTCCCCCCTACTCCTGAGTCCCAACCAAGGCAGTAGCACTGTGTTCAACCGCCCTTCTGTGTCACCGAACCATGAGACGGAGGAGGAGGGTAAGAAAACAAGACAGTTGGTATTTTTACATGAGTAATTACGATTCAGCTGATCTACCCTTGTTTTTTCCTTATATTTAAAACTTTTCCCCTCTCCCTCTCTCCCTCTCAGGGGCATGTTCATGGGCCACTCCTGTGGTTCGCTACAGTAAGGCTCAGAGGCCCACCTCCCTGCCCATCCAGCCCTTTGTCCTGCTTCCCCCAGTGGGTAAACCTCAGAGCCAGCCTCTGGGCTCCCTGCTGGACCAGTACATCAGCCACAAGAACACCAAGCCCAGCTCCAGCTCCCAGCCAGGGTCCAAGTGCATAGGCAAAGGCAACAGACTCCCAACCCACCTGCATCCCTCACCGCTAGGCAGCTATGGAGCCATCCTCCTGGAAGGCCCCTCCAGCTCTGATACCTGCTCCACCTGCACCCCCAGTCCAGAACGCTTCCAGTCCAGACTCAACTGGACACACTCCAGTCCATACAGGCCCCACACTAGCCTTGGTCTCACTTCGACCAGTCCAAAACAAGCACAAACAAGCACCAAACTAACCCAGGCTTATTCATGCCAGGACCAGCTCTATGAAGACCTAGACCAAACCTGCCCCAGCCCAGCTCAGGCCCACAGTAGCCCAAACCAGTCTCATTGTAAAGATTCAATCAAACGGAGCCAAGGCATGGCTCAGATCTGCCAAGATCTCATTCGCCTGTCCCCAGAACAGAAGAGCCTCAACCCAGTCCTCCTGACCCACAGCCCTCACTGCCCCATCTCCCATGTAGCAACCATGTCACCCTCTGACAGTCACATCCATCATTCAGACCTGCTGGTTATCTTTTCTCCAGACCCACCCTTACTGCCCCACAAGACAATCCCACTATCCTCAGTCCCTATGACTGGGTCTGCAGCCTCTCATCGTAGCCTGACAGCTGCTCTATCGTCAGTGGCCCCTCTGTCCTCTCTGAGCGCCCTTCTGCAGCCCCTGGTGTCTGCAGGGCCCAGTGTAAAGCAGCATCAACAACAGCACTGTGACTCCTTCAGCCTGAGTGACAGTAGGCCACCTGTGGAGTTCTGCCTGTCACCTGAAGCCTCCTACGAGTCTCTGTCCATCAGCCACCTGCAGAGGAGAGGTGAGGAAGAGGGAGGGGCCTGATCTGTGTATAGGTGATAGAGCATGGATCAACCTGGTCTCAGAGCATTTCATATTATTTTCAAGTGAAATCAAATTGTATTTGTCACATGCGCCGAATACAACAGGTGTAGGTAGACCTTACCGTGAAATGGTTACTTACAAGCATATAACCAACAATGCAGTTTTAAGAAAAATATTTACTAAATAAAATAAAAAAATAAAAGATCAACAATAAAATAACAGTAACGAGGCTATATACAGGGGGTACCGGTACCGAGTCAATGTACGGGGGTACAGATTAGTTGGGGTAATATGTACATGTAGGTACAGTAGGGGTAAAGTGACTATGCATAGATAATAAACAGCCTTCTTGACACCGCCTGTTATAGAGGTCCTGGATGGCAGGAAGCTTGACACCAGTGATGTACTGGGCCGTACACACTACCCTCTGTAGCTTCTTGTGGTCGTAGGCCGAGCAGTTGCCATACCAAGCAGTGAAACAAGCAGTCAGGATGCTCTAGATGGTGCAGCTGTAGAACTTTTTGAGGATCTGAGGACCCATGCCAAATCTTTTCAGTTTCCTGAGGGAGAATAGGCATTGCTGTGCCCTCTTAACGACTGTCTTGGTGTGTTTGGACCATGATAGTTTGTTGGTAATGTGGACACCAAGGAACTTGAAGCTCTCAACCTGCTCCACTACAGCCCCATCGATGAGAATGGGGGTGTGCTCGGCCCTCCTTTTCCTGTAGTCCACGATCATCTCCTTTGTCTTGATCACGTTGAGGGAGAGATTGTTGTCCTGGCACCACACTTCCAGGTCTCTGACCTCCCTATAGGCTGTCTCATCGTTGTCGGTGATCAGGCATACCACCGTTGTGTCGTCGGCAAACTTAATGATGGTGTTGGAGTCGTGCTTGGCCACGCAGTCATGGGTGAACAGGGAGTACAGGAGGGTACTAAGCACGCACCCCTGAGGGGCCCCCGTGTTAAGGATCAGCGTGGCTGATGTGTTGTTGCATACCCTTACCACCTGGGGACGGCCCATCAGGAAGTCCAGGATCCAGTTGCAGAGGGAGATGTTTAGTCACAGGATCCTTAGCTTAGTGATGAGCTTTGAGGGCACTATGGTGTTGAACACAGAGCTGTAGTCAATGAACAGCATTCTCACGTAGGTGTTCCTTTTGCCCAGGTGACAGAGGGCAGTGTGTAGTGCAATAGAGATTGCATCATCTGTGGATCTATTGGGGCGGTATGCAAATGGGAGTGGGTCTAGGGTTTCATGCTCGGAGTACACGTGCTGGTAATCCATCTGGCCCTGCAGCCTTGTGAATGTTGACCTGTTTAAAGGTCTTGCTCACATCGGCTACGGCGAGCGTGATCACACAGTTGTCCAGAACAGCTGCTGCTCTTATGCATGTTTCAGTGTTGCTTGCCTCGAAGTGCGCATCGAAGTTGTTTACCTCATCTGGTAGGCTTGTGTCACTGGGCAGCTCGCGGCTGGGCTTCCCTTTATAGTCGGTAATAGTTTGCAAGCCACGTGCGTCGAAGCCGATGTAGTAGGATTTAATCTTAGTCCTATATTTACACTTTGCCTGTTTGATGGATTCTTATGAGGGCATAGCGGGATTTCTTATAAGCGTCCGGGTTAGAGTCCCGCTCCTTGAAAGCAGCAGCTCTAGCCTTTAGCTCAGTGCGGATGTTGCCTGTAATCCATGGCTTCTGGTTAGGGGATGTACATACGTTCACTGTAGGGACAATGTAATCGATGCACTTATTGATGAAGCCATTGACTGATGTGGTATACTCCTCAATGCCAACGGATGAGTCCTGGAACATATTCCAGTCTGTGCTATTAAAAGAGTCCTGTAGCTTAGCATCAGCGTCATCTGACCACGTCCGTATTAAGTGAGTCACTGGTACTTCCTGCTTTTGTTTTTGTTTGTAAACAGGAATCAGGAGGATAGAAATATGGTCAGATTTGCCAAATGGAGGGCGAGGGAGAACGTTGTATGCGTCTCTCTAGAGTTTTTTCCCCTCTTGTTGCACATGTAACATGCTGGTAGAAATGAGGTAAAACGGATTTAAGTTTCCCTGCATTAAAGTCCCCGGCCACTAGGAGCGCTGCCTCTGGATGAGCATTTTCTTGTTTGCTTAAGACTTTATACAGCTCGTTGTGGTCTTAGTGTCTTCATCAATTTGGGTTGGTAAATAGACAGCTACGAAAAATATAGATGAAAACTCTCTTGGTAGATAGTGTGGTCTATAGCTTATCATCTATAGCTTATCATACTCTACTTCAGGCGAGCAAAATCTTGAGACTTCCTTAATTTTGATTTTGCGCACCAACTGTTATTGACAAATAGACACAGACCGCCACTCCTGGTCTTACCGGAGGCAGCTGTTCTGCCTTGCCGATGCACGAAAAAACCAGTCAACTGTATATTATCCATATCGTCGTTCAGCCAAATCTCATCCAGTTAATTCTCCAATGATTGCACGTTGGCCAATAGGACAGATAGTAGAGGTGGGTTACTCAATCGCCAACTAATTCTCACAAGGCAGCCCGATCTGTGTCTCCTGTATCAGCGTCTTCTCTTCATGCAAATGACGGGGATTTGGGCCTGGTCGGGTATCTGGAGTAAATCCTTTGCGTCCGACTTGTTAAAGAAAAAATCTTTGTCCAGGTCGAGGTGAGTAATCGCTGTTCTGGTATCCAGAAGCTCTTTTCGGTCATAAGAGAAGGTGGCAGAAACATTATGTACAAAATAAGTTACAAACAACCTGAAAAAAACTAACAAAATACCACAATTGGTTAGGATCCTGTAATACAGGAGCCATCTCCTCCAGCACTATTCTCTCACGTACTCTGTATGTAAATCCGAGACAATCCATTTAGTATAATATATTATGTTTCGTATGTATTGTATTCATTTGTGGGTGTCCATCAACCATTTCGTGTGATATGTTACAAATTAAAATTAGATCATAGGTTACGAATTTGCTAGTCTAAGCCCTGTCTAAGCCAGGGGAGGGGAGGGTGGGGGGTTCTACTAAGCTATATGGAATTGTTTTAAGGTCATACCAAAGATCATTTAGCTATTTGATTTGGAATTTTAAGACCCCTTAAAGTATCAGAAATATACAGTACCAGTCAAAAGTGTGGACACACCTACTGACTTCCTTTAGATTTGTTTTGTTTTTTGACTATCTGTTGTTCCATGTAGTGAATATGTTATTCAATGCATTTGTATGGGCTAATAGTAGAGTAGTAAGGCCAAATAAACATTTTCATATATGTTTTAATATATACAGTACCAGTCAAAAGTTTGGACACACCTACTCATTCAAGGGTTTTTATTTTTACTATTTTTTACATTGTAGAATAATAGTGAAGACATCAAAACTATGAAATAACACATATGGAATCATGTAGTAACCAAAAAGGTGTTAAACAAATTAAAATATATTTGAGATTCTTCAAAGTAGCCACCCTTTGCCTTGATGACAGCTTTGCACACACTTGGCATTCTCTCAACCAGCTTCATGAGGAATAACAGTTTTATTGCTCACTGACTAAATTACCGGTTTCCTGTTTTTCTAAGACAGCAATTGGCTGTTTTGAAGGTGAAGTTTGGGCATTTTATTTACTTATGATTTTTGTGAATTGTGATTGTGTTAGTGTGTCCAAACACTTGACTGGTACTGTATATGTAAAAAAAAATATATATATTAGCCCATACAAACGCATTGAATAACATATTCACTACATGGAACAACAGATAGTCCAAAAAACAAATCTAAAGGAAGTCTCTATCCTATATCTGAGCGATATAAGAAAGATCAGGAAACATATATTTTTTTAACCAGTGGTGTAAAGTACCACTTAAATATTTTTGGGGGGTATCTGTACTTTACTATTTCTATTTTTGACTACTTTTACTTTTACTTCACTACATTCCTAAAAAAAATTATGTATTTGTTACTCCATACATTTTACCTAACACCCGAAGGTACTCAGTACATTTTGAATGCTTAGCAGGACAGGAAAATTGTATAATTCACGCACTTATCAAGACAACACAAGGTACTCCCTTCTGCCTCTGATCTGGCGGACTCACTCAACACAAATGCATATTTTGTAAATTATGTCTGAGTGTTGAAGTGTGCACCTGGCTATTTGTACCTTTTAAAAACAAGAAAATGGTGCTGTCTGCTTTACGGAATTAGAAATTATTTATACTTCTACTTTTGATACTTAAGTATATTTAGAACCAAATACTTTTAGACATTTACTCAAGTAGTATTTTACTGGGTGACTTTTACTTGAGTAACTTCCTATTAAGGTATCTTTACTTTTACTACAGACATTTTGGTACTTTATCCACCACTGTTTTTAACCCTGTCACGAAACAGTCTCCATATATTCAGTACTTCTCAACTTTACACAAAGCGGTCATAGTTAGTGTGTAGCCCAAACTGTACGGACGCTACAGACAGAAGTTGGCAGGTCGACTTCAGACAAGTCCCAAGAAACTTGTGGGGCTCATAGAACAAAACGGAGTTAAGTTAATGGGGTTAAGGGTATTTTGAGCTGAGAGCATATAATGTGGATTGTGTGATGTGATGTTGACTGTGTGTGATGTCAATGTATAAATCAGAGGATGTGTGTGGTAGGTAGACAGTGTCAGTAATCTAGTGTTATGTCACGATGGAGAGTAATTAGATTATTACTGAACAGTCATTATGGGAAACTGGAATCCTACACTGTCTGTTACTCTGTGCTGCTGCTGGCTTCTAAAGAGAGTAGCAGCAGAGATTTCTGCAGCAGTGCCTTCAATACCCTGAAGGGGGTTTCTTTAAAACATGACCTATTTTTCTCTCCCTGCATTGGATTGGCTGAGACATTTAGTGTGTGTGTAAGCTCCAGTGTATGTTTGTTGCAGTGGGTGCAGTGTTGTTGATACGCTGGATATATGATTCACAGATATGTTATTTTAGTGTCACAATACAGACACACATGATTATAACCAAACAATGTAAATGTCAATCCCATGCTTGTATGCACATTGTCTTGTGAAAGCAAAGCTTGAACAGTGATGTACTGTCCGTTTGACAGGGGAGAGCATTGTAGGCAGATTCAATATGCATTAAGAATGTACCCTGACATTTTAGAGAGAGCCAGAGCAAGATGGAAGGGAGATGAATCATGGATGTTCCCATGTGGTTCTGTATATACACCCTTTTTATTCAGTGTCTGATGTTTCTGGTTAATGAATCAAATCTGTTTTATGTCAGTCCCTCAGGCATTTTGATAACCCCCCTGCATGGCACAGAATATGAAATGAGCTAACTCCTGATTGCTTCTTTCCATGTTTCTCCAGGTCTGCTGAAATCTGTGAGCTTGGCAGTGGATTTGATCATGGCTCATTTTGGCACCAGTCGAGATCCTGTGGAAAAGGTAGAGTACAGCAGAGCTAAAAGCAATCTGAAGGGAACTAGAATAACCAATTCACAAAAACTGACAGTAACCCTGAATAGGATGAATCAACTCCCATAAATGTATGTTATTTTTAATTAAAGTGTAATTATTGATCATGATCATATGATAATGTCCCACTTCTCTCCAGATCCGGCTAGGGAACAGCTCTAGGAGTCCCACCATTGGTGGTATAGTCCTGGAGCATCTGTGTCCCACCATCCAGAACATTCTGCAGGATGGCCTTAGGGACCACAAACTTGACCTGATCATCGGTCATCGACGCAACCACGCCTGGAATGTGGTGGAGGCCTCCACTCAGACAGGTCAGAGACACATGGTGGAGATGATGGTAATGATGATGATGTGGGTGGTTGTGGTAGGTTTGATGCTGATGAGGGTATGACTACAGTGCTGCATTTGCTAATGGGGGTTGTAGTTCAATGGTCTCTGTTCCTATCTAAGGCCCTACCACCCAGGTGCTCCACAGCCTGCTGTCCAAGGTGAGGCAGTGCTCCCTGCTGACCAGCCACTGTATGAGACTACGAGCCTTCATCATGGGCCTGCTCAAGTGAGTCCCTTCAAGTCTCAGTCTTTTTTAGTGTATCAAATTGTGTTCTACTGGTGATTTATTAAATGTTATGATTGTAAAATGAAGGACTTATATTCTCTCTTTTAGCTTGAGAGCCTTGGAATTCTGGCTAAATCACCTCTACAACCAAAAAGGTATGCGTTTAGATTTTTTTTATTTCTCCAAATTGTTATTAGAAAACATAAGGTTCTTGGAACATACCTCCCTCATATCAATTGTGTAACCACTCCCTCTTCCAATTAGGGCTAATTGGAAAAGCTGTTCAAAAGAGGACATTGTATTCCTTTTTTTTGTACTCCCTGACGAAGGCCATGCAGCCGAAACGCGTCGGTTTTTTAAAAACTTTGTTTCTATTGAACATGTCATACTAATAAAGGCATTTTAATTAATTATATGAAGAGTGCCTTGGTCCTCCTTTCTTTTTGATGACCAATTTACCCCTTTTACCAAAGAGCACCTTCTATCTACCAAAGTGTACTATTATGTACCTTAGTAGCGCTTCCCTTCCTCCTCTTTCTACTAGTTAAGCATAGCACTTGGGTGGTGCTTAGAGGAAGCAGCTCCACAGTCATTTCTTTCTGTGTTAATTGAGGACATTTTACAACTCAAACTATGGATTTTACCCAAGAGGCTACAAGATTTTCCTATTCCCATGAAGAGGGCCAAAGGATTATTACCACTACCTCATTGCTAGATGAGATGACAGCCACAGAGAATACTGGAATGGACTTAAACAAGGCTTACAGAGACTTGCAACACCTTATGGAGAAAGATACTAAACTTGACCTCAATTCTATCACCTTGTCTGATTATTGGAGGAAAGGCCTAATCCCCAGAGGACTCCGTATTATGAAGTTTCAAGCTAATGGAGCACAAGGTAAAACTGATTTTAGAGATAAATGGGAGGCTATTCTCAACAAGTGTTCTTTTGACCTAATGCTACTTCTAATAGAAGAATCTAAAAAGGACAGACAAGTAGTCCAAACAGAAATTGAGGAAGTAGAAAGGAAAATCACAGAACACAGTGATAATTCTAACAAAGCACGATGTGATGAGATCTTGAAAGAGAAAGTAGACACATTCACTCTGACATTGAAGCAAGACAAGCTAAGAACATTTAGAAGAGATGAAGTAGACTATAGAGATGGCAAGGTCTTTGCCTGGAGAAAACCAACACGCAAGAATTCAGAATCACATCCACAGAGAAGGAAGCCTAGATCTGTTTCTTTCAACTTTACAAGCAGTGACGATGAGGATCACCCCAGACGCTCAGAGGCCAGCTCCTCCCAAGATTTTTTAGATCAGGAAGAGGAGTCACGCAGGTTCCTCAACAAGAGAGGGAGAGGACGCGGAAGAGGCCAACACGGAGGGGGAGGAAGAAATCAAGACTATCCAACCACACGGAGCAGGACCAGAACAAGGCTG
This sequence comes from Salvelinus alpinus, assembly GCF_045679555.1. Classification (NCBI taxonomy): domain Eukaryota; kingdom Metazoa; phylum Chordata; class Actinopteri; order Salmoniformes; family Salmonidae; genus Salvelinus; species Salvelinus alpinus. Next base: position 17,016,691 of record NC_092103.1, on the reverse strand, counting down.
TGATCAACATTTCTGGAGAACCCCTTTCTGATGATTGCATAAGGGTATTGTCTAAAGGACTGTCCTTTGCCCCCACATATTCAACTAATGAATTTAATACAAAGATTGACCTATTTCGTTTCTACAGGAATCTACATCTGAAGGCCTGGTACAAGCAAAACATCTCTCCAACTACAGATGCCAGTGTCTCAGGTCAGGCAGTTTCTGTTCCCTCAAAAACACCTTTTAAGCCCAAGTCCACTTTTTGTCCCATCGTCCAGAATGCCACACTAAATACATTTGCCAAGAAAGTGAATTTTGATGTGGAGAATCTGTTTAAGGGTAAAATTGACTCCAACCAAACACAACGTAATCTTTCTAAGACAGAGAGGGATGCAGTTGAATCATTGTCCAAAAATGAACGGATTGTGGTTAAAAAAGCAGACAAAGGTGGTGCTACAGTAGTGTGGAGTAAAGACAAATATGTGACAGAAGCCTACCGTCATTTAGACAATGATGAATTCTACCAATCTCTTACCTTCAACCCTACAGAGGACCTAAAAACTAAATTGAAAGGGATCCTCACAGAAGCTAAGGAGAATTACTACATTTCAGACAATGAGTTCAAATTTCTTTCCAATGGCAGTCCGCGTATGGCTTCTTTTTACCTTCTTCCAAAAGTCCACAAAAATCTTGAAAATCCCCCAGGCAGACCAGTCATTAGTGGTAATGAAAGTCTGACAGAACCCATCTCTAAGTACATTGATTACTTTATTAAGCCTTTTCTGACGTCACTCCCAGCCTATCTTCAAGATACCACAGATGTGTTGAACAAAATTAAGGAATTGAATAATATAGGTACAGCTTCCTTTTTAGTCACCATGGATGTGGAGTCTCTATACACCACCATTGAGCATGAACAAGGTTTGGCAGCTATGCACCATTTCTTGAGTACCCGACCTGAAACTGAGATGCCTCCTACAGAATTCATTGTCTCACTTACTGAATGGACTCTTAATCATAACATCTTTATCTTTCAGGAGCGTATTTTTAAACAGGTCAAAGGATGTGCCATGGGAGCTTGCAAGAGCCCTTCCTATGCTGGTTTGTACTTGGGTAAATGGGAAAATGACTTCATTTGGATCCTTCTAATAACCATTTCTTTGACCGGATTATATGGTGGGGACGCTATATTGATGATGTTTGCCTGTTTTGGTCCGGCTCAGAAGATGAACGTATTTCCTTCCACCAATACCTTAACAGCATTAACCCTAACATCAAACTAACTATGGAGTACAGCAAGGATAACATTCATTTTTTGGACCCCGACATTAGTAAAAATGACAACGGTTGTTTGCACACATCAATCTTTAGGAAGCCTACAGATGGGAATACCATTCTGAGGGCAGACAGCTTTCACCCCAAAAGGCTAAAAGAGAATATTCCATATGGCCAATTCCAAAGAGTCCGCAGAATTTGCGATCAGGAAACAGACTACAGTGTCAAATCTGCTGAATTGGAGAATCGGGGCTACAGCGTTCAGATCCTGAAAGATGCCGGTATAAGGGCTGGATTACTTGACAGAGAGAACTTGTTGCGAAGGGGAGTGCCTCGTTACAAAATACAGCACTGAAGCAGAGAACATTAAAAGAATCATTAAAAATAATTGGGGAATCATCCAAAGTGATACGCTACTACGCCAAGTCTTTCCTGAGCCACCAGTCATAAGCTTTAAGAGATGTCCTACCCTAAATGACAAATTAGTCCACAGTTATCTTCCGGGTGACTCTCAAAAAACTTGGCTTGACCACAAACCCAAGGGCTCTTTTAAATGTAACTATTGCAGTAATATTGCACAGAAGAAGTATTTTGTTGACACAGCTTCCAAAATGGAGTATTACGTCAAGCATTTCATTAACTGTAAAACCACTAATTTCATCTATAGATTGGAATGTCCACAGTGCAAGGTGTTCTACATTGGACGGACAAAGAGACGCCTTCAAGACCGCTTGGCGGAACACAAGTACGCCATACGGGTAGGCAATGAAGACTACCCCATGGCAAGGCACTACAAGTCCTTACACCATGGCAACCCTGCCTCCCTACAAGCTATGGGTATTGATCATATTCCGGCCTCTATTAGAAAAGGGGACCGTCTTAAACAGTTAAACCAAAGGGAAAGTTTTGGGATTTACAAACTACAGGCCACTAAATACCCTGGTTTAAATGAAGATATGGATTTCTCACCCTTCCTGTAGGGTCGTGATGGGTCAATTTGCTGTCATCTAGTGGACATTTTGCTCAATTGCCCTCAGCTATGTTTAGACTGTTGTTGTTCATTTTTTGCTGGGTTCTAGGTGGCGAATCGCATCTCTGCATGTCTGGCAGAAATATCAGTGTGGATGACGGATCACCACCTCAAGCTGAACCTCGGCAAGACGGAGCTGCTCTTCCTCCCGGGGAAGGACTGCCCGTTCCATGATCTTGCCATCACGGTTGACAACTCCATTGTGTCCTCCTCCCAGAGCGCTAAGAACCTTGGCGTGATCCTGGACAACACCCTGTCGTTCTCAACCAACATCAAGGCGGTGACCCGTTCCTGTAGGTTCATGCTCTACAACATTCGCAGAGTACGACCCTGCCTCACACAGGAAGCGGCGCAGGTCCTAATCCAGGCACTTGTCATCTCCCGTCTGGATTACTGCAACTCGCTGTTGGCTGGGCTCCCTGCCTGTGCGATTAAACCCCTACAACTCATCCAGAACGCCGCAGCCCGTCTGGTGTTCAACCTTCCCAAGTTCTCTCACGTCACCCCGCTCCTCCGCTCTCTCCACTGGCTTCCAGTTGAAGCTCGCATCCGCTACAAGACCATGGTGCTTGCCTACGGAGCTGTGAGGGGAACGGCACCTCCGTACCTTCAGGCTCTGATCAGGCCCTACACCCAAACAAGGGCACTGCGTTCATCCACCTCTGGCCTGCTCGCCTCCCTACCTCTGAGGAAGTACAGCTCCCGCTCAGCCCAGTCAAAACTGTTCGCTGCTCTGGCACCCCAATGGTGGAACAAACTCCCCCACGACGCCAGGTCAGCGGAATCAATCACCACCTTCCGGAGACACCTGAAACCCCACCTCTTTAAGGAATACCTAGGATAGGATAAAGTAATCCTTCTAACCCCCCCCCCCCCTTAGAGTTAGATGCACTATTGTAAAGTGGTTGTTCCACTGGACATCATAAGGTGAATGCACCAACTTGTAAGTCGCTCTGGATAAGAGCGTCTGCTAAATGACTTAAATGTAAATGTACTATGGAATATATTGCTTTCTTATTCTTGACACTTCTCCCAGTCATATTTAAGGTTAGAACTACCTTTTAGTGTTCTGATAGTTCTAGCTTGGAGTTGTGTTTTTATGATAATATAGCTACAGAATTTCACCTTTTAATGTGTATAGTATTGCTTACTAGATGTGTCCAATAAATTTTGTAACCACTCCCTCTTCCAATTAGGGCTAATTGGAAAAGCTGTTCAAAAGAGGACATTGTATTCCTTTTTTTTGTACTCCCTGACGAAGGCCATGCAACCGAAACGCGTCGGTTTTTAAAAAACTTTGTTTCTATTGAACATGTCATACTAATAAAGGCATTTTAATTAATTATATGAAGAGTGCCTTGGTCCTCCTTTCTTTTTGATGACCAATTTACATCTCTCATACTCTTCCCAACTCTCCTCTCCCCAGACAAGGTGACAGATCACTACCATCCATGGGGTTTCCTCGCCATGTCACATGGGCAGTGTCAGCCTCTGTTCCAGGAGCTCCTCCTCCTGCTGCAGCCTCTTTCCATGTTACCATTTGACCTCAACCTGCTGCTGGAGCCCCGCCTGCTGCAAAACAGACAGCTCTGCTCCGAGGAACAAGCTCCACCATGCTCCACCTTTCTCATGACCAGTTGGCCCCTATTGAGAGGAGACAGACAGGGGGCATATGGTTCTATGGATGGTCCCAGAGATAACAGCAGGCCACCAGGTGACCCACACCAGCTGGTACAGCATCTTCAGGGGTCCACCCAGGGGTCAAAGGTCACGGGTCAGGAGAAGTGGGTGAGGCATTTAGGCAAGTGTAGCAGAAGTCTGTGGTCAGCCACCAGTCCAGGGTGGTGGCAGAGACGGGCTGCCCACGCAGAGGGGGGAGTGGAATATGGACAGATTTACATGGATGTCATCCACACTGAGCCTCAGCAGGGGATGGAGGGGAGGAGAGAAGGTGAGAGTTCACAGGAGAGCAGGAGGAAGGGAACTGGGCCGGAGACCCCCAGGATGCCGGCAGACCCCCAGGATGAGAGCCTCTCCCAGGGTGGGCTACGCTGGGCCAAGCTGTTTGGATCAGGAGGGAATCCCCCCACCAGGACACAGAGGGCACCTCAAAATCTCAATGGGACACAGGACCAGATAAGGTCAGAATTGCTGAACTATGGCTAACTTGTTCCTATGGTGTTATTACAATTCCTCCTGAATAACTGTATTTCTCTTGTCTTAAAGGAGACCTTCACAGTGGCTACAGTTGGACAGGTCTCAGCTGGGCCTATTGGCTCATACAGTGTGGTCAGGGAAACTCCCAGCTCCACAGCCTGACCAGAAACACCAGACATAGACATGGTGCTCCTACGACCACACTCACCCAACCCTCTGATGAGTGGAGAGGGATAGGGAGGAGAAGAAAAGATACACCACCAAAAATGTCAACCGCATGATCCTGAGTCAGTGTTATAGTGCACAGTGTTACACACAGACACCTCAGCTAGAACACACTCACACTGGTCAGAAAAGCACAGTAGACCGTTGATACAACTATCGGAGCATGGGTGATACTTTTTGCTATGTTATTATTAGGCAATAACAACTCCCCCCATGTATTATCAGATTTACAAGTGCTTCTTTTCATCTGTCATGAATTGGGATTTATGCAATATATTCTCCCTGTGAACCTGTCAATCAAACTGTGTGGTCAGAGAGGCTCCTCCCATGTTAGGGTCTTGCCTTAGTCTGAAAGCCTTGTACAACATCTCAGACTCTGCAGAAGAAACCAATTAGTATGTCATGGAGCTGCATGCATACCATACAGTAGCATCCTATTCTCCTAATAGTGTCAATCTGATCCTCTACCTTCCAACCCCTACCCCGTGACTATCCTATGAGCGAATGGAATGACAACAAAAAATGCAGCAAGGCAATCTTTACTAGCCATGTTTACTAGTGCCACATATTATGCCAGTCAGCAGCCTTGTGCAGTGGCTTATCTTCCAAAAGGAAGTTGCCTTCACATTCAACTAGACAAACATGAGGTAATCCTGACTCTAGCATGGTAAAAACAAACGTTGAAGGAGTCATTAGGTGCTAATTTAGGCCTACTACTGTGTGTGGTTGTACTACCTACATCAATATTCTATTATACTGCTTTTCTTAATGAGGGAAGTAGAGTTTTGTAAATATTTAGGGAAGAAAAGTCTAGATTTGTGGAACTGTTAGGTTCCAGTGTTGTTTGCACAATATAAAGCTATCATGTTGTGTTTCAGGTGTACACCGTTTTGATAGGCCAGTACTACTAAGCTAAAGAGAAAGGAAAAGTCTGGATTTACGTGGCAGGAATGACTTGGTTATTATAGCCTTTGCAATAAATGTGAAAGTGAGTTTATCATATTTCCTCCCCAACCTAACTGTCCTTCCCCTAAAACCTTAGAAGAATGGGCTACACTGGGGCGGCAGGTAGCCTAGTGGTTAGAGCGTTGGGCCAATAATCGAAAGGTTGCTGGTTTGAATCCCAGAGCTGACAAGGTAAAAATCTGTCGTTCTGCCCCTGAACAAGGCAGTTAACCCACTGTTCCCCGGTTGGCCGTCATTGTAAATAAGAATTTGTTCTTAACTGACTTGCCTAGTTAAATAAAGGTTACACAGAATGCACCCTCTCTGAGTGTAAGTTCCCAGTGACAATCAACCTTTCTGAATAAAAAGGTATTGATTTCTCTTGTGACTTATGTTTCACATCCACTTGTACAGCAGATCAAAAAAATATACACTATCGTTCAAAAGTTTGGGGTCACATAGAAATGTTCTTATTTTTTAAAGAAAAGCACATTAGCTAACACAACGTAAAATTGGAACACAGGAGTGATGGTTGCTGATATAGAAAAATCTGCCGTTTCCAGCTACAATAGTCATTTACAACATTAATGTCTACACTGTATTTCTGATCAATTTAATGTTATTTTAATGGAACAAAAATGTGATTTTCTTAGTGTATAGTGTATATCGCTAAGTACAGGAGAAACAGCGTTCCACTGCCCATATTGACAGTGTGTACATGTTCTGTTCATATATCATTATTATGTTTCACTCTGGGATGTACATAGTCCACAGACGAAAGGTTTTGCTGTTCCACAGACAGATGCATTTATTTCAAAGTTCTTGGATTCATCACTCAAAACAACTCCATGATGTGTTCTCTACCCTAGTCCTTTATCAAGTCATGTGATTGTCTTGTGGATTGTACCTCCGTTACTGAGCTCTGGCCTCTATCTTCTGAGTGCCGCTTAGCCCCAGGGCATTGTGGGTAAGCTGCCCAAAGGTCTGGCCGTACCTGAACTTGTGTCCTGTGGGCAGATCAAAATAATATTATAGTTAAGCAATAATGTTACAGTATCACATGATCTACCATGTGATGATATGATACATTTTAAAACAAAATATGGAGATTTCAGAGCTGTGTGTGTGAGGCTTGGTACTATAGTGTTTTGATTAAGTTTAGGGCCACCTGGAACATGGCCGGTGTAGGAGGGCAGCAGGCCCCGGTGGGACGGGTAGACTGTGGGGATGGGGGGCAGGACTCCTGATTCCTCCCCAGGGAAACGCAGGGAGGTGGGGTCACTCCTCATTTCCTTTCCAAACTGGACCAGGGCTTTGTTGGTGGTGATGGGGTAGCCAGTGCCAATCAGGAAGCGAGATTTGGGCACGTACCCTGTGAAACCTAAATACATGCCTCAATGGAAGATCTAGTCAATACAGAGACTCATATACAGTTGATTGTGTTGCATACACTCATACACGCAAAAGTATGTGGACACCTGCTTGTCAAACATCTCATTCCAAAATCATGGGCATTAATATGGAGTTGGTCCACCCTTTGCTGCTATAACAGCCTCCACTCTTCTGGGAAGGCTTTCCACTAGATGTTGGAACATTGCTGCGGGGGCTTCCATTAAGCCACAAGAGCATTAGTGAGGTCGGCCACTGATGTTAGGAGATGAGGCCTGGCTCGCAGTCGGCGTTCCAATTCATCCCAAAGGTGTTCAATGGGGTTGAGGTCAGGGCTCTGTGCAGGCTAGTCAAGTTCTTCCACATAATCTCACAAAAACATTTCTGTATGGACCTTGCTTCGTGCACAGGGCCAATGTAATGCTGAAACAGGAAAGAGCCTTCACAACTTTTGCCACAATGTTGTAAGCACAGAAATGTATAGAATGTAGCATTACGATGTCCCTTCACTGGAACTAAGGGGCCTAGCCCGAACCATGAAAAACAGCCCCAGACCATTATTCCTCCTCTACCAAACTTGACAGTTGGCACTATGCATTGGGGCAGGTAGCGTTCTCCTGGCATCCGCCAAACTCAGATTCGTCATTCGGACTGCCACATGGTGAAGCGTGATTCATCACTCCAGAGAATGCGTTTCCACTGCTCCAGAGTCCAATGGTTGCGAGCTTTACACCACTCCAGCTGACGCTTGGCTGCTCGGCCATGGAAATCCATTTCTTTACGCTCCCGACGAACAGTTATTGTGCTGACGTTGCTTTCAGAGGCAGTTTGGAACTCAGTAGCGAGTGTTGCAACCGAGGACAGGCGATTTTTATGCTCTACGAGCTTCAGCACCCGGCGGTCCCATTTCTGTGAGCTTGTGTGGCCTACCACTTCTCGGCTCAGCCGTTGTTGCTCCTAGACGTCTCCACTTTACAATAACAGCACTTATAGTTGACCGGGACAGCTCTAGCAGGGCAGAAATTTGACGAACTGACTTAGAAAGATGTCACCCTATGACGGTGCCAAGTCCTACTGCCACTGTTTGTCTATGGAGATTGCATGGCTGTGTGCTTGATTTTATACACCTGTCAGCAATGGGTGTGGCTGAAACAGCCGAATCCACTCATTTGAAGGGGTGTCAACATACTTTTGGCCATGTTGTGTATGAGTTTTTTTTTTAATGGTACCTCTGGCATACTGTACCTACCTGAGATGAAGTACTTGTGTGGACTGCTGTCCTCCATGAAGTAAGGAGACACTTTGGGTTTCCAGGGCTCCAGGGCCTCGTAGGGGGCTGGATCTTTGGAGATGGCCGTCAGAGGGGTGCTCAGTCTCCGAGGCTGAAGGGGGTAGACAGAATGGCAGACAGACACTATGGTTGAGACAGAGAAGGTATTCAAGCTTCTGGCTCCTACCAATGGCCCTATCCCAGACTATAGACCTTTGATTATAAGAGAAGAAGATTTTCTCCATGGTATCAATGTAAAGTTATCATTCTATCAAGTGGTTAACAGTAATTGCTTGTGTTGTTGAGCTTTCCTGTCAGCTCCTACACAACGAGAGATAATGGGTGTGAATCTCAAATACAAATACTGAATCTATGATTGGAGAGCTCTTCAGGTCATGCAGCCAGCCTCATTTAGACTGAGACAGAGAGTGATAAATGACACAGGATTTCAGCATGGATTATTAAACAGGTGTGTGTGTGTGTGTGTGTGTGTGTGTGTGTGTGTGTGTGTGTGTGTGTGTGTGTGTGTGTGTGTGTGTGTGTGTGTGTGTGTGTGTGTGTGTGTGTGTGTGTGTGTGTGTGTGTGTGTGTGTGTGTGTGTGTGTGTGTGTAAATAGGAGAGAGATTAGAGCTGATTACTTTAAACTCGGAATTGGTGGTGTTGCTGACAAGCGGTTTGTCTGCTGGTGCCAGATGAACCCTCCTCTGCTGGTCTCGGTCAAACTCAGACAGTGCCTCGCGACACGTCTCAGCGTAGGTACGGGAGAAGTAGTTCTGGCTTTTGGGGACAAAGCCTGGAAAAGACACCATGTCAACACAATGCAAAGCATACTTTACAGATGGAAGAGATGAGGGTGTTCTGCTTAATGTATGAAAACTGAGTAACAGTGTGTTTACCAGTGTAGCCCGGTATCATCCTCTCTAGATTCCTGCGTTCTCCATGGTGGCTCCTCCAGTTCTCATCCCGCGGGCCCGTGTCTCTCTCTGTGGAGGGGAAGCGGCCCGTGTCTGTCTCTGTGGAGGGGAAGCGGCCCGTGTGGAGGACTAGGCGACGTGAGTGCGACACCTCCGGAGAGGACAGCAGCTTGGCAGTCAGCTGGCCGTAGGTCTTCCCCAGGTGGTACTTCAGCTGGGGGCAGTAACCTGCATACCTGAGGACAGAGAGAGAGAGAGGTGGTGGTTCTGGTGAGGATTGTGATTAGATTTCAAACAGGCCTTTTTGGATTTATTCTCTGTTATGTTGACAGTAGGCCTAGTGTAAATATTTTTAACCCTTTTTTTATTTACAATGTTTATATCAAAGTAAGGCTTTATTGAGGTGAAAGGTGACTGTATGGATCTCATGGTATTTAGTTTAAGCTGTGTTGTGTTCCTTAATGTCAGCGAGTTTAGCCTCAGAGTTCAACCTTCCTGGGAACGGTTGCCATGGGTGATGGCCATCACAAAATACTTTTGGCTTCGAGCACTGGACTTGCTCTTGCTCTGAACATTTCGTGTAGGTTTGTTCAGTTGTTTGTGTTAATTCCTTAGGCCTATAGTAGGCCGAATGTATGCTATGTGTAACGACATAAAAAGGCATAATATAATCAAGTAAAATGTAAAGGTATGCGCAAGCATAAAATCAATGGAATGATGCACGAATACAATAATGCATCATTAAAAAGGTTTAGAATTTCACTATAAATAGCACACCATGCACGTAATACAACTAACATGTCAATATAGCACGCATCTAATTAGAGTGTATATTTAATTAATTAATTTGATAGAATTCAAAAGCAAATAGGTAGTTTCAATGTGAATAACCTACCCCGGTATGTACTGCGGATCAGGTGTCACCAGCACCTTGCTGAATTTGGGGGGGAATTCATCCATGTTGACCACACACTGTACCACTGAACACGGAACTTGAGATGGACGCCGGACAGCAGCCAACTTTGCAGTTCTGTGTTTGCGTGTGGTTGTCAGGTGGAGAGGATGTGGACAACGCGCAGAGATATTTATTCGACTAGACCAGGTCAAGAATCCATTATTCCGTCATTGTTGGCTTTGTGAGGTAAGACGTTCGTTCATCTGTTGGCTTTTTGTCCGCAACATTCTAAAGCTTGTTGTGGTTGCTAAGTACTGTACTGTAGGCTACAGCTTGTTCCTTCAGTCCGCGGTGGTAAATAAGCACTGCCATCACACATTCCCATGCACTTTATGGTCAAATAGGTGTAGTGTCATTTGAATAAACACTAGCCTACCAAATATTTACATTTCACATTTTCATTTTATTCAATAGCCAAAGTTGTTTTTACACAAGCCCTCCTGTTTTAGCCATCTCACATGTTTCCCCTACGTTTTATTATCAGATCTTATATTTCCCTCCTGTTTTAGCCATCTCACATGTTTCCCCCACTTTTTATTATCAGATCTTATATTTTCCTATGGGAAAAAGGTATAAATAAATCAATTGATTCATTAATTGTTCATTTTGACAGAAAATTACTTATCTGAAAGGATATACAGTTTGTGGCATGAAATAGCGACACCTGGTGAATTAAAGCAGCATTGCTGCATTGGCTGGGATATTTCCTGGGCCACTCAAGCTACTCCTCTTCTGAACTACATCATCCTCCCGCTGTGGAAGATCGTCTCCCATGAACTGCCAGTTCCCTGCCAGCTACTTTGAGATTCTTATGCCAGCTACTTTGAGATTCTTATGAAAGCACTATATAAAATACATCTATAGTGTTATTAGGTGTTCACAGTAAAGCTCTGAAACCTGTTGTTGTTCTTGTATACTATTTTTCCCTTTATGGTAAAATATTTCAAACATAGATTGGTAACTTTTTACTAATTTGGCACACAGAATCTAGAAGCGGTTAGTTATAAGCAGTCTCACTTAAACCCTCATATCCGGTGCCCAGTTTGACCTACAGACTTGAAACTTTGTATGTAGGTGTCTTTCCTCATCCTGAACAAATTTGCCTGAAGGACCCGTAAGGATAGATTTTCCTCCACCTTGGAAAGTTTGGCAAACCTTTAAAAAACGTATTTCCATAAGCAATAACAACATCAAATGTGGTATGCTGGCCCATGGTACGTATCTTAACTTAGTTTGAGAAAGCTAAGGGACTGTTTAAGAGAGGGTTGAGTTATAGATAAATCAGAAAATCAGATTTTACTTGCCCATTTAAATCCTTTGTACCCCTAATAATAGATGTATTTTATACAGCGCTTATCAGCGCTTATAAACTTGAAAGGGTCAGCAAAGACATTACCATGATGAACCATGTTAACTTTAGCGTTGATATCTTAAAAAGTAAGGAAACTATTAATACACAAAAAAAATACTATGTAACTCAAAAAAAATATTCTCATGGACTAAAAGTCAGATTCACTCCAAATGTGGTATTTGGATTCCTCACAATAGTCCCTAAAGAGTTTGAGAAAATAACGTTGATGTATTCAAAGCTGGCCACACTATACCAGTAGATGGGGTCCCGAGTGGCACAGCGGTCTAAGGCACTACAGCTCAGCGCTAGAGGCATCACTACAGACCCTGGTTCGATTCCAGGCTGTATCACAACGGGACGTGATTGGGATTAGGTAGGCCGTCATTGTAAATAAGATTTTTTTTTCTTTAACTGACTTGCCTAGTTTAATAAAGGTTAAGTAAAACAAAATAAAAAGGATGCATATTAGCACATACAGTAATATGCTAAAATATGCAAAAAAAAGTCTTCCAAAATCTTCTTCTCATGAACCATAGGACAAAATGACACCCACATGTGGAATGTAGGCCCATGGCACATGTCTTACCCTAGTTTGAAAAAGCTAAGCTAAGTGATTAGTCAAAAGATGGCTGAGTTATTGACAAATCCAAAATCTGATTTTATGTGTGCATTTAAACCACTGTAAATCCACTTCCACAGTGGCAGGATAGTTCCTGCATGATAAAGTGCTTGCTTTGTTATCCAGCTGATCTTATGTCCTTTCTATCATCATGTGAACCCCGTTCATTGCTGCTCGCAGCTATATTTATTATTATTATCATCATCATAGGGCATGTGTAGAAAAAAATATAATACATACATACATACATATATTCTAATATCATATTCCTGAGTGACAATTGCATTTCACGTCAGTGTTTACAGGTGCCGATTCTGCCTGTACACTCAAAACAAATTAGTTTTGTGTAAATCCAAATAGAAAATATGAAAGTGGCAGCCTATGTATAGGCTATGCTTGTGTAAGGAAGTGGCTCAGATAGGTCACAGCCTTTGGAGTTTTAGGCCACGTACAAACTTCATGACTAAGTGACAACCGACAATGTTGTGTGGACATCTTGATGTATAGGTCTTCTTTGTGTCTGTGAGCTGATGAGACATACCTCACTATTCACGAGGGAACTGGAATGTAGATCCTTATCAGAATAACCAGGCAGGAAGGCTCCTTCTACACATTCCAAGCTCTGAACCTCAGATATCACATTGTGTTTTGGAGTTATTACAGATGCTTTACCTAGATTATGTCTTATCAATCTATGTCTTGTTACACATCACATCACACCTACCCACTCACATACATGACAAACCTCTCTGTTATGTAAGGTATTATTGTCCAAAAAGATTGATCTTTCATCATCAGCTAACTGGTTGAGAGGCACCACAGTCAGTCTGTGGGACTGACACATGGTGTTGCTATCACTTTGGCCTTGTCATGGCTTGCCCCTGTCATACCTGAGTTTTATGGTGTTTGGTGGGGGAGTTGGGGGCTCAAGTGAGCGTGAGTCATACTCCCAAGACAAACCACAGAGATATGCCAGGGAACAGCCGCTCCACACAGGCCTCCATATGCATGCAGCATCAGCGCCGTGACAGGATGATTGATGAGGAGGTGTGTCATAAGAATGCAGGCGGAGCATCAGGGATGTTTCAAATTCTACATCCCAAACTCACCTCAGTTAATGACTATGTGGGCTTCTCTAAACCAGAGACTTTTCATTTTCCTCCTCGTGCTGCTACCATTTAGCAGAAGAAGAGTGAGGAAGAGGGGACAGCGCTTTAGCAATCTTCTGGAGACCTGGGGGATTGAGGTCCCCCAGGAGAGAGTAGCTATGGAGGGCCAGTGGGAAGGAGGTGAATCTGGAGATTCCCTCATGCTTTCAGGGGCCACTTTCATGTCTACATCTAACGTGGGGACACTGATGCGGTCTGATACAGAGGATTCTGGGGTGGAGATCTGTTCTGAGGCTTCTCTCCCCTCCTCTCCTCCCTCTGTGTCCATGAGTAATACAGATTTTGATCCTACAGTCAGTGACGAGGATGGATTCCCCTCTACCTCTCCTCCATGCTCTCCTGTCTTCTCTCTGCCATCTTCCTGCTCCTCTTCCTCCCTGTCCCTCTGCCCCAGGGCTCAGCGGCACAGGGAGCTGGCTGCGGTCATGCACCTAAAATTGGAGCAGGCACTGAGGAGGGCAGACTCTGGAGACAGAGACGCTGTGCCCCGACAGCAGTGTCACACGGCTTCACTACCATCAACTCACTCAGTGACCCATATACAGAGTGCAGGTCACAGGTCAGGGAGTGCTGGTCTGAGGAGGACAGTCAGCCAGTCAGTAGTGGAAGAACAGGCCTCAACGGCTCTGCTGCAGCACAGAGGAGGGCTCTTCCCACATCACAAGACACTGCCTGCTCAGACAGACACAGAGGTAGGTTTATATTGAAAGGAGTTGTTTACTTCAATCTCATGATTCTCTGACTGTTTTCTTACCTTCAAAGTAGTAGTGGTTCAGAGTGTTCTGCCAAAAAGTTGCTGGTTCGAATCCCCGAGCCAACTAGGTGAAAAATCTGTCGATGTGCCCTTGAGCAAAGCACATAACCCTAATTGCTCCTGTAAATTGCTCTGGATAATAGCATCTGCTAAATGACTAAAATGTCAATGTAATCTAGAGTTTGGGTCTAGACAGTGATCCATAGTGTTGAGTTTTTTTCCAAAATCTCCGCCATCTGAATGTTTGTTTGGCAATTTTTTCCTCTTCTTGGTTGTATAGGACATTTTCAGTAGTCATTTGAAAGTTTATTCCCAAATGTATTGAACGTACATTAGAATCGGATTGTTATCACTGTTGTTGTTGTTGTTATGACATATGTTATTACTCAAAAACATATTACACAATATGCCGGACAGAAGTCCATTGTCATGTTCAAGCGGTATACCGAGCATAAATCCTTTCATGTCTTTTTTTTACAATGAACTGAAGGAATGAATGTCAGGGAGGAAATGAGTGTTTTACCATTACCACAGTTAACAGTTACAACACACACACACACAGTTAGACACACAGAAAAACAAACACTAATTGCATCGACTGAATCAGTGTCGTGTCTGTAGGTTGTCATTTTTCAAATCTGTTAGCTTTTTTTAGGAACTCAGACTTTTAACTTAGTACTGCTGCGGAGAGTTGTAATAGTAGAATGTATTTTGGAAATGGTGTAGTGCATGGGCAGTTTTCCTCTTATGTCATTCACTGACAGACCTTGGAGAGCTATTTTAAACTGTCAAATCAGTCCAGTTGATCAATTGCTTGCTATGTTAGCTGGTTAGCCTGACTTACCCATCTAGATATCTAAATATTGTAGTTATCATGATAAGATTACGTGCCCAGGGGCCCACATTGATTTTGTTGAGTCACTCAGGTACCATAGCACACACAAGACATGGCAAAATGTGTATAATTGCTGGAAATTATGTTTAAAACTGCAACATTTTCTGTCAGCCTCATGGCCAAATGTGTAGAATTGCAGGGAATGATCTTAAAAATGGCAACATTTTCTCTCCGCCAACAAGAAGGGTGGGAACAGTTTGAACAATTTGGGGTTGCATGGGTCACAAGGTAGTGTTTGTTACTATGCCGGTAAATGACAGTATCCATCCGGGCCTACAGTCTGTTGTAGAGTATCAGACAGTGAACCAGTCTGTGAACCAGTCTGTCCAGGTGAGCAACAGGAATGAGTGGAATGGAGCCAAGCTGGTGTGGTGCTGCCTGGGAAGATGGAGTGTGTGGGTGATGTGCTGAGCAGTCTGCTGTGTTGTTGATAAGACTGTGACGGACATGTCGCGCTTCTGCGTCAGATGGCAAAGCGAGGGCAGTCCCATTGGGGAAAAATTCTTTATTTACTTATTTTGCCGGAGATAATATTTAATCGTAATACAAATGATCCGTTTTCTGCACCAAGGATTCCTCTTTGTATAGTTATTATCCAGTGGCCATGTGTTGACAATGTTTGGTGTAATGAAGCAAAGAGATGCTTGTGTTTCATGTTTGCCTCAGTAATAGAGGATCATTAAGCCTTATTAAATGGGGATATTAGTTGGTGTATGTGGAGGTCTTTGCTCTCGCCAGGACTCAGAGACAGGGTGCTGAGTGTTTATGAGGAGGGCAAAGGCCAGTTAAAGGCCACCTCATTAGCTTAGCTCTCTTTGGGGAAGAAATATATTTCCTGCTCCTAATGACGGTGCACTTTATGTATTTGTATTTATTAAGGATCCCCATTAGCCACTCTTCCTGGGGTCCAGCAGAATTAAGGCAGTTATACAATTTTAAAAACATTACCATACATTCACAACAGATTTCACAACACGTTAAGTGTGTGCCCTCAGGCCACCACTCAACTACCACGTATCTACAACAAATGTGCGTTGCTGATTAGTTAGGTCTGCTGCCCCAGAAGTCATAGCTTTAGATTGCTAATCTATTCAGAGCAATAAATGTTTTGTGAAGTAATACACCAGAGTTAATTTACTGTATACTTTTCCATGTGCACTGTTATCTTCCTGCATGTGTCGTCTTTACAGATCAGGGAGAAGGATGTGTGTGAGGAGGAGTATGAGGGGCTCACCCCTGGGCTGGGCTACCTGGAGCAGGTATGCCGGATGCTGGAGGAGATCGCCAGGCTACAGCTTCGTAACCAAGGGTTACAGGTGGAGATGGATGCTCTCCGGGAGCAGCAGGGGAGCCAGGTAAAAAGATATGTTGACATTTGGCATCGCAGGATCATGTGTAAATAAATAATTATGTGGATGAAGCTATAAACAAGTCAATATTTGAATAGATGTGCTGTGACCATTGACACAGTCAGTGTAACAGGTACAGTTGAAGTCGGAAGTTTACATACACTTAGGTTGGAGTCATTAAAATTCGTTTTTCAGCCACTCCACAAATTTCTTGTTAACAAACCATAGTTTTGGCAAGTCGGTTAGGACATCTACTTTGTGCATGACACAAGTCATTTTTCCAACAATTGTTTACAGACAGATTATTTCACTTATAATTCACTGTATCACAATTCCAGTGGGTCAGAAGTTTACATACACTGAGTTGACTGCCTTTAAACAGCTTGGAAAATTACAGAAAATGTCATCATGGCTTTAGAATCTTCTGATAGGCTAATTGACATCATTTGAGTCAATTGGAGGTGTACCTGTGGATGTATTTCAAGGCCTACCTTCAAACTCAGTGCCTCTTTGCTTGACATCATGGGAAAGTCAAAAGAAATTGTAGACCTCCAAGTCTGGTTCATCCTTGGGAGCAATTTCCAAATGACTGAAGGTACCACATTCATCTGTACAAACAATAGTACGCAAGCATAAACACCATGGGACCACACAGCCGTCATACCGCTCAGGAAGTAGATGCATTCTGTCTCCTAGAGATTAACGTACTTTGGTGTGAAAAGTGCAAATCAATCCCAGAACAACAGCAAAGGACCTTGTGAAGATGCTGGAGGAAACAGGTACAAAAGTATCTATATCCACAGTAAAACGAGTCCTATATCGACATAACCTGAAAGGCCACTCAGCAAGGAAGAAGCCACTGCTCCAAAACCACCATAAAAAAACAGACTACGGTTTGCAACTGCACATGGGGACAAAGATCGTACTTTTTGGAAAAATGTCCTCTGGTCTGATGAAAGAAAAATAGAACTGTTTGGTCATAATGACCATCGTTATGTTTGGAGGAAAAAGGGGGAGGCTTGCAAGCGGAAGAACACCATCCCAACCGTGAAGCACGGGAGTGGCAGCATCATGTTGTGGGGGTGCTTTGCTGCAGGAGGGACTGGTGCACTTCATAAAATAGATGGCATCATGAGGGGAAATTATGTGGATATATTGAAGCAACATCTCAAGACATCAGTCAAGAAGTTAAAGCTTGGTTGCAAATGGGTCTTCCAAATGGACAATGAACCGAAGCATACTTCCAAAGTTGAGGCAAAATGGCATAAGGACAACAAAGTCAAGGTATTGGAGTGACCATCACAATGCCCTGACCTCAATCCTATAGAAAATGTGTGGGCAGAACTGAAAAATTGTGCGTGAGCAAAGAGGCCTACAAACCTGACTCAGTTACACCAGCTCTGTCAGGAGGAATGGGCCAAAATTCACCCAACTTATTGTGGGAAGCTTGTGGAAGGCAACCCGAAACGTTTGACCTAAGTTCAACAATTTAAAGGCAATGCTACTAATTGAGTTTACGTAAACTTCTGACCCACTGGGAATGTGATGAAAGAAATAAAAGCTGAAATAAATCATTCTCTCTACTATTATTCTGACATTTAACATACTTAAAATAAAGTGGTGATCCTAACTGACCTAAGACAGGGAATTTTTACTCTGATTAAATGTCAGGAATTGTGAAAAACAGATTTTAAATGTATTTGGTAAGGTGTTTGTAAACTTCCGACATCAACTATAATTAACCAACATTTGACTTGATGTTTCTATCCATATAGAATTCAGAACGCAACCAGTGTGACTTCCAGGCTTCTGAGGAAGGCAGCCCCTCTGCCAATGAAAGACTTGAAGTCAAAGATTATGAGGACTTACCCTACCAATCATCTCATAGCAATAGTAATGTGCATCAGCATTTTCGATTTAGGTCAACATCGGACACAATACTCATGATGGGACATCTAAGTGAGTTACCATCCAATGTTAATTCCCACAGTGTAAACTGTCAAATACTGTGTCATCATTGGTGTATTTAGGTTGAAACTGAAGGTTTTGAATTGTGTGTGTTCTAGAGAAGGGGAAGGAAGAGTCTGGAAGGAGGTACCAGACTATAGAGAATCTACTTGAGCATTCCGAGGATGATGAAAAGCAGGTGAGATGATGTGAACTCAACTCACACACACGCACACATACACACACACACACACACACCCACACGCACAAACACACACAAGCATGCATGTATGCACAAACACACACAAGAACAAGCATACATGTATGCATGAACACACAAACACAAGCATGCACGCACACACACACACACTTACTCATATTGTATACACACTCAAATAGACACAAGTTTACACAATTGTACACTTCTGCTACTCGCTCTTTGTCTGTTACCTATGCGTCGTCACTTCACCCCCACCTACATGTACAGATTACCTCAACTAGCCTGTACCCCCGCACACTGACTCGGTACCGGTGCCCCTGTATATAGCCTCGTTATTCTTATTCTTATTGTGTTACTTTTTATTATAACTTTTTATTTTAGTCTACTTGGTAAATATTTTCTTCTTCTTTAACTGCACTGTTGGATAAGGGCTTATAAGTAAGGATTTCACGGTAAAGTCTACACTTGTTGTGTTCGGCGCATGTGGCAAATAAAGTTTGATTTGATTTTGATATTTAAGCTGTACTTCTGTATTTGTGTGTGTTGCTAGATGCATGCAAACCTATGGTAGAGTACGTCTGTGTGAAAGTATGCTTGTGTCTATGTGTAAATGTTTTTTGAATGAGTCTGCATCAATGTCTCTGTTGACAAATATCTACTGTATGTTTCTCCCCAGGAGAAAGAAGAAGCAGGAAAGAAAGAACAGGGAAGTAGGACAAAAACCTGGAAGCTGAAGATTGGCTCTCTGAGGAGGGAGACCACAGAGAAAACCAGGTGAGACAACATTGACACCTAGAGGACAGTGTGTGTGTGTGTGTTGTCATACTGTGCATGATGCTCTTATAAAATGTCCATGGCTGCTCTAACATGGCAGCCACATGGGAATGATGCACTGTTGCATAGATAATGCAGAGTGTGCTGAGGAGCTGTGGAGAGCACATATTTAGCCTAGGCTAAATAAATTCCCTCTGACCCATCCCAAATGGCCTCTTTGTTTGCAATCACACATAGGCTTATGTTAGTGGCCTACCTCCGTTTCGCGAGGCCCCCCGCAAGGTCTCCCCCCCCCCCCCCCAAATATGACTTCTACACATTTTGTCATGGGGCAGAGAGAAATATGTGCAGCTAATCTCATGCTATTTTGCACATTTTGCCAAGAGGCTAAGAGAAAATTGTGTAGTTTTAAAGCTAATTTCCTGCTATTCTACACATTTTGCCATGATGCAGAGAGAAAATGTTTCAGTTTTAAAACTAATTTCCTGTCACTCTAAACATTTTGCTATGGCTTATGACGTGTTCATATGCTATCTGGGGGAGAAAGGCCCCTAACCAGTGCTTGTGGGGCCCCCCACAATGGGGGGCTGCGGAGTGGGGTGTGGTACACTAGTGCTCGCTGTACATCTAAGGAATTATGTTGTAAGACATAAATATTCATTTCAGTGTAATCTTTAATGGTTCTGGTGCATGATTTTTCTTTCACATAAAGCCAACAGATGAATTCATCCGTGAAGAAAGCTAGCAGGCGTTGGTTGGGACAGCTGTTCAGGAGCAGGAAAGCTGTGCCAGAATGAGAAGAGCAGAATATTCCAACATTACAGTCATTGGTAACATTCCTCCTCTAAGACTTGGAGAATGAGGACACATAATGTAGCACTTTTTACACAACGCTGTGGATGAATAGGACTCAAATATATTTAGTCATCTCATTATATGGATATTGACATGTGTATTTATTGTCTAATTCTTAGAAGTTAAATAGGAATTTTTATGTGATCTCAGTGATCATTGTCCCACAGTATGTTTTAAAGATACCAAACAGCAAAATACTAATCCTCGTTTAATTAAGAAGATACATTTTAAAAAGTTTTCTCCTCAAGGGTTTTTACATGACATCTGTTTAAGCAATAAGGCCCGAGGGGATGTAGTATATGGTCAATATACCATGGCTAAGGGCTGTTCTTATGTATGACGCTACGTTGAGTGCCTGGATACAGGCCTTAGCCATGGTATATTAGCCATATATTACAAACCCCGAAGGTGCCTTATTTTCTATTATAAACTGGTTACCAACGTAATTAGAGCAGTAAATATAAATGTTTTGTCATACCCGTGGTATACGGTCTGATATACCACGGCTTTCAGCCAATCAGCATTCAGCGCTCGACCCACCCAGTTTATAATCTGATTTAGCCACTCTCTCTTGTATTCAGGATCCTGAGTTGGCTCTAGAAAATGTCTCCTCCATATTTTTTCACTCCATATACACTCCCCTTTTAAACAATTCAGAGGCAAAGATAAATATAATCGTTGGTTTTCTTATGAGCTATCTGAGCTCATTAAGATGTCAAATCAGACCTGGGCCAAAGCAAGGAAAACTGAAAGGTGGCAATCTTTCAGACAACTGGCAATTTGACAATCTTTCGGACAACTGAGAAACAGATGTACTATCTCGATTACGAAAGCTATACTGATCAAAAATATAAACGCAACATGTAAAGTCTTGGTCCCATTTTTCATGAGCTGAAATAAAAGATCCCCCAAATCTTCCATAGCACAAAAAGCTTATTTCTCAAAATGTTTGTACATGTTCATTTCTCTACCATAAGCCACCTCTAACGTTGTTTTAGAGAATTTGGCAGTACATCCAACTGGCCTCACAACTGCAGACCACGTGTAACCACGCCAGCCCAGGACCTCCACATCCGTCTTCTTCACCTGCAGGATTGTCTGAGGAGGGGGAGGGGGAGTATTTGGTGCTGAGGAGTATTTCTGTCTGCCCCTGCACAGTTGTGAAATCCATAGGTTCAGGTCTATTGAATTTATTTAAATTCCTTCTATGAACTGTAACTCAGTAAAATCTTTTAAATTGTTGCATGTTGCATTTATATTTTTGTTCAGTATAAATCAAGCAATTTTTTATGCTCTATCTCAGAACTTTGAAAAACAGTAAATGCACTGAAGCATACAAATTAATCTTCTTCCCTGCCTAATCAAGTCCTGTCTGACTCTGGCATTATAACTGAGAAGAATGGGATAAGTGATGCTTTTAATCATCATTTTATCTCGGCAGGCTTTTTACTTGAGAAAAATGGTGGTTTAATTGACCCTGGTCAGTCAATAGACTGCTCTTCACTCTGCCAGCCTCTCGCTGACTCGACAGTTAACCCGTCAACTTGTAGTTAATCTTTGTTTTCATTTAAACAATTTACTACCTGTGATGGGCTAGATGCCTTGCTTATGATTGATGTAAATAAAAATACACTGTGACTGATATGCTTGATCCATTTTTGCTGCAGCTCTCTGCCCCCCTGATTGCTGAATCATTAACCCATATTTTAACCTGATGATTATATCTGGTACTATCCCCAACGTTTGGAAGGCGGCCCATGTACTCCCCCTTCACAAAGGTGGTGACACTTGTGAACTAAATATTTATCGCTCTATTTCTAAACTTTCTTGCCTAGTTAAAATATTAGATTCCTTTATTAATTCTCAGCTAAGATCTTTCTTATCTTTGAAATGTATTCTAATTGTACATCAGTAGGGTTTTAGACCAGGTCATAGCACTATCTCTGCTGGATCCCTAGTTATTTATGTGTACATTTTAGTCATTTAGCCGATGCTTTTATCCAGAGCGACATACAGGAGGAATTAGGGTTAAGTGCCTTGCTCAACGGCACATCGCCAGATTTTCCGGGAATTCTTAACTGCTAGGCTACCTGCCGCCCCATTAGTTATTCAGTTATAAATTAGGTGGTTAACTGTATGGATAAAAGGCCACATTGTGTTGCCCCCTTCATTGACCTGTCAAAGGCCTTCGATACTGTTGATCACTCACTGCTAATTTAGATGTTTTCCTCAATTGGCCTAGACCAGGCTGCATGTAACTGGTTTAAAAATTACTTTACAGATAAAACTCAATGTGATGATGTTAAATCAGGTTTTCTGGACATAAATAAGGTGTCCCGCTGTGTTCGATTATGGGTCCTGTACTTTTTACTGTTTATATTACCAAAATTGACAACCTGTATGCCAATGATACTGTTGTGGATGCTATTGCCGACACAGTTGACCAGGCTTTATCTGAACTACAGTCTGACCTCTTTCTATTACAGAAAAACATTATTGACCTGAATTAGTACTGAATGCAGGTAAAACTAAGAAATAGGTTATGCCTCTCGGTAAATAGTAGAAAACAGATTATTCAGTTGACATTCCTATTGGTCCAAGACTATGATGACATTATCTACAGTATATGAACACAGCTGCCATCTCATTAAAGCCGTTAGATGCAGTTTATCATAGCACACTGCGCTTTATTACGGGCGACAATAATAGTACTCACCACTGCATTCTCTACCAGAAAGTTGGTTGACCCTCTTTGATGACACATAGGTTGATACATTGCTATGTTTTCATGTTGATACATTGCTATGTTTTCATGTTTTACAAAAAGTCCCACTGTGTCTAACATCATTACTAAACTTTAGACATATCAGTTACCACACCTGGTCTCAGGGATGGCTAACTCTGGAAATTCCTTTGGTCTCTACTGAGTTAGGTAAATCAGCTTTTTGTTTTCTTGCTCCTTATTGGTGGAACAATCTTCACAATGTTCTTAAATTTGACATTTTGGTTCCTCTAGGGCCCTCAAACTCAACTCAGGACCTTGAAGTCAGTTCCACTGCTCTTTCCCCATTGTTTTCCCCACTGATTTAGACCTGGAACACCAGGTGGATGCAAATTAATTATCAGGTAGAACAGAAAACCAGCAGGCTCCGGACCTTGTAGGGTAAGAGTTGGATACCCCTGCCCTAGGGAAATTCAGAAAGCTGATTGAGGACCTTATTACTGATTCTGTTTGTTTTTATTGACCGTGTTTTCTTTCAGGTTGCATTTTGTATTTCTATTTTCTGTATTTTCTGTAATTCAGGGCTCATCTGTAAAATACACCTTGGTGTCAGTATGACTCCCTGATAAAATAAAGGTTAAAGAAATACAAATACAATTTTCAAAGAACATTTTCCAAATGAATAAAAAATGAAGATGTATTGATTGTTTATGTCTTCACACCCCATAGTTAATACTTGGTGGAAGCACCTTTGGCAGCCAGGGATGCTGGCCCATGTTGACTCCAATGCTTCCCACAGTTGTGCCAAGTTGGCTGGATGTCCTTTGGGTCCTCTTGATACACACGGGAAACTGTTGAGCATGAAAAACCCAGCAGCGTTGCATTTCTTGACACAAACCAGTGCGCCTGGCACCTACTATCATACCCCGTTCAAAGGCACTTCAATCTTTTGTCTTGCCCACACATACACAATCCATGTCTCAAGGCTTACAAATCCTTCATTAACCCATCTCCTCCCCTTCATGTACACTGATTGAAGTGAATTTAACAAGTGACGTCAATAAGGGATCATAGCTTTCACCTGGATTCACCTGGTCAGCCTATGTCATGGAAAGAGCAGGTGTCCTTAATGTTTTGTACACTCAGTGTATTACACAGCTTCTCCATGTCTGTATGGATCCCCACGTCTGCAACAGGATGATTATTTTCACGTTTGGTCTTTTTTAAAGGGCCAGTACAGTAAAAAACGTGATTATCCAGTGTTTTATATATATTTCCACATTGAGGTTGGAATAATACTGAAATTGTGAAACTTGTGATAAAGACCACTTGAAATTTCAGCCTGTTTTGGTGGGAGGGAGTTGTGGCCTTCAATGGTGACATCACCATGTGGTAAATTAGTTAATAGACAAATTAGAAAGAGAGTTCCTAACATAACAGCACATTTTCAGTTTTTCACTCCCAGACAGTCCTAGCAAAATTCTTTCTTGAGATATTGCGCTTTCCTAAGAAGCTATTTATGTTTCTTTTTGACCATTTTAATTGAAAACAAGAACAGTATGGTGCTTGATTGTTGGCCAGAAATGATTTGATATTGAGATAAAAACGGCTGCTTTGGACCTTATACCAACATACTGCCTGCCTTCAGTAGTTAGAGTGAAGAGAAGAATAAATATGCCGTCTTAAATGAGAGAGTAATGTTTGTTCAGAACACTTGTTCTGTGCTGCTATGCCCTGTACCAAGATATGAAACATACTTTGATTAGATCTTCATTGCAACAAACTAAAACGATACCCAATTTATGAGATTTGAGGCACTTATTAATGCAATCGTAACAGAGGTTTATTCATCCTTACTGGATCTTGATTGAAGCCGTGATATAATTTATGCTCCTTTAATTGGATCTCCACTCCATGACTACCCCAGTTGCTATGCACTTGATCATGACTACCCCAGTTGCTATGCACTTGATCATGACTACCCTAGTTGTTATGCACCTGATCATGACTACCCTAGTTGTTATGCACTTGATCATGACTACCCCAGTTGCTATGCACTTGATCATGATTACCCCAGTTGTTATGCACCTGATCATGACTACCCTAGTTGTTATGCACTTGATCATGACTACCCCAGTTGCTATGCACCTGATCATGATTACCCCAGTTGTTATGCACCTGATCATGACTACCCTAGTTGTTATGCACCTGATCATGACTACCCCAGTTGCTATGCACTTGATCATGACTACCCTAGTTGTTATGCACCTGATCATGACTACCCTAGGTGTTATGCACTTGATCATGACTACCCCAGTTGCTATGCACCTGATCATGATTACCCCAGTTGTTATGCACCTGATCATGACTACCCTAGTTGTTATGCACCTGATCATAACTACCCCAGTTGCTATGCACCTGATCATGATTACCCCAGTTGTTATGCACCTGATCATGACTACCCTAGTTGTTATGCACCTGATCATGACTACCCTAGTTGTTATGCACCTGATCATGACTACCCCAGTTGTTATGCACTTGATCATGATTACCCCAGTTGTTATGCACCTGATCATGACTACCCTAGTTGTTATGCACCTGATCATGACTACCCTAGTTGTTATGCACCTGATCATGACTACCCTAGTTGCTATGCACCTGATCATGATTACCCCAGTTGTTATGCACCTGATCATGACTACCCTAGTTGTTATGCACCTGATCATGACTACCCTAGTTGTTATGCACCTGATCATAACTACCCCAGTTGCTATGCACCTGATCATGATTACCCCAGTTGTTATGCACCTGATCATGACTACCCTAGTTGTTATGCACCTGATCATGACTACCCTAGTTGTTATGCACCTGATCATGACTACCCCAGTTGTTATGCACTTGATCATGATTACCCCAGTTGTTATGCACCTGATCATGACTACCCTAGTTGTTATGCACCTGATCATGACTACCCTAGTTGTTATGCACCTGATCATGACTACCCTAGTTGCTATGCACCTGATCATGATTACCCCAGTTGTTATGCACCTGATCATGACTACCCTAGTTGTTATGCACCTGATCATGACTACCCTAGTTGTTATGCACCTGATCATGACTACCCCAGTTGTTATGCACTTGATTAGTTCCAGGAAAATAAAATCTTCCATGAGAAAAGGGCCGATTTATTTACAGTAACTGACAAGTCATCAGCACTCCAAATAACCCTGTGTTGAAATGTATAGGCAGTTCATCATAACAATTACACCTACACAGAATCACAAACGATTACCAATGTCCCGGTTATTATTGACAGTAAACGGTGCAGCGGTAATGACGCGTGGACGTGTTAGTCTAATGATGAACTGAGCTATAGGGTTTTTTCCTCTTTCACCACAAGACAGAGGTGTGACTTCAGATAAATGTATAAACATCCTAAATCATCAACCTAACAACCTTATATAATAGTCTCTACATGACTGAACATCTACAGCCAGTTCAGACCAAACAGCAGTGGCTTTTTTAAAATCATTTGTTTATTCTTTATTGACCTAGGTTGAGGGGATAGGCCTCCCCTAGCATTCCCATGTAAAGAGATGTCAATGACAAACACATCCGAACAAGAGAGGGGGAATAGGATTCATACTTCATACATAAAATACATTTATTTGCTATTTCCCTGTTTTCATCTGCAAGACAGTGTCCTTCACGATCCATTTGACCCAGACAGCATCCATATGTGCTATTAAATATAGAGATACATCTGTGTGGAGTTGTATGTATGTGAGAAGAGAGGAGGCGGGGTGTATGTACGTGAGAAGAGAGGAGGCGGGTTGTATGTACGTGAGAAGAGAGGAGGCATGCCAGTTTGGCCCCTGCCTAGGTCTCTACATGATGCCACAGGAGGATAGGGGGTTGGCGATCTGACAGGTGCAGGCTGACTGGCAGTACTGGCGTACCGTCTGGTAGCAGCTCCGGTCGGCCTCCCCGCCCCACTGCACCGGGCCATTGGGGTCAGAGGGCAGCCGGCTCAGGATGCTGGTGTTGATGGCCAGGGCAGCCAGCCCATAGTCAGTGAACAGCACCGTCTCACGCCTGCACGTTGGGCACGAGATGAACTTGTACTTGGGGCAGGACTCGTAGAGGATCTGCAAGCACTCCTCGCACACCGAGTGCAGGCAGGAGAGGATGCGTGGACGCTTGCCTGCAAAGTTGTAGGTGTGGCCGCAGGTGGGGCAGTCCAGGGGCTCACAGGGCATCACGGGCCCCGAGGAGGAAGAGGAGGTGGAGGAGGAGGTGGAAGAAGAACGCAGCACGTACTGGTTGACTATGACGTCCTCCATCTTGTAGTGGAACTGGTGGTAGCAGATCTCTGCAGCGCTGGCTTTGCGCTGGGCCAGGTAGCTCTCCCTGCGGCCCATGCGGGCCATGGGAGCTGGGGGAGATGAGACCATGGGTCTGGTGGGGGCCAGGTCAGTGCAGGTCATCTCCAGGGCTAGGTCACTGCACGCCTGGTTCACAATGATCTCTCCCTCTCCCCCTCCATCCCATGCCACCCGCGGGGGAGGGGTGAAGCAAGGCTGGGTGACTGGCACCGTGCATTCCCGGGGGAACTTTTCCGACTGGATGATCTTGACGGTATCCATGGGGATTGTCACAGGCTGCCGCCTGAGGCAGGACATGGACATTAAGCTTATTTGTGTGTCTGTGTCTTTGTTAGAGAGAGGGGGCTGTGGGTGGTTCAGCGGGCGATGCCCCTGGCTTGGGTTGGGCGTGGGGCGGTGCTCTGAAGTGAACTGGGGGTGTCAAAGTCAGCCATTAGAGGGGACATGGGGACGTATGATTCTGTCCATTGTTTCAATTAGAAGGCCTCCCACGTCTGTGGTGCTGTTACCCTGAGTCCTTATGTGGGACAGAAGGACTGAGGACTAAAGCCAGAGCTCTCAAACCTGGAGCAGTGAAACAGACTTCCCTATTACACAGAAACACTGTCCTCTGATAACACTACTGATAGACAGCGATAACAGTCCGAGCCTGGTAGTTAGTCCTCTTAAAACTAGTCTGTGTAGTCTTAGATATACAATAAAGATATGTACTGGATATTCAACCACAGTAACAGCTGAACAACAGACAGGTCTCAACACATCAGCACAAAGATATGTTTTCAGTGATAACACCAATAAATAATCTTATATGTACATATATAGATACTAATATTATACACTTACACAACAGTGTTGTGAAGAGTTCTACTCTCTCAAAATGGAGAGCTCAAGCAGCACAGGCTGTTCAGTAGTAGTTCACTCTGTATTGTCTCACACAGCGTCCTGTGGCTTGCCAGGGGAAACTGACTCAAACAGGGCTTGGGGCTTGCTTGTTTCTAGGTTGTTGCTGCTCAAACCAGAACTTCCTTCCTGTTTCTGAGGCTGTGGAATGGCCTTGTGTGTGAGAACAACAACAACCTCTAGCTGGAACCTCTCTCTCTCTTTCTCTTCCTCTTTCTCTTTCTCTCTCTCTCTCCTCTTGGTCGAATATGGTTTTGTGTCCTTTGGCTTCCTTGGCTGGAGTCTGATAAGGCTGAGGTCTTTTTTTAGGAGGCAGTGGAAATCCCCTGCTCCTTAACAAACCACTCCTGAATTCCTCTAAGGAAGGGGTGCTTGACTTTCAAACTGAGTCCTCCCACTAGTGTAGCTGATAAAGGTCTCTCTAGGGAGACCGTGTCCTCGTCACGGTCTGTCTGTCTGTCCCTCAGCGGTTCAGAGTGACAGCAGTGGCCTCAGACAGTCAGATGGTGTGACTGTCGTCCTCACAGTCCTCTTTGGCTGAGTTACCTGAGGAAGGAGAGGAGAGTTAACACCACTCATCAAGATGAATCACACATGAATCTGCCATGACTATGTATTATTGTTAACTAATGTTATTGCCATACTATAGGATGGATGTGATCCGATATGTGGATGGATATGGATACTGTCTCTATTTTAGACATGCCTCTTTAGGGAGTACACTGAAATATTAAGAGTAGAGCACCCTCCTTTGAAATCCTTAATAACCGTAGAGAAGGGGCTCTATTTTTTACCAAAGCATACTGTGGTTGTAGTTGTCTGAAAGAATGATGAGTCTGGGTGGTTTTAGTCTCCTCACGCCGCTAGCGTCCTATCAGCTCCCGTTATCATCCTACTATATGGTGCATGAAAGAGATGCATGTTTGGTCAGCGGCAGATGAGCAAAACCATCGCTACCATGAGGGTGTGTGACTAGGTTTCATTATGCAGGTGGTGTAAATGTATGATTGGATGTAATACTATGTCTGTTTCCATGGCAACGCAACACAGAGTAAAATTGCACATCTTTTCTCTTCCACACAAGGCTCTCGTTAGACGCGATGCGCGAAGAGAGAAGGAGAGAGAGAGAGAAGGAGAGAGAAAGAGGAGTGCAGCGGTCCTAGTTACTATTAATGGTCTATTTCACTATGCATTTTACTGTGGTTTCCTGCCCCCAACCTCCCTTTATGATGCCTGGCTAATTCAAGTCAATACTGTATGTCTACACTGTATATGTTTCACCATTGAGGTAGAATAGTATTCATTATTCCCTTTAGTGTCCATTCATCCATCCACGCCACCACACACATACCAGACACCTGAGGTACTGTATGTACAGTATGTAATCATGTCAGTCAGAGACAAGGGAGCTGTCTTATGATGTTGGACGAGAAACATTCAAGCCGACTGTCCGAGGAGCCTCACAGCAACACACCCTCGGAAATGAACCATGCAAAATGAACATCTCATTTGGCGACAGTGATATAAAAATGGAAGCTGATGACGAAGGAGGCCTCCTGCTGAGGCGTGACGTTAGTGCCTTGTGATAGACGCCCCTCTTCAGTTATGTAAGAGGCTAATATCAGAACTAGACTCAGTATTAACACACATAGAGGAGGGTTACAGCTGTAGCAGCCCTACATTAGTCAGTCAGGCCTATGTTGTTAAGATACCAGGCCTCTGTCTGTCTGTCTGTTTGTCTGCAGCCCTGCCCAGCCCAGTAGTCAGCCTGCCTGCTCAGGAATTAAACTAATGAAATCATGTGCTGAACATTTGACCCTGTCAGCACAAACAAACAAGGGAGAAAAGGGAGAGCCGGAGAGATGGCGATAGCAGCGCTCTGGCGAGAGGAGAGACACACAACACACACATTCCTACATACGTACGTACACACACACTAACACCAAGAACACTCTCAACCTTATCCTGTGCTTCCCAATCACATACGCCACCCATAACATTTTAGGACACACACAAATTGAATAGACAGACTAACATGCGTGTAAAGATGCTATTAAACGCTAATAAACCAGACTACTTATAGTCTCATCTTCCATGGACTCATTACAGATTCAAGAATACAGTTGGTATAGAAAGTCATCACCCCCTTTCAAAATGTTCACCTTTTGTTGCCTTACAACCTGAAATGAAAACACATAAAATTATACTTTTTCCGGCTTTATTTACACACTGTAATCCACAATATCCAAGTGAGATTTTTTATTTTTTTTTACTCTGAAAATGTATTAAAATTGAAACAGTAAAATACCCTATTTGGATAAGTGAACACCCCCCTGAGTTAATACTTGGTGGAACCACCTTTTGCTTGAATTACAGCCTTGATTCTCTTTGAATACATCTTTACTAACTTTGCATACCTAGACTATGTAATATTTGCCCATTCTTCCTTGCAGAATTGTTCAAGCTCAGTCGAATTGCATGGTGACCGCTCATGGACGTGAAGATGGTTCACGTTTCAACATGACATTGACACAAAGCACACCGCCAAAGCAACCGTATAGTGGCTGAAGGACAGGAAGGTGAATGTCCTTGAGTGGCCTAGTCAGAGCCCCGACCTAAATCCCATCGAGAATTTGTGGAATGACTTGAAGAGTGCAATCCATGAGCGGTCACCATGCAATTTGACTGAGCTTGAACAATTCTGCAAGGAAGAATGGGCAAATATTACATAGTCTAGGTATGCAAAGTTAGTAAAGATGTATTCAAAGAGAATCAAGGCTGTAATTCAAGCAAAAGGTGGTTCCACCAAGTATTAACTCAGGAGGGTGTTCACTTATCCAAATAGGGTATTTTACTGTTTTACTTTTAATAAAATATATATATATTTTTACTTGGATATTGTGGGTTGTGTTTTCATTACAGGTTGTAAGGCAACAAAAGGTGAACATTTTGAAAGGGGGTGATGACTTTTTATACCAACTGTACATGTACTCTGGATTATTCACATCCATTGGCATTTTGCCACGCGTGTTTGTGTGATTGTTTATGTGTGCTGGTCTGTTTTTCAAAATGTTCTAGATTATTTTGGAAATTCCTGAAAAACAGAACCAATGCAGAAACAAACATTACCAACAAAAAAAAACACCCAGAACATCCCTACCATCTTCCACTCCCCCATTCCTCCTCCCTCCATTTTCCTACACACACACCTAAACTGCTGAGTCCAGCTGTCTCCCTCACACTGCCTCCTGGCTGCATTCCACCTGTGCAGTGCAGGGAGCAGGAGAAGGACATTATGTTCTGACTGAGTCAGACACTATCAGCAGGCTCTCTCTGCATCTCCATGACACACACCTTCACCCTCAGCCAGGTGACCTGAACTGGACCAGGCAGAATGACTGGTTGACTGGTACCTGTGCCTCTATAACACACCCAGCAACAGTACACAGAGAATGTTGACTATGTTCTGATTAGTATCCACAGCTCTGTCTTGGCTGATAAAAGGTATGTGCTTCTCTGCTCTACCATGTGGTGGTTATAATGTATTATGATTACATAAATGGTATAATGACCTTAGAGCTGGCTGTGGACAAATCCCCAGATGTGTCCCTGTTGACTGCAGTGAATCTGCATAAAGTGCTATACTCTAAACGCCTGTGAATTCCATAAAGCACCGCCTAATGTTGCTGTTGATTAGTATAGGCCTATATAATGCTGATTATGATAGGATTCTCATCTGCATGGTTGCTTTTTAAATCATTAGATGTTGGTCGTTATCATTTTAATGTCTGCGCTGTGCAACCATAAAGTGGTATTCAGATGTGTACATTCAATGTTGTCAATGTGTAAATCCATCTACTGTAAGAAATCTGTTTTCTGAATTCTGACTAGGATGTTGATGTGCATTCTGCTCTTTTCTTTATACATAATCCTGTTGGGATTGAATGAGGAGATTTGACGAGTGATTATGTTAGTGTATGTGTGAGGGGGAGGTTAAAGAATTCAACTCCTTCCATTCAGGAGGGGGCGGCAGGTAGCCTAGTGGTTAGGGCGTTGGGCCAGTAACCAAAAGGTTGCTAGATTGTATCCCTGAGCTGACTAGGTAAACATCTGTTGTTCTGCCCCTGAACAAGGCAGTTAACCCACTGTTCCTAGGCCATCATTGTAAATAAGTATGTGTTCTTAACTGACTTGCCTAGTTAAATAAAGGTTAAAAATAAAAATGAATAAATAAAAAATTCAAAGCAGACGTCAGCCATTTTCCCCACAATTCATTACAGCCAACTACTCTTTGTGCTCCCTCTCTCTCTTCTCGCCTCTCTCTCTCTCTGTGGCAACATGGCCGACCACAGAGCTTGTTGGTGTCGATACCAGCAGAAAAATTATAACGATAATGGCCCCTCTTGACACACAGCCTCATGAAGGACTTATGAGGGACACGTCGAGCCATATACAAATCAATATTCCAGTGGCTCGATTGATTGAGCTGATTGATTTTTGTGGAGACTTATGTCTCAGCTCAGGGAGAAGCAGACACAGACACTGTTGCTGTGATGAGGAGGGGTGTAGATGGAGATCTGTAACTGATGAGCATGTGTGTATTTGGGGAGCTTGCCTCAGTGAGAAGGAAGGAGCAGGTTTAGCGCGGTGGCAGCGTGTGGGAGTGGTGCGGCAGTGGCAGCAGCAGTTATGCAATCACAGCATGGCAGCAGGAAACAGCACTCGGACTGCAGTCAGCACCAGCACAGTGCATGGTCAATATGGAGATCCCTCAGTGCTGTTGACAGCTACAGAACAGGCAGTTCCAGCCAGGTCCCTCCCCTCCCAGAGATCTGTCATATGTCATGACCTCTGGGGATATGATACCCCAAAGGTAGCCTTAAGATACCCTTTCCCCTGCAGTCAACACATAATGGAATATCTGTAGACCGAATCGGACCCCCCACCAGGTGTGTGTGTGCTTGTGTATGTGCGTGCATGTGTGTGTGTGTGTAGCTTATGCATACGTGTGTGTGTACGTCTGGGCGCGGGCATGTGTCCAAGGAATGGAGGATTGTGATGCAACAACCCTCTCATCTGCAACAACGACACGGTACTACAGATGTAGGATTTTAATTTGACCCCTTTTGCCGCAGGAGGAAACTAATTCTGCAGCAGGAGGATTTGAATATCTGAAGAAGTGGCTAATTAGAATCGCCGCCAGGGGAGCAGCTGGAAGTGGTGTTTGTATACAGTGCACACTGTAACTACACTTTACTGTATGTAGGCTACGTACAGGCAACAGTGTGACTCGTGTTAATTCTTATGTGGATTATCATACATTTTAAAAATTGTAGGGGGTAGATGCATTTTTCGTTAGGGAAAATACGTTGCTTTTTTTAGATCAATTGTATTATTATATGTTGAAGGCAAGCAGGCAGAATAAATGAATGGTTTTCTCAGTGCCTCTGTGGTCCAGTGGTTACAGCCACTGACCCTGGCACACATATGCCAGAGTTGGTGTGGGTTTGAATCTGGCCCTTTGACTCATGGATGAATGTCTATTTTTGACAGATTAATTCCTCTTGGTTACAGGGTTGATTCCTCTTGGTTACAGGGTTGAAACAGAAACAACTCAAAGGTTAACAGTTTAGGCATTAATTCAGAGTGGTTAAGGTTAGGGCTATGGTTGGGGGAAGGCTTAAAACAAAAAAATTAAAACGGCGCACCTATGGATCATCAGTATTCATAGTATTCTTAGTGAACTGCCATAGAGCAGTGGTCTAAGCAGCGCACTCCGAGCATCATGAGTGCTGGGCGATGTAGCGTCCAGCCTGAGTCCTCATTGGGCCCACAAGTTAATTGCATTTATTTCAATGTTTTCAAGAAGTAAAACAAATAGTCGGAAGATTTACACATCAAAGAAGTGTCTCAGCTCAACAAAGTCGTCTTTGGGTCGGCTCAAATGCATAAACATCTCGACAGCTTTACGAAATAACATATTAAAGCCACACAATACAGGCTTTCAATCCAAAGACCAGAATACATAGCCTAACTATAAAGCGTGGACGAGCATCTACACTGGAGGAAAGTGTATCGTTCTACAGTAGTGCTACATCTGTCAATCAACTGATGGCCCAAATCAGCTCATCAACTCTGACAGGGAAACACAGTAGCATATTATCCGTTTTCACATCTTTCATTATGTGACAATGATAGGCTAACGGGTAGCCTACAGAATGTAGCCTATTGGAATATAATCAAATAACAAGGGGCCTATTGCAACCATCGATGGCACTAGATTATCGCCAGCTGATGTCTCGTTAAACCATCAATACGCTCTAAATTCACCTGCACAACTGATCTCAATTGCAACCTTTATTGGTCACCTCTACCGCTGCCTGAAATATGATGTCGGTGTTACCTTCGTCCTGCTTGCAACAAAAGTAAATCGAGATATGTTCGCCCTCTGGCTGGTATTGTAATCGGAACAACGTAGTCCTTTTTAACAAACTAGGGGCAATTCATCTATTTGACAAGAAGTCCGTACAATATAATCCAATATAGAATTCCGTACAAAGTGTTTTCTCGTTTACCACAGCAAATCTATCGTGGCAGTTTACCCGACTCTTTGTATGAATGGAAACTAATGTTGGTGTAGCCTATTGTTATTATTTTATTAGTTTCCTATTTATGTTATCCAAAAGGGTCTGGTAAGGTCATTTCTTATCAAGACCGGGGGTAAAATATCCCTGGACTGTCCATTTGAAATGTGTGAATATATCAAGTCAATCTAGGGGATTGAGTTAGTTGTGCCAGTAGGGCGTGGCCTAGAATCCAACCCACGCCGACACAGTAGACCACCTATATGTGGCCCTAACCTCAAGACCATCATTTAACTCAATTTTGCTGCATTTCAAATACATGTTTGTACATTTGAATGTTGCAGTAATAGGACCTAGGCCTAGCGTTTGAGCGAGAAAATGATTTGGATAGCAAGCCCTGATCCAAATGACTCGACTGCCCCCGCATGGAGAGAAAGAGAACTGCTCTTTATCAGGGACTTACGAGGCTCATTCTAATTTCCTGATGCAGCAGGAAAATTCTCAGCGACAAAAGAGTGATCAAGGTAAGATCCGACATCTGGACAAACACACACAGACACACACACACCAGCGCATACATTGGCACACACACAATATGGAACGCACATGCACAGACATAAAAATTCCACAGAGCCCTCTTTCAGTGTACACGGACACATTGATGCATCCTTGATCAAGCCTTTTACCTGTGTTGTTGTTTAGTCCTGTCGTAACATATCGTCTCCCAGTTCTCTTACCACCTTGCTGTGTGTTGTTGTTGTTGGTGGTGGTTTTGGATATTACTGTGCTGTGAGGTGACAATAGTCTTGTTACAGGGTAAAGCTCCCATGTGCGTGTGAAGCTGATAACATGGCCCATTGGTCTCAGTTCGTCTGAGAGTAGAACAGAAGGTGTTTTGCCAGAGGGGTAGAGGAGGAGGAGGAGGAGAGGAGCGACGGAGGCAAGGTGATCATTCCTGTCTGTGAGACCCTGAGAAAACAAACGATGGAGGTGGAGGGAGGAAGGGAAGGTAAGATGGAGGCTGAGCTGTCGAAGGATGGATGCGTCACTCCTTCCTTTAGTCACAGTGATGGAGGACAGAGACTGGTGGTGGAGCCCACCTCTTCTTCTCCTCTGTCGGTTCCCTTCGTCCTTCAAACTCTCTCCCTCTCGCCCTGTCGTCTGCGGTGTGGCCGAGCAGCGGTTTCTAGCAGCTCCCTCTCCATCCCTCCTCCTGTCTCTTTCTCTCTGCCTGTCAGTCAGCCAGCCAAATAGGTTGTGTAATTACGTGTGCTCCTGTGATGCCTCTCTGGGTATCTTCCTCTCCTCCTCTCTCTCTCTCTCTCTCTCTCTGGTCTCAGAGCCTCAGGTCTTCAGGTACCCACTGCTGTCTTTCTTTCATCCTCTCTTCTTTTCTTCCACTCGTTATCTCTCCCCCAGTGGCGTCTATGTGCTCCTTTTCTCTCACGGCTGCCGTTTGTTAGCCTTGCTCCTCCTCCGCTGCTGTCAATGCGCCTCTGTGCACACACTCACACACTGGCTCACGCATACACACACACGCTTGTTCTCTGTTTCTGTCTCCCTTACCACCTCCTTCTCTTTCTTTCTCTCTCTCTCGATCTCTGTCTCTGGACCTGACAATTTCTATTGCATGTTTTCTCCTCCCCCTCTCTTGCTCTCTCTCTCCTTGCTCGCTCTCTTATCTTGCGCTCTCTCCCTCCCTCCCTCTCTCTCTATCTCTCTGCAGTCTCCGCTGCAGTGCCTCTGCAGGCTGGATCACGTTTTCTAGTTGCCAGTGAAATTATTTCAGCCAATGAGGGCCCTGAAAACCCACCCCCCTTCTACCCTGCACTCACTCACACCACCTACTGAAAGATGGAGGCTATGTGCAGAGAGCACTGAATCATACTCCATATACAATATTAATCCATCACACACAAACAAAAACATATTCTCGGTACACAGGCCAGGCACACAGGAAATACAGGAAGCTGCTAACAAATAGATCTGATCTGCAGAGTGCAGCACTAAACATAAATCCAATAAACAAATTCATTAAAATATGGAATATTTAACAACACAACACCCATGAATCATACTGCATCACATTACAGACCAACATACTATAATGAGCCTCACAGTTCATATAGGAAAAACAGATGACATAGTAAAATTAGCATTATATCTGCATTATTCAAAACAACATAGAAATGTTGAATACTCATGGTGAGATTTCACTGAAACGCAGTATCACAGAAACATGGGATATTCATGTCATTAGCTCGCTTTCACAAACACAAAGTGTCAGACACTTA
Organism: Salvelinus alpinus; assembly: GCF_045679555.1. Lineage (NCBI taxonomy): Eukaryota > Metazoa > Chordata > Actinopteri > Salmoniformes > Salmonidae > Salvelinus > Salvelinus alpinus. The sequence continues at coordinate 16,979,730 of NC_092103.1, read as the reverse complement.
AAAGCAGTGTCCCTGTCTGGCCGTCATGCCATAGCCTCAGCCATCACAGACTAGCATTACGTAACAAGGATTTTAATCAGTTTCCCATCTCCACAGGCCTGCATGTTGACCTATAAATAATCCTCAACTCGGATTGAAAAGATGATCTATGAAAGAATATCTGTGTGTGCTTCTGTATAACCCACACATTGAGAAAACGTTCCATTGAAGTTGCTTGATTCTTTATACTTTGACTATAAAAGAGATATCTGTGTCTCTCTCTTCACACATGTATTGTATGAGCTAGATACAGTAAGTGGCCTAATAACCTAATGTGTTTTTCAGTGTGTTAAAGGAATACCTCACGATTTTTCCCCAGAGTCAGATAAACTTTTTATTACCATTTTTATCTTTGCATCCAGTATGAAGGAAGTTAAAGGTAGTTTCGCGAGCCAATGCTACCGTTAGTAGAATGACTTGAAGTCTATGGTATCTACTAGCATGCTAGCAGTTACCATAGACTTCCAGTTATTCCTCTGCCGCTAGTTAGCAACTTCCTTTAAACTACACGCAGAGACATAACAATGGTATCCACTTGGGAAGTATACTCTGGGGAAGTAGATAAAGAGCTTCATTGCCAAAATCCCGATGTATCCCTTTAACAGTCTGAAAAACAAATTAGGTTATCTTTATGATGATGTTATGTTATTATTAGAATTGTTATTATTATTATGTTATTAGTGTTATTATGATGAAATAGGGATGGAAATCCACTTCATGCCAGGGGGAGAGTGTTACATAGTAAGAAAGATAGAGAGACAGTGTGTGTGTGTGTGTGTGTGTGTGTGTGTGTGTGTGTGTGTGTGTGTGTGTGTGTGTGTGTGTGTGTGTGTGTGTGTGTGTGTGTGTGTGTGTGTGTGTGTGTGTGTGTGTGTGTGTGTGTGTGTGTGTGTGTGTGTGTGTGTGTGTGTGTGTGTGTGTAACGGATGTGAAATGGCTAGCTAGTTAGCGGGTACGCGCTACTAGCATTTCAATCAGTTACGTCACTTGCTCTGAGACTTAAGTAGGGTTTCCCCTTGCTCTGCAAGAGCCGCGGCTTTTGTGGAGCGATGGGTAACGACGCTTCGTGGGTGTCAGTTGTTGATGTGTGCAGAGGGTCCCTGGTTCGCGCCCGTGTCGGGGCGAGGGGACGGTACTAAAGTTATACTGTTACATTGATGCTGTTGACCCGGATCACTGGTTGCTGCGGAAAAGGAGGAGGTTGAAAGGGGGGTGAGTGTAACGGATGTGAAATGGCTAGCTAGTTAGCGGGTACGCGCTACTAGCATTTCAATCAGTTACGTCACTTGCTCTGAGACTTAAGTAGGGTTTCCCCTTGCTCTGCAAGGGCCGCGGCTTTTGTGGAGCGATGGGTAACGACGCTTCGTGGGTGTCAGTTGTTGATGTGTGCAGAGGGTCCCTGGTTCGCGCCCGTGTCGGGGCAAGGGGACGTACTAAAGTTATACTGTTACGTGTGTGTGTGTGTGTGTGTGTGTGTGTGTGTGTGTGTGTGTGTGTGTGTGTGTGTGTGTGTGTGTGTGTGTGTGTGTGTGTGTGTGTGTGTGTGTGTGTGTGTGTGTGTGTGTGTGTGTGTGTGTGTGTGTGTGTGTGTGTGTGAGTGAGTGAGTGAGTGAGAGAGAGAGAAACTTCCAAAGCCATCACCTACAGAGAAATGAACCTGGAGAATAACCCCCTAAGCAAGCTAGTCCTGGGGCTCTGTTCACAAACAGAGCCCCAGGACAGCTACACAATTAGACCCAACGAAATCATGAGGAAACAAAAAGATAATTACTTGACGCATTGGAAAGAATTTACAAAAAAACAGCGCAAGCTGGGATGCTATTTGGCTCTAAACAGAGAGTACATAGTGGCAGAATACCTGACCACTGTGACTAACCCAAAATTAAGGAAATCTTTGACTATGTACAGACTCAGTGAGCATAGCCTTGCTATTGAGAAAGGCCGCCGAAGGCAGACATGGCTCTCAAGAGAAGACTGGCTATGTGCACACTGCCCACAAAATGAGCTGCACTTCTCAACCTCCTGCCAAATGTATGACCATATTACACAGACCCACAAAGAATTCGAAAACGAATCCAATTTTGATAAACTCCCATATTTATTGGGTGAAATACCACAGTGTGCAATCACAGCAGCAAGATTTGTGACCTGTTGTCACAAGAAAAGGGCAACCAGTGAAGAACAAACACCATTGTAAATACAACCTATATTTATGTTTATTTATTTTCCCTTTTGTTCTTTAACTATTTGCACATTACAACATCATATATAGACATAATATGACATTTGAAATGTCTTTATTATTTTGGAGCTTTTGTGAGTGTAATGTTTACTGTTAATTTGTATTGTTTATTTCACTTTTGTATAATATCTACCTCACTTGCTTTGGCAATGTTAACACATGTTTCCCATGCCAATAAAGCCCCTTGAATTGAATTGAAAATTGAATTGAGAGAGAGAGAGAGAGAGAGAGAGAGAGAGAGAGAGAGAGAGAGAGAGAGAGAGAGAGAGAGAGAGAGAGAGAGAGAGAGAGAGAGAGAGAGAGAGAGAGAGAGAGAGAGAGAGAGAGAGAGAGAGAGAGAGAGAGCGCAAAAATAATATGTGGATGTTTTGAGACGAGAGACAGATGCTTCTAAGATGGCAGTGTGTTAGAGGGACTGGGATAGCACCAACATGGGATAGCACCAACAGGCAGAGTTTTCTGTGTTCTTTTACAATTACGCCAGGATTCAATCGAAAATCTCACTATAGCACACTTGATGTTGAAGGGTTATGGTTGCGCTCAGCATTACAGCTGTAGGACACTATAATACCATTCTAGGGTTAGGGTTAGATGCAATATAAGGCAAGTGACTTCAGTGACTAATTCCTCTGAATACTCCAGGCCGCAGCGTCATACTACTTGTCAGACATAGAAATCTGAAACTGTTTAGGTCTACTGTGCGTTGGGGTGGGCTTGGTGTGGGGTTTGGGGCGTCCGTTGGTAGCTTTTGAGCATTTATTTGGAATCCTCATGTCTTAAAGGTACACTCAGTAAAATCATGTTGCCACGAGCGGCACCGGAGATATTGAGATGAGCAAGATGCAAGACTTCGCTCTCACATAGTCACACACAGTATCTGCTCATGTGCACGCGTTCGCGTCGTAGCCAGGGCACCAGAACAGCAGAGAAGTTGAGCCTCGCGCTTCAATTGTTGCAGAAATTGACACACTATGCTGTTTACTTTCTCCATCTACGTCATATCGCTGAGTCTACCTTCAATCAATGTTAGGAAGAGGTTTGGTCCAAATCGGATGTTGGGTGCTATATTTATTCAATATTATATGAATCCTATAAATTAAAATGGCCAATTTGGGTGCAATCCATAGAGTTCAAATTGTCTTTCAACAAAATAATCTGTTTCTAACTGCAGAAACCATTTTAGAACAATCTGCGAGGGTGGGTGTCATGGCTTGCTGAAATGACATGGAACAACCCTAATACCATTCTAGGGTTAGGGTACACTACTTGTAACAGGTATACTTAGGGCTCTATTCAATCTGTACAGTTGAAGCGTTTCAGATTGTGTGATTTAAATGTTAAGGTCATTTCTGATTGAACGGACATATGCAGCGGTTCACTGTGAATGCAGTCTGTTCTAATGCGGGAACATTTCCTTTAAATTTCAATCACGCTGTTAAAATGAACATCCGCGATGCGGATTGAATAGAGCCCATAGACCAAAAGAGTGTAATCCACCCCATGTGGCTGTGATATTTTACATTCTTGGTCCTCCAGATGCACTTACTGTTATGACAGGCAGGGGGCAGTAAAGAAAAGCATGGCTCGGGGGTGTGTGTGGGTGTGTGTGTGTGTGCGTGCGTGCGTGCGTGCGTGAGTGAAGTGGGTTATTACTCCAGTACCATGAGGAAATGTACTGCTCCTTCCATCTTTGAGATATCATTCATTAACACATAGCAAAGCAAAATGACAGCTAGAGGAAAGAGGAAACATGGCACCACTTTTGACCTTTGATCGCCAGGCTCCATTCACCGTAGTCAGTCAGAGATTGAATGTGTGATAATGAGTTTGTGAGTCCATCCCTCATCTCTGAAAAATAGGGTAGTTCTCAACCTTTTTCGAACTAAGGTAGAATACTTTATTAATTCAGTAAAAGAAGCTACAAGATACATGTCATACGTGTTCAATAAGTATATGTGTTGTATTGGCTTTTTTCCTCTTATTGCCAACAACATTTGATGTGTCAATGCCTTAAAATCCACTGGCTGTACAGTGTTATCTTGGTAATGATGCTCCTTAAATCTTAAATTATGCAAGTTTATTCCTACTGCAGCCCCACCTGGTGTTTGTAATATAACAAACTAAAGTAACTTCAAGAAGGGCAGAAAGTTCAAAGTGAACGTTGGATACCCTTGGACACCGAGTTCTATTCAGATCCTTCATCAGCACCATCATCAGTATCATCATCATTATCCTCTTTATCATCCTCATGATCTTCATTACACATTCAACATACATGTACATACGTTTACAGTCCACAAAGAACAAAGAACACCAAACGAAGGAGCGTTGTGACACCCAGTCGTTCAGGTATGGAGCTAGGCCAGTCGTTCAGGTATGGCGCTAGCCCAGTCGTTCAGGTATGGAGCTAGGCCAGTCGTTCAGGTATGGAGCTAGGCCAGTCGTCCAGGTATGGAGCTAGGCCAGTCGTTCAGGTATGGAGCTAGGCCAGTCGTTCAGGTATGGAGCTAGGCCAGTCGTTCAGGTATGGAGCTAGGCCAGTCGTTCAGGTATGGCGCTAGGCCAGTCGTTCAGGTATGGAGCTAGGCCAGTCGTTCAGGTATGGAGCTAGGCCAGTCGTTCAGGTATGGAGCTAGGCCAGTCGTTCAGGTATGGAGCTAGGCCAGTCGTTCAGGTATGGAGCTAGCCCAGTCGTTCAGGTATGGAGCTAGGCCAGTCGTTCAGGTATGGCGCTAGGCCAGTCGTTCAGGTATGGAGCTAGGCCAGTCGTTCAGGTATGGAGCTAGGCCAGTCGTTCAGGTATGGAGCTAGGCCAGTCGTTCAGGTATGGAGCTAGGCCAGTCGTTCAGGTATGGAGCTAGGCCAGTCGTTCAGGTATGGAGCTAGGCCAGTCGTTCAGGTATGGAGCTAGGCCAGTCGTTCAGGTATGGAGCTAGGCCAGTCGTTCAGGTATGGAGCTAGGCCAGTCGTTCAGGTATGGAGCAAGGCCAGTCGTTCAGGTATGGAGCTAGGCCAGTCGTTCAGGTATGGAGCTAGGCCAGTCGTTCAGGTATGGAGCTAGGTAAGGCGTTCGTAGCATTAGCCACGTGGCGGGGGTGTGGAGATTACAAAGTTAAGAGGTTAAGAGCGACCTGTACAGATGATGGATAGAGGGAGGGAGTGTAAGAGAGGTGGCAATTCACAGTGCGTTGTGGGCCTGTGAGTCTGGGGCGATTTCAGGGTTGAAAGAGGAGGCTACTCAAGATTATGGTTAGACAGTCCAGGGCAGTGGAGGTCCAGTATGAGGAGATGTTTAACCGTAGAAGCCGTGCAAGAAGACACAGACGCACAGGAGGATGATGGCGTTGGCATTGACCACGTTCCTCCACAGGGGTTTCTCTGAGGTGTCTGTGAGTTTCCTCTGCAGCTCAGCCTGCTCCTCAGCACTCAGCTTGGGAGCATTCGATTTCTCCAAGCCACAGAAGCTCAACACTGCCTTCTTACAACAGCCTGGCTCCTCTGTGGGCTCTGCACAGACACACAAACACAGGGATGAAGAAACAGTGTGTGGTTGTAAATGTGAGAAATAAAATCTGTATGTGTGTCATGGAGTAACAGATAGAGATTGAAGAGAGACCTCTCGTATCTTCAATATCCACAAAGGTAGGTTCTTGATTTTCTTTCCAATTGTCTAGCTCCAGATCCACCCTCTCCTCTGTGCTGTTCCTCAGCTGCCAGCACAAGCGGTGCAACTGGAGATGGAGGGAGGAAGAGGCACGGGACAAACACATGGGGAGAAATTAATTTAGAGATAGCAGAGAGACTGCGTTTTTATTCAATTAACATTCACGGATGGAAGAATAACTAAAAAAGTTAGACTATTGGGGGCAGTTGTAACTTACATGTTTGTCGTCGATGGGTTTGGTCATGAGAGAGATGCTGACTATCAGCAGGCAGGAGATACAGAACAGAATAATGGAGAAGTAGAGGTAGTGGACCCCACAGATGATCACTGGACAGTTAGTGGGGGTCACACAGCTTCCTGTCCCATAGGCAAACTCACTGATCATCCTGGTTAAGCCAATAGCCAGGCCTATCGTAAGGCCATAGAACACACCCTGAAAGTGGGGGGGTCTGTGACTCAACACATTTTCATGGTTCACTTCCAATTGCACAAACATCACGTATAACACAAACATACACAGGAACAAGGCAGTAAATGGTGAAAGTGGTAACCAGGGTCCTTTGAGCCTAGCCAGCAGAGTTCAGATAAACTACTTAAGCAATAAGGCCCGAGGGGCATGTGATATATGGCCAATATACCACGGCTAAGGGCTGTCGTTTTGCACGACGCAATGCGGAGTGCCTGGATACGGCCCTTAGCTGTGGTATATTGACCATATGTGGTATATTGACCATATACCACAAACCCCTCAGGTACCTTATTGCTTAATTATACAACCGGTTAAATTAACCAGTTCAAACCATAAGTAGCTCAATGAAACTAGTTTAAATCACACTGACTTTGGTTAAGTTAGAGACTCACCGGCTCATTGATGCGCTTACAGAAGATGGCGAGCATGAAGGTGGCGGCGATGGGCGGGGTCAGGTAGCTGGTGATGGACTGGATGTAGTCAAAGAGCTGGCCGCTCTGAGCAGACTGGACCACAGGGATCCACGCTATACTCACCCCGATCAGAACCAGGATAAACACCCTACACAGCCAAGAATAATACATAAATATTACCCATTTATCTAAATGCAAACATACACAAGCAGAAACATATACACGTGTATTAAAGCAAGTGAAGTCCAAAGAACTCGAGCAGGCTGAGCTGTGTGTTACTGTACCTCCCAGCGATCATGAGTTCCTTCTCGGAGGCGGAGCTGCGTATCTTGGTGTAAATGTCCATCGTGAACAGGGTGCTGGCACTGTTGAAGATGGAGGTCAGGGAGCTCATCAGAGACGCCATCATCACCGACAGCATCAGGCCTCGCAGACCTGCAGGAGAGAGGGGAGGATGGGAGGAGAGGGCAGGGAGGGGGGGGTGCAAAGGAGAACAGGAATGGAGGGAATGCGGATTAGGATAGGTGTGGAAAAGAGAAAAGAGAAGGAATGAAGCGATGAACAAATGTGATGGTTGATTGTATTGGCAGCAACAACTGTTTTCCTGGAATAAGGAGTAGTACTTATTGAATCCACTATTTGTAGCAGTAGTAACAGTGTTGTAGTAACATAGTCCCTGTGCAGTGCGGTGCCAGGACAACAACCTCTCCCTCAACGTGAGCAAGACAAAGGAGCTGATCGTGGACTGCAGCCGAACACGCCCCCATTCTCATCGACAGGGCTGAAGTGGAGCAGGTCGAGAGTTTCAAGTTCCTTGGTGTCCACATCACCATCAAACTATCATGGTCCAAACACACCAAGACAGTCATGAAGAGGGCACGACAACACCTTTTCCCCCTCAGGAGGCTGAAAAGATTTGGCATGGGTCCCCAGATCCTCAAAAAGTTATTTAGCTGCACCATCGAGAGCATCCTGACCGGTTGCATCACCTCCTGGTATGGCAACTGCTCGTTATCCGACTGTAAGGCGCTATAACGGGTAGAGCGTATGGCCCAGCACATCACTGGGGCCAAGCTTCCTGCCTTCCAGGACCTATATACTAGGAGTGTCAGAGGAAGGCCCTAATTTATTGATTTTTTGTGAAAGTCATAGACTGTTCTCTCCGCTACCGCACGGCAAGCGGTACCGGAGTGCCAAGTCTAGGTCCAAAAGGCTCCTTAACAGCTTCTACCCCCAAGCCATAAGACTGCTGAACAATTAATCAAATGGCCACCTGGACTATCTACATTGACACCCCCCCCCCCCCCCCCCCCCTTTGTTTTTACACTGCTGCTACTCACTGTTTATTTTCTATGCATAGTCACTTTACCCCTACCTACATGTACAAATGACCTCGACTAACCTGACTCGGTAACGGTACCCCCTGTACATAGCCTCGGTATTGTTATTTTATTGTGTTACTTAATATTACCTTTTTTTACCTTAGTTTATTTCGTAAATATTTTCTTAACTCTATTTCTTGAACTACATTTTTGGTTAAGGGCTTGTAAGTAAGCATTTCACGGTACGGTTGTATCCGGCACATGTGACAAATACAATTTCATTTCATTTGATAGTGGTGCTAGGTCTGTCATTGTTACTAGATGGACTAGTATCTTCTGTTACCCACCATTTGGCATGAGGTCCACCACCAGTTTGGGATAAGCAATGTTGGTGCAGCCAACACTGGCCCCACAGTACCTCAGACACTCCTCTGGTTCCACGCACGCCACCTCGTCTGGGTAGAGGATTCGGCTGATCATGCCAGGGAAGACCATGAGGAACATGGGCAGCAGCTTCAGGTAGCCACACAGGATACAGCCAGCCTTGACATGGGAAAGATTCTTGGCAGATAGACAGCGCTGGACAATCACCTAGGTGACAGGAGAGATAAAAGGCCTCCAGTGACTAAAGAGGTGATGGATTAAGTTTTCATGGTCAAAACTTAAGTATGGTGCCTCTGTATTGCTTGAATATGTCAATATCAAGAGTAGAGGGGAATGAAAGGGGTTTGAAGTGAAATGCACTCATCATTCCTTCCATGCACCATACAACCACAGATCTTCTGACAGGTACAAATGTGTGTGCAGCTTTTCTAGCGGAAATAGTCTTATTTAATAAGTCTGTGGGAAGGAAGTGCATTTGGGTCTAACTAAAAGCATGCTTCTCTGCATAAGGCAGCCACTTAAGCTAAGACAAGCTGAGAGCTGTTTGGAAAGAGTGGCCATGGTAATGATACACACATTAGTGTGTGTGTGTGTGTGCATGTAACTGAGGGAGGGTGTTAGACTTATTAATTCCCTACGGAGCAGTAGGCTACCTGATCAGTGCACCAGTACCAGGTGGCCTGGACAGTGAGGCCAAACACCAGGCCTGGCCAGGGCAGGTCCCCTGTCACCGCGTCCCTGAAGATGTGGAAGGAGTCAGGCCGAGGGGTGTAGCAGCTCTCACTGATGTTGACCCCAGTCAGAGTGGGTATGGCCTCCATGTAGCGCGTCTGGAAGTTCTCATAACCTCCCACCTCATTGAAGGCTGGGGAGACAGACAGAAGAGGGTTGGGAAAGAGGGATGAGAGAGGTTAGAGGAATTGGAAGAAGAGATATAGAGTTTTAGGAAAAGGAAAAGAGGCAATGAATAAATACATTACCATAACCCATGAGGGTGAATAAATACATTACTATAACCCATGAGGGTGAATAAATACATTACCATAACCCATGAGGGTGAATAAATGCATTACCATAACCCATGAGGATGAATAAATACATTACCATAACCCATGAGGGTGAATAAATACATTACCATAACCCATGAGGATGAATAAATACATTACCATAACCCATGAGGATGAATAAATACATTACCATAACCCATGAGGATGAATAAATACATTACCATAACCCATGAGGATGAATAAATACATTACCATAACCCATGAGGATGAATAAATACATTACCATAACCCATGAGGATGAAAGATCCCACGACCATGATGATGGTCTGCAATGTGTCTGTGTAGATCACTGCAGCCAGTCCACCTGAAGCAGAGTGCACATGGTGAGAGTCAGCACAACACAATCCCACTCATTACTCATACAGGGTTACAGTCAATGACTAAGCTGTGGAAAACCCCTGTAGTACTCATTTACACTGTAGACGTGATGTTTATTTTTTACTTTAATGATTGCCCTTGGTCAAAAAGGATAGCCTGTTAGTGGTCCAGTTGTTCGTTTGATGTTTGTCTATCATATAGACTCTATAACTCCCCTCAGTAGTTGTGTACGGTATATGAATATACATGTAGGTCATTGATATTCATTTGAGCACAATGGTAATAGAGAGGATACGGTGGCCTACATACATTTGCGTGGGGCTGCCTTACAGACTGAAAATCAAGCCCTAGCAAAGAATAACAGTGCACACAACGTTTGCTGTTGACTGCACCTCGAAAGCATCGATGTGTCACGTGTGCATGACAGTATTTGATGCTGTGAGTCACTCTATTTTCAGCAGTTAACTCACCTTCATGTATGATATTTACAAAACCTATACTAAACTCCACTACATGTTTATATGAGCATTATGGAAACCTAATCCTATACAGAGATTAAAAAAAATATTTAACCCTTAATTAACTAGGCAATTTACAATGACGGCCTACCCCGGCCAAACCGGAACCCGGACAACGCTGGGCCAATTGTGCGCCGCCCTATGGGACTCTCAATCACGGTCGGTTGTGATACAGCCTGGAATTGAACCAGGGTCTGTAGGGATGCCTCTAGCACTGAGATGCAGTGTCTTAAACTGCTGCGCCACTCAGGAGACAGTCTAGACTAATCTACATTACATGTTTATATGAGTATTATGGAAACCCAATCCTATACAGAGACAGTGTTGCGTTACTGACCTTGCTGATGGCCTGTCAGTGAACTAAAGTCCTGGAATTAATGCATCATTACAGAGGTGAACAACAAGGTTTTATCAGGGAGTATGGGTAATTACGCATGTGGTACAGGAGATAAACAGCCTTGGAGGAAGGCATTTGTGCCGTCAGACATAGTCTGCTATTAAGACTCAAATACAGCAATACAGGATGGACTTTACTCCACTCTGCCATGGTTACAGATAAGAACTCCATATTGGTTTAAATGGACATAGTCGATATAGGGCTCCTCTCAGTGAATTAGTTATATATCGCTGCTATACACTAAGTGCACAAAACATTAGGAACACCTTCCTAATACTGAGATGCACCCCCCTTTGCCCTCAGAACAGCCTCAATTCGATGTGGCATGGACTCTACAATGTGTGGAAAGCATTCTACAGTGATGCTGGCACATGTTGACTCCAATGATTCCCACAGTTTGGTCAAGTTGGCTGGATGTCCTTTGGGTGGTGGACCATTCTTGATACACACAGGAATCTGTTGAGCGTGAAAAACCCAGCAGCGTTGCAGTTCTTGACACACATTTAAACTGGTCCACCTGGCACCTACTACCATTTGTCTTGCCCATTCACCCTCTGAATAGCACACATACACAATCCATGTCTCACTTGTCTCAAGGCTTAAAAATCCTTCCTTAACCTGTCTCCTCCCTTTCATCTACACTGATGTAAGTGGATTTAACAAGTGACATCAATAAGGGATCATAGCTTTCACCTGAATTCACCTGGTCAGTCTGTCATGGAAAGTGCATGTTTTGTACACTCAGTGTATATCGCTGCTATATACAGTTATGTAGTGTAAAGTTGAGAGTATGTATTAATATACCTGTGACGGTGTATAGAGCAGTGATACTTAGCAGGAGAACCACAGCAAGGTAGATGTTAAGCCCGAGAGCCTGGTTAATAAAGATGGCTCCAGAAAACATATCTGCCTGAGAGAGAGAAAGAGAGATTGAGAGAGAGAGTGAGAGAGAGAGAGAGAGAGAGAGAGAGAGAGAGAGAGAGAGAGAGAGAGAGAGAGAGAGAGAGAGAGAGAGAGAGAGAGAGAGAGAGAGAGAGAGAGAGAGAGAGAGAGAGAGAGAGAGAGAGAGAGAGAGAGAGAGAGAGAGAGAGAGAGAGAGAGAGAGAGAGAGAGAGAGGGGATTAACGACAAAGGAAGGGCTTCTATATGGCTAGCACACGATTTTGGATGAAGAAAAAATTCAATACAATAACTGTCATAAACGAACAGCTGACTGAAGACCAGATGGCCGAGCATTCGTGAAGTTGAGTCTGTTTCTACGTACATAAATTAACATGGACTTTTAACAACGTGATGAAACTTTGTTGCCCCTTGCTGAAACAAGCAATAAAACTGTCCTTCTTTAGACTAGTTGAGTATCTGGGACATCAGCATTTGTGGGTTCGATTACAGGTTCAAAATGGCCAGAAACAATGAACTTTATTCTGAAACTTGTCAGTCTATTCTTGTTCTGAGAAAGGAAGGCTATTCCATGCGAGAAATTGCCAATAAACTGAAGATCTGGTACAACGCTGTGTACTACTCTCTTCACAGAACAGCACAAACTGGTTCTAACCAGAATAGAAAGAGGAGTGGGAGGCCCCGGTGCACAACTGAGCAAGAGGACAAGTACATTAGATTGTCTAGTTTGAGAAACAGACGCCTCACAAGTCCTCAACTGGCAGCTTCATTAAATATTACCCGCAAAACCGTTATTTTAATGGACATAAAAATTTGCTTTTCTTTCGAAAACAAGGACATTTCTAAGTGACCCCAAACTTTTGAACGGTAGTGTATATATACAGTGTACCTAGTTGTTTTTATGGACTGACCATCAGTAATATACAATGAACAGTGATATGAGTGACTCACTGAGATCTTAGTGAAGACATAGAGGAAGAGTGAGAGCACTGAGAGATAGATGCGGATGCGCTGGCCTCCGAACCGCTTCCTCAAGTACTCTGGCATGGTCACCACCTAAACACATCCAGTAGACATGACTACATTGTGGAATAGCACTTGATTATATGCTACAGAAATGTAAGAAATTGCATGGTATAATGGTAATTACACTGTAATAGCAGAAAAGGTTGTTCTCACCCCAGCTTTGATGTAAATGGGAACAAAGAGCCATCCAAGAATGATCACCACCACAAGAGCCTGAAAACACACATCCTAAGGGCTCAGATGGGGAATATATGAAATGACAGATTTTTTACTTTTTACTAGAAGTGTTACTACTTTCGCCCACTGCTGTTCTCTAGTATCGATCATATAGTGACATTTAACCTACAGGCTTATCAGCCCCAATATAGATAATAAACTATATTATGTAAAAAAAAAAAATGTTAAAAAAATTGCGCCTTTTATACAAATAATTGCAGAGTTCAATAGAAATAGAGATGATATGATAACAGAGATAGAGACGAGATGATAACAGAGATAGAGACGAGATGATAACAGAGATAGAGGAGATGATAACAGAGATAGAGATGAGATGATAACAGAGATAGAGATGAGATTAGATGATAATAGAGATAGAGATGAGATGATAATAGAGATAGAGATGAGATGATAATAGAGATGAGATGATTATAGAGATAGAGATTAGATGATAATAGAGATAGAGATGAGATGATAACAGAGATCGAGATGAGATGATAATAGAGATAGAGATGCGATGCGATGATAATAGAGATAGAGATGATAATAGAGATGAGATGATAACAGAGATAGAGATGAGATGATAACATAGATAGAGATGAGATGATAACAGAGATAGAGGAGATGATAACAGAGATAGAGATGAGATGATAATAGAGATAGCGATGAGATGATAATAGAGATAGAGATTAGATGATAACAGAGATCGAGATGAGATGATAATAGAGATAGAGATGAGATGATAATAGAGATGAGATGATAACAGAGATAGAGATGAGATGATTATAGAGATAGAGATTAGATGATAACAGAGATCGAGATGAGATGATAATAGAGATAGAGATGAGATGATAATAGAGATGAGATGATAACAGAGATAGAGATGAGATGATAACATAGATATAGATGAGATGATAATAGAGATAGAGATGAGATGATAATAGAGATTGAGATGAGATGATTACAGAGATAGAGATTAGATGATAACAGAGATTGAGATGATACTAGAGATAGAGATGAGATGATAACATAGATATAGATGAGATGATAATAGAGATAGAGATGAGATGATAATAGAGATTGAGATGAGATGATTATAGAGATAGAGATTAGATGATAACAGAGATCGAGATGAGATGATAACAGAGATAGAGATGAGATGATAATAGAGATGAGATGATAACAGAGATAGAGATGAGATGATAACATAGATAGAGATGAGATGATAATAGAGATAGAGATGAGATGATTATAGAGATAGAGATGAGAATATAATAGAGATAGAGATGAGATGATAATAGAGATTGAGATGAGATGATTACAGAGATAGAGATGAGATGATAACAGAGATATAGATGAGATGATAATAGAGATAGAGATGAGATGATAATAGAGATTGAGATGAGATGATTACAGAGATAGAGATTAGATGATAACAGAGATATAGATGAGATGATAACAGAGATTGAGATGATACTAGAGATTGAGATGAGATGATTACAGAGATAGAGATGAGATGATAACAGAGATAGAGATGTGATTATAATAGAGATTGAGATTAGATGGTTTACAGAGATAGATGAGATGATAATAGAGATAGAGATGATAACAAAGATAGAGATGAGATGATGATAGAGATAAGATGATAACAGAGATTGAGATGAGATGATAACAGAGATAGAGATGCGGTGATAATAGAGATTGAGATGAGATGATTACAGAGATAGCGATGAGATGATAACAGAGATAGAGATGAGATGATAACAGAAATAGAGATGAGATGATAATAAAGATAGATAATAGAGATAGAGATTAGATGATTACAGAGATAGAGATGATAAGTTTACAAGTTTACAATTGGCTCATTCATCCCCCTCCTCTCCCCTGTAACTATTCCCCAGGTCGTTGCTGCAAATGAGAACGTGTTCTCAGTCAACTTACCTGGTAAAATAACGGATAAAAAATAATAATAATAATAATAAAAATAAATAAAATAAAATAAAAATAACAGAGATAGAGATGAGATGATAACAGAGATAGAGATGAGATGATAACAGAGATAGAGATAAGATGATAACAGAGATAGAGATGAGATGATAACAGAGATAGAGGAGATGATAACAGAGATAGAGATGCGATGATAATAGAGATAGAGATGAGATGAGTGATAATATCAGGTACGTTTCAGGTACGTTTATGATGATGTTTGCATGAGAGGTTATCAGGGTATTTATTTACATTAGACGTTGCCACTCACATTCCATTCGAATCCGCCAATGGCAAGTCCACCTGCAGCCGCAGTCCCTGCGATGCCAACAAAATGCCCACTGCCAATGTTGCTAGCAAAGAGGGATGCCCCAATCTGGAGAGGAAGGACAGAGGAACGTTCAGGATCAATTTATACAGAAAGTAGTTATATTCTTTCACAGTTTTGGGATATGGAAGGTCATTGAGAAGAACTTCATTCATAAAGGAACATTTACAACAACAACAGGTGGACCGTGTTAGATAACGGGGCAAAGGTTGCCAAGTACATGGTCCATAGAAGGGAAATATGCAATTAAGTTAGACACCTCACATGTACTGGTACAATCAACATCAGTCATTAGTGAGTCATTAGGAGCAGTCTCAAATGAAGGGCATATGATTTATGGGCTTCCAACGCATCAAGATAAAAGATTATGACCTTGATTTAAGTATGAACTGGACACTTCCATGGAATACAGGCACGTATTAGGATAGTTCAGGAGAACAGGGTGTGTCTTTCCAAATATGGGCCAGTGTCATAAACAGTGGGCAGTAGATTAGAGCGAGTTCGATGCCTTTGAACGTAATAATGTATCAGCATTCAGGGCTCGAACCACCCAGTTTATAATATGTAATAGACTGTCCTAAGAGAAGACTTATACTCACTGGCCACCACACCATGCTTCTTCCTGCGAGGAAGAATCCACCTACGGTGGCTCGGTTTGTGCTCACCATAGCCTGCAAAGAGAGACGGGTTAATTGAGTTGTTTTGAGATACCATATTCATGTATCAGGGATCATGTTGATCAATAACCTTGTTGTTACATGATACGGTCGTTTGCACCTTTTTCAGTTATATATACAAGGTCAATATACATTTTTGTTTATATGGTGTTAATGTCACACTGATGGTTTACTACATCTTGTAAACATTGTTCGGGTCAATCATCAATCAGCACTAACCACTGGGCACACACTGGTTGAATCAAAGTTGTTTCCACATCATTTCAATGAAACTACATGTACGTTGAACCAAAGAGGAATAGATGTTACTTGTCTGTGCCCAGTGGGTGTGTAGTTAGTACTGTTGCGACTCTCCACAAGGCTGAAACAATATGACAAATGCAAAAGTATTCCTCAGCAATTTAATTCAAACATACTTGGTGACTTGTTCTATAAATGTCTGGCAATATTATACATTTTGCAGCTGGGCATAAATTGAAGCAATCCAGGGAATTCAATGAGAGGTCAGTGCACTTGGTAATCATAGGCTACTTAACACTTGGTATTCATAAGCTACTTGACACTTGGTTATCACAGGCTAATTGACACTTGGTATTCATAGGCTACTTAACACTTGGTATTCAAAAGCTACTTGACACTTGGTATTCATAGGCTACTTGACACTTGGTATTCATAGTCTACTTGACACTTGGTATTCATAGTCTACTTGACACTTGGTATTCATAGGCTACTTGACACTGGGTATTCATAGGCTACTTAACATGTGGTATTCATAGGCTACTTGACACTTGGTTATCACAGGCTAATTGACACTTGGTATTCATAGGCTACTTCACACTGGGTATTCATAGGCTACTTGACACTTGGTATTCATAGGCTACTTGACACTTGGTATTCATAGGCTACTTAACACTTGGTATTCATAGGCTACTTGACACTGGGTATTCATAGGCTACTTGACATACACTTGAGGAGAATTTCCGCATAATGTACCTGGCACAATGGCCCAATTGGACAATATCTGCAGCAACAAGTGTACTGCATGAGTCCAGCCATTAACCCATTAGTGATTATGTTTTTTGGAAGCCATCTGAATTACTTTGAATAGAAAGTGTAGAATATCATAATTCATATTTAATTTTTGTAAATATAAGGACATATTATCACTCAGAAGGAAACTCATTGAAACACTATCCAGATGCTTCTATTTTTTTATTTAAAAAAAAATCATATTCAGTATAGAGAAAACAACTTTTCTCCAGATTCAACTAAAACATGCTCTCTTTTCCTTTCTGAGGGATTAACTATTCACAGACACAGAGTTGTTTTAGTGTCAATGTGTCAATGGAAAGATTAAGGAACTCACCCATACTCCGACTGCCAGGACAACCAAAAAGTAGATCACAATGACGGAGATATCCGCCGGGTTGTTGAGAGCCGTGGTGCCATTGTTAGGCACACTTCTAACTAAGGACAACCCAAAATAATCCTGTGTCATTTTGTCTGTTCTGAGCTGCAGAGATGACCAGAGGACAGGTGTATTGTAGAAGCCTCTCTCCTTTACTGCTGTGCTACTGACTCCTCTGTCACCTGCAATGCTACTTATGTACTACTGACCCCACAGATAGGTATGTGTGTGCACGTGAGCACGTATGTACCTGTGCGTGTGGACCAGTGGAGGCTCCTCAGAGGAGGAAGGGGAGGACTGTCCTCAACAGTGAATTTCAGAAAAATGTAAATAGTGAAACATTTAAAAAGTTATCATTTTTAGATGAAACTATACTAACAATATTCACATCACCAAATAATTGATTAAAACACACTGTTTTGCAATGAAGGTCTACAGTAGCCGCAATATCACTCTGTAGGGTAGCACCATTGTGTAGCCGGAGGACAGCTAGTTTCCATCCTCCTCTGGTTACATTGACTTCAATACAAAACCTAGGAGGCTCATGGTTCTCACCCCCTTCCATAGACTTACACAGTCATTAGGACAACTTCCAGAGGACCTCCTCCAAACGGTCAGAGCTCTTGCAGCAACTGACATGTTGTCCACCCAATCAAAGGATCAGAGAATGAATCTAGTACTGAAAGCATAAGCTATAGCTAGCTAGCACTGAAGTTCATAATATGTGGTGAGTAGTTGACTCAAGGAGAGAGAAAAACAATAGCTCAACAGTTTTGAACAAATTAATTTATTAAAAAATGAAGGAGAAGCAAGAGAGAGAGAGAAAGAGAGAGATTTTGTATTTTTTCATTTTCACTTACCTAGCTAGTTTAGCCTACTCAAGCACCCTGCCCAAACAGGGTTAGCTCGCTGGCTATGTTAGCTAGCTGGCTATTGCTATCCAACACTGGAACTCTTCGAAGTCAAGGTAAGCTTTTGGTTTTATTAATTTATTGCCCGTCGGTGTAACTGCTAAACTCCTTGCTGACTGTACACTGTAATGCATGATTGTAGCGGGTTTACTAACACCTTAGTTCTAGAAGCTATGTTGACTATGACATTATTTAATATGGTGACAACGATGTAGGATATGTGTAACGGTTAGTGGTTATGATATGAAGGTTTGGTTTGGAAAGGTTTTTTCATCTGGTCACAGACAGCTGATGTGTTGTGCACTGAAGTCCACAAGCGCAGGGAAAAGGTGAGAAGAGGGGAGTGCGTAGATGCGAGAAGCAATTCTTCAATGATCAAAAGGATCATGCTGTTTGTATGTGGCTGCAATGAAAGTGAACTCTGGGTGTGATCAGGGGTGTATTCATTCTGCCGATTCTGTTGTAAAAACATTTCTTAAACGGAAGCAAAAGGAACAAAATATGAGAAACTTACCTGAATTTGTCCTATAGAAAAATCTTGTTTGCAACTGTTGGACAAATGATTACACCCTAGATCAGCTAGAGGCAACAAGAGTGTGCAAGGCAGTGTTGAATGTGTCAATGTCTGTCACCTTGATGACTCAAATTTCTCTCGACCTGTGCTCCTACATTGTAAGCTTTTATTCATAGGCTAGGTTGTAGCAAGCTCATGATGTGTATAGGTAAAATTCGACTATCATGTAGTAGTCTAAATCTATCGATGTTACATTGAGCTGGGTTAATTGTATATGAATGACAGTCATCCAATGTGCTGTAGTAGAAATAAGGCCAACCTCATAAAAAACAAATCATCCTCCCTCATCTTAAACGGCACCGACCCCCACTGGTGTGTTGGTTAATAGTGTGTTTGAGACAATGCAAAGAATGTGCTTTATGGCAAACAAAGGGTCATTGAAGGGGAAATCAACAGTTGCTACATCCATTTTTGGACTTATAAATTAATTATATGTACCCATTGATTCTTGAAGAATGTACAGTAACTTATGCCTCACGAGCTTAGTTCAACTGTTGTACCCTATCAGAACCCCAAATATAAGCTTGTTTTACTCCAATGTTTGTAAATAAACACAATATAGCATAAAAACGATCATTTTGACATCATGGTTGGTCAGTCCTTGCATTCTTAGCTCTGTCTAGGAATTTGAGAATGGTTGCATTTCTCCCAACCCATCCCTCAGCTTTTTACCATAACAGTGGCAGGCAGTAGCTTTGTTATTGTTTCTACTGCTGATTGACGCTTTAATGATCAACTAAACCGCAAATACTTAGAAGAAAAAAAAAATCCTATAAAAGACAACTTGTAAGCCACTCCACTTTCAGAATTACACTAACCCTAGACTGGTTGATATAACTCTGAAAGTAGGTGACTACTGTAGGTAGATACATCAACTGTGAAAGTGCTGTGGCAGCAGGTGAATTGTGGACTCCTGGGAGAAAGAGCACACCAAAGAGCATACAGGAAAAACAATATGTTGGGTTTTTGATAGAACACAACCATTAGGAAGGATTTATTGGCTATAATAGGACATGTTTAATGGGGAAATATAGTAATACTAGCATTAAATGTGTGTTAATGGACATGGCTGTTGACTGTAAGCCCAGGCCATGAACTCTTCTGTCAATATTATGATTTATTTCCACAAGGAAACAAATTCTGAATCAAGGTAACAGTCAATCAAAAAGGTGCTTTCTTCACAAAACTACCTCACTCACAGAGTAAACACACACAGATAGTGGGTTAATGATTACTCTGCCCCTCCATTCCTCTTCAGGTTGCTGGTGAAGACTTGAGTGTGCGTGTGATAAGGGGCTATCCATAAAATTGTATTAATCTCTCTCATCACAGCTACGAACAATCTTGTTCACATACATTTACATCAGCCATTAGTCTCTACAGGTATATAACATTTACAATGTCACTGTATGATCTTACCCTTGTACTGCTCCAAGGGTTGGGTAGATTACTTTTTCAATGTAATCCGTTACAGTTACTAGTTACCTGTCCAAAATTGTAATCAGTAATGTAACTTTTGGATTACCCAAACTCAGTAACGTAATCTGATTACATTCAGTTATTTTTAGATGACTTTTCCCTTAAGAGGCAATTGAACATCTATTGCAGGATAAATAAACGTTAAAGTTTACATAGCTGGCCATATATGGACGTACAATTTCACTTTATGGGTTGGTTATGTAGGCTTCTTCAAACCCATCGCTTTTTACAACATATAATAATACAATTAAATTATATCTTTACATTAAAAACCAGTCTATCAGAATTCCAGTCATTCCAATAAATGTTATACCCCTTCTTCTTCAAGAATAGGACTTGGAAATATGGTATATATAGATTAGCCAAGTTGTTTTACCTGAGTATAACCCCAAGACTAAGGACTTATTAGCCAGCCCTACTCTGTTGATTATGATTTTGTTGTCATGGTGAACTGATTGGACTCATTGATTCGAGTTGAAAAATAAATGCTGCGCTCATGGAATGGCATGCTTTGAGCACTACTGAAAAGTGCTATTTACATGTGAAAATGTATGCCATATGCAGCATTTGCTATAGGCCTATTGTTTACCTTTTTGTTAATGCCTATTTGATATCTTGATAATATGCAGCTGTTTAAAGGGCAAATCCAAAGATTTGGACCCATGATTTCAAAATGTTTGTTTTAACAATGTTATAAATTAGATATACACTACTGTTCAAACGTCTGGGGTCACTTAGAAATGTCCTAGTTTTTTAAAGAATAGCACATTTTTTGTCCATTAAAATAACATCAAATTTATCAGAAATACAGTGTAGACATTGTTAACGTTGTAAATGACTATTGTAGCTGGAAACAGCAGATTTTTCTATGGAATATCTACATAGGCCCATTATCAGCAACCATCACTCCTGTGTTCCAATGGCACGTTGTGTTAGCTAATCCAAGTTGATCATTTTAAAAGGCTTATTGAGCATTAGAAAACCCTTTTGCAATTATGTTAGCACAGCTGAAAAAGCCATATCTCAGACTGGCCAATAAAAAGCAAATATTAAGATGGGCAAATTGAACACAGACACTGGACAGGGGAACTCTGCCTAGAAAGCCAGCATCCCGGAGGCGCCTCTTCACTGTTGACGTTGAGATTGGTGTTTTGAGGGTACTATTTAATGAAGCTACCAGTTGAGGACTTGTGAGGCATCTTGTTTCTCAAACTAGTGTACTAGTTTGTACTAGTAACTAACTAATGTACTTGTCCTCTTGCTCAGTTGTGCAATCTGATTACAATATTTTTGCTGGTAACGTAATGGATTAGTTACCCATTTTGTAATCCCTTACATGTAACGGATTACATGTTACTCCCCAACCTATATCATCATCACCTGATGCATCTTCCCTGACCCTGAGCTTTTATCTCAGCAATTTCAAAGCCTGAACTATGCCCAACCTCACTCCTCCCTGAGATGATCAAGATAAGCCTGTACCAATATAAAAGACTGACAATTTAATTGATAGAACTTTGATTGGTTTTGGATCATGATTATTTTCTAATTCTTTCATCCTTGTATTCCTTGTAGTGGGATGTTTGTAATACCAGTCTCAGCATAGACCTATAAATCAATGATAAAGTCGAAAGATTGCAACAACAAAAAAATCCCTTTAATGGGGCTGTTACGTTATGGACCCTGTAGTCGGGAGGGTAAAAGTACCAGAAACAACCACCAGGTAAGTATCGAGTCTGGAGCTTAACATGGTAAAATGCCGCACAACAAAGAGCCAGGAAGGTAAAACAAAAAAGTGGTAAAACAAGCCAGGGTGGTGTTCAATTGGGCATATAGAATCAAAACTTTTGCAACAGAAAACTAAAATGAGTCATATTACACCTACTGTACATTTCACTCCAACAGAAGTGTGCAGCTAATTCATTGGAAATGTAGACTGCACCAAGACACCATTCTGACTTTGTCCATCAGGGGGAGGAATACAATGAGAACAGTCTCACAAAAAACACACACAGTGAACTAAATGTGTGTGTGTGTGTGTGTAATACAGAGATAATCGGAATGAGAAAATAAACATACAACAGGAAACATCATGACCAAATAGCTCATGACCGCAGGGCCACAGATTCACTCATGGCGACTGATGTGCACGAGCATGCTGTTCATCCAAGCATTCACACAGAACAGGGTATAAACCCACAAGTTCACAGGGTAGGTAATGTTTTAATGACCATACATTATTCATAATAATAAACAAATGTACTTGCACAACTGAAAACTCCAGACACTGTCCCATCAACCTTCAAAAAGGTGGACATTTCAAAATGGTATGATTGCTGGCACACACATTCACAGGGGCTAGCAGTGCACACAGAGATCAGAGGGCAGAGTGGAAAGGGCAACAGACAGGAAATCGAGAGGAGGAACAACAGACAGACATCTTACATTGACAGGGGGGCATAGAAAGGGTTCAAGTCAAGGAGGAGATTACAACCACATTCTGGTCAATAGTAACATTTCCACTATGCTGTGTAACGTAATGAAATACATTTTCCCTAATTAGAATTACAGACATCCACTCATGATCGATACTAAATTGTCCTCACGAGAACATCCTGTGGAAATGTCACTTGAATACCAACTAGTCAGTTAATTATCAGCAACTATGGAAGGGAGGGGATGGAATGGATCGAAGCAGAAAAAATACCACCTAGCGCACAGGAAGTGGGCCAGGGACAGAAAGGCTTGGAGGACAGAAAAGAGGGAGAGAGTTGAGGAGGACAGTATGAGAGGGTGAATGCAGCAAGGGAAGAGGTGAGAATGTAGGACAAAAACAACAGGCCACTAGAGAACAGATTATTCCTGATGAGGCCTTAATTGAGCATGATAATGGCACAAAGAGGTGAGCGATGAGGAAGAGATTAGAGAACAAAAGATCTGAAACTAGTAAAGCATGGGGGGGGGGGGGGGGGGGCAGTGGGAAGGGGAGTGGCTAACTCTAGCTAAAGACTATCAGGGGTTAGGAGGAGGTGGTCTCAGGGTTGGGCCTCTCCCCCCTCGCTGTCCTGCTGGTCGCTGGTCCACAGGGTCAGGTTGTCCCGCAGCAGCTGCATGATGAGGGTGGAGTCCTTATAGGAGTCCTCGTTCAGATTGTCCAGGTGTCCGATGGCCTCATCAAAGGCCTCCTTGGCCAGCTTGCAGGCCTCCTCGGGGGCGTTTTGGATCTCGTAGTAGAACACAGAGAAGTTGAGGGCCAGACCTAGGCGGATGGGGTGGGTGGCCGCCATGCTCTTGCTGATCTCGTAGGCCTCCTTGTAGGCTCCCTCGGAGGACTCCACGGCGGAGGTCTTCTTCTCGGCCGTGGCCACCTCGGCCAGGTAGCGGTAGTAGTCGCCCTTCATCTTCAGGTAGAACACCTTACTCTCCAGCTGGTCTTCTCCACAGCTCTTGATGAGGAACTGGTCGAGCAGGTTGAGCACGTCCTGGCAGACCGTCTCCAGCTCCTTCTCGATGGTCTCCCGGTAGGCCTTCACCAGCTCCAGCTTCTTGTCGTTGCCGTCGGCCATGGCCCTCTGCTCGATGCTGGAGGTGACGCGCCAGGAGGACCGCCGGGCTCCCACCACGTTCTTGTAGGCCACGGAGAGCAGGTTGCGGTCGTCGTTACTCAGAGGCTCACTCAGCTCAGTCACCTGGTGAGGACATAGAAGTGTTGCAAAGAATGGTGTCAGGATGTGAAAATGCTACCATATCATAAACCTTCCAGAAATTGAACAAATGTACCATTGACCTAACATTCCTATCCTGAAGAAAAACTCTATAAATGTACCAATGACAAAGGTGTGACGTTGCAGGGTGCATGCATGCCTAGCTGGAGAAAGCCTAGACTGTGCTGTATTTGTGGCTGAAGCTGTGCTTGATTCTTAACTGTGAATATTAAACGCTCTTTTTTATATAAAGGTGCTCGTCTTATGCCTTTTGAGAAACAGGCTACATTTAAATCATAAGCAGAATATGTATCCATCATCATCGATACATCAAACTGCAGCCATTTCCACCCTTGCAGACAGGTTTGTGGGTGCGTTTGTAAGGAGCAAAATCTGGTCGTTGATAAACTTCCATCATATTTGTTCGTAATTTAAGAAATTGTACCCGTCTGGCATAAATTTGACGACTATTCTGTATATTAGTTTATTACAGGAAAGGTAAGACCAGCTTTCAAGCTTGGAATATCTAGGTTTATTCAATCAGCCCAAAGTGCTGTAGTGAATGAACGCACCCAACGTGTGTCCCTGTTCAGCCTCTAGGCTAGTGCTGCTACTACTGCATCGTAGACCAGCCGTAGCCACGAAACCAGACCACCACCAGTTTCATTGTTAGCTCAGCTAGCTCTTCAGCTACCACATTCACTTCTAAAAAAATATATGGCTAAATAACATAGCAACAGAAGCGAAATAGCCAACCTTGGTACTGTGTGCACCAGGTTTCACATTGATTTATGATATTGCACAGAATTCTGGAAATTATTTCTTAGATTAAGACTATAATCCCAGTTACTATAGTTAGTTAGCTAGTTAGCAAGAGGCTACATTGTCTGACTAGTGAATAGTGTAATAATAGATAACCTTTGTTACAAACTGATATGAATTACTGTCACATTTGGCCATTCTTCCAAGTGAGCTGCATTGCTCATTATGCAAAATTATGTCTACCTGTTTCATCGCTGAGGCCATGTCATCGTACCGCTCCGCCTGCTCAGCCATACGGGCTCTCTGGATCAGTTGCTCTCTATCTGCCATTGTCGCTGTTGATGTGCCGAGGGTCGGGCAGTCAGTTCCAAGATACGGGAGGCTATTGACGATAGCTAGGTGTATTCGAAAGCAATGTGTATTTTCCCGATGACGTCCTACACTACACACAGCACATCAAATGTCACTGCGGATTATCTCTAAAAACCCACTTACAATACTAGCTAAACAATGGTGAAACAATACGCTTTTTAATGCTGCCGAGGCGCAAATTAGAATTAAGATAATCAGTGACTCCCCTCCAAGTCCTCGCTCCAACCCCTAACCGACTCTATCTCAACACCCGGTGGCTAACTAGCTACTGCGGCCTCCCACTGCTATCGACATGGAGTGCTGCTCCAAGAGTCCTGTCTATCCGGGGCGGGGGGGGTGAAGGCTGCTGCTGATATTTCAAGATGACGTCACTTTCTAAAAATAGAAATGTACGCTGCAGGCGTGCACCTGCGCAGTGCAACGTACTGCATCGGTTGCAGCAACTGAGAGCGCGTGCGTGTAGGGTTGCAGCTAGCGTGACCTCACATATGGCATACAAGTAATGGTTCCAGCATAGTAGGATGGAGATGTGAACATATAGGACATAAGCAGTGCCTTCCCTTACGTCTACCCAGTCCCAAAGCCATGATAGCATTTATGCCAACCGCTGTAATGTACAAAACATGATACTGAAAGGTGCAGAAGACCTCTGTGTTGCTGACAAGTGTTCCCTCCCCTCATCCCTAAAAGGAAATCACTCCCCATTCCAGCGTTGCATCATCTCTTCCCTGTAACTGGGTAGGAGTGTATGACACACTTCTGTATATTATCAGCGATGTGATATTATTCCAAGAATGTAGCAGAACATCTAGCTACCAGCAGTGTTGGGGAGTCGTGAGCTAAATGTAACTAAAATATAAATGCAACAGGTAAAGTGTTGGTCCTATGTTTCATGAGCTGAAATAAAAAGATTGCAGACATTTTAGATACACACAAAAAACGTATTTCTCCCAAATGTTGTGCACAAATTTGTTACATCCGTTAGTGAGGATTTCTCATTTGCCAAGATAATCTACCTAACAGACAGGTATGGCATATCAAGAAGCAGATTAAACAGCAAGATCATGGGCTCCTGAGTGGCGCAGCGGTTTAAGACACTGCATCTCTGTGCTAGAGGCATCCCTACAGACCCTGGTTTGATTCCAGGCTGTATCACATCCGGCCGTGATTGGGAGTCCCATAGGGCGGCGCACAATTGTCCCAACGTTGTCCGGGTTTGGCCGTCATTGTAAATAAGAATTTATTCTTAACTGACTTGCCTAGTTAAAAGATGAAACATTACACAGGTGCACCTTGTGCTGGGTGCAATAAAAGGCCGCTCTATAATGTACAGATATCTACATTTTTGCAATTGGCATGCTGACTGCAGGAATGTCCACCTGAGCTGCTGCCAGAAAACGTAATGTTCATTTCTCTACCATAAGCAGTCGTTTTAGAGAATTTGTCAGTACGTCCAACCGGCCTCACAACCACAGACCATGTGTAACCACGCCAGCCCAGAACCTCCACATCTGGCTTTTTCACCTGTGGGATCATCTGACACCAGCCACCCGGACAGCTGATGAAACAGAGGAGTCTGAAATAAAGCCCTTTTCCCCCCCCTTTTGTGGGGAAAAAGTAATTCTGACTGGTTGGGCCTGGCTCCCCAGTAGGCGGCCCTATGTACAATTTGCAGACTGCAGTAGCTTGGTGGTAGTTGAACTAAATTCAAATCTAGGTAGTGTTTATTACTTTTTTGCCATGTAGCGGTGTAGCTAACTGAGATTCCCTAAAAATGTCAGTTAGTTCGTAGCAAGTTAGGAGAATTTAGGTTAAGGTTAGGACAAGGATTAGGGAAAATGGTCTCCTAAACTTTTACAAAGTAACTTTAGTTAAACAAACTATATTTTTCTTAAGGGTAGCTTTAGTTTATCTTAACGTCTTCCAGTGTGAAGTAATTGGTAGCTTGGTAAACTATATTTTCAGAGTAGCTTCCCCCACATCGGCTACCAGTCACTGAGAAGGGAAACTAGCATTACATTATCTCCATGCAATAAAACATCCTGAACAAACCCCATAACAACCTCTTGATATTTATTTTGTATTCATTTCTGCAACAAATGAATACTCCTCAAAGTTTTACATTTCACAGTTGCACTCGTAAACACATCATGCACAATTGAGAGCATCCTGCCGGGCTGTATCACCGCCTGGTATGGCAACTGCACCGTCCGCAACCGCAGGGCTCTCCAGAGGGCGGTGCAGTCTGCCCAATGCATCACCGGGCGCAAACTACCTGCCCTCCAGGACACCTACAGCACCAGATGTCACAGGAAGGCCAAAAAGATCATCAAGGACATCAGCCACCCGAGCCACGGCCTGTTCACCCCACTATCATCCAGAAGGCGAGGTCAGTACAGCTGCATCAAAGCTAGGACCGAGACTGAAAAACAGCTTCTATCTCAAGGCCATCAGACCGTTAAATAGCCATCATAGCCGGCTTCCACCCGGTTACGCAACCCTGCACATTAAAGGCTGCTGTCCTATATACAGTTGAAGTCGGAAGTTTACATACACCTTAACCAAATACATTTAAACTCTGTATTTCACAATTCTTGACATTTAATCCTAGTAAAGATTCCCTGTCTAAGGTCAGTTAGGATCAGCACTTTATTTTAAGAACGTAAAATGTCAGAATAATAGTAGAGTGATTTATTTCAGCTTTTATATCTTTCATCACATTCCCAGTGGGTCAGAAGTTTACATACTAATTGAGTGTATCTGGTAGCGTTGCCTTTAAATTGTTGAACTTGGGTCAAACTTTTCAGGTAGCCTTTCACAAGCTTCCCACAATAAGTTGGGTGAATTTTGGCCCATTCCTCCTGACAGAGCTGGTGTAACTGAGTCAGGTTTGTTGGCCTCCTTGCTCGCACACGCTTTTTCAGTTCTGCCCACAAATTTTCTATATGATTGAGGTCAGGGCTTTGTGATGGCCACTCCAAAACCTTGACTTTGTTGTCCTTCAGCTATTTTGCCACAACCTTATGAAGTATGCTTGGGGTCATTGTCCATTTGGAAGACCCATTTGCGACCAAGCTTTAACTTCCTGACTGATGTCTTGAGATACTGCTTCAATATATCCACATCATTTTCCTACCTCATGATGCCATCTATTTTGCGAAGTGCACCAGTCCCTCCTGCAGCAAAGCACCCCCACAACATGATGCTGCCACCACCGTGCTTCACGGTTGGGATGGTGTTCTTCGGCTTGCAAGCTTCCCCCTTTTTCCTCCAAACATTACGATGGTCATTATGGCCAAACAGTTTCATCAGACCAGAGGACATTTCTCCAAAAAGTACGATCTTTGTCCCCATGTGCAGTTGCAAACCGTAGTCTTGCTTTTTTATGGCGGTTTTGGAGCAGTGACTTCTTCCTTGCTGAGCGGCCTGTCTATATAGGACTCGTTTTACTGTGGATATCAATACTTTTGTACCGGTTTCCTCCAGCATCTTCACAAGGTCCTTTGCTGTTGTTCTGTGATTGATTTGCACTTTTCACACCAAAGTACGTTCATCTCTAGGAGACAGAACGCATCTACTTCCTGAGCGGTATGACGGCTGTGTGGTCCCATGGTGTTTATGCTTGCGTACTATTGTTTGTACAGATGAATGTGGTACCTTCAGTCGTTTGGAAATTGCCCCCAAGGATGAACCAGACTTGGAGGTCTACAATTTATTTTGACTTTCCCATGATGTCAAGCAAAGAGGCACTGAGTTTGAAGGTAGGCCTTGAAATACATCCATAGGTACACATCCAATTGCCTCAAATTATGTCAATTAACCTATCAGAAGCTTCTAAAGCCATGACATCTTTTTCAGGAATTTTCCAAGCTGTTTAAAGGCAGTCAACTCAGTGTATGTAAACTTCTGACCCACTGGAATTGTGATATAGTGAATTATAAGTGAAATAATCTGTCTGTAAATAATTGTTGGGAAAATTACTTGTGTCATGCACAAAGTAGATGTCCTAACCGACTTGCCAAAACTATAGTTTGTTAACAAGACATTTGTGCAGTGGTTGAAAAACGAGTTTTAATGACTCCAACCTAAGTGTATGTAAACTTCCGACTTCAACTGTACAGACTTGGAATTACCGGCCACTTTAATAATGGAACACTAGTCACTTTAATAATGTTTAAATAAAGCTTACATACTGCTTTACTCATCTCATATGTCAATACTGTATTCTATTCTACTGTATTTTAGTCAATAACATCTGCTAAATATGTGTATGTGACCAATAAAATGTGATTTGATGTAGAGACCAGGTTCAGATGAGTTATTTTATTATTCACTTGATGTGAAGAAAAAGTAGCAGCTTAGTAACAGGACCAGAGGAAGCAGAGTCTCTGC
Organism: Salvelinus alpinus; assembly: GCF_045679555.1. Taxonomy (NCBI): domain Eukaryota; kingdom Metazoa; phylum Chordata; class Actinopteri; order Salmoniformes; family Salmonidae; genus Salvelinus; species Salvelinus alpinus. The sequence continues at coordinate 16,950,162 of NC_092103.1, read as the reverse complement.
TCCTCATGCATAGTCTTCATATTAACTGTCATAGCACTTTACCTGCCACCTTGACCTAGATGCAAAGCACAAGTCCTGCCACAGATGGGACATAGCACACTTATACAAGGTGTTGTTGAGGAGAATTCTTCACAAAAACCTCAACACTGCAGCCAATGCATTCCCATTTCAATAGATTTGTCTGTCTCTCCCAGTTTCACCTCTCCATCTCATCTTCATGGAGCACTAGCGTTCATTTTCTCCTGGCAGCTGTCCCAAAAGTTCACCAGCCTCTTGTCTTTGTTGGCGCAGAAGTCAGTGAAGTCTCTGAGCAGGCGGTCAGCCAGCTTCTCATCCCCAAGCACACCCGTCCTCCAAGCCTTGGTCAGCATGGTATTGTAGGCCCAGTAGTAACCCACCAGCTCTTCCGAGCCAAACAGGCCCTGACTGGCTGATGCTGTTGAATTCCTCCTCCTCCGCTGCTGCCCGCTAGAGTACTTCCTCTTGGAGTAGGGCAGCTGGAGGAACACTGTGCCTAGAGAGGGAGGTAGAAGGGGAGCAGGGAGTACAAAAAGAGAGAAAGAGGGGCAGGAGAACAGTACTGTGAGGGAGGGTGTTAGCAATATCAAAGGGCATATTGAAAAAATATGTGTGACAGAATTAGAAATTATGCTCATCTTTGTGTTAATATGTGCCTACCTGTTACATGGATGTATTGGGGTTTGTTCTCTGACGGGAAGTTGAAAGCAGAGGCAGAAAACTTGTCTTGGACAAAACCGAATCTGAGCGAGACAGGTAAGTGAGAGAATCTTTGGATAAATACCTAAAGCCCTTTGCAGCACATATAGTGCCTCAGAGTTTTATTTATAGATATCTCCATCCCATGTTTACAGAGAACAACAAAAAAGTGTCACTGTCACACACCAGATAGGTGGAGTGAAATGTGTAGTTTTACAGGGTGAGCCGTAGTAGTGCGTCGCACCTGGAGCAAATTAGGATTAAGAGGCTTGCGCAAGGGCACGCCGACAGATTTTTCACCTTGTCGGCTCGGGTATTCGAACATGCAACCTTTCGGTTACTAGCCCAACGCTCTAACCGCTAAGCTACCTGCTGGCCTCTAAACTATGTATAGAGAATCACCTACCGGTATAGTATGGCCTCCTGAAAGAGCTGCATTCTATCCCAATACGTCTCTGGTTCAAACCCTGTCAAACAATTATCACAGGGGAATAATATTGACAAGCATGAACACCCAAAGCAACACCCAATAAGTTGTTTATGCTTATGCCCCTGTACGTTTACTTACAATCTATGTTAAAGACAGGTGCTCTATAAAATGATGGAGACAAATTGTGGACAGTCGTGGCCAAAAGTTTTGAGAATGACACAAATATTAAATTTCTAAGTTTGCTGCTTCAGTGTCTTTAGATATTTTTGTCAGATGTTACTATGGAATACTGAAGTATAATTACAAGCATTTCATAAGTGTCAAAGGCTTTTATTGACAATTACATGAAGTTGATGCAAAGAGTCAATATTTGCAGTGTTGACCCTTCTTTTTCAAGACCTCTGCAATCCGCCCTGGCATGCTGTCAATTAACTTCTGGGCCACATCCTGACTGAAGGCAAACCATTCTTGCATAATCAATGCTTGGAGTTTGTCAGAATTTGTGGGGTTTTGTTTGTCCACCCGCCTCTTGAGGATTGACCACAAGTTCTCAATGGGATTAAGGTCTGGGGAGTTTCCTGGCCATGGACCCAAAATATCGATGTTTTGTTCCCCGAGCCACTTAGTTATCACTTGCCTTATGCCAAGGTGCTCCATCATGCTGGAAAAGGCATTGTTTGTCACCAAACTGTTCCTGGATGGTTGGGAGAAGTTGCTCTCGGAGGATGTGTTGGTACCATTCTATATTCATGGCTGTGTTCTTCGGCAAAATTGTAAGTGAGCCCACTCCCTTGGCTGAGAAGCAACCCCACACATGAATGGTCTCAGGATGCTTTACTGTTGGCTTGACACAGGACTGATGGTGGCGCTCACCTTGTCTTCTCTGGACAAGCTTTTTTCCAGATGCCCCAAACAATCGGAAAGGGGATTCAGAGAAAATGACTTTACCCCAGTCCTCAGCAGTCCAATCCCTGTACCTTTTGCAGAATATCAGTCTGTCCCTGATGTTTTTCCTGGATAGAAGTGGCTTCTTTGCTATCCTTCTTGACACCAGGCCATCCTCAAACAGTATTCGCCTCACTGTGCATGCAGATGCACTCACTCCTGCCTGCTGCCATTCCTGAGCAAGCTCTGTACTGGTGGTACCCCAATCCCGCAGCTGAATCAACTTTAGGAGACGGTTTTGGCGCTTGCTGGACTTTCTTGGGCGCCCTGAAGCCTTCTTCACAACAATTGAACCGCTCTCCTTGAAGTTCTTGATGATCCGATAAATGGTTGATTTAGGTGCAATCTTACTGGCAGCAATATCCTTGCCTGTGAAGCCCTTTTTGTGCAAAGCAATGATGACGGCACATGTTTCCTTGCAGGTAACCATGGATGACAGAAGAAGAACAATGATTCCAAGCACCACCCTCCTTTTGAAGCTTCCAGTCTATTATTCGAACTCAATCAGCATGACATTAGAGTGATCTCCAGCCTTGTCCTTGTCAACACTCACACCTATGTTAACGAGAGAATCACTGACATGATGTCAGCTGGTCCTTTTGTGACAGGGCTGAAATGCAGTGGAAATGTTTTTGGGGGATTCAGTTCATTTGCATGGCAAAGAGGGACTTTGCAATTAATTGCAATTCATCTGATCACTCTTCATAACATTCTGGAGTATATGCAAATTTCCATCATACAAACTGAGGCAGCAGACTTTGTGAAAATTAATATTTGTGTCATTCTCAAAACTTTTGGCCACGACTGTACAATGACAGTGGTGTAAAAAGCTCCTAGTGTTTCCTCACCCTCAAACAGGTTGTCGCTGCTGTCCCTCAGCAGACGGTGGACGTGGAGAGGGATGAAGAGCTGGGCCCGCAGCGGGTCACCATATAGGTAGGAGGGTAGGGCAAAGGGCACCTCCAGGACGGGCACCAACAGGAACCCACAGGAGGCAGCCTTTCTGTGCCAGCCTTGGACCTGTCGAGATGGGAGTATGGTGGAGAGTCGAGATAAACATGGGTCTTGTTGTCAAACTCTCTCGTCCAAGCAAGCATAATGTGATGTGTAGTGTTGTGATGTCGGGAATTAGTGAGCTGTTTTGAGCCCTAATGGTTTAATTATCAGCTGGCATGCCTTGTATGACATCCTGAAATATTTAATTCAGCCGTTTACTACATATCTGTGGCAACATCAAGAAACATCAAGAAACATGTCAGTAGGTCTTAAAAAGATCTTACATTAAATAATTCTGACAGGAAGTCTTAATCTTAGTCTTAATGTGTAGAGTGCTAGACTAACTTCTTGCACTGGTGGCATTACCAACGTTTTCAGTCGATGGCACTAGCACATGATTTGGTCGCACCAATTAAATTGGGCCGTTTTTTGGGGAAGCATTTAGAAATGTAAATTCAAACAAAGCATGATGAATGAACTGCGCATCGCAAACATTCAACCAAGACTTCGGACCAAACCTTTTGAATACCTGGTTTGCATACCCATTGCTGTTAGAATACATTTTTATAAAAGCACATTGTGAACCAAAAACAAACATGACCAGATAACAAAAAATTCACTGGCTCCCTCGCGACCAATAAAACATTGTCATGTCAAAGGGTCGCAAATGCGAGCGTTTTGGTCACAGTTTGAAGCCCTGAGAGTGTCTCTAGTGATTCAATGGACATTCCCCCTCTGTCTGTCTTTGTCTTACCATCTCAAAGAGAACAGCTGCAGTGACGGCCATCCAGTGCAGCTTGACCTCGAAGGCAGCGTTGAGGGAGAAGTTGCCATGGTAATAGCAGCTGCACCACTCGGTGCGGTCGCTACGATTGTTAACGTCCACATCCAAGGTGACTGTCTTCTGCTCTGGTACAGTGGCAGCTGAGGAGAGAGACAAGGAGGGAGGGGAGCGAGAGAGCAAGGGAGTAGAGGGACAGGCCCAGAGATCAGGCCCAAAGGGAGAGATGGTTGTAGAGATGGACAGGCAGGAAAAGGACATTTACATGGATATTATGAGATTAAGAGGGTGAGAGTTGTTGGAGTATACGGCACAAATGTTTGTGATGGAGTTAGAAACTTCACAAAGAATGTTAGTAAGTTAACGAAAGTCAGTGAAGCCACAATATTCCACCATAGCATCCTCTCTTGCCTGGAAATACCTCTTATGCTCAGAATTTCTCTCCAGGGTTGGGGTCAATTCCATGTCAATTCAGGTTGAGTACACTGAAATTCCAAATCAATTTCTCTTCAACACCTTTCAGTTAGGACAATTTGAAATTTGTTTTACCTTCTGAATTGACTGAAATTGAAATGGAATTGACCTCAAACCTGTTCTGTACTGACTATGTGCTAATGATGCATACATTTAGAATGCTACTCCAAATTACATCACAATTCTTTAGAAATCCTGATTTGTTTGTCCATATGATTATTTAATTCTGAAAAGGTTAGTGTGTTATTTAAAAAAAAATAGGCCTATAGGTTAAATGACCAGTACACTGTTAATCACTGGAGACAACACAAACATGGTCATCATGACAAACATACGCATTCAATACATTCTTTCTACAGCTAGATTTTGGTGTCATTGTGATTTCCTGGAGAGGAACCATTGAGTTTATGTATAAATTACTATATTTTAAGGTACAGAATAATGATTCAGAACTCATAATCTCACAGAAATGTGTCCAAATAAACCAGATTTTATGGGAGAAAAGTTTTGCATTTATCTTTTCAGCAATGTTGGGTATAATGACCATATCTGTTTTCTGAGCAGATGGGGGCATAGCCTACAGTTGGAGGTGTTTCTCTCCCAGTGTTAGACATTTATGGCAATAAACTGGTTTATATAAACCAGAAATCAATTCCAAACGCATCAGTAATTTAAAAGGGGCAATCCTTTGTTGAAACAATTACAAAGGGGTCACCCTGCTTTGGAAAAAGCTGAGGGATGGGCCTGGAGAAATGTAACCACTCTCAAATGAATAGATAGAGCTATGGATGCAAGGATTGATCATCCAAGATATACAAATGATAGTTTTAACCATGTTTTGAGGCTATACAGTGTTTGTTCACATTTACAATGTTTACAAACAGAGTAAAACAAGCTTATATTTTGGGTTCTCATGGGGTACGACAGTTGAACTAAGCACGAGTCATTTAGAAGTTATATTCTTCCAGAATAAATGGTTATATATCATTACGAAAGCTTGCTGGATCGAATCCCCGAGATGACAAGGTAAAAAAATATGTCGTTCTGCACCTGAGCAAGGCAGTTAACCCACTGTTCCCCGGGAGCCGATGACATGGATGTCGATTAAGGCAGCCCCCCCGCACCTCTCTGATTCAGAGCAGTTGAGTTAAATGCGGAAGACACATTTCAGTTACATTTACATTTAAGTCATTTAGCAGACGCTCTTATCCAGAGCGACTTACAAATTGGTGCATTCACCTTATGATATCCAGTGGAACAACCACTTTACAATAGTGCATCTAACTCTTTTAAGGGGGGGGGGGGGTTAGAAGGATTACTTTATCCTATCCTAGGTATTCCTTAAAGAGGTGGGGTTTCTGGTGTCTCCGGAAGGTGGTGATTGACTCCGCTGACCTGGCGTCGTGAGGGAGTTTGTTCCACCATTGGGGTGCCAGAGCAGCGAACAGTTTTGACTGGGCTGAGCGGGAACTGTACTTCCTCAGAGGTTAGTTGAATGCATTCAGTTGTGCAGCTGACTAGATATCCCCCTTTCCCTACTTTATAAATCCCAAAATGCATGTAGCAACTACAGATTGCCTCTAAATTGCTGTAAAAGTGGCAGCATAAACAGCATCAAATCACAGTAAGAAAAATCACAGTGAGACAGAGAAAGAAGGATTGGTCAAGAATCCCTAAACACATTAACATTCTCACAACATTTTATAGTGGAAACGCATTAAACAGTATAGAGAGAGAAAGCAAAGAGGACAGTGCACTGCACACCACTGCACTACTGTACACAGCCACTGCTACCACAGCATGCACTAAACACTACCACACCAACTAGTTCTCTAATTGGAAGAAGTAGATGCAAATCACATCCATCAGCGATCTGATTGGATGGAGTTGTTTTCAAATCAGTCAACAGTGGCACGAGTACTACCATTAGATGTAATATGTACTGTACATACTGACATGCCAATTCAAGCTCCAATTGGAGGCAGAGGGGGTTGGGATGAGAATGGGAAGAGGTTTAAGTGTGCCACCAACCCAAGCTCTGCAAGCTGGAGTAGATAGATCACCAGCAATCACATGCAGCCCTGTTGTTGCTCGTATGGGGGATGGGTACTGAGGTCCAAAGCCTTGTGTCACACAGAAGGAACAATGTCACCAGGATAAATATTAGTTCAGATGGCAAGTCATTGATTCAATGGTGTGAGAGCAACGTTGTGATGGTGAGAAATTAAAGTCATGGAAAGTACTTCAAGAGTCAAATTGTCGTTAGTATATAATGAATCATAGGCCAATTATTCAAACCTAAGAATAAATTAGCGAGAGTTTGATGGTTTTGATGGATGTTTGTAAGTTCCCTGAATGCCTCAATCAAATAGAATAGTAGCTCCTCAGTTATGGAATGGTTAGAGATCAGCTTTTAACAAGTTACTAATGATTTTTGGGAACTTATTGTCAACAATACAAACCAAGTTAATGGAAAAATGTCTAACCGGATCTCAACCAACCATCTCCCAATCTGATGGCCAAGTTAGCACCACTTCATATTTGCATACAGAGGCATGCAGGAATCTTGTCTGGTGGCTCTGTGTGACACCTGCTATGGGACGCTCCCTCCCCAAACCCCTGAGGGCCTGTTCCAGGGTATGTGTCTGACTGGAAGGGACGGGGGAGGCATGCTCATTCTGATTGGGGGGGGGGGTCATGCCCATTTTGGGGTGGGGTTGAGGTGGGTGGGCTGAGGCTCAGCTCTGGGGGAAGAGCAGCCTGTGTGTACCTAGCAGTGCTGCGGCCTGGCTGCGTCCTCCAAAGCTGCGGCTGAAGGAGCTGTGCCTACTTGCATAGGAGGCGGGCCGGCTGGGCAGCCAGGGCAGAAGGAAGGCCGGGAGGTCACAAGGTCGACGCTCCTCCAGGACGAAAGCCACCTCAAACCACTTCCTCTGAAACAGGGCAAAGTCCTCCAGGGCTGCCGTTGACCAGCCCTGTACCACAGGAGGGGGCAGCTGGGATGTAGGGCCTGGAGTACAGTAGAGATGGAGAGATAGATGTATGGTTATTATTGAGTCTGGTTAGTTGTTCTCGAAATGAGAACAATCAATATCGGCATGACTGAGAATCAATGACTGGAAAGAAGTCAGTGTGTGGAGCAGGCAGGGTTGGGGTCAATTCTATTACAATTCAGAAAGTAAACCAAATTCCAAATTTGCTGCATTGAAAAGCAAAGAGAATTGGAATTTCAGTGCACTTCCTGAATTGACTGGAATTGAAATGGAACTGACCCCATATCTGGTGGGCAGCATGGAGGACTACCTTGTCCTAGGAGAGCAAACCAACGTTTTTAAAATGATACGTTTTCAGATTAGCTTTGTGCAGACTAAGTGTCTCCCGAACCTCGCTCGCCGTCTTTCTCTGCCACTATCCTGTAGAAGTAGAAGCCATAGACAAAGGTCCTCATGGCATCCCCCGATGCATGGGTAACCAGGCCCTCATCCAGCATCTTCTACAGAAACACAGGGGACACAGCAATACTGTTAAAAACACAAACACACAAATGCTGGCTTCACTACATACAGTGTGTGTATCCGGCACATGCTTTAACAAAACCAGATAAACATATACCTACCTGCATGATGTCGACAGCCATGCCTTGTGTGGCCACACCCTCTACGTTGTTGACCAGCCAATGGACAATCTCAGCACTGATGAAGCAGTTAGGGGGCAGGCCCTTCTGCTCAGGTAGAAGCTGCACACCTGTTCTATATATATCACATAACAGGACAGAACAGGAGCTCAAACACACCCATCTAACTGCAGGGACAACAACAAACCACACCTAAAACACTTGAGGTATGTGTTGTGGTGCACGCCAACACACACTTGTTTTACCATCCTTGTGGGGACAAAACAATTGATTTCCACTCAAAATCTTATTTCCCCTATCCTAACCTTAATTCTAAGCCAAAAAAAAGCTTTTTTTCTTATGGGGACCGGCGAAATGTCCCCACTTGTCAGAATTTTCCTGTTTTTACTATCCTTGTACGCACACACACACACACACACACACACACACACACACACACACACACACACACACACACACACACACACACACACACACACACACACACACACACACACACACACACACACACACACACACTTACGTGGGGTGTTTGATGGCCTCTAGTATTTCCATCAGGGTGGAGGATGAGGACAAACATAAGGCTCCAGTACCAGACTGTCCACTGTAAACTCACAGACATCAGTCTGGTTAACTATGACTAATATCATCATCGTTAACATAACACTTTCCAATTAGAAACATGATTTTGAACACTTTACATCTGAAAAACTGTATTTCTTTCCTCACCTGGTTTCTGTGGCTAAGCTGGGTCCTGTATCCCCTGTTGCCTGGGCTGCAGCCCCACCGGTCGCCACCACCCCAGCCCCTACCTGACCACCTTTGTCTGTGGCCCCTCCATCAGCAGGATCTGTAGAAACCTACAGGCCAATCACCAAAGGTTAGAATGAAGTCAAACAATCTCAGGCAGTCACTCTGCTGCCTTCTATTTATTTCATTACATATCAATCACCTCTGGTCTCATGCTAGTTAGATACTGAAGAGGATAACTCGCATCTGGGATACATTACCTTGGTTGACTTAGCTTAAATCTGCCAGGTACTAGTGTAATGTGTGGTCTCTTCACAAACAACAACGATGTGTCTATGGTAGACACATGCAGACATGCAGATTTCATGCCAGAAGGACAGTGCAGGATGCAAGTTAACAAAATAGCTACACGGACTGAGTTCACCTTGTATCTTTATTGACCTATGTATGTGCAAACTCACAGGGCCCTACATAAAGTTACACACTGTCATTCCAACACACACACCCGCACACCCACTCCATCATTTGCTCACACACACATAATATGCACATACATTTATACTGACTCTACAAACCCGCACATCCACTCACATGTCTGCTGCTGCTACTCTGTTTATCTATTATCCTGATGCCTAGTCCCCTTACCCCAATACATATCTACCTTCATCACTCCAGTATCACTGCACATGTCCAGTGCATTCGGAAAGTATTCAGATTACTTTAATTATTTCACATTTTGTTACGTTACGGCCTTATTTAAAAATTGATTAAATATTTGTTTCCCTCATCAATCTACAAACAATAACCCATAATGACGAAGCAAAAACAGGATTTTAGAAATTTTTGCAAATGTATTAAAAACAAAACACAGAAATACGTTATTTACCTACGTATTCAGACCCTTTGCTATGAGACTCAAAATTGAGCTCAGGTGCATCCTGTTTCCATTGAACATCCTTGAGATGGAGTCCACATGTGGTAAATTCAATTGATTGGACATTATTTGGAAAGACACACACCTGTCTATATAAGCTCCCACAGTTGACAGTGCATGCCAGAGCAAAAACCAAGCGATGAGGTGGAAGGAATTGTCCATAGAGCTCTGAGACAGGATTGTGTCGAGGCACAGATCTGGGGAAGGGTACCAAAACATTCTGCAAAATTGAAAGTCCCCAAGAACACAGTGGCCTCCATCATTCTTAAATGGAAGAAGTTTGGAACCACTAAGACTCTACCTAAAGCTGGCCGCCCAGCCAAACTGAGCAATCGGGGGAGAAGGGCCTTCGTCAGGGAGGTGACCAAGAACCCGATGGTCACTCTGACAGAGCTCCAGAGTTCCTCTGTGGAGATGGGAGAACCTTCCAGAAGGACAACCATCTCTGCAGCAGTCCACCAATCAGGCCTTTATGGTAGAGTGGCCAGACGGAAGCCACTTCTCAGTAAAATGCACATGATAGCCCGCTTGGAGTTTACCAAAACACACCTGAAGGACTCTCAGACCATGAGAAACAAGATTCTCTGGTCTGATGAAACCAAGATTCAACTCTTTGGCCTGAATGCCAAGCATCACATCTGGAGGAAACCTGTCACCGTCCCTACGGTGAAGCATGATGGTGGCAGCATCATGCTGTGGGGATCTTTTTCAGCGGCAGGGACTGGGAGACTAGTCAGGATAGAGGCAAAGATGAAAGGAGCAAAGTACAGAGAGATCCTTGATTACAGGCATCATCCTGCCGCTAAAGCTGCCCCTTTCAAGGAGCGGGACACTAATCCGGATGCTTATAAGAAATCCTGCTATGCCCTCAGATGAACCATCAAACAGGCAAAGCGTCAATACAGGATTAAGATTGAATCCTACTACACCGGATCTGACGCTCGTCAGATGTGGCAGGGCTTGAAAACTATTATTATGGACTACAAAGGGAAACCTAGCCGCGAGCTGCCCAGTGAAGTGAGTCTACCAGACAAGCTAAATGCCTTTTTTGATCGCAAAGAGGCAACTAACACTGAAGCATGCATGAGAGCACCAGCTATTCCAGACGACTATATGAACACGCTCTCCGTACCAATTGGCAAGTGTCTTCACTGACATTTTCAACCTCTCCCTAACCGAGTCTGTAATACCTACATGTTTCAAACAGACCACCATAGTCCCTGTGCCAGAGAAAGCAAAGGTAACCTGCCTAAATGATTACCGCCCCGTAGCACTCACGTCGGTAGCCATGAAGTGCTTTGAAAGGCTGGTCATGGCTCACATCAACATAATCATGCCAGAAACACTAGACCCACTCAAATTCGCATAGCGCTCCAACAGATCCACAGATGACGCAATCTCAATCGCAATCCACACTGCTCTTTCCCACCTTGGCAAAAAGAACACCTATGTGAGAATGCTGTTCATTGACTACAGCTCAGCTTTCAACACCATAGTGCCACCAAAGCTCATCCCTAAGCTAAGAAACCTGGGACTGAACACCTCCCTCTGCAACTGGATCTTGGACTTCCTGATGGGTCGCCCCCAGGTGGTAAGGGTAGGCAACAACACATTTGCTACGCTTATCCTCAACACGAGGCCCCTCAAGGGTGCGTGCTTAGTCCCCTCCTGTACTCCATGTTTACCCATAACTCCAACACCATCATTAAAAGTTTGCTGACAACACAATGGAAGGCTTGATCACCGACAACGATGAGACAGCCTATAGGAAGGAGGTCAGAGACATGGCAGTGTGGTGCCAGGACAACAACCTCTCCCTCAATGTGAGCAAGACAAAGAAGCTGATTGTGGACTACAGGAAAAGGAGGACCGAACAGGCCCATATTAACATTAACGGGGCTGAAGTGGAGCGGGTTGAGAGTTTCAAGTTCCTTGGTGTCTACATCACCAACGAACTATCATGGTCCAAACACACCAAGACAGTTGTGAAGAGGGCACGACAACACCTTTCCCCCTCAGGAGACTGAAACAGCTGCACCAGAGAGCATCACCGCCTGGTAAGGCAACTGCTCGACATCTGACCGTAAGGAGCTACTGAGGGCATTGCGTATGGCCCAGTACATCACTGGGGCCAAGCTTCCTGCCATCCAGGACCTAAACTCAGCAAAAAAAGGACCCTGTCTTTCAAAGATAATTCATAAAAATCCAAATAACTTCACAATCTTCATTGTAAAGGGTTTAAACACTGTTTCCCATGCTTGTTCAATGAACCATAAACAATTAATGAACATGCACCTGTGGAACGGTCGCTAAGACACTAACAGCTTACAGACGGTAGGCAATTAAGGTCATAGTTATGAAAACTTGGGACACTAAAAGAGGCCTTTCTACTGACTCTGAAAAACACCAAAAGAAAGATGCCCAGGGTCCCTGCTCATCTGGGTGAACGTGCCTTATCCATGCTGCAAGGAGGCATGAGGACTGCAGACGTGGCCAGGGCAATAAACTGCAATGTCCGTACTGTGAGACGCCTAAGTGACAGGAGTTACAGGGAGACAGGACGGACAGCTGACCGTCCTCGCAGTGGCAGACCACGTGTAACAACACCTGCACAGGATCGGTACATCCGATCATCACACCTCCGGGACAGGTACAGGACGGCAACAACAACTGCCGAGTTACACCAGGAACGCACAATCCCTCCATCAGTGCTGACTGTCCGCAATGGGCTAAGAGAGGCTGGACTGAGGGCTTGTAGGCCTGTTGTAAGGCAGGTTCGCATCAGACATCACCGGCAACAACGTCGCCTATGGGCACAAACCCACCGTCGCTGGACCAGACAGGACTGGCAAAAAGTGCTCTTCAATGGCGGGTCGCGGTTTTGTCTCACCAGGGGTGAAGGTCAGATTTGAGTTTATCATCAAAGGAATGAGCTTTACACCAAGGCCTGTACTCTGGAGCGGGATCGATTTGGAGGTGGAGGGTCCGTCATGGTCTGGGGCGGTGTGTCACAGCATCATCGGACTGAGCTTGTTGTCATTGCAGGCAATCTCAACGCTGTGCGTTACAGGGAAGACATCCTCCTCCCTCATGTGGTACCCTTCCTGCAGGCTCATCCTGACATGACCCTCCAGCATGACAATGCCACCAGCTATACTGCTCATTCTGTGTGTGATTTCCTGCAAGACAGGAATGTCAGTGTTCTGCCATGGCCAGCGAAGAGCCCAGATCTCAATCCCATTGAGCACATCTGGGAACTGTTGTATCGGAGGGTGAGGGCTAGGGCCATTCCCCCCAGAAATGTCCAGAAAATTGCAGGTGCCTTGGTAGAAGAGTGGGGTAACATCTCACAGCAAGAACTGGCAAATCTGGTGCAGTCCATGAGGAGGAGATGCACTGCAGTACTTAATGCAGCTGGTGGCCACACCAGATACTGACTGTTACTTAGGATTTTGACCCCCCCCCTTTGTTCAGGGACACATTATTCCATTTCTGTTAGTCACATGTCTGTGGAACTTGTTCAGTTTATGTCTCAGTTGTTGAATCTTATGTTCATACAAATATTTACACGTTAAGTTTGCTGAAAATAAACGCATTTGACAGTGAGAGGACGTTTTTTCCCCCCTGAGTTTATTTAATAGGCGGCGTCAGAGGAAAGCCCATAAAATTGTCAGAGACTCCAGTCACCCAAGTCATAGACTGTTTTCTCTGCTACCGCACAGCAAGTGGTACCGGAGCGCCAAGTCTAGGACCAAAAAGCTCCTTAACAGCTTCTACCCCCAAGCCATAAGACTGCTGAACAATTCATCAAAAGGCCACCCTGACTACTTACATTGACCGACCACCCCCCTTGTTTTTACACTGCTGATACTCGCTGTTTATTATCTATACATAATAACTTTACAGATTACTTCGACTAACCTGTACCCCCGCACATTGACTTGGTACCGGTACCTCCTGTATATAGCCTCGTTAATGTTATGTAAATATCTTATGTTAATTTGAGATTTTTTATTTATTTTTACTTTAGTTTATTTATAAAATATTTACTTTAGTTTATTTATTTCTTGAACTGCATTGTTGGTTAAGGGCTTGTAAGTAAGCATTCCACTGTAAGGTCTACACCTATTGTATTTGGCACAGGTGACATAACATTTGATTTGATGAAAACCTGCTCCAGAGCGCTCAGGACCTCAGACTGGGGCGAAGGTTCACCTTCCAACAGGACGACGACCCTAAGCACACATCCAAGACAACACAGGAGTGGCTTCGGGACAAGCCTCTGAATGTCATTGATTGGCCTAGTCAGAGCCCGGACTTGAACCCGATCGAACATCTCTCGAGACCCCTGAAAATAGCTGTGCAGCGACACTCCCCATCCAACCTGACAGAGCTTGAGAGGATCTGCAGAGAAGAATGGGAGAAACTCCCCAAATACAGGTGTGCCAAGCTTGTAGCTTCATACCCAAGAAGACTCAAGGCTGTAATCGCTGCCAAAGTTGCTTCAACAAAGTACTGAGTAAAGGGTCTGAATACTAAAGTAAATGTATTTTTTTCCCCAATTTGCAAACATAAAAAAAAAAGAAAAAGGTTTTTACTTTGTCATTATGGGCTATTACGTGTTAATTGATGGGGGAAAAGAAACAATTTAATCCATTTCAGAATAAGGCTGTAACTTAAAATGTATAAAAAGACAAGGGGTCTGAATACTTTCCGAATGCACTGTAAATATGGTATTGGACTTTTTAATATTTAATGTACAGTACCAGTCAAAGGTTTGGACTCACCTACTCATTCCAGGGTTTTTCATATTTAAATTTTTTTTTCTTCTACATTGTAGAATAATAGTGAAGGCATCAAAACTATGAAATAACACATTTGGAATCATGTAGTAACCAAAAAAGGGTTAAACAAATCTATATATATTTTACATTTGAGATTATTCAAAGTAGCCAACCTTTGCCTTGATTCCAGCTTTGCACACTCTTGCCATTCTCTCAACCAGCTTCATGAGGTAGTCACTTGGAATGCATTTCAAATAACAGGTGTTCCTTGTTAAAAGTTAATTTGTGGAATTTCTTTCCTTAATGCGTTTGAGCCAATTAGTTGTGTTGTGACAAGGTAGGGATGGGTATACAGAAGATAGCCCTATTTGGTAAAAGACCATGTCCATATTATGGCATTATTAGGTAAAAGACCATGTCCATATTATGGCATTATTAGAACAGCTCAAATAAGCAAATAGAAACGACAGTCCATCGTTACATCAAGACATGAAGGTCAGTCAATCCGCAAAATTAAAAACGTTGAAACTTTCTTCAAGTGCAGTCGCTAAAACCATCAAGCGCCATGATGAAACTGGCTCTCATGAGGACCGCCACAGGAAAGGAAGACCCAGAGTTACCTCTGCTGCAGAGGATAAATTCATTAGAATAACTGCACCCTCAGACTGCAGCCCAAATAAATGCTTCAGAGTTCAAGTAAGACACATCGCAACATCAACTGTTCAGAGGAGACTGCGTGAATCAGGCCTTCATGATCGAATTTCTGCAAAAAACAAATAAATAAACACTACTCAAGGACACCAATAATTTAAAAAAATACTATCTTGGGCCAAGAAACACGAGCAATGGACATTAGACTGGTGGAAATCTGTCCTTTGGTCTGATGAGTCCAAATTTGAGATTTTTGGTTCCAACCGCCGTGTCTTTGTGAGACGCAGAGTAGGGTGAACGGATGATCTCCGCATGCGTGGTTCCCACCGTGAAGCATGGAGGAGGAGGTATGGTGTGGGGGTGCTTTGTTGGTGACACCATATGTGATTTATTTCGAATTCAAGGCACACTTAGCAAGAATGGCTACCACAGCATTCTTTAGCGATACACCATCCTATCTGGTTTGCACTTAGTGGGACTATCATTTGTTTTTCAACAGGACAATGACCCAACACACCTCCAGGCTGTGTAAGGGCTATTTCACCAAGAAGGAGAGTGATGAAGTGCTGCATCAGATGACCTGGCCTTCACAATCACCCAACCTCAACCCAATTGAGATGGTTAGGGATGACTTGGACCGTGGAGAAGGCAAAGCTGCCAACAAGTGCTCAGCATATGTGGGAACTCCTTAAAAAGCATTCCAGGTGAAGCTAGTTGAGAGAATGTCAAGCGTGATCAATGCAAAGTTGTCATCAATGCAAAGGGTGGCTACTTTGAGGAAAAAATATTTTGGTTTAACACCTTTTTGGTTACTACATGATTCCATTTGTGTTATTTCATAGTTTTGATGTCTTCACTATTATTCTACAATGTAGAAAATAGTAAAAGAAAAGAAAAACCCTTGAATGAGTAGGTGTGTCCAAACTTTTGACTGGTACTGTATATAGTAGGCTTACTACTTTGTGTATTTCATATCGCTTATTCTTATTTCTCGTGTTTCTTTTTTCAAGTTTTACATTGTTATTGATTATTGCAAAGTTGGGTTTAGAGTTTGCAAGAAAGGCATTTCACTGTACTTGTGCATGTGACATTAAAACTTGAAACAGGACAACACACACACACTTCTACTCTAACAGATGCAGCGGCATCCAGTGCCCCTAGTTACTAACCTGTGAGTGATAGATGTAGGAGGAACGAGGGCTACGTATAAAATCCAAAATGAAGGCAGCATCCTGTTAGCATAGGAAGAGGGATACACCACAGGACGAAAAACCCAAAGTCCATCAACAGGAAAAGAAGGGAAGGAGAGAAAGTTGGGGAAGGAGAGAAGGAAACAAAAGCAAAGCGAAACCCCATAATAAGGAAGCAAAGATAAACCCCTATAAAACGGCAAACCAACATTCCATACACACCAACAAAAAATGCCCCCAACCAAAACGCCCCAATTGAGCTCCCTTTAACCCAAGACAGAAATTGAGCTCCTTTTTACCCAAGACAGAATTTTAGCTCCTTTTTACCCAAGACAGAATTTTAGCTCCTTTTTACCCAAGACAGAAATTGAGCTCCCTTTTACCCAAGACAGAATTTGAGCTCCTTTAACCCAAGACAGAAATTGAGCTCCCTTTTACCCAGGCCGGAAATTGAGCTCCCTTTTACCCAGGCCGGAAATTGAGCTCCCTTTTACCCAGGCCGGAAATTGAGCTCCCTTTTACCCAGGCCGGAAATTGAGCTCCCTTTTACCCAGGCCGGAAATTGAGCTCCCTTTTACCCAGGCCGGAAATTGAGCTCCCTTTTACCCAGGCCGGAAATTGAGCTCCCTTTTACCCAGGCCGGAAATTGAGCTCCCTTTTACCCAGGCCGGAAATTGAGCTCCCTTTTACCCAGGCCGGAAATTGAGCTCCCTTTTACCCAGGCCGGAAATTGAGCTCCCTTTTACCCAGGCCGGAAATTGAGCTCCCTTTTACCCAGGCCGGAAATTGAGCTCCCTCTTACCCAAGACAGAAAGCCCTTGATCATTGTGTTCCTTCCCAAAACCACACAAAGACACCCACCTTGCGAGGGCTGTCCACATATGTAGTGGTCATGGTGACAGTGGATGACTCACTGGTGGCAGCTGAGGGTTTCCCCTGTTGTTGCTGCTCCTCTAGAGTCCTGCAGACAGGAAATGCATCATCATTGTAAGACCGGTACATTCAATGTCAGATACCCTTGTGCTTCTAATAATTTGGAAACACACAAGGTTCCATTGAAAGCACACAGACAGGACAACTACACTCACTTTTGGTTCTGCTCCAACTCCAGGAGAGCTGATAAAGCGGAGGTGCCTTTCTTGCCCAGAGGGGGTGCTACAGGCTCCGGAGGGTAGGCAGAGAGAGGACCAGTCACCTGCAAACCCTTCATCGCCGGTCCTTTCTACAGACAGAATGAGAGGGGAAGACAGTACGACAGGAAGCTTAAAACAGCTCAAGACAACATTGGCATAGGATCATTGTTCCTGGCAGTCAGTTTCTCTCTTAGCTGGGTTTGCAAGACTGCTCAATCACATCTTTTGAGTTTTCTTTGTGTTTTGAAATGAGTAAGACAGTGTTTTAGGGTGTTACCCTGATGATCCTGTCAGAGCGGTGGCGTCTGCGGATGCGGTTGAGTCCCTCCAGGAAGCGGATGAAGCCATCCAGCAGGGCCCAGTCCCCGGTGCCCGTCATGCCCTCTCTGCCCGCCACTGTGCCAACTCCCTCCCCGTAAACGTCCCAGTGCCCCTCCCCGTCCGCCACACGTCTAGCCCCTCCGGCCGGCAGCAGCAGGAAGCGGGTCCGCCAGAACTTCAGAGAGTCTATCAAACTATGGCACACGACCGGTAGAAATAAGAGTTATTTGGAAGTGTGACATACATATACATACATACATACTGAACAAAAATATAAATGCAACACGTACACTTTTTTTATTTTTTACATTTAACCTTTAGGCAAGTCAGTTAAGAAATAATTCTTATTTACAATGACGGCCTACTCCGGGCAAACCCGGACGACGCTGGGCCAATTGTGCACCGCCCTATGGGACTCCCAATCACGGCCGGATGTGATACAGCCTGGAATCGAACCAGGGTGTCTGTAGTGACACCTCAAGGACTAAAATGCAGTGCCTTTGACTGCTGCGCCACTCGTGTTGGTTGCATGTTTCACGAGGTGAAATAAAACATCCAAGAAATGTTCCATACACACTAAAATCTTAACTCTCTCAAATGTTATGCACAAATTAGTTTACATTCCTGTTAATGAGCACTTGTCCTTTGCCAAGATAATCCATCCACCTGACAGGTGTGGCATATCAAGAATATGATTAAACAGCATGATCATTACACAGGTGCACCTTGTGCTGGGGACATTAAAACGCCACTCTAAAATGTGCAGTTTTGTCACATACAATTCCACAGACGACTTAAGTTTTGAGGGAGAGTGCAATTGGCATGCTGACTGCAGGAATGTCCACCAGAGCTGTTGTCAGAGAATTTAATGTTAATTTCTCTACCATAAGCTGCCTCCAACATCGTTTGAGAATTTGGCAGTACGTCCAACCAGCCTCACAACCGCAGACCACGTGTAACCACACCACCCCAGGACCTCCACATCCAGTTTCATAACCTGCGGTATCGTCTGAGACCAGCCACCCGGACAGCTGATAAAACTGAGGAGTATTTCTGTCTGTAACCCAGTGGGTGAGCCTGGCTGGATGGGTGGGTGGGTGGACCTATGCCCTCCCAGGACCACACATGGCTGCACCCCTGCCCAGTCATGTGAAATCCATAGATTAGGGCCTAATACATTTATTTCAATTGACTGATTACCTTATTGTTGCATGTTGCATTTATATTTTTGTTCAGTATAGTTGACTCTGTACACTCAGTGTTGGCTATGGCAAACTCTTTTACAACAGAAAGGGGTCCAAATTAATGTGTTAAAGCCTTCCCTGGGGCTGAACATGGCTCCGTATGTGACTGTGTGTTTGCTGAGCATAGGTACCTGAAGTCCTCAGAGCCAGCAGAGCAGATGTACTGGTCCAGGTAGTTCCACTTGTACTCCTCCAGTCTCTCGTGACCAAACTCCACCCAGCAGGACAGGAAGTGGGCGTCAGAGTGAGGGGGACACAGACTGTAGGTGTATTGGATCTGGGCCGACTCATACGGGTACCTGACACACACACACACACTCTACAGGTGAGTGACATGCAAACAGTACAGTCTGATGATTTAGCTGGGAGTATGGATCTAATGTAAGGCTGGAGACTTACTTCGGAAGGTAGCGGGTAACAGTGATGATTTTATCCTTCAGGCAAACTTTATGGAAGGTACGGCCCATACTGAGCCAGTACAGACTCTCCTCCTCTTCTGGCCTGCGCCGAGAGACCAGCCCTGAGAAGGAGGAAGAGAGAGACAGAGGGTAAATGACTGCACTTGGTCCAAACTGAGATTACTGCAATTTACCAAATGATTAAATTATGCAAGTGAATATGCCGTATAACAGACTCATTAGCCTCTCTAAGTGAAGAGTGTCAGTCAGTAGCTAACTGCGACTGTGGTGTTATTAGGTAACTGTGTCAGAGCTGAGCAACAGGCCCGGACAGAGACAGTATAGAACACCTCTGGTGTAGAGTGGACTACTGCTGAGGGGCGGGGCCACAGCAGGCTGGGGTTTCCTCTTGTTAGGTTGGACGATGATCTGGTAGCCCTGCATCAGCCGCTGACAGATAAACTCCTCAAACACCTGAGGGGCACTCATCACCGGGGCCTCATCATCTCGCCTGAGACAGAGAGAGACAGGGTGAGAGCATCTGAAACAGCTGCATGTACCTGTTGGTTTATTAGTTGCTATATATTTCTCAGTAGACCATGCAGTCAGTCAGTGTTGCAGTAGTCATTTTGTATACTACGTGAGGTGTGTGTGTACTCTGCGTGTTACATTTTCTACCCCTCCAGGTCAGTGTATGGCAGCATGTTGTACCAGCCCTCAGTGTAGTTGTTCTACAGTGTGTGTGTGTATTTTTGGTTTTACTATCCTTGTTTTGACCAGTAGAAAATTTGGACAAGTGGGGACATTTCCCCAGTCCCCACAAGGAAAAGGCTATTTTAGGCTTAGGGTTCCAAATAGTCTTACAGTTAGGGGATAGGTTTAGGGTTAGGGAAAATAGGATTTTGAATGGGAATCAATTGTTTGGCTCCCACAAGGATAGTAAAACAAACATGTGTCCTGTACCTCTCCAGATCAGTGTGTGGCAGCAGGTCGTAGCAGCCCTCAGTGTAGTCGTTCTGCAGGGTCTGCCATTCAGGGAAGTAGTCGGTGGTGAGAGGCAGACAGGCAGGTGTGGTCAGAGATTTCCAGTCTACCCCCACCGTGCAACAGAAGCTGGGCACTGTCGGGGGGGCAGACAGCAGCAGGGCTTCAGGGGAACCCCCGCCACACACACGGAGCCAACCAGACAAAAATACCATACATACATACATACATACAAACACAGAGACAGACACAAACAAGTGCCCCGTGGCAAACACACATACCACCCAACAGGGTGCATTTTGTGGACGAGGAGGAGGTAAGGAAATAGGAAAAGAAGGACAAGCAAAAGAGAGAAATACATTTGGAATGAAAGGAAGGTGTGCAGAGGTGGTTGATAAAGTAGGAGGGGAAAGTGTGGAACAAAGATACAGGTTGGAATGATAAAAAGAGTGGCGCGGGAAAAACAACAGCCAACGAGACAGAAACAAACAAAAATAAAAAGTAGAGAAAGAGAGAGGGAGAGAGAGAAAAGAGGGGGAAGGAAAAAAAGAGCAGAGGGTTATTCTCATTGCCTTCATTACACCTGATGATGATTCCAGTGTCACTGACAGAAGTGGAGCTCTGATCAACACATGCAGGAGATTGAGGCTCTGTGACAATCGACCTGGCAATCTGTGATGATGTGATAAGCATGTGATAAGCAGTGATCTCATCAGCAGTGTGATTACAACACACACATGCACGCATATATGGCTCATACAAACACACACATATATATGTTATATATACACACACACAGTACATGCAAAACAAACACACTACACATGCCACAGAGAAATGGACAGAAACTCATGCGTTTACATTTGAGTAATTTAGCAGACGCTCTTATCCAGAGCAATTAGGGTTACGTGCCTTGCTCAAGGGCACAGACAGATTTGTCACCTAGTCAGCTCAGGGATTCGAACCTTTCGGTTACTGGTCCAACGCTCTTAACCGCTAGGCCACCGGCCATCCATGCAGACAGTCAGGAGTCACACACACACACACACACACACACACACACACACACACACACACACACACACACACACACACACACACACACACACACACACACACACACACACACACACACATACCTGGAAGAGGCTAATTAAGCACATAATATTAGAGTCTCTGCTCTCAAGTGTATTATGTATGATAGAGTAAAAGATAGCAGATACATTGAGGAGAGAGATGTGAAGCCTGAGGGAGAAAATGGAGGAAGCCGAGAAAGAGTTAGAGAAGCTGGAAGATAGAGAATGGAAGTGAGAGATACTCAGAGGTAGAGAGAAGGACGATAGAGAGGGGGGGGGGTGGGTGCGTGACCCAATAACGTGTGACCCTTTATGCTCACAGACAGACACCGAACGGAGGATTCAGCCAATCAGGGGTTCAGCTGAATAAGCTCTCAGTTCATCATGTGAGGGCTTATTCCAATTATCAGTTCGGCTGTCAGGCAATGTTCACAACCAAACTGATAGGATATTGTGTACATGACATGTGTGTGACTGTGTCAAAGTGTATCTGTGTAGTGAGTGTGTTTTCTTTCTTAGGGCAGCACAGACTCACTTGGATCCGGACTGCCAGAGGAAAAGTCCTCCAACGAGGAGCCACGGTTTACCGGTGTTCCTGTACAGACATTATCAGCATTAAAACCAACCGCGTGACCATCAACCATATAACATTAAGAGAAAAGATAGTTGGCAGGGTTTGTGTGTGATGAATACAATGCTTATATAGTGAGTCAGATGCACTAGCGTGTGTGTGTGTGTGTACCAGTGCTGTTGCTGCTGGCTGGGCTGCCATGAGTATACTCCTCCATCCCTCCGCTGGAGTACAGCCCATTTTCTCCTGCCTGTCGTCTCTCTGAGGCTGTCCGTCTGAACACACAGTCCACAGGGGGGGAAATAATCAATAGACAACTATAATTACATTAAAAATAAATAAAAAAGAGGCATGGCCTTCCCCCTGGGGCGTGTCTAACCTGCCAGTGGCCTCGTGATAGGCCAGTTCCAGGAGCTCGGCGGAGGTGTGGGCGGGGTCTCTCTGCTCGCTGCCCTGCAGTTCAGCCATGTTCTGTCTGGTCTGGTGGTGGATCTGGATGGCCTCTCCTGACGGACCTGGAACACATTAATTACGTTCCACGTGAAAGATGTCCTGTACTGGAACGTACGCATTGTACCTGTAGCATCATGACTGCCATGTGCTTGTGGTACACTGATACTTCTATTTTGTATTTTTGTCTCAAAATGTGCATCAGCCAATTAGAATCGTCAATGTAGTTGCACGTGCTAAAATGCTACATGTTAGCTGTTCCCATGACATAACCTCGCACATTTAGCCCTATGCTAACCTGACCAGGTGGTAGTGATTATTTCCTGTAACAAATTCCACATTAGCCTATCAAAGATCTTAGACTATATATATCCACCAACTCAACGGCATTTCTTAAAATAGCTTAACTTGGCCACCAGAGATATTTTAAACCTCCAAATATTACTTTTGTTTCACTTGGTCGGTCATAAGAGTAGTGTGTCAATATTGCATGATACATCCTTGACTAAGATACTAACGTTAGAATTTTAAAAAAACATTTAAATGACAAAATCCCACGTTTTTCCTTATCCGTTTTACAAACATTTATGTGCTTTCACGGGAGAAAGATCAACATTTGAGTTTATCGTCCATCAAAAAAAAAGTCAAAGAGCCTCATGGTCTTGTCAAATAGCTGTCATGTACCTCCACTACAGTCACTGCCGGGTGGCATACGCCGCTAAACCGTGAATTTGCACGGTACAGTAACCGCGGGTTCGAGGCTCCCTCACATCCAAGCTTTTTTGCTAAGGACAAATCATTTCACTGCTGGTCCTCGATGCTCAATTCAAATAACGCACTTGATTATTAGCAGAGCTTGTCTACAAGGCTGAAGAAAGATACAGCTCCTTATAAATGTATTCTTAATCTTCAATGTGTTGGATGCACTTCCCTTCGCAAATTTCAAAGGAAAAAAATACTGTATCTCACCCGGGATTCGAACTTGCCACAAACAGCTAAAATTACCAGGAGCCAGGCTCGCTACACTGTGAGCTAATCGTCCAGTTGAAATGTTGCGTGTTTGATTAGCAGATGTTGCCGTTTGACCTCTGTTAAGGACACTCTTATGAAAAAATAAATAATTATATCACGTCCAACTACGTCAACATTTGTAATTGGTCGATGCAGAATTACAGAAAACAATCATTCCCAGCTGGTGTTGTCAGAACAGAGCTAAGTGTGCCATGTTATTTTAAGGGAAAAGCTAACATTCAGCGTTCTATCACGAGAACCACGTGAAAGATTTGAATTGGCTGATGCGGATTCTGAGACAGAGAAAAAGTTTAAACTAGCGGGTTTCAGTCTGTCTAATTCTAAGTGGATGAAGGTGTGTGTGTGTGTGTTTGTGTCCTCACCCACAGGGAAGGTGTGCATCCAGCGCCTGCGGTTGGAGGTGAGCTTCATGGGCATGCGTGAGGGGGCGAAGGGGTTAATGAGGGCCCTCTGAGGGGTGTAGCCCCCTGGGCGCACATGGAGGGTGGACTCAGCACTCCCCACAGTGAACCTCCCCGGAGCACTGGAGTCCCGCTGAGATTCCATCATCTTCTCCAACAACTCTGAGAGAGAGAGAGACAGAGACACAGACAGACAGACACAGAGAGAGACACAGAGAGACAGACACAGAGAGAGAGATAGACAGAGACAGACAGACACACAGAGAGAAAGAGACAGACACAGAGACAGACACAGAGAGAAAGAGACAGACACAGAGAGAAAGAGACACAGACAGACACACAGAGAGAGATAGACAGAGACAGACACAGAGACAGAGACATTAGCACAGTTGAAATAAACACTTATGGCTACTCAGCACATGAATGGATACCACACCCTCACAATTAAACATCACACTAATCACTCATACAAGGGGTTTATTCCTGGTACCTCTGGTGCTGGTGTAGCCCAGGGAGCTGCTGACCTCTCCGTACTGGGCTGGGGGCAGACGGGGGATCAGCAGGATGTTGGACACCCTGCCCAGGCTGTCATCAGAGGCCAGGCTCCGCTGCTCGTCAGGCCCACAAGAGCGGACAGGGGGGGACACACCGCCCCCTAGAACCCCACTCACATCCGCAGACCCCCAGCTTCTCCTTCCACTCACTTCCCTCTCTCGGACCACCCTAGAAGACCGTCACACCGAGTTACTCCTATCCTTACTCTTAACTCTATTTATTGGAAGTGTGCAATAAATGCGTGGTTGTGTTTGAGCAGCACCTGAAGTTGGTGCTCCTCTGGGCTCGGGACGGCCCGGGGAGTCTGAACACCTGTGCATCATGGGCATCGTAGTCCACCTGGATGGGAAGGCTGTTCTCGTCCTTCGGAGCCTCAAGAGCTGAGAGGCAATGAAGAAGAGGCACAGTTTGTTAGAGAAGAAAAGAGAATGATAGTTCATTGCAGGGGGGTTTAATCAATAAACACATTCTCTCTTACTGTGCTCTTTGTTGTTCTTGAATTTTTCTGCATGGAGCTAGACACAAACAGATGGAGAAAATAAATGACAGGTGAGCTGTAAGCCAAATTCAACATAGTGGCTGCATCTGGATTAGGTCTATATATGTACCTTGCGTCCTGCCAGCTTGATGCGAGGAGTGAAGCAGCTGCAGGAGTTCTGGCTTTTGGATGTGTAAAAGCTGTGGTCATGGTAACAGAAAGAGATAACATTAGAAAAACATCCCTTCCTTTCTCTAAAACCCATTCATCTCTTCACCAGGAATATTCAACAGTCTCCCATCCTGAAATATATGAACCTCGCTTACCCATATTACCCTTCCTCTGTTCTCCTCCATCTCTCCATCTTTATCCGGAAGCTGTGTCTGTCTGGTCTTACCTGTGGTTAATCCAGTGGGGCAGGTTGTAGTCATCCCCCAGTCGTGAGTCTCCAGGCACTGTCCTGTTGTGCAGCTTGTCAACATCACAGGGAAAACATACAGTAACCATCCAATACAAAGACGGTGACATATTGTAGAAAATCATAACTCAGAAAACGGTAGCAATAACAGACATTCTGTATCTGCACATCAGACAAAATAGTTTAATTTTGTAGTTTATTTGAAAATACCAACTCTTCAAATACTCAAGGTAGTCAAATATAATTTATATACAGTTTCAACTAAAAGGCAGCTATTTTCTTTGATATTCAAATACAGGTCTCAGAAAACCAAATAATATTTTAAGGTATTTGAAAAGTACAACAGTTAGTTGAATTCGTCTGAATATAATAACACACATGGTTTGGATGGCTCATAGATATGAATATAGCCTATAGCCTAGAATTAAATACATGGAGGACATGGAAGCACCTCAACATTAGAGTAGACCATTTTTGCCGCTTCAAAATGACTAACAAAAGTAAATTAGTAAGGTAATACAGTAACACTTGACATCAAGTTCTTATACATGTGTAGTAACTTAGTGATTATTAAAAAAGCTACGTTGTTATATAGGACTTTGGAAATTGCTTTGTAATAATGGAGTTATTACATAATTGGAAAAAGGAACAGTAACTATGCCTTGTGTACAGTAGTTACAAAACTCAGCTCATTGCAATGCAATTCAAATGCATTGACCAAAGTATTATGTATGCAAATAAAATGTTGCTCAAAAAGTAATGAGATTTTTACAAGAACAGTTTAATATTAAGTGTTAATGAGAATGATAAAAGTAACAAAATATGGCTATTATGTTTTGAAAGGAAACTAAATATCCCAAAACTGCCTTCTACTTTTTTTAAAGTAGTCACTTTCTGAGATGTGTATTTAAATTGTTTTAAAAAGTAGTCATTTTTGATGATCTGTTTTCAAACAGATGTAGTCACCGCCAAAGTAACTATTTGTTCCCCTTCCACAAAGCAGTTAAAACAGGTCTGCTGCACATCGACTTGAGTCCAAATAATTTGGTCATAATGACGATTGAGGCATTTCCAGGGTTTAAAAAAAAAATGTATCCGTGACTGAAACTTAAGTCCATCTCAGGCAAACTTTTTGGCTCGAGAGCCCCATTGGGAGGGTTGCACAGATTTTTTAAAGACAGATTTCTTTGTCAGAATTGATTGCGGGCCAGAAAAAGGGCAATTATTTGAAAATATATAGGTCCATTATCATTTCTCCAAACTTTCTAGTTTTAGATGTTCAAGTGTGGCTGGAGCTTTAATTTAAAAAATAAAAAATAAAAATACAATTATTTACTAAAACCCTCATGTATCATCCATATTACAGAAATCCGTCGCAGTGATGGAGAACTCTAACCTCTGAGTTTATATTTGGGTTCAGTCCGTCTTACCTTAAATAGAGGCACTGCATGAAGTGGCTGCTCTCCCATACACACCAAGTCCACACCGATACCTGGCAAAGGAAAACAAATGTCAGAATAATCACTTTAGTCCCATCACCTTCTAATAGCAAATAATTTATGAGCATCAACAATGTACAGTGCTTTCGGAAAGTATTCAGACCCCTTGACCATTTCCACATTTTGTTAGGTTACAGCCTTGTTCTAAAATTGGTTACATTTTTTTTCTCATTAATCTACACCCAATATTCCATACTGACAAAGCAAAAGCAGGTTTTTATACATTTTTGCAAATTTATTAAAAAATCCCAAAACGGAAATATCACATTTACATAGGTATTCAGACCCTTTACTCAGTACTTTATGGAAGCACCTTTGGCAGCAATTACAGCAACGAGTCTTCTTGGGTATGACTCTACAAGGTTGGCACACCTGTATTTGGGGAGTTTCTCCCATTCTTCTCTGCAGACCCTCTCAAGCTCTGTCAGGTTGGATGGGGAGCATCACTGCACAGATATTTTCAGGTCTCTCCAGCGATGTTCGATCGAGTTCAAGTTCAGCCAATGACTAGGCCACTCAATGACATTCAGAGACTTGTCCCAAAGCCACTCCTGCATTGTCTTGGCTGTGTGCTTAGGGTCATTGTCCTGTTGTAAGGTGAACCTTCAGCCCATTCTGAGGTCCTGAGCAGGTTTTCATCAAGGATCTCTCTGTACTTTGCTCCGTTCATCTTTGCCTCGATCCTGACTAAGAGTTGAATCTTGGTTTCATCAGACCAGAGAATCTTGTTTCTCATGGTCTGAGAGTCTTTAGGTGCCTTTTGGCAAACACCAAGCGGGCTGTCATGTGCCTTTTACTGATAAGTTGCTTCCGTCTGGCCACTCTACCATAAAGGCCTGATTGGTGGAGTGCTGCAGAGATGGTTGTCCTTCTGGAAGGTTCTCCCATCTCCACAGAAGAACTCTGGAGCTCTGTCAGAATGACCATCGGGTTCTTGGTCACCTCCCTGACCAAGGCCCTTCTCCTCCGATTGCAGTTTAGCCGGGCGGCCAGCTATTGGAAGAGTCTTGGTGGTTTAAGAATGATGGAGGCAACTGTGTTCTTGGGGACCTTCAATGCTGCAGAAATGTTTTGGTACCCTTCCCCAAATTTGAGCCTAGACACAATACTGTCTAGGAGCTCTACGGACAATTCCATCGACCTCATGGCTTAGTTTTTGCTCTGACATGCACTGGCAACTGTGGAATCTTATATAGACATGTGTGTGCCATCCCAAAACATTTCCAATCAATTGAATTTACCACAGGTGGACTCCAATCAAGTTGTAGAAACATCTCGAGGACGATCAATGGAAACAGGATGCACCTGAGCTCAATTTCGAGTAGCATAGCAAAGGGTCTGAATACTTATGTAAAAACATTTGTGTGTTTTTTTTCTTCTTTGTATAAATTAGCAAAACATTTCAAAACCTGTTTTCACTTTGTCATTATGGGGTATTGTGTGTAGATTGCTGAGGATTAAAATAAGGCTGTAACGTAGCAAAGTGTGGAAAAGGTTAAGGGATCTGAATACTTTCCGAAGGCACTGTATATGACTGTCCATCCCATTACTGTTGTTATAACTACCTACCATTGTCAATCATGCGCTGCTTGGTTAGGATCATGAGCAGTCGGTCCACTTCAAACACGCCCACCCCCGGGGTGATGACCACAGACATCTGACCGGTGCGGTCAAAGTTGCGGTTTATGTAGTGCTTGTCAAAGACTGTGAAAGGCACAGGACCGTATTTAAATCATAAGGAGACAAGATGATATGTGGCTCAATATGAACACTGAGCATCACACAAAATAATGAGCAGATGACACACTCACCGTTGAAAGACAGGTTAATGGCCTCAAGGTAATTCCCCTGAGCAGCAGTAGAGTTATGGCCGGAGGGGAAACCAACTATCACAAAAATAACCACATGTACACAAGTAAACATAAATAATATGGTAACATTCATAAGTGCCCTGCTCATAACGTTAAATGTACAAAGTTGTGTCTGATTCATTACCCGCTTCTTTTAGTCGCACCAAGACAGGATACTGAATGAAGAGCTTCTTGATGGTGACCAGTAGAGAGGTCCACTCATCACGTCTCTCAGTCTGAGCCACTACCCTACAAAGACACAACACAAGAGAAACACCATGAGTCAGTCAGACAGTTGACAGATGAGGGAAAGAGATCAACTGGTAACTACAACTAGAAATCAGTAGACATACAAAAACGGACATTGTGAAAATAGAATTGAAAGAGACAATGAGGCTGGAAGACAGTAAACCTGTAGAAATCTTCATAGAAACGGCCCTCGTGGTCCTGTCTGATGGAACCTCTCAATATGTCAGGAAACTCCTCTACAGAAGATGGAAAGATAAACAGAATATTTAATCTAATAATAGCTAGCATGTGATATTCCTGATGTCTCATGAAAACAGAAATAAGAAGTCTCACCCAAGGTTTTAGCGTTGTAGAAAGTGCGTGAGAAAAGCACCACTGTCACTTCATGGCTGCAATACCTCTCCTGAAAAAGTCAAAAAAAATCTCACTAGGTTAAATACCTTTAGAACTGCATTGTTTAATGCAGGGGTGGGCAATTCCAGTCCTCGAGGGCCTGATTGGTGTCACAGTTTTGCCCCATCCCCAGCTAACACACCTGACTCCAAAAGTCACCTAATCATGATCTTCGGTTTAAAATGCAATTTGATTAATCAGCCGTGTTTGCTAGGGATGGAGAAAAAGTGTGACACCAATCAGGCCCTTGAGGACTGGAGTTGCCCACCCTTGGTTTAATGCCTAGAAATGTGTTCATTAAGTTTAATTAATGGGTTTATGCATTGCAAGTATAACACAGAACGTAAGTCACAAACCTTCCATTTGGCAAAAAGATCAGACAAAAAACCACTGACTGCTTTCTCAAAGTAGAGATCCCCTGAAAACAAATGAAAACTTTATTTTCCTCCTCATTGACAAACTACAGGGCTCATTGCTCAATGCCAATCTCAGTAAAACACCTACTCACTCAAGACAGAAGAAACACAGCCTCAATCTCACACACTCAACAATACCAACACCTGATAACCTGGGATAGAAGAGAAACTAACCGTAGATATCAAAGTCCCACATTTCGCAGCTCATCTGGATGAAGATGTACACCATGGCAGAGGTCGACCTGAACACCACCTGCATTAAACACCACAAATAT
The DNA here is from genome assembly GCF_045679555.1 of Salvelinus alpinus. NCBI lineage: Eukaryota > Metazoa > Chordata > Actinopteri > Salmoniformes > Salmonidae > Salvelinus > Salvelinus alpinus. The sequence continues at coordinate 16,920,133 of NC_092103.1, read as the reverse complement.
GAAAGGCACTCTATCGTAAAGAGACTGGAGAACATATTTAGTAACTACATACAGTGTCCTGCAATATCTTAATAGACAGTTACTTTTGAAGGTGACATTGCTTACCCTGGTGTCTTCACTGATGTAGCCACAGGTGACCTTCTCTCCTTTCACCCATAACTCACTGGCCTGGGCTCTGAGGGTAACAGAGACAGGTTACAACGTAAGGGACAGAAGCTCACATAATAACATAAAACATAAAACATATTTACACATGAAATAACATATTTATTATTATTAATGTGTTAAGAATGGTATTGCATACCTGATCCCTGCAAATTCCACTTTCTGGGTCACATAAGCACAGGTGCTCACCTAAGATAAATATAATGAAGTTCTAATAGGCACAGATTCAAGAAGTAGACTACCTTAACAAAACACCAATAGCATATACAGAGGTATTCAAACAGACTCCCTCTCACCAGACTCTTCTTCAGTCGCCACATGTCTCCCCTTCCAATGTATTGGTCTTTGAACGTGAGCTCTACGAGGTCCAGAGTTACATCCTAACACAGAAATCCATATACAGCATGAGCTCGCTTTAAAAATCAGCTTGAATAGTGTAATTCAATCAAATACTATTGGAAATATGATTCATAGAAAAAACACCTTTGGATCCACAATGTTTACAATGACATCCTGGTATGCCCGGAGTTTGAAGGCTTGCGCCACCGTCTGGTCCACACTGATTGTCTCTGGAGGAGACGATGAATGCATTGTATTTAGGCTACAGATTTACTGATGAGCGTTCCTTGTGCATGTAATTTACAATCAAATGGAATATTGATCAGTTCACTAGCTAGGTTCTATAGGGGCTTCCCCTAAAACTGGAGGAAATGAGTCATGCTTTACCTTTCTGGAGGTCTTCTTTGAGACTCTTCACTTGCAGCAAGAGAGGGCTGTTGGAAAATGAGGAGAATCTATCATAACTTTGGACCAATATATAGACCCAGGCAAAAGATAACTTCTTGGCATGCATCCTCACCTGTATTCATCTGTGGGGTGTGCAATCTCAATTATGTCCCCAAGGGAAACTTGAGGGAACACCTTGGGGTTCACCACCAGCTCATCATCTGTGTATAAGGAAGGGTTATTCTCAACAACAGAACAGCATTCATTTCACCCAACACATGATAAAACACTGTGAACCGTTTTACACCGTCACTGAAAGGAATTCACTCACCACTGCCCCCAAAGCCTTTCTTGTGCACCACAAGTTTGTATGTTTTATTCTTCATGATGGACAAGCTAAAGGCACACCGAATGCATGTTACCAAGAACGCATGTTATATAACCTTTCGGTTACACCCAACTCTATCAACCCGAAGAAACGAGAAGTTTTGTAGACACAAATAACACCCTATTAGTAACACAGAGCTCCACGCATGGGACACCACTGACTTGACGGTCTCGTGATGGTGGCTAACGTTAGCTGCTACAGCTAACTTGTGAGCTTTTAGCAAGTTACATCTACCTGGAAACACAACGTGAGACAATGCACACAAAAGTTGGATGAAGTTCAGACTTGCCTTTACAACGCATTAATATGAAAAATAGGTTAAACGTTATTGAAATTAGACGTTTCGTATATTGTTGTTTTTACTGCACAGCGAGGGTTCAACTTCCTGCAAAACATGGAGTATAACCGCCCATAGATTATAAAGTCATTCAACGATTGGTTTCTTGTCAGTTGTTGACGCTAGCTGATTGGGTGTTCGCAAGACCGCGTACCAAGTGGTACTGGCTACTGGGGGTGCGTTCGTAAATTCACTCTGGCCATCTACTCCGTTTCAGAGCACTCTCGTCTGAGTGTGTCAGAGTGTAGAATAAATTATGAATTTACGAACGCTCAACACCCGTTGAATACGACCGGTGTCGGTAAACGTCGGCAAAAAAACGTTATTAAATTGTTGTCAGCAGCACAGTTACAGTCACCAACGCTCTGGATAACATGAAACAGCCTAAACCACTTCTGCACGGGAGAGTAAAATGGTCAGAGTGAATTATTCTCTCATTTGTGTCTTGAAGTAGCTAGCAAGCTAGCCAATGTTAGCTTGGTTGCTTGACTGCTGTTGTGGGGTCAGAACGCTCGGATCAACCCTACTGAGCGTCCAGTGTGCGCTCTGAACGCCCCTAGGGGCTCTGTAGCTAGCAAGCTAGCCAATGTTAGCTTGGTTGCTTGACTGCTGTTGTGGGGTCAGAACGCTCGGATCAACCCTACTGCGCGTCCAGTGTGCGCTCTGAACGCCCCTAGAGCGAAACGCTCCGAATTACCAACGGACAATCTGTCAACGCTCTGGATTTACGAACGCCCGGGGCGCATTTTGAGCGCCCTCTGGCACTCCAGAATGAATTTACGAACACACTGTGGGTGTGCTTAATTTTCATTCCCGTGCACTTTAGCACAGATTATTTATATTAACCACATACTATAGTGGCCGCTCTAACACTGAAAATACGTTTATTCAACAATGGAAGGCAGTAGGGAGGAGGTAAGACCATTCTAGACAATGTGAGGACAGATACTCGTGTGCAAAACTATTTCCACTAGTTACGCCACTTTCTGGAGAAGACAGACTTTGGACCCAGTTATCGCTATCACTTCCTCTGTGACTCTAGTCGGGTCCCAATTTACTGTTGCAAGGTAGAATAGTAGAATACACAATATGCTATTTTGACATTTGGTTGTGCGTCAACAGTTTTTCTATTTTATCTTATGTCAGTCACTGATAGTCACTCAATTAGCCCATGTCAGCTAAACATTTATAGATTGGTAAATTAGCCAGCTATCTAAACTTGTAGTAATCAAGGTCGAATTAGAGCCCCCATTGATTTGTTAGTCAGTTTCACTCTCTCCACCTTATGGCATAATATGTAGAATAGCAGGAAATTTCCTGTAAAACTGCTTATTTCCTCTCTGCCCCATGGCAAATGAGTATAATTGCACGAAATTAAACATACAACTTCAAAATGTGCATGAAATTACTTATAAAATTGCTAAATCTTCTCTCCGCCCCATGGCAAAATGTGTGGAATTGCAGCAAAATAGCTTTAAAACAGCAACATCTTCTCCACACCCCATGGCAAAAGTGTAGAATTTACACAACATTTTTTTTATCTATCTGGGGGACAACTACGGCCCCTCGTGATGACTTCAGATTATTTGTGGCCTCCACCAACATCAAAGTTGTCCATCCCTGACCTATGCGGACGTGTTTCCTCCAATGGTTGCTTCCTACAACACTGGGCGGATACGATTATGCCCAACCACGGGATACCCGTCTATGGCCCATTACGTCAGCGGGCGAAAGCAGGGAGGGAGGAGTGCCCTTCTCAAATCGAACAGTAATATGTGCCTGTCGGCCATTTTGTCAACAAGGCAGCATGGTTTCATCGTCCAGAAAGATACATCTCTTTTCCATAAAATAAATGTTAGAATTGTCTTGACTATTTTTCATTGGGAAGGCAGGTAAAGTGTTTTATCAAAATAAATCCCGTTTGCATGGGAAAACACAGAACCCTAGTAATTACTACACATGCTTAATTAGGTCACTTTTGTTTTGAGCAGACTTTGCCGTGGGCTTTCTTCGCCGGCACCTGGCTCATGTTCGGGTGGCAGCCCGGTTTCAAATCGAATGCAATCAACTTTCAGCCAGTGCAAACACGCCTACATGGGCGCCCGGGCGCGATTAATCGATTATTGTGGAGCTCCTGCACCTAAATGTAAACATTACCGGCATCCCAAATTAGTTCCAGCACCTATTTTAGTCTAAGTCGAGCACTGCATATCGCTATTACAGCTTTGCACAGAAGTAACCTGTGCTTGGCGATACTTTCTTCATTCTCAATTTAGAAGAAATGTGTAACTTATCAATAGTTTATAACTGTCTGTGTCCAGTTGCAGGTGGTCCTCCAAAAACCAGAGAAAATTCAGAATGATATTAAATCCACTTTTTGCACAAGAGTGATAAGTTCCCTAGCCAATTTAGCTGTCAGACTTCTTTCTTCTTTGATGACGTTTAAGAGTGGTTGGCATCTAATAAATGTTGCATTACTGCCATCTACTAGACTGGAGTATAACTCCCTTATACATTGCTTGAAAAAAACATGGGGGAAAAAGAAAGAAATCAACAAATACCCTACCATCTACCCTACACTTACTGAACACCCACCACCCTACTCCACTATTTAAAACTATCTAGTCCTTCACAACATCTTTGCAGGAACAGGTAGTTTTCATGCGCTGTGGCCACGGCCAAATTAAGAAGTAGATGACAGCGACCAAAACAAAGATCTACACACATGCAAGAGGCAAAACATGGATTTAATATAATTCTGAATTGTGTCTGGTTTTTGGAGAACCACCTGCAACTGGACACGGACATTTATAAGATACACTTTTCTTTCTGAATGGAGATAGAAGAAAGTATCCCCAAGCACAGGGTTAGTTGAACAGCATCACATATCTTGTTACACAATGTTGTAGCTTATTGAACTTGTCCTCCATTGAGGTGATTCTTTAATTCCTTGCATTTGTATTTCTTGAATTTACTGTTTGTGTAAATGCAGTGGCTAACTGTTCTTTCTTTTCTTTAATGCTGAAATGTTTTGTCACTGTTCTTGGTCAGTTGTGAACTCGGTCAGTAACTAGCTCTGTAGCACTTTACAAAGTGAGAGTCATCCAGTGAAAGGAACTGAGATATTTAGATGTTGTGAAGACCCATACAAAAATATGAAACTTTATTTTGATTAGGGGTAATGTCATCACCAGCCAGCTCTGTCTCTGTGCAGAAACAATTCAGCCTAACAACGAGGTTAGCAGTAATAACAAAAATATGCAATAAAATTATTGGAAATGTAACTGCAGAATGTTAGGGCTACACAATACATAACGATAATACAGTATATTACATAAACTATCAAACCACTTCTTCTACAAATAAGTCTGAAATGCACCCTAATTTCCAAAATTCGACAAAATACTGAATTCATAAAATACTTTACAATGCATATAATAAAGGTCATTGATGACCGGATTAAAATCAAGGAAGTTGATACATTACATCCCAAAATGGCAGTACTAAATGATGATTATAAAGGCTGTAGACACTTGTGTGTCCACGTACGAATGATACCAGTGAAGACTGAGAAATAGAGGCACATGTCAGTCACAGCTCTTTCCACTTTTAAAATCCACTATTTCAACATCTTTCTAGACATATCACTCCCCTTCCTTCCTTCTCTTGACTCCAACTTCAAGTCCTCTTCTCTTTTCTCAGCAGCAATTCGTATTCACTGCTTTGGACTGGGGCTCCTCCAGGTTGGCTCTGTCAGATTCTAAAGGGAAAGATACCAAGAACATCAATACAGAGTATTGGAATTTACAACTTCAATTCAAGTCCAATCTGAGAGATGAGCATCTGACAACATATTTATTCCCAAATGTTTAAATAAACATCCACTATTTTCCTCTCTATATACTGTATGTCCCTCCACCTACACTCTCTGACCCAAACCCCTCTGTTGCCCTTTGAGTTGTCTCTTACTGATGCTGTCTCCTCCTCCTATTCGAGTGGAGGTGATCCCTCTCTCCATGTCCTTCAGTACAGAGTCTTCAAAGGCCAGAGATGCCACCCGGAAGAAGAACCCCTGCACGTTCTCCCCTACACAGTCACACCGATAGTGAGTGTCATTACCATATCATCAAAATGCTTATTTACAGTAACAAGACCGGCAGCTGCATTGAATGCACTTGGCCCAGACACACTCCATACAGTGAAACAGCTTAACCTCTGATTACACAATAAGCACATTGCACACCTGGAGACCATCTCTATGTAATTATCCTGTGGTCTCTAAAACCACAGCTATGCTTGTGTGTATTAGGTCGTTGTTGGGGAATTGTTAGATATTACTGCACTGTCGGAACTAGAAGCACAAGCATTTCGCTACACTCGCATTAACAGCTGCTAACCATGTGTATGTGACAAATAACATTTGATTTGATATGCTAACGTCAACATGAACATCGCAATGAAGTCATGGTGTCATGTTATAATAGGGTTTTTTGCTCCGGTCTGTACCTGTCTTGGCCGAAACAGACCAAAACTCAGCTTTCATTTTAGTTGCTATCTTGATGGCATCTCTCTCAGTCCTCTGGCGCTCCTCTGGAGCCTTGTGCACAGAGAGAAAAGATTAATCAATTGTATTTTAAAGCATAGAAAGGAGCCAAAAGACAGAGCTAATGGATATGGTTCTTCATTACGGATACGGGGGGGGGGAAAGCATATTATACACCTATGTGTGCCTATCTACAATATCTATCTATCTATCAAGAACCATGTACATGTTTGTGCACTCACAAGTAGGTCACTCTTGGTTCCGACCAGGAAAACAGAACAGGAGCCAGGTTCATTCTCCCTCATGGCCTCATCTAACCACTGCCTGTGAGAGATAGAGACATTTCATTTGAGAGGACATTTTACTTTGATTGTTCTGATTTATCTTTGTGCTCGCTCTTGATTTCATATTATATTAAATAAACCTACCATGAGTGCTCCAAGCTCTTAATGTCTGCCATGTCAAATACTGTGATTATCACTGTAATAAAAACACAGAGGCTTAGATACAGCAACAGTGAACTCCTCAGGGTTTCCATAGTCTACAATGGCTGCTTTTTACACAGGCAGTCAAAAGCTGATCTTTTAGTCTTTTGACCAATCATATCAGATCTTTTTCAGAGCTGTGAAACTAGTGAAAAAAAGATCAGAATCGGGCTCCCTGTGTAAACGCAGCCAAAGGCATCTCACTGGCTGTCTCTGTCTTACCCTGAGCTCCTCTGTAGTATGCTGAAGCGATGCATTTGAATTTTTCCTGGCCAGCTGTGTCCCAGCTATGTAGAGAAAGAGAAGGGGGGGGGGAAAATCACCTTTGAATACAAGTAAAGAATCACAAGTTTCTAATAAAATAATAAAGCACATAATCAAAGAAACCAGAGCATGACCCTCACTCACATCTGAAGGGAGAATGGAGCTCCTGAAATCTCAAACCTCTCAATCTCAAAGTCCACTCCTATGGTAGCCTTGTAGTCTCTGTCAAATACATCTTTGCAGAACCTGAAAATGCAGAACAGAATATACAAACATGTTAGAAGGCTGTTTACCACCTAAAAGGAACATGATATAGCAGCCAGGTCGCAAGCTGAATACTTTACCGGTTTATTAGGCAGGTCTTGCCCACATTAAGGTCACCAACAACCACTGCTTTGGACATCTTCAGTCTGTCCCATCTTCAAAGGAAATATTCAACAGCTAAATCCAGTGTTGCTTTTCCAGATAAATCCAATACCAATCAATAAGTGAATCAGTCAGACATTAATCAATCAATTCATCTAACCAGGCAACTCACCCCTGATGCCTGTCAGCTCTTTCTTTGCAGGTAGCCTTGGCCTGGGTATCCCAGTCCTCCTTCATCTGCAGACAGGCCTGTGGAGTATAACACTGGAAACAACAGTCGCATCAACGTTAACAGACATCACTCTCTGATGTACAATCACACAGAAGAGTTTAAATGCATTGTTTGGTATCTGTAATGAAAACAATAATGCAGCACTGATGTTTATTTTGTTATGAGCTTCCATCTGACATACTGAAGGCCTTTTTTAATGGTGTGTCATGAAAATACCAGCTGTCTACAAAGTCTTGCTGTTCCAGTTATTCCTGCTGACATTACTGTAAAAGCTCTTCTCATATCCAGGCTTGAAAAATGTCACTCAAACTCCCCTGACCTTTTAATTGAATCTACTTTTGAAACGGCACCAGGAGACTGTGGGGGAAAATAGCTAAATCCTTGCGTATTAGGAATACAGTATGTGTGCAACATCCTCTGAAGCTTTTACAGCCCTGGCAATTTACATCTTCACTACTTATTTGACGAGACAATTTAAAATACATAAAATGTTACATCAGGCAACGGATACATATGCCAAAATTGTCGAGGATACATATACAAAAAAAGTCAAGACACTTGTTTCTATTGTGGTCCTATATTATCTACTCAGAATACTGTCCTGACCAAGGAGAGTTTAGGTGTCACTGCATGCTGTTAGAACTTATGAGTTGGGCCTACTCAGCAACAGCTGACAGAGAGACTTCATTGGGTACAGTAGGTTACTATACAACATTAACTTTATTAGTGCTGTTTTCAGAAATAGCCAGCCCTGTGATCACACACACTCAGACAACTGTAAGCTCCTGTGTGGATGTCACACAGTTTCAATAACATCAACCACATACTGTTGACCCCTCCATTCCAACCTGTTTTGAATGACAGCACTTGTGACTTTTAACAAACGGTACCAGAGCCACTAAAACATTATGGTAGGTTTGAGTTGATCCAGATGGCTAGCAGGCTGGTAGCAGGTTGCTGGTGTGTGCTCGGGTACCTTTGGGAACTTGGATATGACCCTGTCTCTGCTCACAGGTGGTGGGAAGTGCATCATCCCGTTCCTCATCTCCTGCATTATGGTAAGGCTGTGTGGTGGTCTGCCTGTGAACGAGAATCCTGGCCATGACCAGTGCAATGTACTGATTAGCTATATTAATTCCCATGCCATAAGTGTGCAGACTCCTGTGAAGGGTGCACCCCCTTCTCTAAAACACTGCAGTATGATGTGTGAATAACCATACTGGAGTGTTTTAGGGAAGGGGGTTCACATTCATTATTATGTAGGCCGTGCACAAATTACGCTTCAGTGGCCTAAGGTTTAAACTCCACTGCCCATATAATATTTAGATAGCCTACATAAAGCTCTGAAGATGACTCAACGATAACATTTCTCAGATGAACAAAAAAGGTATGTTCAGCGACAGTGATAATAAAAAATACTATCAAGTGTGGAGAATCTAGACTTGTGTGTGCAAGTACTGCGGTGGAAACTAACGTTAGCTATGATGACTGTTTAATCTTCTATATTCTAGAACACAAAGTGGCTACGCTACAATATAGCAAGACGCAATGAAATGGCAACATTTGGCCAATGAAAATATCTGCAACATAGTACCGTGTACCTTGAAATCAAGAATGATGTGTAAACTACTCACGGATTCTTGTCAACTGTTCCGTCGTTGCTGCTAAAAAAAATCGTTCACTTGAATCTCGAGCTGGAAGCATCAGATCTACCCCGCATCTCCATGACAACCAGCTTTCAGTGCTCTACAGGGATATTTGTCATGTGATAAAAGCATGGCAGCCAGGCAGAAACGCGTAAATTCAACGATTGTTAGGCTATTAAAATGTCACATGTATCGAGTGGAATGTGGCCATTCTAACAAACGACATGTTTTGGATGTTCCAGTAGCTAGAATCATGTAGAATTCTAAATGACGTTAGGTCAATGCGGGTATGCTGTATCTGCTCCTGTGAATACAAGGGCCGTGTGCAGCTAGCTGCAGTCTATTCCATCTATTCGCATTGATAAGAAATCCTGGCAAGTACACTAAAGAAACTGAAGTATGTATTTGATTTTGTTGCTAGTATTATGCACTTCCTGTAGTAAGAATAGTGGTCTATCTCTTTCTCCCCCCTCTTCTCTCGTCAGCATGTTTGAACACACAAGCTCTCAAAACGACACAGAGAAAAATGTAATTGATCGTTTTGGACCTCCAGGTGACTGCAGATGAAACTGTCTGTGAGAAGGCAGTTAATAAGATCAATCATTGAAATGATCCATAGCTCTGAGAGGTTTAATTTCCCTCTCATTAAGAATGTATTGGCTCATCAGCTGGAAGAGTCTCAGTGGGGAGACATGTAGAGGCCACTCACTGCTAAGCACTTTTTCTAAGTGGGCACAGTTAGGCAATTATCTGGCTGGTGGGGGGTGGGCAATGTTACATACATTTATTAAATAATATCCCACCTCTGTTCTCAGACAGGTGTCTTCTCAGTATGCCGTGAATCCGTCACTGCTGCAAGTTCCATTCTCAGCCACTGGGAGGCAGCAGAGGTCTAGATACAGAGCCACCCATGCATACTGCTGGCTGTGTCATGCAAAACAGGTTTGATTTTACCCCACTTACTACCTACATTATCTTCCTATCTTATTATTATAAAGGATTGTCCAACTGTCAAGTAGGTCCCAGGCCTGGAGCCTTAACAGGATCTGTGCAAAAGTGTTGTCAGTGCCAACTAATGTCCTCTTTATGTCCACTAACACAAATGCATGTGGGACAATAGCTCCCTTTCACCCAAGGTGTAATTCCATTTCATCACTGATCAATAATAATGGACTGTAAGGCAGTGTATGAGGCTTAATTGCACACCTTACCTCCCTAACGTTAAGGCTATCCTGTTGCAAAGCCATTTGGGCCTATCAGTGACAGAGACAGGACAGACAGGTGGCAGATAGGCAATTTAGTAGAGGACAATATCACACCGTCTGGAAGATGACTTTTCAATAGACATTCATGTGTCCTCTCTGATTTTCAGCATAGAACTTGGGCCTGTTATTGTGTTTGTTTCATGAAAATATTGTGTATGTTCAACCCCTCTGTTGAAAAATGGCATTTTCAGTCATTTTCTATTTCTACTGCGCTTTACTGTGATCATTTGAGCACAGAGTCTTTTGAGGTGTCTGTCATAAGCTGCAAATTGCACAGAAATCAATATAAATGTAGTTGTGATCCCATGGAGTTACAACAACAAGATACAAAGCATATAAAGATATGAAGCCATTTGCTTTTCAACACCAGTAGATGCGTTAAGAGCATTACTGGTGGAAACACTAAGCATGCTCCAGAAACATTGCTCTGGACTCTCAATGTTATAATTCCTAACAATTTGTGAGTGCAAAACTTGTTTCCATGTGTGGCTGCTCGGTTTGTTCCGCATTGTTTCCAATTTACCCACCAACAACATTGTGAACATTCATACTATAGATGGTCAGTCTGCTGTGGACACCACTGTGGTTCTTGCCTTTGCAATGGGATCTACTGTAAGACATATTTTGAGTTTTTTAAATTATATTTCCTTGATGGATGGATAATATTGAACATAGACGGTCCAGTCTGTTAGTTCTCCATACACTTTCAATTATACACCCATAACCAGCTCTCCTATCATCCATTAACTCAAATGTTTTCTGTAGGGGAGAGTGGGGTAAGTTGAGCCACCCTTGTTTCTAGGAAACCATACCAAAAATTCACAATTTGACCAAATGTTTAGGGAGAGGCCGTCATTTCATGGAGTCTGTGAAGGAAGAAACCACATGGAAAAAGTGGTAAGCAAGTAAGGTAAAAAAATAAAATAAAAAAGATTTCCACCGAGTCAAATTTATTTATTTATTAATTTATCTATTTAAGCTTCAATATGAGGTCCTGAACCTCGAATGAAAGTGCATCCTTGTAGTTGTGTGTGCTAATATAGTCAAAATGTTTGCCTTTGTGTAAGTTGAGCCAATAGCAAGTTGATCAAATTGAAGTGTTTTCTTCTCAGACTTATTGCTGGGATATGAGGTAACAACAGTTACCTATGTTAAAAGTGTAAAAAAAAAAGAAAGCACAAAGTCTTTGTTAGGTGTTAAGCCTGTGTTAAATATGTTTAAAATGCTTAAAAGACAAAAAAGCAATTGTGATAGTATTGAATTGTGTTTGGGAAATAAAGATACACATGCTTTAAAAAAGGTAGTGGTAATATTTCATTTGGTACATACATTTGTAGGCAGCTTAATTTATCCAATACCCGGGGTAAGTTGTACCAAGAGACCACTTGTTTTGGACAAGCTATGTTTTCAAAACTGTGATGTGTAAATTAATTCAGATTATTTTCTGGGTTACATTTTAGTCATTTAGCAGACACTCTTATCCAGAACAACTAACAGGAACAATTGGGGTGCCTGGCTCAACGGCACATCAACAGATTTTCAACTAGTCAGCTTGGGGATTTGAACCAGCGACATTTTGGTTTTTGGCCCAACGTACTTAATCACTAGGCTACCTGCTACCAAGGAATATACACATCCTGAAATAAAAAGTGCATTCGGAAGTATTCAGACCCCTTCACTTTCTCCACATTTTGTTACATTACAGCCTTATACTAAAATAATTTTTTTTTAACTTCCCCTCATCAATCTACACACAATACCCCATAATAACAAAGCAAAATCAGGTTTTTAGAAATTTTTGCTAATTTATACAAAATAGAAAACTGAAACATAACATTTACGTAAGTATTCAGACCCTTTATCAGTACTTTGTTGAAGAACCTTTGGCAGTGATTACAACCTTGAGTGTTTTTCGGTATGACGCTACAAGCTTGGCACACCTGTATTTGGGGAGTTTCCACAATTCTTCTCTGCAGATCCACTCAAACTCTGTCAGGTTGGATGGTGAGCGTTGCTGCACAGCTATTATCAGCTCTCTCCAGAGATGTTAGAATGGGTTCAAGTCTGGGCTTTGGCTGGGCCAATCAAGGACATACATAGACTTGTCCCGAAGCCACTCCTGTGTTGTCGTGGCTGTGTGCTTGGGGTTGTTGTCCTGTTGGAAGGTGACCCGTCGCCCCAGTCTGAGGTCCTGAGCACTCTGGAGCAGGTTGTCCTTCTGGAAGGTTCTCCCATCTCCACAGAGAAACTCTGGATCTCTGTCAGAGTGACCGTCGGGTTCTTGGTCACCTCTCTGACCAAGGCCCTTCTCCCCCGATTGCTCAGTTTGGCCGGGTGGCCCGCTCTAGGAAGAGTCTTGGTGGTTTAAAACTTCTTCCATTTAAGAATGATGGAGGCCACTTTGTTCTTGGGGACCTTCAATGCTGGAGAAATGTTTTGGTACCCTTCCCCAGATCTGTGCCTTCGACACAATCCTGTCTCGGAGCTCTACGTACAATTCCTTCGACCTCATGGCTTGGTTTTTACTCTGACATCCACTGTCAATTGTGGGACCTTAAATAGACAGGTTGTGCCTTTCCAAATCATGTCCAATCAATTGAATTTACCACAGGTGGACTCCAATAATGTTGTAGAAACATCTCATCTCAAACAAATGGCCACTATTACTATTCGTCCATAACCATACTCACAAAATAGAAGTATTGATGGAGACACTCTCTCTCTCGCTCTCTCTCTCTCTCTCTCTCTCTCTCTCTCTCTCTCTCTCTCTCTCTCTCACTATAGATGAGGCTTTGATCTCAAAAAGGATAAAACCATGTGTGGCTACAGGGTCATTAGGTCAGGGTTGAGATGAAGTAATCAGGCATGATTCTGACAGCCACTGTCCAGTCCCCAGTCTGGAATAGTAATTTCTGGTCACCTGCTGAGGGTCAGACTGAGCATCCTCCCCCTCAGAGCTGCATAGCTCAATCAGCATAATTTGAGATGTAGAAATTAGGGATGGATATATCCACCCATCCAGGACATCTACTCGAAACGGGTGCTTGAGGAAGGCACGCAGCATCATCAAAGACCCTACACACCCCAGCCACGAGCTGTTCACTCCCTTACCGTCGGGCAGACGGTATCGGAGAATGAGGTGTGATGCCAACAGGCTCAGAGACAGTTTCTATCTACAAGCCATCAGATGGTGGAACACTTGAACTGGACTGACCAACTGCTCTGATTCTACGCACCTGAGCACACATGCACTCACTCATGCACACACCTACACAGACATATACACACACACATATACATTCATGCTACACACACATCACAACTGCTGCTACCAGACTCTTATTATATTGATCAGTACACTGGCCCCCATCCCCCCCCTTCCCCAATACACATGTAAATATTGGACTATAAATTGTTCCTTCCTGTATTATACTTATGCTAAAATGTTTATTCTGTTCTACTGAGCCATTTATTTTATGTTTGTACTCTTTTTTTATTTCTTATTGTTGGCTTATTGCTGTTGCAATCAGTGACGGCGCCAGAGAAGATGGCTGACATTTTACGTGTTCCTAACTGATTGTGTTTTTATGTTCGTTTTTTTGCGTTGTTTCTAACTTGTTTTTTTACTTATTTTGTACATAATGTTGCTGCTACCGTCTCTTATGACCGAAAATAACTTCTGGACAGCGATTACTCAACACGAACTGGCAGAAGTTTTTTTTTCCTTTAACGAGTCCAACGAGCCCAACGTGAACACCGTACTGCTTTCCCGAGAACAGGCCCAAATCTCCGTCATTTGCGTGAAGAGACGTCGGAGAAAAAGAGGACGGAGGTCGGGCTGCTTTCTGAGAATTTGTAGGCGATCAAATAAACCCCACCCTGCCTTCTGCTCTTCTAGCTAACGTGCAATCATTGGAAAATAAAATTGATGACCTACGAGGAAGAATAAACTACCAATGGGACATTAAAAACTGTAATATCTTATGCCTCACGGAGTCGTGGCTGAACGACGACATTATCAACTTACAGCTGGCTGGTTATACACTGTATCGGCAGGATACAACAGCGGCGTCTGGTAAGACAAGGGGTGGCGGACTATGCCTATATGTAAACAATAGCTGGTGCACGATATCTAAGGAAGTTTTTAGGTTTTGCTCACCTGAAGTAAAGTATCTCATGATAAGCTGTAGACCACACTATCTACCTAGAGAGTTTTCATCTGTATTTTTCGTATCTGTCTAAATACTCCCACAGACCGATGCTGGCACTAAGACCACACTCAATGAGCTGTATTCCGCCATAAGCAAACAGGAAAACGCTCATCCAGAAGCGGCGCTCCTAGTGGACTTTAATGCAGGGAAACTTAAATCGGTCTTACCAAATTTCTATCAGCATGTTAAATGTGCAACCAGAGGGGAAAAGACTCTAGACCACCTTTACTCCACACACAGAGACGCATACAAAGCTCTCCCTCGCCTTCCATTTGGCAAATCTGACCATAATTCTATCCTCCTGATTCCTGCTTACAAGCAAAAATTAAAGCAGGAAGCACCAGTGACTCGGTCAATAAAAAAGTGGTCAGATGAAGCAAATGCTAAGCTACAAGACTGTTTTGCTAGCATAGACTGGAATATGTTCCAGGATTCTTCCTATGGCATTGATGAGTACACCACATCAGTCACGGGCTTCATCAATAAGTGCATCGATGACGTCGTCCCCACAGTGACCGTACGTACATAGCCCAACCAGAAGCCATGGATTACAGGCAACATCCGTACCGAGTTAAAGGGTAGAGCGGGACTCTAACCCGGAAGCTTATAAGATATCCTGCTATGCCCTCCGGCGAACCATCAAACAGGCAAAGTGTCAATACAGGACTAAGATCATATCGTACTACACCGGCTCCGATGCTCGTCGGATGTGGCAAGGCTTGCAAACCATTACAGACTACAAAGGGAAGCACAGCTGAGAGCTGCCCAGTGACACGAGCCTACCAGACGAGCTAAACTACTTCTATGCTCGCTTCGAGGCAAATAACACTGAAACATGCATGACAGCACCAGCTGTTCCCGGACGACAGGATGATCACACTCTCCGCGGCCAATGTGAGTAAGACCTTTAAACAGGTCAACATTCACAAAGCCGCAGGGCCAGACGGATTACCAGGACATGTACTGCGAGCATGCGGTGACCAACTGGCAAGTGTCTTCACTGACATTTTCAACCTCTCCCTGTCCGAGTCTGTAATACCAACATGTTTTAAGCAGACCACCATAGTGCCTGTGCCCAAGAACACTAAGGTAACCTACCTAAATGACTACTGACCTGTAGCACTCACGTCTGCAGCCATGAAGTGCTTTGAAAGGCTGGTCATGGCTCACATCAACACCATTATCCCAGAAACCCTAGACCCACTCCAATTTGCATACCACCCCAACAGATCCACAGATGATGCAATCTCTATTGCACTCCACACTGCCCTTTCCCACCTGGACAAAAGGAACACCTATGTGAGAATGCTATTCATTGACTACAGCTCAGCTTTCAACACCATAGTGCCCTCAAACCTCATCAATAAGCTAAGGACCCTGGGACTAACACGTCCCTCTGCAACTGGATCATGGATTTCCTGATGGGCCGTCTCCAGGTGGTAAGGGTAGGTAACAACACATCCGCCACACTGATCCTCAACACAGGGGCCTGTCAGGGATGCGTGCTCAGTCCCTCCTGTACTCCCTGTTCACTCATGACTGCACGACTCCAACACCATCATTAAGTTTGACGATGACACAACAGTGGTAGGCCTGATCACCGACAACGACGAGACAGCCTATAGGGAGGAGGACAGAGACCTGGCCATGTGGTGCCAGGACAACAACCTCTCCCTCAATGTGATCAAGACAACGAACATGATTGTGGACTACAGGAAAAGGAGAACCGAGCACGTCCCCATTCTCATTGACGGGGCTGCAGTGGAGCAGGTTGAGAGCTTCATGTTCTTTGGTGTCCACATCACCAACAAACTAACATGGTCCAAGCACACCAAGACAGTCGTGAAGAGGGCACGACAAAACCTATTCCCCCTCAGGAGACTGAAAAGATTTGGCATCGGTCATCAGATCCTCAAAAGGTTCTACAGCTGCACCATCGAGAGCATCCTGACTGGTTGCATCACTGCCTGGTATGGCAACTGCTCGGCCTCCGACCGCAAGACACTACAGAGAGTAGTGCATAAGGCCCAGTACATGACTGGGGCCAAGCTTCCTGCCATCCAGGACCTCTATACCAGGCGGTGTCAGAGGAAGGCCCTAAAAATGGTCAAAGACTCTAGCCACCCTAGTCATAGACTGTTTTCTCTGCTATCGCACGGCAAGTGGTACCGGAACGCCAAGTCTAGGTCAAGAGGCTTCTAAACATCTTCTACCCCCAAGCCATAAGGCTCCTGAACATATAATCAACTGCAACTGTCAGTTTCATTGTAGCACTGACATGAAAAAAGTTAAATGGCTGGTTTACAGTCCGTCTCTCGACATGTAGACAATTGTCGTAGCGACATCATGAACATTCTATTGTCGTCCGACACCAAACTTATGAACGTTATGAAAAAGTATAAGCAGCCAGGTGCTCCAGATAGCATACTTTCTCTATTTTAACACCAATAAACCCATCTGTTTTAAAAATGAATTTGGTAAATGTCAACCAATCAGCAAGCCAGGCAACTAAAAGCAATTTTTAAACAATGTTTTGGTTCGTTAAATACTAGTTAGCTAGCTGGCTAGCCAGTTCAAATAATGACCAGGGGTAGCTGACAATGTCTTAACTTTAGCATCTTTTTATTCATTATTACAAGAAAGTAAACCCAACAACATTATTATTTGCAAGGTAATGGCGAGCTTACAGAAAATCTCTTACTGCCACAGTGTGACGAAATAAAAGTAGCTCATTCTATCTGATAATTTTAGAACTGTGGCAGTCCGGTAACCACGACAATGGACGTTGCGACAGTCGCAGAGACTTTTTTCATGTCTGTGCGGCAAGGAAGCTGACAGTCACAGCGACAATCTACAGACATTCCACCGGAGTATAAATTAAACTTTGTTTTGACCAGCGACACTTGTCTACAGACGTGTCGTTAAACTGGCCATTCATAATAACAATGACAAGTTTGATGTCGGACGACAATGGAATGTTCAGGATGTCGCTACGACAATTGTCTACAGACATGTCGATAGACAGACTGTAAACCAACCATAAGAAGCAGGCGCTGTGGATGGCCAAACAATGACCCGTGGAAACATTAGCAGTAGGAAGGGGGTCAATCAGGGTTTGTGCTCTGAGTTGAATTTGTGGCTATCCCAACCGCCTCTGCCACCCTGTCAAATCTCTGCTGCAACAATTTATCACTTAAATCAATTTACTCGTAATTTAATTGCCTACTCTAATTGTGTGTTAGTTATTTGTCCCTCCCCACCATGTAGCATGGTGGTTCAGATAAGAACAAGCTCTTTTAATGGTGATTTAGGAGAGAGAGAGAGAGAGAGATGGCTTAGGAACCGGATGTCCTACTCAAAATTTCGAAAATATATATTTTTGTTGGTGGGTGTGGTGTTAGATTAGAATTAAAGGCATAAGAGACAGCAAAACATAATACCAGTGCTTCATCCGCATGGTGTAGAGCCTGTTCTCATAAAGATCTGAAACATAGTAGTGTGTACTGTATTTCCCTGTCTACTCCCATCCTACCCATGACCACCACCCAAAAACACATTCTCTGCACAACCAGAATTTGCATAATTCATTTTATTTATTATTATTTTTATTGTTTGGCTAAATTGGTTGTTTTTTGTTGAAGTGAACATCCTGTCAAGCCTGAAGCCCTTAGCTGAGTTGTTTCCTCTGCTGAAAAGGTGAGGGTTGGAGGAGAGAAGTAGAGCAGGGCTTTCTCTCTCTCTTTCACATTATCTCTCTCTTTCACATTCTCTCTCTCTCACACATTCTCTCTCTCTCACATTCTCTCTCACTTACAGTATTCCAACTCAACCTTTTATTTATTGTTTTAACAGAGTGAACCTTACAGTATATTTACACATCATACCCACTGTATAACAATTACCATGTAGATAGCGCAAGGAGGATTAAACTGAAGCGTTTGTTTTTTCGCATTCATATTTTTTGCAGTCTTCAAACTTTTTTCCCTTTAACCCTCCCCGACCCACTCTATCATCTCATGCTGGGTTTGTAATGAGCTTGTCATTGGCGTCATCATCGTCACCATCTTCATCATTGTCATCATCATCATCATCTCATCTCTAGTTATAGTACTCTTTTCAATAAATTCCTCTTAGACAACAGCTGTACAATCGTACACAGTGTTTGACTTGTATATATATTTTAGGGAATATATTAGTTAAACCTAAAATAACAGAAAACAAATCCAAAATAAAAAATGATCAATATCCCAATTAACAAAATCATGCATGTTTTAATGTTTCTGTCAATAAAACCAACATTATTGATGGGATCTGTTTTTATTTACACTAAAATTGGCACTGTTTTTGATGTCTTTGTTGCTGGAAACTGGAATGATCTTAGAGAACACCATCCACTCTATGGAGTGTAACACTCTCCTGGTAGGTCAGAGACCTGCTCTAAGGGGCAGGTTTGACAAACATTTTTTTTTAAACAAAAAAAAATGAAAATATAATGAAGAGGGACAAACAGATAACCTTAAAGAGCCATTTAGCCCTCAATAAATGAGATACAGTGTGTGTAGAAAATACCCTTTACTTCAGCTTTCAACTGTGGCAGTTTTCTCCTTTGGATAGAAACCCTGTGACATAAGTCATGTCCTCCAACTATTTTCCCAGGACACCTGTGACTCACCATCTCCCTATACCTTGCCAGGTAAACCCGCTGTCCAGCTTTTTAGGGGAAAATCCACAGGAATTTATTGATTTTCGCAAAGCATCATTAATTGACTGAGGCAAATAAAACAACCTAAAATGACAAACGTAACTCTGAAACTGCCAGTCAAGAACTCCTGCTCAATACCAGGTTTGGCAGAGTAGGGGTAGCTGTCTTCAGTTTCCATTGTTTTCACGCCAAACAAGTGCTTGACAGTTGATCCCAAGTCCTTGTGTGTGAGCAAACATAAGCATGTGTGTGTGTGTGTGTGTGTGTGTGTCTCTACATACTCATATATTCAGTGCAAACACATTTATGCTGACCTTGGGTAAATCCCATCTTGACCTTTGACCCTCAACTCTAATATTTCAAGCAGATCAGTTGATCCTATAGCCGTCCCTGACAATCCCAACCCCCTCGCTCCACCTTGCAGGTTCTCTCTTTCCTACACTTCCTCAAAGAGACTGACAGACAGGCTTTGTGTGTAATGGGCCTGGTAGCGAATAGGTCTACTGCTGCCATGCAGCCCTCTCTCCCCTCCCCACCCTATCCCCAGTCCTAGCACAGCCCAATGTACTTGAGATTGTTCTGGATGATCACGTCCGTGACGGCGTCGAACACAAACTGGATGTTGCTGGTGTCTGTGGCGCAGGTGAAGTGCGAGTAAATCTCCTTGGTCTCCTTGTTGCGGTTGAGGTCCTCGAACTGCCGCTGCACGTAGACTGCCGCTTCCTCGTAGGTGTTCTGACCTCTGTAGTCGGCGAAGCACACAGTCAGAGGGATGCGCTTGATCTTCTCGGCCAACAGGTCCTTCTTGTTGAGGAAGAGGATGAGTGAGGTGTTGGTGAACCAGTTGTTGTTGCAGATGGAGTCAAACAGACGCAGGCTCTCTGCCATACGACTCTGTAGAGAGAAGGGATGGAAAGGGAGAGAGAAGAGGCAATCATGAGAAAATTGTTGTTCCCTCACGTGTGACACAGCCTATTGACATGTAAGAGAAAGAGGCTGATGTTGGGCCAAAGCTGAAGATGGTTATAAATTAGTCATTTTTAGTGATTGTGAATATGATTTGTTGTAACTGCTAAATCTTCCAAAAAGTCATTGAAAATGAGAACACGATTTGACCCTGTAGTGTAGATTTAAAATATTTGTGGCAGTTGTTCAGATCTCCACTCGAGCAGCCAAAGGTGTGGTTTATATGTTGTGTAAACATGGACTGGAGACTTGGTCAAAGACCTGCACTTGAACTCTCATCCTGGAAAAAAACAGAGCAGGTCTTCTCTCTCACTTCAAGCTTAGCATGAGTAAAGAACTGTTACTGCCCACATGATGAGCACTAAATGAGTTACTGGAACTGTGCACAGTTAAAAAACACATCAAAGTCTTGTTTTTGAGGTCAGATGATGTACAGATGTACAGATAGCCTTGCCCTCTCTGACGTAAGACAAATGGGTGAAATGAGTATGAAATGTATTTCAAATCAACGGTATTACGTTTCAGGGAATTTTCATGGTATTTTACACTGAACATAACCATGAACAGGAACAATCCTCAGTGTGGACAGATGGACTAAGCGACAGAATAAACTTGATAGGTTGAGTACATCTCTTAAGCCCATCCCAGGCATGACATATTTACTCTACCTTTGAGCTTTAGCCATGGGAGCAAAAGCATAGCCTGCCTTACATTGGCTTTGCCCAAAGCACAACTTCTCTGTCTGTTTTCTTTCTATGATTGCAAGATTCTGTTTTTGGAGGCATATTAAATTAAGCAATATACAATCTTGTGGTTCTTAGTGTTCTGCTACCAGACCAAGACCCATTTGTTTGTGCTGCCTCGGAGATGTCAGCTGTGTATTATCCAAACCCCTAGGATACATTTTATTTTCCTCCTAGGATGCTTTCCAAATTCATGAATGGGAGCCAGTTCTGTTAAAATGTGTAGCCATGAGGGCCACAGTCATAACTGTCAAGATCACATGCTCCCAAAAATGCAATTTGTTGCGAAGGTTTGTGTTTCAAACCTCTAAAACACATGAAATACAAATTGCAAAACCAAAGAGGACTGTAGCCCTTTACACTTGTACCCATATACGTGTTGAAAATGGCAGATGTGGGCGCTGATAATTGCCTAAATTGGAATGCAGTGGCTGTACAGTAAAATGCTATAAATCACGTCAGAGCTCGGGCTCTGCGCTTCACAGCGCTGTAGGATTTTGACTGACAGCCGTTCTGAACATGAGCACCACACGAGACAAGTTGCCCCATCACTCCTGCTAATTGAGCAACTTTTGAACATTTTTGTCATCTGAGTGAGGGAAATGCTGTAAATTATTGAGACGTTAAGGAATATAATAAATACTGCTTTGATGTCATACATACATACAGGCTAGTCTCAGATTAGACATAAACAAATATCCGGGACACTAAAATTAGTATGATATGTTATGTTTGGTATGGCTACATAAGACAGAATTTAACTTAAGGAGAAAAACACGAACGTCTAACAACCCAAAGGTTGCGTGTTCCATTCTCATTACAGACAGCTTCAGCATTTTAGCTCATTTGTAACCTTACAACTACTTACTACTTTTTAGCTACCTTAAACTACTTAGCATGTTAGCTAACCCTTCCCTTCAACCTAACTCCTAAACTCAACTCTAACCTTACCCCCAACCCTAACCCCTAGCCTAGCTAACGTTAGCGTTAGCCACCTAGCTAACGTTAGTGTTAGCCATCTAGCTAACTTTAGCCACAATAATTTGGAATTCATAGCATATCATTTGCGTATTGTAAATTCGTAAATACTGTACGAGTTGCAATTCGTAACATACTCTATCATACGAATTGGAATTTGTAACATATCATACCAAATGGATGATGCACATCCACAAATTTAATACATACCATACCAAACGTAACATATCATACCAATTTGAGTGTGCTGGATTTTCGTTTACTATGTTATGTCTACCCCTGAGTCCAGATCGCAGTCATACAAGCAAGCCAAACAGCCATGAGTCCAAATGTGCACTTGACATTTCCATATCATGAAACTAATGTCATATACAGTGTCAATGTTTATGATCACTTTGTTTGATATACAGTTACAACATGACATGGTGTCATAGCCTGGGTTGTTCTGAACACAATGAGCCTATGTTTGTCTGTTTTGAAGAAAATTTGTCTCGGAACGTACGCCTGAATGCACTCATGACTCCTTTCTATGCGCATCACAATTACGTTCTGTTTCTCTGAATTGCCTTGTGAAAGCCTAACACTGTAAGATCGTATTTTAGAATTTATCTCGTCATGTTGGCAGTAGAACAAGCTTTCAAATTATGCTCACCTGACCCAGATTGATAATTAATATTGGGCCGTTTTTGGATTGTGTAAACAACAACAGTAATTGTGTGATGACGGGGATGCAGATCTGTGTTCCAAACAAAACAACTACAAGTGTGCTTGCTCTAGTTCCTCAATGGCACAGCTAGGAGAGCTCAAAAAAGCACCTTATAGTTGAAGACTCTTCTTTGAGTCATACAAGTGCATTGAAATAACTCAGGAACTGTGCACACTTTGGAGAGGAGTGTGGCCACTTGGAGACCTCAGTTAGTCCTCTCACTCAAACCCATGTCATTTTTATGAAGTTTTATGAAGGTGGTTAACACGGTCAAGACCTTTCCTTCCTCTGGAGGCCGCCAAACTATATATGCATGCTATGATCCTCTCACATCTGAGATGTTGCCTCACATGCTGGTCACAAGCAGGAGTTACTATCCTGAAACCAATTGAATCACTTTACAAACAAACACTTAAGATGTTTGATAACAAACCAAACAGTTACCACCATTGTCATATCATTTACAAACATAATTTATTTAGTCTAGATAGCTTTAAGCAGAATGTAGATGCAAGCCTTGTCTTTAAGATCCTGCATGGTCTTGCCCCTCCACCCCTATGCCGGCATATCATGCTCAATGAAAGCACCTCCAGGATAACAAGGGCAGTAACTAGAGGAGATTGCGTTGTCCCTTTTCGACACAGTAAAACCGGTCAATCGGCCTTCTCTGTTAGAGCTACAATATACTGGAATGCAACGCCCATGGACTTGAGAAGCTGCACTGATTATTGTACTTTTACATTTAAATTGAAAACATGGCTAAAATCTATCCAAACCTGTACACATTCAGTCTTGTGTCAGGTCAACTGTTGTGTCCTCACCTTTGGTCTAATCATTTCCCCATAATCTACAAACTGTTCCCTTTCAATTGCTACCATGGTTATGCATATGTTTTCATATTTCTTCTGTAAGAAACATTTCAATTTAGCCCTATGCATATACAGTAGTATACAGTAGTATTCCCATGCGTGTAAAGAGTTAACAGCTCCCTAAATCACTGGCATACTGAAATATATATTCACATATTACTGGGGAGAGGAGTTGTTATATATCAAAGAAGAACAAGGAAACAGTTGTTGGTCATGCAGTGAATCATAGTTTGAGCACAAGGGAGTGCTGGGCAGTTGGTGAAGCCAAATGTGAAAAGAACAGTCTGACTGACATCAGTACAGATGCAGCAAGTAGAGCTCTGTCATGCATGAGGCTTTTCCCAAGATGTACAATATCTATGAGATTAACAAAAATCTGTGGCCTGATAGATTTCATATCCCATTAAAAGTCCCCGGTACTAAAATGACTAACACTAGACATACTGCAAGTGTGTGTGTGTGTGTGTGTGTGTGTGTGTGTGTGTGTGTGTGTGTGTGTGTGTGTGTGTGTGTGTGTGTGTGTGTGTGTGTGTGTGTGTGTGTGTGTGTGTGTGTGTAAGAGAAAGAGATATGGGAGGCTGCAGGCATGTGGTGTGAATCCAGTAGCTTGTGACTGAGTGAGGAGTTCAGTTTGAAGACTGGGCGGCTGTTTAAAAGGTTACACAAAACATCATGGTGCTCTGAGCACATCACAAGATATGCTCAGAGAGAGAGAGAAAGAGAGAGCGATAGAAGGAGAGAGAGCGATAGGTGGGCAAGTGCAATTAAACATAGTTTAACAACAAGAGGGTTGTAGCGTATAAAGTCTCTTGTCTCATTTACTTGAACTATAAACCATCCACACTTATTTGTTGTTGCATACAATATGTAGTGTTTTGCAATGTTAAACAAGGGACTAGGCAAATGAACTCATTTGTATACTGTAAATTCTATGTTCTATATAAGTTCTATGAACCAATCATCTGAACATACAGACTTGTTATGAATCCGGTGCTGTGGCGCGAGACGCAAGCCTCTTTTCTCTGGCATAAGTAGGCATCCTTAGGGACTGAGCTTAGGACCCTAAGCAGTGTACACTAAATAAGGTCAGAGCCAGAGGCTCCCCCTCCATTTGTTCTCATGGTGTCTACACCAGAACCCTGCTGCGTGGAGAGGAAGGCAGCAGCACACCCACTGTGCTTTGGGACTCTCTACCCTCCTTACCTGTTCACTCCGTCATCGTTAGAGTTACAGAGGGAGAGAGGAGGGAAGAGGGGAAAGCAGAGTAGATACTAGGGTAGCAGCACACAGCAGGACGCTTCCCCTCCCCTAGACCCTGAACACACCATCCCTCCCCGTGGCCTATAGGCAGAGCCCCCCCCCCCCCCTCTCCCTGAGCACACACAGGCCTTAATTAAGATGAAGTATTAATGAGGAGGTTAATGCTTTGTTTCAAGTAAATACAAATCTCTGGAGTGAGTGAGGAGCCACCCCTACATAATTCAATTAAGGTTCGATTCGATTGGCACTACCTTATATACTGAAGAAACATATAAACTCAACATGCAACAATTTCAATGATTTTACTGAGTTACAGTACATATAAGGAAATCAATCAATTGAAATAAATTCATTAGGCCCTAATCTAAGGATTCCCTAAAAACTTGAGACATCTGTGGCATTGTGTTGTGTGACAAAACTGCACTTTTTAGAGTGGCCTTTTATTGTTCCCAGCACAAGGTGCACCTGTGTAAGGATCATGCCGTTTAATCAACTTCTTGATATGTCACACCTATCAGGTGGATGGATTATCTTGTCAAATGAGAAATGCTCAAAAACGGGGATGTAAACAATTTGAGAGAAATATGCTTTTTGTGCGTATGGAAACTGTCTGGGATCTTTTATTTCAGCTCATGGAACATAGGACCAACACTTTACATGTTGAGTTTATATTTCAAAAGTCTAAAGTCTGGACACACCTACTCATTCAAGGGTATTTCTTTATTTTTAAACTATTTTCTACATTGTAGAATAATAGTGAAGACATCAAAACTATGAAATAACACATATAGAATCATGTAGTAACCAAAAAAGTGTTAAACAAATCAAAATAGATTTTAGATTCTTCAAAGTAGCCACCCTTTATAAAGAAAAACCCTTGAATGAGTAGGTGTGTCCAAACATTTGACTGGTACTGTATATCCACTGTACATTAAGACATGGGACACAAATAATACAATTGCCTCAAGAATATCATACACAACGTTTTCCATTATTATTTTTCATTATAATTGCCAGAGCCTCAAAAAAAGGTATCTCTATACACACTACACTTTTATTAATCAAGGTAGTTTATCGCTCTTTCCCTGTTTTGTAATGCTACCTGAATATTTTGAGCTAGCATTACCTCACGTTTTTTCACCCGATGCTCTGTAGCTGTCTTTAGCGCTTGTTACTCCACCCCATCCCTCTCTCCTCTCTCTGTGTCTGTACGCTGTGCTGCTGCTCACTGCAGCCTCATTCAATCAAAAGCTCTGGGCTCTGCAAGATTCAATTAAATGTGCAGCCTATAAACAACATTTAATTCCAGGATAAATTCAATTCAAGAAGCTTCCATGATTAATTTGAATGGATTCAACATTTTACTGTGATTGATTTCCCCAATACACCCCCATACCATAACAATTGTGATTTACAATGTATACATTCCTCAAGGACTCTAAAGTGTCTATCATAGTCCAAAATGTGTATGCTTACACACACCAGTGTTCTAGAATATTGTACTGCTGGCTTTCAAACTTTTCGAATTCTCAGCGCAGCTCAAGCAATTTCTCCAACTGTCAACACATTCAAATTAATAGAGTACGCGTTCCAGAGTCGCGTTGGTTTACTGCAAGGTGCACATTCGATGGTGGTCTGAGTGCTATGTCACAATGGGACGCCGGACTGTCGCGTCTCAGTGTCTGTGGACTATGATTTATGCTTTACTCTCACGGCAGCCTGGTCTCATAGACTAGACTTAACATAGCAAATGTAAATTCAAGACACCCAAATTAGTATGATGTGTTGTTTGGTATGGTAACATAAGACATGTGGTTAGTTAAGGCAGTGGTTGGTCGGGGTGGATGGGTGGTCGTATAACGCAAATGTCTAGCAACCCAAATGTTGTGAGTTCAAATCTCATCACGGACAACTTTAGCATTTTTGCTAATTAGCAATTTTTCAACTACTTACTACTTTTTAGCTACTGTGCAACCACTTAATATGTTAGCTAACCCTTCCCTAACCCTAACTTTAACCCTTTAACCTAACTCCAAGACTTAACCCTAACCCCTTACCCCTAACACCTAGCTACAATTCATAACATACACTGCATGACCAAAAGTATGTGGACACCTGCTCGTTGCCACAAGAGCATTATTGAGATCTTAAATTCGGATCTTAAATTCTGTTTAAACACCTCATAGTTGGTGAGTGTTTCAGTAGCTAACCCAAGAATGGTCCTACTCTGTCATCCTATCTGCTGTGAAACCCAGTTTCCAATTAGACACAATTCCCCATTCATTAACATGAAATTGTATTAGCTTAACTTTTTCAATTATGACTTTCATATTAACAGCGTGAGAAAGTATGCTTACGCTCCTTAGGAGATTTTAGAAGTGTAGAAGTGTGGTCCTATTTTGGATCCTCTGGAGTCACTGGACACTTTAATTTAACACCTCTACTATGTCTATGGGGCTTAGAGTGCAATCACATGTCACTGTAGCAGCTCTGTGAAATGTATGTCCACTGTACACCACTCCAACCAGAAAGCCCTTGTACTTTGTTTTCTCCTCACATACACACAGTACACACTACCGCATACAAACATGTATTTGTTTACAGTACACACACGCACGCAGGCAGAACACACACATGTGGTTGCAGCGCACACACACCCTCCCTAAATCACAGCTCACTGTCAACAGCCCAGGATTATTAGGAGCATTTGACTGGTCTGTTACTAGGCAACTGAAGCCATGGCAACCAATTCATTATGAAGACAGGGATGGGACAGGAAAAATGCATCAGGGAATGGGTGGGTGGGGAAAGAATTGCAAGACTTTAATTTTTCCCCGCAAAGACAGCCATCCTCTCTAAAAACCCTGTGTAGCATGTCCTACCAGTGATCCAGTACTACACTCCATGTGATGGAATAAGAGAGAGCCGAGTCTCTTTTCCTAGTTCTTTAGTTACAGTACTCTTGATTCTGCACATTCATTTCCTGCTGGTTTCTCAGGTGGCGATGTCATTCAGCCTTCTATTCCATGTTAGTATATCATAATCTGAGGTCATCATGTGTTCCCCTAGCCTCCTGTATTTTTTACATTTAACATCAGCCAATTGCGAATGTTAAAACAGATGTGAAATATTGCAGTTTAAGGCCACCATTGCAACTGGGTCCATTTTGTTATAGAGCATGGTTGAATGATGACTGTG
Organism: Salvelinus alpinus; assembly: GCF_045679555.1. Taxonomy (NCBI): domain Eukaryota; kingdom Metazoa; phylum Chordata; class Actinopteri; order Salmoniformes; family Salmonidae; genus Salvelinus; species Salvelinus alpinus. Next base: position 16,892,083 of record NC_092103.1, on the reverse strand, counting down.
GTTAGTGAGTTATGGAGGTTGTACTATAGGGCCGTACGAGCTCCATTAATTAAGTAATTGTAGATCCAGAGCTTTTTCTCAGTGGAGAAACCTCAGCACTCTTCTCGCAGTTGTGCTACACTCTCTAGGAAGCTGTATCTTGCTCCTTTGTGTCCCTCTCTTTCCCTATCGCTCACCTAATCAGTCCGGGTTTCAAATACATGTGTATTTGATTATTTGTTATATAAAATAGCCTACTCTTTGGAAGTATTTTCAAATACCTGGATTAAATGAATGGGAGTGTATTTGAGCATTTTCAAATACATGCCAATACTTTCCAAGTACATTCCAATATTCAACTACTTTTAAAATAAAACATATCTGAATACTTAATTTAAAATGTCTGTGAAAGTAATTATCAGTCCCATTCTATTTGCCATGGTCTTTCAACCTCAACCCATCTCTTTTGATTAGTAACAGTCCCAAAACCTAAACCATAAAACATACACGTACACTGACAACAAAAAAATGGAATCAGTAAACTGCCTAGAGATAGTGTCAGGGCCTCAGGTGTCTCTTCTTGTCTCAGACAGTCCATCAAAGATACACACAAAAAAGAGTACCTAAAATATATTCATGTTTAAGACTAAATTATTCAGGCCCTCTCTGATCCCTCCCCTTTCTGTTGTCATGCATGAGAGTCGAGAGAGAGAGAGAGGAGAGAGAGAGAGCTCCATTTGAGACTGAGCGGCATCAAGTTGAGAGCTCATTGAGTAATCTAATTCAGAGGCTCACCACAGCCCCTTTCTCCATGTCTCCCTCCCTGCCTCTCTGATTCCTCTCTGACTCCCTGCCTCTCTGATTCCATCTCTGACTCCCTGCCTCTCTGATTCCTCTCTGACTCCCTGCCTCTCTGATTCCCTATCTGACTCCATGCCTCTCTGATTCCCTTTCTGACTCCATGCCTCTCTGATTCCCTTTCTGACTCCCTGCCTCTCTGATTCCCTCTCTGACTCCCTGCCTCTCTGATTCCTCTCTGACTCCCTCTCTGACTCCCTGCCTCTCTGATTCCCTCTCTGACTCCCTGCCTCTCTGATTCCCTCTCTGACTCCCTGCCTCTCTGATTCCTCTCTGACTCCCTCTCTGACTCCCTGCCTCTCTGATTCCCTCTCTGACTCCATGCCTCTCTGATTCCCTCTCTGAATCCCTGATTCCATCTCTGACTCCCTGCCTCTCTGCCTCTCTGATTCCCTCTCTGACTCCCTGCCTCTCTGTTTCCCTCTCTGACTCCCTGCCTCTCTGCCTGTCTCCCTGTCTTCAGATGCATTCTCATCTTCCTCTGAGGATATATGAGACACATTGAGACATAATACTACATTGAGTCAGACACTAATACTTCTAGAGCTGTTTTTGTCATTTCTAACATAGTATGTGCTTGAAGGCTTGAAATACACCAGAACTTAGTTTGCACCAGAACCAAATGTTTCTTTAAACAGAATACTTCATGACGCTGATTGGAGCACTAGGCCACTGTGTAGGCCACTGTGTAGGCCACTGTGTAGGCCACTGTGTAGGCCACTGTGTAGGCCTATTACATAGCATCTAATTAACAATGAAATAGTATTCATATTATTCATGGTCATCCCTCAAACCTTCATACCACTTTGGGTTGAAAAAGCCTCTTGCAATAATGCGGAAAGCTGTGGAAACTGTTCCAACAGACATTTCACTAATAAGGGCCCAAATCAGCCGTGCCTGCCAACCACACCCAGAGTTCAGAAATAAGCCTCATAGACAGACAAGGGGAGGAAAAGGGTGGGGCCTCTGATTTCCTCTAAACAATCCCCTTTTCTCCTTCTCCATTCCTCACTTCCTCTCCTTCTCTCTCTTCACCCCCCTCTCAGTCAATTGTTCCTGTACCTGTGACGTCCTACTGCTAAACAGTGCCATCGCAAGCTGCTAATTCTCACAGGTACACCCTCACACCTTACACTATGAACTCAATTAACACCTAACTGCATTATCCTCTCAAGAAGGTATTTATAACCCGCTAAAAAGGGCAGCCGGTAGCTTTGCGGTTAAGAGCGTTGGGCCAGTAACTGAAAGGACGCTGGTTTGAATCCCGGGGCAGAGTGGGTGAAAAATCTGCCCTTGATCAAGGCAATTGAGCCTGTGAGTCGCTCTGGATAAGATGACTAAAATGTAAACTAATTGATTTCATGTACTAAATCAGCGACTGCGTAATACATCTTGTCTTATTTATGTTATATGTGAATTATCAGGCCACAGGAAGGTAGAGTATACACTACCGGTCAAAAGTTTTAGAACATCTACTCATTCAAGGGTTTTTCTTTATTTTTACTATTTTCTACATTGTAGAATAATAGTGACGACATCAAAACTATGAAATAACACATGGAATTATGTAGTCACCAGAAAAGTGATTCTTGAAATAGCCACCCTTTGCCTTGATGACAGCTTTGCACACGCTTGTCATTCTCTCAACCAGCTTCACCTGGAATGCTTTTCCAACAGTCTTGAAGGAGTTACCACATATGCTGAGCGATTGTTGGCTGCTTTTCCTTCACTCTGTGGTCCGACTCATCCTTAGATGCAGAAGGTTGTAAAGAGCGGTATAGAGTAGTGTTGACGCAGCAGAGATAAAATCAGGCTCGTGCTCTTGCATGTGTAATCTGCTCCTAATGCTTCTCACAAAAGGTAGCCCTTTTTTGTGCAAATAAATACAACTAAAAATAAAGAAAAACTTTTAGCCCTCTATCTAGGAATACAGTCTTCCCTTTTCATGCTTTCACGGGGTAAAGCTATCATATCCACACAGAATGTCAGATATACAGTATATTCCTCTTTGAAGGGTTAGTTAGGGTTTGTTACTTGATCATTTACCTGTTTTTAACTCCAACATTCTGAGGACACATGCTAGAGGTCAACTTGGGCCCCTGCCATTTTAAGTCACATGTTGTCTATTAAACTCTGCAGAAATGAGTAGTGGCCCTAGATGTAATGCACCCTGAGAAGTGTGAAAAGGAGAACACCACAGTGCCATATCTAACAGCAGGCCCCAAGGGTGTGATGACAGAGTGTGGACAGGAACTGGCTGGTTGTGTAATGGCAAATGTTGCATGTGTTGCCCATTGGCTTCCCTTACCGTCTGGTTGTCCTCGTATAGCTTGAGGTCATAGCCGCTTAGCTCCACACAGAAAATGATGGCGGTCACGCCCTCGAAGCAATGAATCCACTTCTTCCTCTCCGAGCGCTGCCCCCCCACGTCCACCATCTTGAAGGTGAGCTCCTTGAAGGTGAACTTGTTCTCCACGATGCCCGTAGTCATGTCGCGGGAGCACAGGATGTCCTCCACGGTGGGGATGAACTCGTTGGAGGAGATGCGGTCCAGGTCGTTCAGATAGTAGGCAGTGTTATCCTCCAGGTGGTACTCGTTGGAGCGGCAGAAGCACTCCTGCACGCCTGAGTCGGCCCACAGGCGCTTCATGACTCCCTGCAGCTCCTCTGTGATCTCCCCTTTGCTCTCGGCCGGCCCGGTTAGGGCGAAGAGCTGCACGGCGTCATAGGCGCGGTCGGGGTTGTGGAAGTCGATCTTGAGCGTGGCCAGGGCACGGATGATGCGTGTGAGCGAGTCGATGGCGTTGTAAAGGATGAGGGGCTTGTACTCCTTGCAGGCATCCAGATTAAAGCCTCCGCTGTGGATGATCTTCATCTGCTTGACGATGGTGCTCTTGCCAGAGTTGCTGGTGCCCAGCAGAAGGAGCTTGATCTCACGCCGCTGCCGCTGGCTCTCCGAGCGCAGGTGGCGGTCGATCCGCCGGGAGCGCCGCGCCGCCTCCTTCTCCTCCGAACTCTGCCGGCAACCCATGGTCGTCTGCCACGCGGTGAACACCGAGGAAAACGTGGTGATCACAGAGGAGAACGTGCCGGGTGGCAAAAGCGGTGTGTCCGGGGTCAAACTAAAATAATCTGGAAGATCAAAAGGAACAGAGATAAGAGACTAACGAAGAGAGGGATGGATGTCAGAGCAGGAATAGGATTACGTTTGAATCTTCAAAGTTGCAGGGGCTTGATGGGAAGCAAGAGAGACACCTTCCAGTCAGAGCAAACAAAGAGAAACAAGAACCATAGAGCAGGAATGACTCAGGAATATTTCATTCTCCTCGTGATCTAGAGGCTGTGCGTTGGTCCTCTGTGGGTTCATCCCAGGATTTGGGACTGACGTTGGCACAGAGCTCTACCAGGACATGGTGGGATGCCCACACAGAGCCTGGAACTGGGGCTTGGGCTGGACTGCCTAATTCCACGGGTGCTGGGGGTCATATCAGGGGTCACCCCCTGAGGAAACTTACAGAGCAGGAATGGAGATGGAGGTGTTAGTGAAGACAGTGTTCGGGGATGATGTGTAGGTGCAGCAAATCCCCCTCGCTCTCCTCCCTCATGGCTCTCACGTCACCACTCCCTATCTTGGTGACAGCAGTCATCCAGGGCAGTCCTTCACGCCTTGTCTGCCTCCTCTCTGGGCTATATTCTGCTCCGTTTCCTCCTCGCAGTGGTGCGTCTCAGGAAACTGAAGGCCCCCGTTTCTGCCAACATAAGAGGGAGAGGAGAGACATGATCAATGAACACAGTCCTGATGAATCAGAGCATAGGAGCCCGAGAGGAAACCGAGAAGTGGAGCGGAGCTGCTTCATTTACGTCTCACAAAACACAAAACACACAAAATGCAGATACTAAAATACACACTCAAACAAACATGTAGAGAGAGACACACACAAGCAACACAAAATATCATACCCCCAAAACTGACAGTGTATTTCCACTGCAATGCATGTGGAGCACACAGCACTCGTTCTCTTGGTCAAAGCCCAGACCTGTATCTCGGATCCTCAGCTGTGTCGCCATACTGTCCCTCTCAGTGCTCACTTCCTCTTTACTGTTTCTTTCTAACAGGCGTTTCTCCTATCTATCTCCATCTGCAGCCCTGTGTTACCATAGACCTAGTCAGAGCTGAGTCATACACAAGAAAACACACACACACACATATACACACAAACACGCATCCACACACACACGCATCCACACACACTAAAGCAAACCCAAAAGATATCCAGGGTGTGAAACGGAAACACATGCAAGATGAATGAATCTCCCCCTAGCCGCTCTCCCCTCACTTCGCCCCTGGACTCTCCCGCTCTCCTGTCTACCTAAGGCTCTGCAAGCTGATGTCATGTGTGCTGTTTATTTACTATCACAGTGGAAAATAACTGCCTCAAGCCGACAGGTGCCTCTCACTCTTTCATTCCACTGCAAAGCCTGATCTCTGCCTCAACCTCCAATTTGTGATCCTGCAGGTGTATGGTTCAAAACAGTCCGGATTTTTTTTTTGCAGCTTTGGATATCAAGCAGAAAACAAACAGATTGCCTTACAAAAATACTGTCTACAAAAATGCTGAAAACATTTTGCACCATGTGGATTTTTCTGGATGATTAAAATGTTCTTACATCATATAATCACCGTGTGAATACACTGCATTTTATGTGCTGGAATACTGCAGGTAGTCTGGCCCAAAATGATTGGCACCCTTGATAAAGATGAGCAAAAAAATACTGTATCAAATAAATAATAACGACACTGAGTGAACAAAACACTAGGAACATTTGCTCTTTCCATGACATAGCCTGACCAGTTGAAAGCTATGATCCCTTATTGATGTCACTTATTAAATCCACTTCACTCAGTGTAGATGAAGGGGAGGAGACATGTTAAGTAAGGATTTTTAAGCCTTGAGACAATTGAGACATGGATTGTGTGTGTGTGCCATTCAGAGGGTGAATGGGAAAGACAAAAGATGTAAGTGCCTTTGAATGGGATATGGTTGTAGGTGCCAGGCACACCGGTTTGAGTGAGTCCAGGACTGCAATGCTGCTAGGTTTTTCACACTCAACAGTTTCCCGTGAGTATCAAGAATGGTCCACCACCCAAAGGCTATCCAGCCAATTTGACACAACTGTGGGAAGCATTGGAGTCAACATGGGCCAGCATCCCTGTGGAATGCTTTCAACACTTTGTAGAGTCCATGCCACGACGAATTGAGGCTGTTCCGAGGACAAAATGGGGTGCAACTTAATATTAGGAAACAGTTCCTAATGTTTTCCACAGTTGTGTCAAGTTGGCTGAATGTCCTTTGGATGATAGACCATTCTTGATACACACAGGAAACTGTTGAGCGTGAAAACCCAGCAGCGTTGCAGTTCTTGACACACATACCCCGCTTAAATATTTTGTCTTGCCCATTCACCCTCTGAATGGCACTCATATAAAATCCATGTCTCAATTGTCTCAAGGCTTTAAAATCCTTCTTTAACCGGTCTCCTCCCCTTCATCTACACTGATTAAAGTGACATCAATAAGGGATCAAGGCATTCTCAAAGATTCACCTAGTCAGTCTAGGTCATGGAAAGAGCAGGTGTTCCTAATGTTTTGTACACTCAGTGTATGCTCAGTATTTGTATTATTTATTTTATGCAGTCTTTTTTGCTAATCAGAACCAAGGGGTGCCAATCATTTTGGACCTGACTGTATATTACAGTGAATGGGCTGCATTATGAGCTCGGACTCTGGGACTGATAAATAGATGCACATTGTGACAGGACAGACCGTATGCTATTGGTTGTGTAACAAATGTGAAATCACGCTGTGGCCTAGTTTTGTTGGCCAGACTACCCTCTTCAGACCTGTCACACACAGAGAGAGAGACAGACAGACGGCGAGGGAGAGACTGAGAGGGAGAGACCGAGAGGGAGACAGAGAGAGCATTCCCCAAAGTTAGTGAGGTCCACTCTTGGAAAGACTAGGAGGACTGTCTGAAACAGCAGAAGCACCACACAACGCAAACAGGAAAGACAGTATTGTTCTTCTGTTTCAGGCACCTGATTGCCCAAGCTCTCAAAATGGCGGAGCCAGCCAAACCAGTTAGAAAGCTGCACATCACTGATTTTCAGAGGCCATAAAAGGAGTTATTACAACGAACGGCGCATGAGCTCATTTCAATGTGCAATTTCAGCGTTCTTCAGCATTGCCATACTGCCTCAGAGGTAATGCTTCTTTAGATAATTGCTGAGGAGGTGGTGGGATGTGTATTTCTTCATGATTACGCAACAATATCCCCACATTTACCGCAGGCTCTTGTGTATGATATTACCCATTTCCCTCTCTGAATGTACAGACTGTCGTACACTTAATGGTGGGTTTATTTGTTCAGTTAGATTAGATAGATTGACGGTTTAGGTATTAGTTGAATGGCGAACGAGCGTGGTATTTGTCTTTTGGTGTTAACATTACACTTTTGCAAGCATTTAAAGGCAAACATGCAACTGAGCTAAATGATCAAAGCTGAAATACACCAATGGGCAAATTATTTTGATCAGTTCAACTATCACTTTACTCCCTGTCGCTACATTTTGGCTTGTTTCGATTGTTCAGTTGACCAGTTAATTCTACATGTAGGCCACTGACTTGATGGCATGACAATGTATGCATTATGTTAGTGTGGAAGCACAAACACCAGGGGCAAGATAAGGCACGAGGTCGGTCGCCAGGCCTTCCACTCTGAACACGCAGAAAGTCAGGTATAATGGGCACAGTGGAGTGCCTCCTCTGCTTACGGAACTACAGAACTGCTTGCACTCTTTCTCGTAAGGCACGTGCTAAGTGAGAGGGGGGCATATGGGGTTAGTATCACTTCACAAATATTATTTCAGTCAACTACAATACCCCACCCTTTTTGTGTCCAAATGAAACCGTACCTTTTGAAACCGTATAACTGGATGCACTTTAAACCTGGTTACCCGGAGCACACTTCACCAGTTCACTGAATCAAGGACAGTAGTTGTGATGTGGAGAATAATGGAGTTGTGTGACGTAGTGAGGGCGTGTCCCTTTTAAGAGTACGCGAGAGGAGGGAGAGGGAGCGCAGAAGGTGCCGTGGAACGAGGCCAGGCCAGACTCATGTTTAATGGTGAGCACTGAGGTAATGTGATAGTCAGGGTGAGACCAGCTCCGTCACTCTCTCGCCTCTCGTTCACTACACGACACAAATGGCTTCCTCTCCCTGAGCGCACCTCCTATTTCTAATTCGACCGTGCCGCGAACAATTACAATATCTAATCATTATTAGAAATGAGCAGATGTACTACTGTCACGGTAGTGTAATGGGCTATTTCTGTCATGATAGTGGAAAGCACCAATTTGCCATCAGAAAAAGGTCAATCATATTAGTTTGGGAGGTGATGGTAATCCTCAGAGGGTTGGGTAATAGAAGATTCCTGGTTAACGGACAGAATGCATGCACAGGTCTTTATTACCTGCATGAACAATTAGTTAAAATGTACATTATGTGCAAATTGTGTAAAACCCACACATGCATGACATTGCATCAGCATGTGTAGGTGTTCAAATGGAAATCGAAAATGTTATGTATGATGTTCTTGAAGCAATTGTGTTATTTGTGTCCCATGTCCTAATGTACTGTGGATATACACTGAACAAAAATAAAAACACAGTGTGTGAAGTGTTGGTCCCATGTTTCATGAGCTGAAATAAAAGATCCCAAAAATGTTCCATATGCACAAATGTGTTTACATCCCTGTTAGTGAGCATTTCTCCTTTGCCAAGATAATCCACCTGACAGGTGTGGCATTTCAAGAAGCTGATTAAACAGCATGATCATTACACAGGTGTACCTTGTGCAGGGGAAAATAAAAGGCCACTCTAAAATGTGCAGTTTTGTCACACAACACAATGCCACAGATGTGTCAAGTTTTGAGGGAGCTTGCAATTGGCATGCTGACTGCAAGGATGTCCACCAGAGCTGTTGCCAGAGAATTTTATGTTAATTTCTCTACCATAAGCTGCCTCCAACGTTGTTTTAGAGAATTTGGTAGTACGTCCAGCTGGCCTCACAACCGCAGACCAGACCACGTGTATGGCGTTGTGTGGGCGAGCGGTTTGAACAACGTTGTGAACAGAGTGCCCCATGGTGGCGGTGGGCCTATGGTATGGGCAGGCATAAGCTACGGACAACGAACACAATTGCATTTTAACAATAGCAGTTTGAATGCACAGAGATACCGTGACGAGATCCCGAGGCCAATTGTGAGGCCCATGTTCTGTGACCAGCAGACGCATATCTGTATTCCCAGTCATGTGAAATCCATAGATTAGGACCTAATTTATTTATTTCAATTGGCTGATTTCCTGATATGAACTGTAACAAATTGTTGCATGTTGTGTTTATATTTTTGTTCAGTAACGTTATATGTTACCAGGACTATCCACACATCACCACTCTTTTTCACATGTAGTATGGACATTATCTTTTCCTTACAATTAATAAATAAAATAGGACTATGAAAGAGGTTGCAATGGTGTCAGTCTGCTAGCCTTCCTTTATTGTCACGGCTGTCGACAAAAGAGGACCAAGGTGCAGCCTGGTGAGCGTACATGTTCCTTTATTAAACAAGACGCCGAACAAAACCATAAACACTACAAACAAACCGTGAAGCTCAAAGGCTATGTGCCCTAAACAAAGTCAACTTCCCACAAACACAGGTGGAAAAAAGAGCTACCTAAGTATGGTTCTCAATCAGAGACAACGATAGACAGCTGTCCCTGATTGAGAACCATACCCGGCCAAAACATAGAAATAGAAAATCATAGAAACACAAAACATAGAATGCCCACCCCAACTCACGCCCTGACCAAACCAAAATAGAGACATAAAAAGGATCTCTAAGGTCAGGGCGTGACATTTATCCAATGGGCTGGGCTGAATTAAATAGAATTAATCGAGAGGCACATACAGATTGTAGAGCGAGACAATGAAAGCCAAGCCAGACAATTTAAGAATTGAGGAACAGGCAGGTGCTGTTTTGTGCTAGTGTCATGTTTAGTGATGATAGAGTTGCTAGACAGAGAAGTAATGTTGTTCTCAGGTCATTATGTTTTCAGAGCGGAGTGTGTGATGAGTATGGTTTTTGTTAACTACCAATGGTTTAAAAATGAGGTGAACAGGTGTGTGTTCATGTTTTGTATTTGAAGAGGGATCATGTTAGGTGTTCAAAGTAGAGCAAACATACTGTACTGTCCATTGTCCAAAGGTTTCTGACAACAGCCAGCTTGACATGTGTTGAAATAAACATAAGTAATCAAGTAGAAATACAGGTGTACAGGAGTATGATTTTCAAATTCAAAAATACACCTGAAGAGGTGTGTTGTTTTAGATATGATAAACTCTGCATACTAGTTGTTCCGAGAGTATGCAGCAGCTCCCCCAGGCCGAGGGTTACCATGCCTACCTTGTATGCCACTGCTCCATCTCTCCTGCCACTGAACAGGCCTGGCTCTGGCAATAAATAGATTATGTAAGTCCTGACAAAAAGCACAATGGCATCTCTGTCTTATTGATGAATACTATTGTTACGTAAAGCATCTCACCAGCAGTTGCATTGTGTGATATGCCCCAGTCCCTCTTCACTCATGTCTACACACATGCATGCCCCCCTCCTCACACGCGCATACCACATGAACACACATGAACACCCCAGGCCTCTTCCCAACAATCACAGTCACTGGTTACTTTACATCACGCTGAGGTTACTTCCCCCCCTCTCCCTCTCTTTCCTCTCCCTCCTCTCTGTCTCTTTTTCTCTCACACTCTCTCTTTCTCACCCCCTTTCTCTCTCCCATCTATCTCTCTCTGCCAACGGTCCTCCGTGAACCTCACAGACAGTAAACTGTGAAATAGGGATCGTTTTGCACAACGCTTATGGTTCTAATGTTCCATTTACCCATTGGTCCATGGCAGTGCAGGGACAGGGACAGTGGTTTTGGGAGAGAGGGAGGGTAGAGGGTTTACTACCTGCTGGAGGCTGGGGTTCCTGTGGTAGCAGAGCAGCCTGGCAGACTGAGGGTACTGAGGACACCAGACTAAATAGTCAGTCAGTAACCGTTGCCCTCCCTGACCTGGCTCCCCCAGTAGACATGAAGACGGTTGAGCTGTGTGACACATTAGCCTATAGTGTTTTCAACCAGTGAAGGCTGCTGAGGGGAGGACAGTTCATAATATTGGGTGGATTGGAGTCTATGGAATGGTATCAAACACATCAACGATGTGGTTTCCATATGGAGCAACAGCAGCAGCCTCCACTGTTTTCAACCAACAAACTGATTGTTAACGAACAATAATGACCAACTTCCTGGCATTGACAACTTCAATGGAAAGCTACTGAGGATTGTAGCTGACTCTATAGCCACTCTTATATATGTCATATCTTTTATCTGAGCCTAGAAGAACGTGTTTGTCCTCAGGCCTGGAGGAAAGCCAAAGTAATTCCGCTACCCAAGAGTGGTAAAGCGGCCTTTACTCTTTCTAATAGCAGACCTATAAGCTTGCTACCAGCACTTAGCAAACTATAGGAAAGAATTGTTTGGCCAAATACAATACTATTTCTCTGTAAACAAATTAACAGACTTTCAGCATGCTTATAGAGAAGGGCACTCAAAATGTATTGTACTGACACAAATGACTGATGATTGGTTGAAAGAAATTGATAATAAGAAATTTGTGGGAGCTGTACTGTTAGATTTCAGTGCAGCCTTTGATATTATTGACCATAACCTGTTGTTGAAAAAACTTGTGTTATGGCTTTTCGACCTCTGCCATATCGTGGATTCAGAGCTATCTATCAAATAGAACTCAAAGGGTTTTCTTAAATAGAAGCTTCTCTAATGTCAAACATGTAAAGTGTGGTGTACTGCAGGGCAGCTCTCTAGGCCCTCTATTCTTTTCTATTTTTACCATTGACCTGCTACTGGCATTAAACAAAGCACGTGTGTCCGTGTATGCTGATGTACACATCAGCAACCACAACTAATGAAATCACTGAAACCCTTAACAAAGAGTTGCAGTCTGTTTTGGAATGGATGGCCAGTAGTAAACTGTTCCTGAACATCTCCAAAACTTAGAGCATTGTATTTGGTACAAATCATTCCCTAAGTTCAAGACCTCAGCTGAATCTGGTAATGAATGGTATGGCTGTTGAACAAGTTGAGTAGACTAAATTACTTGGCATTACCTTAGATTATAAACTGTCATGGTCAAAACATATAGATGAAGGAAAAGGAAACCGCACACTGCTCTTGATAGTATCACCGATATTTAATAAGCTTACGTATCGGCCTTCTTCAGAGCTTTTTTTTTTTTTTTTAAAGCTCTGACGAAGGCCGATACGTAAGCTTATTAAATATCGGTGATACTATCAAGAGCAGTGTGCGGTTTCCTTTTCCTTCATCTTGTTCAATTGATGCCATGCACCTGCAAATAAGATTGCTCAGATGTGCGAGTGCCTTTTTGAATTTGCAAAACATATAGATGCAATGGTTGTAAAGATGGGGAGAGGTCTATCCGTAATAAAGAGATGCTCTGCTTTTTTGACACCACACTCCACAAAGCAAGTCCTGCAGGCTCTAGTTTTGTCTTATCTTGATTATTGTCCAGTCGTGTGGTCAAGTGCCGCAAGGAAAGACCTAGTTAAGCTGCAGCTCGCCCAAAACAGAGCGGCACGGCTTGCTCTTCATTGTAATCAGAGGGTTGATATAAATACTATGCATGCCAGTCTCTCTTGGCTAAGAGTTGAGGAGAGACTGACTGCATCACTTCTTCTTTTTATAAGAAACATTAATGTGTTGAAAATCCCAAATTGTTTGCATAGTCAACTTACACACAGCTCTGACACACACACTTACCCCACCAGACATGCCAGAAGGGGTCTTTTCACAGTCCCCAAAAAACAGATAAAGCAACACCTCACGGCACAACGTCTCTCCCCTATTTGACCTAGATAGTTTGTGTGTATGTATTGATATGTAGGCTACATGTGCCTTTTAAAAAACATGTTTTATGTAGTTCTGTCCTTGAGCTGTTGTTGTCTATTAATGTTCTGTAGTATGCCATGTTTCATATTTTGTGTGGATCCCAGGAAGAGTAACTGCTGCTTTTACAACAGCTAATGGGGATCCTAATAAAATACCAAAATACCGTAATAAGAAAAGCAGCGCAACCTAAATAGGTTGTGAGTAGGCTTGGCTTGGTGAACGACATTACGGGAACAGAAAGTTGAGAGTGAGAAGAGCTGACCTGATGGGACTCGTGATCATTTAGACAGATAAATGTTGGTGTGTGTGAGGCTGTCCAAACTGCCTTTACCTGGCTTTGACGTTTATACAGCGGCATGTGAATCAATGACTGCCCTGGTGCAAAAAAAAGAAAAAAAAAGGAATAAAAATGTATGCACTCTACTGTAAGTCGCTCTGGATAAGAGCGTCTGCTCTTGGCCGGTAGGGATATCCTTGTCTCAGTATGTAAAAATTTAATAAAATGTATGCACTCTACTGTAAGTCGCTCTGGATAAGAGCGTCTGCTAAATGACTAAAATGTAAAATGTAAATGTGCAGTTGTACTTAGAAATGAGATCCAAGCAGCTTAGCATGTCCTTTAATCTATTCTTTGTCGTCATCGTCAAACTAAAAGTAGGATGCCAATCAGATTGTTTTCATATTGAATAAAGTGATTGAATTAGACCACTGTAAAATAAATAAATGTTGAGAGTCAAAAATCATATCTTTTTTCTCTTAGGCGACCAAGAAATTCAAGGACCTGTGTTAGAGTGAACTAAATCTGTATCTAATATTCCTGTGAATTCTAGCTGGTTAGATGGGAGAGAGCTGAGTGACAAATGTACACATTTTCTCAACGTTTAAACAGAATTATTTTATCGTTTAATCGTTAATTACATGTGAATTGACAATTCAGATATAGTCATGCATATGACCACTAGGGGGCGATGCAGTTCAAATCTACCGCAGTCCTGGCTGCCTACCAGATGGCGCTCACCTTACTGCTGTCCCCCTCCCACTCAGCAACGATAGTAGTTAATGCCGTTTTTACGTTCTCTTCTGTGTGCCTCTCCTCCATGTTCTAAGTGGTCAGTCAGTTCATGGTACCCCTCCTGTCTCAGCCTCCAGTAATTATGCTGCAATAGTTTATGTGTCGGGGGGCTAGAGTCAGTCTGTTATATCTGGAGTATTTCCCCTGTCTTATCCGGTGTCCTGTGTGAATTTAAGTATGCTTCCTCTAATTCTCTCTCTCTTTCTTTCGCTCTCTCTTTCTTTCTCTTCTCTCAGTGGACCTGAGCCTAAGGACCATGCCTCAGGACTACCTGGCCTGATGACTCCTTGCTGTCCCCAGTCCACCTGGTCGTGCTGCTGCTCCAGTTTCAACACAACATCTGCCTGTGGCTATGGAACCCTGACCTGTTCACCGGATGTGCGCTACCTTATCGCAGACCTGCTGTTTTCAACTCTCTGTCTCTACCACACCTGCTGTCTCTAACTCTGAATGATCGGCTATGAAAAGCCAACTGACGTTTACTCCTGATGTGCTGACCTGTTGCACCCTCTACAACCACTGTGATTATTATTATTTGACCTTGCAGGTCATCTATGAACGTTTGAACATCTTGGCCATGTACTGTTATAATCTCCACCCGGCACAGCCAGAAGAGGACTTCTCCATCCGGGCCGTCACAGTTTTTTTCGACATAGCATCTTGCAGTCTGGTTCTAGATATGCCATCAGGACATTGAAGCCGACATCCTCTACCAATGACAATGGCTGCATTTGAACTGCAATCATTTCTGTAATCAGCACTGTGATTTTCTCACTCACACATTTTTTGTGTGAAAAGCCTGTCTAATGTCTGTTGTTGGGGGCCTGTGCTGCTGCCAGCAACGGTTTGGGTCTCACAGTACCTCCCTGCACTCTGATTTACATTTTGTGTAAAACCCCACCAAAAAACAAAATGTTCTAGATGTTAACGATCCCAATTTAATTTAAATGTTTAACACCTCTAAAGGACACAGAGATGATGGCTTGCCAGCCTTGTGACCAACCAACTGACCAATGAAACCATTGTTAACAAACTAGTAATACAATAAAAAATGTAAATCAAGACATTTCCCATGAGACGGATCTGGGCCTTCATTTTAGCCAACACAGGCCTTTTGTTCCGATAAATCAGTTGTGAACAATGGGATGAGGCCATGCAATACTACTGAGGCACATACAGTATATGTTGTTCAATTACTTTGAAAAAGCAGGGCTCTGGAATTTTCTGGTCTATAGAGCATTTCTTTTTTGGTTTGAAAACACAAGTTTTCTATCTTTCTCGCAACAAGCTAGGGATTCTGAGGCGCACTGTGACGTCTGACTGATTGAGACAGTACACATGACTTAAATCAGCCAGTTAATTGTTCCTGATAACTCCAGCTCAGAGCAAAGCACTCTGGGACAGGGAGGCAAAGGAAGATACATATAGAGTTTAGAGAAAGACAGAAGGGTTGATACATTTTGTTGTAAGGGAAAATCAAGTCTGAAATTTCAAAGTGAAAATTCCAAACTTCAGAAGCTTTTTAAAACCTCAAATACACTACAAGTTTTACATTTCCATGAACTCCAATGTTTGTAATCAAGGTAAATATAAACAAACACTATATAGCCTCAAAACATGGTTCAATCGTGGATGGTCAGTCCTTGCATCCATAGCTGTCTATGAATTTGAAAGTGATTACATTTCTCCAGCCCCATCCCTCAGCTTGTTACCGAAACAGGGGTGGGAAAAATGCTTTGTTATTGTGTCTGTAATATTTGTTCTACTTACCCAGAGTCAGATGAACTTGTGGATACCATTTGTATGTCTCTGTGTGCAGAATGAAGCAAGTTATAGTATGTGTCAATAGAATACAAGGTGGGCGATGAAACTACAGAAACCATTCATTTTCAATGGAAGAGAAGCAAAGTGGGCGGGGGACCGTTGGGCGATGCGAGCATAGGCGAGTAATCGCAACTAAGGCCGGACCTAAATTGGGGAAAGCTGAACTTTATGCAAATATTCTTCAATATCGCGGAGCGATTGACTAATCGAAGCTCACTTTATCGTCAAGTCCCTACTGGATTGGCTGTTGATACCAAGCACTAGCTAGCTAGCTTGCTAGCACATACATGAGGGTGAAGCTAGCGTGGCGATGCGAAATACAAATGTTAGGTAATCCCTGCGTTACAGGGGATTTCCACTATTCAATGCTAGCAAACTGGTAAATCACACAGCGATATCGCTGAGTATTTGCGTAAAGTTCAACTTTCCCCAATTTTGGTCCCACCCAGTTCACGCTGCCCTGCCCATGCTTGCGTCGTCCAACAGTCCCCCCGCCCACTTCGCTTTCCTCCATTAAAAATGAATGGGTTCCATTGTTGCATCACCCCCTATCATGTTTAGTGGAGAAGTACTGTAAGTGGTAGTTTCACGAGCTAATGCTAACTAGCGTTTGCGCGTGACTGGAAATCTATAGGCAGGCCTACTCTAGCATATGCTACCGTACCTGTAGACTTCCATTCATTGCGCTAACATTGGCTCGCGAAACTACCTTCAGCTTCCTCCATACTGCAGACAGAGACATTCAAATGGTATCCACGAGTTCATCTGACTCTGGGTAAGTAGAGAATGGCTTAATTGCCAGAATCTCGCAGTATCCCTTTAAAGGTACAAAAGGTCTGGATTATTAAGAACATAATGCTGGTAAGATTAATATTTAATATTTGGGGGGTTAACCTCACTACAGTTTAATAACAGACTAGGAGCTGTGCTGGATCTCGGGAATTTAGAGGGAGCAAAACCCGAATATTGATTTTATCTGTAGCTACAAGAAAACAAGACCAAGTCACAAAATAATAACTGAAACTGATTCAGAGTGAAAAGTACTGAGATTGAGATTGTGGTGGAAACTTTCAATGATAAACTCGCTGTTACTGGAACACTGAGAAATTACTAATTATCAATGCATAGCCTGCAATTCAGTAACTGGAGATGATTGATTTACAGTATTTGGTTAAGAGCTAGTGGAGGAATGACCCATGACCACCCTAGATGTTCTGAGGCGTAATTCAACTTTGGTTTCATTGGTGTTGGATTGTATAATAATTCAAAGTGTATTGAATTTGATCCAATAAAGTGGAAGTGCTCACTCAAAAATGTGTTAAAATATAGCTTTAAAATGAGGCAAAACACACATACCAAAACGCAGATACCAGCAGGCTGCCTTCAAAAAACTCGGACAACAACCAGAAAGTCAATTTAATATCCCTCAGGCAGCAGAGAAAAAGATCAATGTCACTCCACTACAACCTTCCATCACAAACAGACAGACAGCACAATGTCCTCCTGCCTCTGAAAATTATGACTGGCTTCATATGTTCAATAAACATGGACATTTCATGAGAATGCTTTGCATGCTTGAGGCAAATGTTTCAACCTAAAAAAATTCCTGTATCGCTGTAGTGAGTCACTGCCGGTGAGCTCACTCATACCATCCTACGTCAGAGCCATAGTAGATGTAGGTCGCAGACTGAGTGATCTTCAGGACTCAGCACTTTGTGTTGCATTATACAAGATTGAGAGTTTGGCCTGAATAGAGTTGTTGCTTCAATATGCTGGTTAGTTGGTGCCCTACTAGCTATGGGTTTCCCATAATAACCCAGATCTGATCCCAGTTCACAATCCTGACGTCCTCAATGTCGTTTGTCCTTGAGGAATGGAATGCTGCTAAAATAGATCAACCCGTTAGAAACAGGCCTCTATATACAGTATCAGAGCACATTATCAGACATTAGTGCAACTGTCAGACACCCAGTAGATGTGGAATATGTACAGATAGAACACTTAATTTGACTAGACTGTACATTTAGAGCACCAGTGACTTCTCAAAGAGCCCTAAATGAGTCCATCATCATCACTGGGTCTGCGTTCGCTCTCCCACATGACAGTGATTAGGGGGAGTGAGAGGGGAGGGTGTACATGATAGTGATTAGGGGGAGAGAGAGGGGAGGGTGTACATGATAGTGATTAGGGGGAGAGAGAGGGGAGTGTACATTTTCTGTACAGCATTTTCTGTACAGCACTTTGAGATATCAGCTGATGTAAGAAGGGCTATATAAATACATTTGATTTGATTTGATACATGACAGTGATTAGAAGGAGAGAGAGGGGAGTGTACATGACAGTGATTAGGGAGAGAGGGAGGGGAGTGTGTGTATGACAGTGGTTAGGGGGAGAGAGAAGGGAGAGTGTACATGACAGTGATTAGGGGGAGAGAGTGTACATGACAGTGATTCGGGGGAGAGAGGGGGTGTGTGTATGACAGTGATTAGGGGGAGAGTGGGGGGAGTGTGTGTATGACAGTGATTAGGGGGAGAGAGGGGGGAGTGTGTGTTAGCTGATAACACTTACTGCCCCAAGATGTGTCATCTGACAAAGTCCCCCCAGAATGACCCAGGATTCCTGTCAAATGAGGTGAGGGGAGGGGCCTCTGGCAGCCTCCTTGGATTCTATATGGATAAATTAATCAGTGCTGCAACCATATCTGGGACCTTGTGTTCAATCAGCAAGTTCAATAAATGTATTATAATCATTCATTTCCTAAACCTTCTGGGGTACATCAGAGGTCGCCCATAAGTTTCTTTCTGTTGTCTCCTGACTCGTGCCAGAACTTTTAATTGGCCTGAGGAAATACCAGGCGTCCTCCCGTGTTCTGGGAGCTGGGTGTAGGATGTGTGGGATTGGGTCATAGTGAGAGCATTTACTCCCCTATTGAGGCTGCTGGGGTAGGACTTCTGGCCAACTTCACAATTACTCTTTACTACCAGGGATAACATCATGGAGGGAATATGGCCATTGCTGAAATGACAGAACACTTGTTCTGTCATAACATGTTTACCGCACAGACTAACAATGTGATATACTGTTGTCATGAACTGTTGTTAGACTTACAATTCAAGTATAACTAAACCATGTTTATGATTATCTTCTGTAGGGATTAGGATGAAACATTCAAATAAAGTGTTACCAAACCCATGTCTTAAACTAAGAATACAAAAAATACTTTTGTTGTCCTTGCCTCACCCCACACATCCCAAATATGGACACACACACAGAAAGCACACAGTATAAAGGAATGCTTCCTCAGACAGTACGCTGGCTCGGCTTCTCTCAAAACACCCACTGCATGCTGGGGGCTTTTGCGCCACACATATCCCCAGGAACCGTAATAATAGTTATTTAACTGAATTATTTGATAAATGTTTTGGTTTTTAACCCCGACAATCATTCAGTTGTTTGTGAACATTTGTGCATGGACCACTTACAATTTAGACTGAAGATCTGGCCTTGACCATTGTGTTTGTTCATGATTTGGTACACTCACTCTCTCGCTTTCTGGCCCTGGGTGGGAGGCAGACACTAGGTTTTTGATTGATTAGGATCCCCAATAACCGACACCAATGTTGACAGCTAATCTTACTGGGGTCTGACACATAATGAAAAATACATTACAGACAAAATACTTTACGTTTTCCATACATTTAAAAACATTAACATGTAGTGTGTGTGTGTGTGTGCGCATCTATCAGTTACACATACATGTCAGTACATACACTCAACAAGTAGGTCACATGGGTACACTGTTCCTACATCATGGTAAACAATGAAAGGCAGTGTTCATTTTTCATCCCTCCAAAACAGTGGGCTGTAGAGAGGGTTGGGAGCAGGGTAGTGGTGGGGGCTCAGTGTAGTTACTAGCAGATCCTATGTGATAAGGGACTGTGTTTGGTGTGCCTTGCCTCAGCGCCTGCCTGTGCCCCTCTGCCTTCCCGTCCCGCCGATGGAGCGGGTCACACTGAGTCACAAGGCCAGCCGGCGCTGACAATGGCACATTTGTGCACAGACAGAGCCGTGAGCCAGCCCACTCAAGGGAAAGGATGGTAGAAGGTGGAGCGAGTCCAGCAATCTGTGTGTGTGTGTGTGTGCGTGTGTTGTGCCTGTATCTATGTCTGTCTGTCCATTTACTTGTGCCTGTGTGTGTGTGTGTGTGTGTCTCAATGTCTGTGAAACAAAACTGGGATAGTTATTTGAGTGACAAAGCAAACACTCAGTCAGGCTGCTTTGTAGCTTATTCACTCTTCAACCTGCTTAAAACCAGTTGATAGTATTCTTATTTAACATAATCATATTTCAGGACAAGGCTCAGGCTACTTATCTTTCCACTAACACAGGCACAAACACAGTTATATTTTTCTCATGACCAGTGGAGGCTGCTGAGGGGAGGACGACTCCCCTGGTTTCCATGTGTTTGATACCAGCCCATTACACTCCATTCCAGCTATTACTATGAGCCGTCCTCCCCTCAGCAGTCGCCACAGTTTTTTTTAACAGAAGGGAAACTGTGGGGGAACAGCCATTTTGTGTCTGCTGTAAGCCACTGACTGTTAGTTAACATCCTGCAGTTGGTGCTTTCATCATTGGGTCAGGATGAGGAAACTTAGCTGGAATAGACTGCAATAGGAAACACCAGTACAGCAGCAGGGTCATCAATATGGGTGCCGTATTGAAAGAATACTGGTCAGTGTAGGGCAGTCTCTCCACACAGCTGCCACGCCATGAGTCTGGCAAGCAAGACTATGGAAAAGACTGCAATGTGCAGTAGAGGTTACTGATGAGCAGTATCAGATATGTATAAATCTAATTTATGGCATGTTAAGATACAGGGAAACCTTGCACCATATACACCAACTCACAAAAAACGTATTATTCCACACTGGATAAGCCCTCAGTCAAATGTATCCATAAGTACTTCCATAGATCTTGCTGACAGCAGTTGCTATCAGTCATAAGACAAGGCTATCAGTCATAAGACAAGGCTATCAGTCATAAGACAAGGCTATCAGTCATAAGACAAGGCAATCTGACATACTTTGTTTCCTCCAAACCTTGACGTTTAAAAAAAATCTGATTCAGACAAAGAATGATATGATGCCAATTTAACATAGAGTTCAAGGGTATCTGTACACATGCACGTGTGCACACACACAAACACACACACACACACAAACACACACACACACACAAACACACACACAAACACACACACATACACACAGTTACAGACTTCTGTTGGCCCATGACCTCCACATCAACTTAATATTCCATTACTAGACCTGCAGACAGTGGTGTCCTTGCAGACTTGCCACCTTCCATCAGTATGCAGGCTTCATTTGCTGCTCTGGGACACTTTGGATGTGCTGTCGAGGTTCCTGACCTAAAGCCAGTAGCAGCTATGGTCACAGCACACACAAACATAGTGTACACACCCACATACACATACTCAAACACACACACTCAAAAACTGTCACCTCTCAAACCCTCTCCAACACCCTCAATGGTCCTCCAGTCCAGAGCATCCCCCACCCCTCCCTTCCTTCTCCTCCTCCACCATCTCCTCCGTCTCTCCTCCACCACCTCCTCCCCTCCACCACCACATCCTCCACCACCTCCTCCTCTTCCTCCACACCTCCTTCCCTCCTCCCTCCACCACCACCTCCTTCCCTCCTCCTCCACCACCACCTCCTTCCCTCCTCCTCCACCACATCCTCCTCTTCCTCCACCACCTCCCCCCTCCTCCTCCACCACCACCTCATTCCCTCTTCCTCCACCACCTCCTCCTCTACCACCACCTCCTTCCCTCCTCCTCCACCACCACCTCCTTCCCTCCACCACCACCTCCTCCCCTCCTCCACTCCTCCCCTCCTCCATCACCTCCTCCTCTTCCGCCACCACCTCCTCCGCCACCACCTCCTCCACTCCTCCCCTCCTCCATCACCTCCTCCTCCTCCGCCACCACCTCCTCCACCACCTCCTCCGCCACCACCTCCAACACCTCCTCCACCAACTCCTCCCCTCCCCCACCTCCTCCCCTCTTCCTCCACTCCTCCCCTCCTCCATTACCTCCTCCGCCACCACCTCCTCCAACCTCCCCTCCTCCACCACCTCCTCCACTACCTCCTGCCCTCCTCCACTACCTCCTCCTCTCCTCCACCACCTCTTTCCCCCCTCCTCCACCACCTCCTCCGCCACCTCCTCCTCCACCACCTCCTCCGCCACCACCTCCTCCACTCCTCCCCTCCTCCATCACCTCCTCACCTCCTCCACCACCACCACATCCTCCAACCTCCCCTCCTCCACCACCTCCTCCACTACCTCCTCCCCTCCTCCACCACCTCCTCCACTACCTCCTCCTCTCCTTCACCACCTCTTTCCCCCCTCCTCCACCACCTCCTTCTCCCCTCCTCCACTACCTCCTCCCCTCCTCCACCACTTCCTCCTCCACCACCTCCTCCTTGTACTCTGTCATATGACTGATGTTATGTGTGAGGAATGGAACACAAAGATGCTCTGTTAGTTCCTTTGCTCTGCCCTCAGTAATTAGTGCTGGGAAGAGGGCCCATCGTCCTCAGGCACACACACAGGGTCCTAGTTCTGAGCGCCAGCACAGATTAGCGAGGGAGAAAAGGAGGAGGGAAGGAGAGAAAGAGAAATTAATTTATGTAGATTTACATAAAACTCAACGATAACCTAATGCTTACTTACTGTAACGTTACTACAAACAGATAAAGCCCCACCCTAATTTGGTTCAGTCCAATTGACAGTCAGAAATCTAGGAAGCCAGTCAGCATGATGGGTCACAAGAGGCTTGGCACAGTATTGGACCTAGCAGAATAACAAATAAAAAAGGTATATCCTGCTAAAAAAGGGTTCACAGTAGACATTATTTCTGTGTTTATTGCATTCCAGAGTAGGTTATCAGAGTTATTCAATTGCTAAAGGAATTAGCAAAACAATTTCATAGAGGCCGGTTTGGTGAATATTCCCACAGCCTGCAGGCCTAGAGTAATATGATACAGTATAACATTAAATGTGTCCACATAAATCATTGTTCTTAAGTGTAAGAGGAGATGGACATATTGTATCATTTCCCGTACTATAATATAATCAATTTAAGTGGTAAAGTCAGCCAAGTCTTCTAACCTACAAGGGCATAGATGAGGGAAGCATATGATACAACCCCAGTGTCCTTCTCAGACCAAAAAACATAGAGACAAACCGGCCACTGTGAATGTGTTGTGCTATGCTAGTACTGCTGTGCCCAAATTCCAAGCATGTGATGTATTGTAGACCAATATGGCAATTATATAGGTTTGTGTCTTGTATGACACCACATGGGCAATGGCATCATGTGAGTGTGTGAGTTTAACCAATGTGTGTCAGCAAAACCTTAAAGAGCGCTCAATGAAGGGGTGTGATTTAGTTTGATATGATCCCTGTCATCCATTCTTACAGCCAAGGTTACCAGAGACCTCTGACTTTGTGTTAAGCCCTATTACTGCTCTTTCCAATTCCCTCTCCTCTCAGTCCAACTTCAGGCTTCAATCCCACTCTAATTGCATGGGTTATCAAACTACATCATATTAGAGTGTCATCTAGGCTGTTAGCTTGAAAAGCAAATCTGCAAATAGAAGTCGGAAAATGGGATATGTGAGGAAATATTTTTCAGATCTCTGACCTGTGGTCCGGTAGTTATTTCCTGAGATATACTTATTATTGTGTAACAGAAAATACAGACACAGAATGCTGGGTCCTAGGCTACATGACGTTTCTGTTTGAGGTGATATAATGTACTGTAGGACTGATTAGGCATGTGGTTCTGTCTTTGGTGGACATCTCCCATAGTGCCGAAGGAGCTGTGTCTGACATGGCAGCACCAACCTTCCAAGCAGTGACATCACTATGGGTCACATTTCTTCTCTGTAGAGTTACCAGTTTAAATTGTTGACATACCTCCATAACGTAAAGCACACCAAGATTTTAAAGTATGTGAAATGTCTGACCTGACGTTGTTACGTTTGCTTGGTCCACGTCTAATTTTTACCCTACCCGGTCCTTCTGTGTGTACTAGTACCTTCTACGTGTAAACTGAACCTTATGATAGTTTCATCTTCAATGTGTAAGAAAGTATGTGATAGCCATATGATAGCCATTTAGATTTAACATGAATAACTGCAAGTTACACTAGACATACAGTACCAGTCAAAAGTTTGGACACACCTACTCATTCAAGGGTTTTTCTTTATTCTTACTATTTTCTACATTGTAAAATAATAGAAGACCTCGAAACTATGAAATAACACATATGGAATCATGTAGAAACTAAAAAACTGTTAAACAAATATTTACATTCTTCAAAGTAGGCACGCTTTGCCTTGATGACAGCTTTGCACACTCTTGGCATTCTCTCAACCAGCTTCACCTGGAAGGCTTTTCCAACAGTCTTAAAGGAGTTCCCACATATGCTGAGCACTTTTTGGCTGCTTTTCCTTCACTTTGCGGTCCAACTCATCCCGAACAATCTCAATTTGGTTGAGGTCAGGTGATTGTGGAGGCCAGGTCATCTGATACAGCACTCCATCACTCTCCTTCATGGTCAAATAGCCCTTACACAGCCTGGAGGTGTGTTGTGTCATTGTCCTGTTGAAAAACAAATGATAGTCCCACTAAGCGAAAACCAGATGGGATCGCTGCAAAATGCTGTGGTAGCCATGCTGGTTAAGTCTGTCTTGAATTCGAAATAAATCACAGACAGAGTCACCAGCTAAGCACCATCACACCTCCTCTTCCATGCTTCACGGTGGGAACCACACATGCGGAGATCATCCGTTCACCTACTCTGCGTCTTACAAAGACACAGCTGTTGGAACCAAATATCTCACATTTTAACTCATTAGACCAAAGGACAGATTTCCACCAGTCTAATGTCCATTGCTCGTGTTTCTTGGCCCAAGCAAGTCTCTTCTTATTGGTGTTCTTTAGTAGTGGTTTCTTTGCAGCAATTTGACCATGAAGGCCTGATTCACGCAGTCTCCTCTGAACAGTTGATGTTGAGATACTTGATGTTGAGTTACTTGAATTCTGTGAAGCATTTATTTGGCCTGCAATTTCTGAGGCTGGTAACTCTAATGAACTTATCCTCTGCAGCAGAGGTAACTCTGGGTCTTCCTTTCCTGTGTCAGTCCTCATGAGAGCCAGTCTCATCATAGCTCTTGATGGTTGTTGCGACTGCAACGTTCAAAAAAGAAACGTTCAAAGTTCTTGAAATATTCCATATTGGCTTGACTTGATTAAACTACCAACGGGACATTCAAAACTGTAATATCTTATGCTTCACAGAGTCGTGGCTGAACGACAACATTATCAACATACAGCTGTCTGGTTATATGCTGTATCGGCAGGATAGAACAGCGGCGGAGGGGCGGCGGACTATGTATTTTTGTAAATTTCAAAGGAAGTCTCGAGGTTTTGCTCACCTGAGGTAGAGTATCTCATGATAAGCTGAAGAACACACTATCTATCTAGAGAGTTTTCATCTGTATTTTTCGTAGCTCTCTACATACCACCACAGACTGATGCTGGCACTAAGACCACACTCAATGAGCTGTATTCCACCATAAGCAAACAGGAAAACGCTCACCCAGAGGCGGCGCTCCTAGTGGCCGGGGACTTTAATGCAGGGGAACTTAAATCGGTCTTACCAAATTTCTATCAGCATGTTAAATGTGCAACCAAAGAGAAAAAATCTGTGGACCACCTTCACTCCCCACACAGAGACGCATACAAAGCTCTCCCTCACCTTCCATTTGGCAAATCTGACCATAATTCTATCCTCAAGATTCCTGCTTAAAATTAAAGCAGGAAGCACCAGTGACTCGATCAATAAAAAAGTGGTCAGATGAAGCAGATGCTAAGCTGCGGGACTGTTTTGCTAGCACATACTGGAATATGTTCCGGGATTCCTCTGATGGCATTGAAGAGTACACCACATTAGTCATTGGCTTCATCAACAAGTGCATCGATGACGTCATCCCCACAGTGACTGTACGTGCATACCCCAACCAGAAGCCATGGATTACAGGCAACATCCACACTGGGATAAAGGCAAGAGCTGCCACTTTCACGGAGCGGGACTCTAACCCGGAAGCTTATAAGAAATCCCGCTATGCCCTCCGACGAACCATCAAACAGGCAAAGCACCAATACAGGACTAAGATCAAAATGCACTACACCGTCTCTGACGCTCGTCGGATGTGGCAGGGCTTGCAAACCATTACAGACTACAAAGGGAAGCACAGCCAAAAGATACCCAGCGACACGAGCATACCAGACGAGCTAAACTACTTTGATGCTCGCTTCGAAGCAAATAACAATGAAACATGCATGATAGCACCAGGTGTTCCGGAAGACTGTGTGATCACGCTCTCCGCAGCCGATGGGAGTAAGACCTTTAAACAGGTCAACATTCACAAGGCCGCAGGGACAGATGGATTATCAGGACGTGTACTGTGACAAACTGGCACGTGTCTTCACTGACATTTTCAACCTCTCCCTGTCTGAGTCTGTAATACCAACATGTTTTAAGCAGACCACCATAGTCCCTGTGCCCAAGAACACTAAGGTAACCTCCCTAGCCATGAAGTGCTTTGAAAGGCTGGTCATGGCTCACATCAACACCATTATCCCAGAAACCCTAGACCCACCCTAATTTGCATACCGCCCTAACAGATCCACAGATGATGCAATCTTTACTGCACTCCACACTGCCCTTTCCCACCTGGACAAAAGGAACACCTTCAGTATGTGAGAATGCTATTCATTGACTACAGCTCAGCATTCAACACCATAGTGCCCACAAAGCTCAACAATAAGCTAAGGACCCTGGGACTAAACACCTCCCTCTGCACCTGGATCATGGACTTCCTGACGGGCCACCCCCAGGTGGTAAGGGCAGGTAACAACACATCCACCACGCTGATCCTCAACACAGGGGCCCCTCAGGGGTGCGTGTTCAGTCCCCTCCTGTACTCCCTGTTCATTCATGACTGCACGGCCAGGCACGACTCCAACTCCATCATTAAGTTTGCCGATGATACAACAGTGGTAGACCTGATCACCAACAACGACGAGACAGCCTATTGGGGGGTGTTCAGAGACCTGGCCATGTGGTGCCAGGACAACAACCTCTCCCTCAATGTGATCAAGACAAAGGAGATGATTGTGGACTACAGGAAAAAGAGGACCAAGCACGCCCCCATTCTCATCGACAGGGTTGGAGTGGAGCCGGTTGAAAGCTTCAAGTTCCTTGGTGTCCACATCACCAACATGGTTCAAGCACACTAAGGCAGTCGCGAAGAGAGCACAACAAAACCTATTCCCCCTCAGGAGACTGAAAAGATTTGGGATGGGTCCTCAGATCCTCAAAGAGCAACATCGAGAGCATCCTGACTGGTTGCATCACTGCCTGTATGGCATTTGCTCGGCCTCCGACCGCAAGGCACTTCCGAGGGTAGTGCGAACGGCCCAGTACATGACTGGTGCCAAGCTTCCTGCCATCCAGGATGTCTATACCAGGCGGTGTCAGAGGAAGGCCCTAAAAATTGTCAAGGACTCCAGCCACCCTAGTCATAGACTGTTCTCTCTGCTACCGCACGGCAAGCGGTACCGGAGCGCCAAGTCTAGATCCAAGAGGCTCTAAAAAGATTCTACCCCCAAGCCATAAGACTCCTGAACATCTAATCAAATGGCTACCCCCCCCCCCCCCCCCCCCCCCTTTACACCCCTGCTGCTCTCTGTTATCATCTTTGCATAGTCACTTTAATAACTCTACCTACATGTACATGTTACCTCAATTACCTCGACTAACCGGTACCTCATCACATTGATTCAGTACCAGTTCCTCCTGTATATAGTCTCGCTATTGTTATTTTACTGCTGCTCTTTAATTACTTGTTACTTTTATTTCTTATTCATATTTATTTAAAAAAATGTTTTAACTGCATTGTTGGTTAGGAGCTCGTAAGTAAGCATTTTACTGTAAGGTGAAATTGTATTTGTATTGTATTGTTGTATTGTTGTATTCGGTGCATGTGACTAATAAAATTTGATTTGATTTGATCTGTCTTCCTCTAGAGATCCCAAAGCATTGTGGGATTTTCTTCCTCCATTTTTAGATGTCTGAGGGCCTGGATGTTGGCTGTTTCACTTCATTCTTTCAGACTATCGCATGCAGCCAGTTCTTTAGTCTGCATCATCCATCATCTCCGGTGACACTCGGCTAAACAGCCCTGTCCCCTCAATGTTTCTCATTACATTCTCTCCATCTCTCCTCTCTTGTCCTGTTTTCCTCCTGTTTCCCAATCTCGTTCTCTCTCTCTTTCCCCATTTCTCTCTCTCTCCACTGCATCAACCTCATCTGCCTCCCCACTGTTAAACCCCCTAGCCCCTCGACCCCTCCCTGCGCAGGTTATCGCTCTCTCTCTCACTCACACATACACACAAACACACACAGAAAGACTCCTGGCACTGCACTGCTGACTCTGACCCCTCTCCACAAGCCACGGTAATGCCTCATTAGAGATATGAGGGATTTTTTAAATAAAACAAATGACCCTCAGTGCTGTGGCCGATGGAGAGCAGCGAACACACACACTCTCTCACTTTGTCACAATCACACTCATGCACACACATCACAAATACACCTCCACACACACCCATCCCGGGTCAAAACAGTTATCGATCGAAGTGCTGATGTTATTGTTGATGTGGGCTGGCAGGCGGAGTGCTGCTAAATGCCGATGTGAAGCCAATGTCCAGTCCAGTGCCTGCCTGCAGAGCAACGCTCCACGGGGTGTGTGCTCCTCCCACCGCAGTGTCACATTCACTGTCTAACTAAGGCAGTCATGAGAGCCATACAGCAGATCCTACTTAACAGTGCTTTTACTGGCTCTCTTCTCTCTCTTCCATGGTCGCTGGGATGGACAGAGCATGCACACATACACCTTTGAGGTATCCTTCCGATTTCACATAAACCCAACATTACAGACAACCATATGTATCAAGGATGTATCAAGGATGTATCAAGGAGGAGATGTACACCACAGATAGGCAGACACCAGCTCTCCTTGTCCATGCCTATATCTACATAGAGAGCAGGGAGGGTGGAGGAGGGGACTGGAGAAGCAGCCTTGCCTTGGTTCCATCTCAGAACATCACCATCCTGAGCTCAGCTGAGAGGAAAAATGTTCTGTTCCTCCGTATTATGAATACAGTCACATAGCAATTCCTCACCCCACCCCAGAAAAACAAAGGGGGCCCAAAGGAGGCCAACTTAGCAGTGATGACAAAAAAAGGGTGTGTGAGAAAATAAAGCAGGCAGGCTTACCGTTTCACCGTCCAGCGTCCATTCACCAGGGATACTGCAGACAAACACTTGCTGGAAGAGAAAGGCTGTGTGCACTCCACCCTTAGTCCAACATCCTCCTGTCTTTCACACTCTCTCTCTTTCTATTCCCCTCTTTCTCGCCTTTCTTATTATTGTCTGTGTTCTATTTCCTCTCTTGTTTGCTCCAAGGCAGTTGAGACACTGCAGCGGTGGGGGAGGAGGGTGTGTGTGCATGTGTGTATGTGTGCGTGTTTGAGTGTGTCAGAGAGCGGAGAGAGAGAGAAATGAAGGGAGGAGTCAGCAGGGATAGAGAGAAGGGGAAAATGGACAGGATTAAATCATGAGAGAAACAGAGAAAGAGGTAAAAGGGCACCAAGCTAAACAGAACACAGGGCTGTGACAAAAACAGGATACAATAGAAACTGTCTGCTGCAATGAGAAGGGGAAACAGACAGAGACCCCTATGAGAAGCAATGGAAAGGACAGCTTATGTGTGTGTTTCAATGTATAACAGCCCTGCTTATTCTCTTTCTCTGGTCTATGACAAGTCAACAGCAAGATTGGTTGTGATTTCATTGATGGCTGAAATAGCATGCACGAGAGAGAGAGCAAGAGAGTGGGAAGGGGAGAAGAGAGGAGAGGAAGGGAGGGAGAGGAGTGATGACGATATGGGTCTGGGAGGGGGATTGGATAATGGTGTAATGTGCTGTTTCCGTGCCAACTGTTTCTGTGACAGAGGGACCACTTCCTTTACTGCTATTGGCTCTAACCAAGAACAAATAGATATGCTGACAAATAAAAAATCATACCTACTATGCGATGTGAAGGGGTAGGGCTTGCTGTTCTCCTCAGCTCTCATCTATCTTTGGTAAAAACGGGCCTTTTGTGTGCTGCTTATACCCATAATAAGGTAACACACACACAGGCACACACACACACGCACACGCACACGCACAGGCACAGGCACAGGCACACACACACACACACACACATACAGGTTATAGTGCTTAAGCCGCTGCATGAAGCTAACTGCACATCCATCATTAAGGATATGGGTTGTGTGTAAGGAG
Organism: Salvelinus alpinus; assembly: GCF_045679555.1. Lineage (NCBI taxonomy): Eukaryota > Metazoa > Chordata > Actinopteri > Salmoniformes > Salmonidae > Salvelinus > Salvelinus alpinus. The sequence goes on along the minus strand of NC_092103.1, from coordinate 16,861,742 downwards.
CCTCCTCCCGCCACACACATACCCCCTGGCTAGGGGAAATAAACCCAGTATCAGATTGCTGGGGGTGTAGTGAGGAAATGAGAACTGTAATTAGAACACCTATACCATGCTGTCAATAAATTCTATTACAATGAACAAAAATAAAACGCGACACCTAAAGTGTTGGTTGCATGAGTTGAAATAAAAGATGCCAGAAATGTTCCATGTTGTGCACAAATGTGTTTGGTTAAGGAGCATTTCAAGAAGGTGATTAAACAGCATGATCAATACACAGGTGCACCTTGTGCTGGGGACAACAAAAGCCACACTAAAATGTGCAGTTTTGTCACACAACACAATACCACAGATGTCTCAAGTTTTGAGGGAGCGTGCAATTGACATGCTGACTGCAGGAATGTCCACTAGAGGCCAGAGAATTGAATGTTAATTTCTCTACCATACGCCACCTCCAACGTCATTTTAGAGAATTTGGCCGTACGTCCAACCGGCCTCACAACCGCAGACCACATGTAACCACGCCAGACCAGGACCTCCACATCTGGCTTCTTCACCTGCGAGATCGTCTGAGACCAGCAACCCGGACAGCTGATGAAACTGTGGGTTTGCACAACTGAAGAATTTCTGAGCAAACTATCGGAAACCGTCTCAGGGAAGCTCATCTGCGTGCTCGTCGTCATTACTAGGGTCTTGACCTGACTGCAGTTCGGCATCGTCACCAACTTCAGTGGGCAAACACTCACCTACACCTTCGAAGGCCACTGCCACCCTGGAGAAGTATACTCTTCACGGATGAGTCCCGGTTTCCGTAACGAGATACCATGACGAGATCTTGAAGCCTGTGGAATCCCATTGTGACGTAGAGGGGGACATTATTTGGCATGACAGGCCCATTGTCGTGCCATTAATTTGCCGCCATCACCTCATATTTCGGCATGATAATACACAGCTTCTGATAATCCAGCCTGACAGGCTGATGCTGTGACGGGGACCGGAAGCTTGCCATTGTCCCACCACAGCCTCTCCCTCCCTGTTGGCTGCTGAGTTATGGATCATTAATGAGCTAATACTAGCTACTCGATCTTATCAGACAGTTTCTCTCTAGTCTCTCTCTCTCTTTCTGTCTGCCTCTCACTATCACCCTGTAAGGAAGACTGAAAGTGAGGAATTTCATCTTCTTCATAATCCTTCCAATTTCAGAATCAGTAATCTGTCAGTGTTTTTTTTTTTGTTCAAAAGAGGTAAAGCGGTATAGAGCTAGAAATGAAGAGGACGAGACGGGCTTAACCTATTTGTCTCTCTACTAGAAAGTTATAACCTCCAATAAGACAATGTGATGTGGCAAAACTTAAATATAGAGAGGGCATATGGTCCAATCCACAGTTTAGAAAAGTTTGTGGTCATACGCACATCTCTAAAAAACATAGGTGCTGGGCTAATAAAGAATACTAGTATAGAACAAGAAGGACCGCACACTGTTAAAACTCCCAATTCACCGCTTTATGACAACGTTTCGAAATGTCAATAAAGCGGTGAATTGGGAGCTTTAACAGTGTGCGGGCCTTCTGGTTCTATACCCAATCCACAGTTTGCCACCAAAATTGGTCCTGTCATTCCAATATCTCTCGAGTAATGACATGAAAAATTGGCATGAAAAAGCCTCTCTGAAGTTGCCTCATAAGTAATCTCACGCACCAGTCGGCTCGCGCTAGCAATTCAAGCCTGGAGACAAGGTTACCTCATATGAAAACAATGTCTTCTTGACCCAATTCATTGCCACTATCATGCAACTTTCACCACAACACGTTCACCAGTTACAGGAGGCTGCTGAGGGGCGGATGGCTCCAGCCATTACCATGACCCCGGTCTCCCCAATGAAGGTGCCACCAACCTCCTGTGGTTCACCTACAATAGAACCCGGTCTTTGTGACAGTCTTTATGTATGTATAGCATCTTGTCATCTTATACCTAATGGGATGTAATAGATAAGTGCCCTACATTTACACATACAGTTGATTTGACATACGTGGCCTGATTTATCACACATTGCCACTGGTACAAAGTCCGTAGCCTACAGTTATTTTCATTGAGGAATAAAACACAGATTTTGACCAAAAGTACATAAAGGTTCCGAGAATGCCTAAGACAGTATTGTGGTCTATCTTTGTTACTTTAGTTCTGAATTCACCTGAAAATACAAGGCATACAATATTTGCTCTGGTGCCCATACATACTTGTTTTATGTTCAAGTGTGTATCGAGGGCAACAGTGAACCTGACACAATGCTGTAAAGCTAAAGAGACTTCCTGTGTGAGTTAGTCACATGGCTTTCTTCAATCTACAGAGGAAAATCTCTCTTATGCTGATGATTCTGCTGAGATAAAATGGCTGTCATTGAAAGATTTACTGTGGATTTACTGTAAATTACATTTAGAATGTCTAGATATTTGCCCTTATGAGTAAATTAAAGTGTGTGTGTGGGAAAAAGACTGACTTTGTCTTTGACAAAGTAGCATTTTGACAAAGAAGCATATCTGATCATATACAGGAAATATATCTGTTAAGAAACCTTTAAGTCATGCAACCAGTTCTGTATATCTTGTGTTTATCCTCTTAGCAGAGTTCTCACTTTCTCAGCATCATCTCCAGTAATAGAGGATGAACTGAAAGGGCAAATGATCACCAGCTATCAATGTCATATCATTGACAGAAACATTTTTCAGCACCGCAAAGCACAAGCACACATCCAGCTAATGACAAAAAATGAGTGGTATTTTCCAACTTGCCCTCTTGTAGACTGTAAACATATTTTTCACGTATTTCATGACAAACTGTCAGAAACATGAATTTACTAGTATTGTTTATTTAAAAGCTAGAGGTAACCTTCTCAATATTGTTTGTCATCATTGTTCTGTTTGTCATCATGAACCACCCTCTGTGTCCCTTCTGTGCACCGCTGCTCTCATTTAGGGACAGATACAAGTACTAGATACAGATTCATAATAATGATTGTCCCTTCCAGTGTCCCTCGTGACCCATCCCCTCTCTCCCCTCTGTCTCTCTGTCTACCCTCTCTAACACTATTGCTTCATCTCTCTCTCTCCCTCTATCCCTCTGATTCTGTCTCACCCTTCCTCTGTCTCTCCCCTTCTCTCTCAGATGGTCTCTATGCCACTCTCCCAGCTTCCTGTCTCTCTAATCCTTAATCCTGTGGAAATCGGTCAGGCGGAACGGGGCAGCTTTGATCAGGCTCTCATATCAGACGTGGTAACAGTGTCGGCTCCCTCGGATCTCACAGAACCCTGGAGCCCAGCGGTATGGAGCCAAGCAGGGCATAGTCGAGGAGCTCCAAGCAAGAGGACACACCCAGCCACCCAGCCCGCCCTGGGAGACAGGCAGACTGCCACCTCAGCCACAGCACCAGGACACCAGCCTCTCCGTTTCCAAACATTGCATCATCACAGCGGCATCAGTGACAACTGAGTAACCCTGTTGTATCATTTCACTACGTGATATCTGCATTGTTTTTCCACTTAAGGCAAGCAGTGGCTTTCAGTTTCGAAGAAGATCTTCCATCCCTAGACAATGTGACTCAAATCTGTATGGATCTCGTAAAACAGCCATTGTTTTTGTCGATCCCGTCCCTGAGAATGACTTTCTGGTGTCTGGTATTGTGTGGCACAGCCAGTGATAATATCTGCTGCCCGCCCCGTGGCAGCGATGCCACCCAACACCTGTTGGGTAAGGTGGCACATGTGACAGGAACAGGAAAGCTAGACTCCTGTAAAGGTCAGGTTTGCTAAGGACATCCACCAGAGAAAGGTCCAGACACGGCACAGCTTGTACTGTGTCAAACGGCTTCCCCCTGACACCCACACTCTTCCCTGTCTCGGACTCCTGTCCTTATCAAGAACCTCAAGTACCTCGTACCTCTGCACATTGATCAAGTACTGGTACTCCCTGTATATAGCTCAATTCTTGTGTATTTTATTTTATTCCTTGTATTAGTTATTATTTACTTTTTATAATATTTTTTTACACTCTGAATCATTGGAAAAGGTTAGTAAGCAAGCATTTCAGTTTAAAGTCTACAGGGTGGCAGGTAGCCTAGTGGTTAGAGTGTTGGACCAGTAACCGAAAGATTGCAGAATCAAATCCCTGAACTGACAAGGTAAAAATCTGTTGTTCTCCCCCTGAACAAGGCAGTTAACCCACTGATTCCTGGTGGGCTGCCATTGTAAATAAGAATTGTGATAAATAAAACATAAGCATGTACTAGTACTATGGAAAAGAAAACCAATCTCTCAAATTTTTGTCAGGCACCCAATGCTGCTGTAAATGGGTAATGCATGTCTTCCGATAACATAAAAGGTTAACGGTCTGGGATATGTGGTGTAAAAGAGGATAATGATATCAGACAGAGGAACATAGGGTGTGTCAGTGTTAACAGGGATGTCGCTCCCCTTACTCTACATGATCGGCGGGCTGGAGCTCTCTCCCTGCATCCACTACAATACTGACACTGCGTTCAGACCCCATTTTAATATTCAGTTCAGAAATGTAATCAGGTGTTTTGAATCAGCCTGAGAGACTGTCGCCCAGCTGTGAACAGGATGTGCAGCATCTGATATGACCCACCATCACAACTTATTCTACATCTCCCTCTCTCACTCGCTCTCTCTTCAGATGATTTTCAAACCACTGCTCATTTCCTTCAGGGGGGGGGGGTTTTGAAACAGAAATTAGCACAGTGCAGTTGGTGAGATGATTACATATTTGACTAACACATTTGATCACCCACCAGTTCTCCAAAAATGATCTGCATTGGTATAACTCTGATTGTGCTTCTCCTTCGAGAAGTTCATCCCTGTGCCCTTGGCCTTCATTAGACAGAGAGAGCGAGAAAGATTCTTCCACATAAAATGGTTAAGAGCGATACATCCCCAACCAGAGCTTGGATGCTCTACATCATGGCAGCTAGGACAGATGTACTGGTGATGAATGGGTATTTAATGAGCAGGGATGACACATGAAACAATGAGAGCAGAGAGCAGAGGCAGTGGGTGGCAGGCCTGAGTAACAGAAAATGTTCAATCACAGATTTGGTACAAAGGCGTGCATCAGAGAATGAGCACTCCCCCTGTTGACCTAGATAAAATCTAACAGCAGGCATCGCTCTATCTCCATCTCCCGCTTCCTCAATCTTCTCTTCTCTGTTTGTCTCTATAGCTCACTTCCTCACTGAAAAACATGTATGTAGGCATAAAAAGGAAAATAATATTCAGACTACTCTAGTTAGTAGACAGACAAGCAGATGATGCAGCAACACATTGGTGCCTCTCCTACAAGTCCCTGATGTTGGATTGTGTTTGTGTGGTCGTTTTCTGGGATGTGAGAATGTAGATGGGTTGTTGAGATGATCAATGGCAGCGGTTCAGGTAAAAATCATTCACTGAATGGATCTGGTCCTCTATGGTTCCTGTGCTATCCTCATCTGCTTTGATACCTGCTCCACCCTGGTTTGAATGTAAAGCCCGACATCTAGTGGCCAAATATAATAATGTACCCCATCGATATATTGTATTTTTACACCCAACTATATCAAATCTTAGAACATTACATTTACATTTTACATGTCAGAAACTGGCACTAAGTGAATATAGGAGAGGGGTCATATAGCTAGCTATGACAAACTTTTTCAATAATCCTTTTCTGAAAGTCTGCATTACATATTTTTTGTAATTTTATTGCACTCTAATCCACTTCTGAATTTGTTTTGCGATGCATCAAAACAGATGTATCTAACTTAAATTACAACAGTATTACCGTTCTACAGTTTGGCCCCAAAAAATGGTATTGCATTAACAAAAATAGGACTGTATTATATACTGTAGACTTACTATGAATTACAGCTGCCATGCATTTGACTTGCTGCGCCATATGCATATGGCAGTCATGTATCTCACAAAGTGCCAAAGCCTTGTGCAAACAAACAGAGCTTTGAGCTTATCTCTTTCACACACACAACTGCAGAGTGTAAAAACATACCTACAACAACATCCCTTTTCTGCATACTACAGGTAGTGCTTCACGTCAATGTTACCATTGGTGACCCAAGCATCAGGGTCACAGAAACTGTAACTGGGTGTTATGAAAAGTTTACAACCTTGTAACAATCAGTAATGTAACAATAATGGAGCTTGGTTACTTGTATATTACATGAAACAGCCTCTTGAATAACTGAATCTGTACAGGAAGTGTAAAAAATATGTTATAACATGTGTGCTAGAATGTAGATTCTACTGACTGATCTCTCTGACTGTTCCCCTTTCCAAGAACTAAGGAAATTCATTTTAACATCCATCTCTGAAAAAATCTAAAGAAATTGTATGAGTCACATGCGCCGAATACAACAGGTGTTACAGTGAAATGCTTACTTACGAGCCTCTAACCAACAATGCAGTTTTTAAAAATACGGATAAGAATAAAAAATAAAAGTAACAAGTAATTAAAGAGCAGCAGTAAAATAACAATAGCGGGGTACCGGTACAGAGTCAATGTGCGGAGGCACCGTTTAGTTGAGGTAATATGTACATGAAGGTAGAGTTATTAAAGTGATTATGTATAGATGATAACAACAGAGAGTAGCAATGGTGTAAAAGAGAGAGGGGGGGGGGGGGGTCAATGCAAATAGTCAGGTAGCAATTTGATGAGGTGTCCAGGAGTCTTATGGCTTGGGGGTAGAAGCTGTTTAGAAGCCTCTTGGACCTAGACTCAGCGCTCCGGTACCACTTGCTCTGCAGTAGCAGAGAGAACAGTCTATGACTAGGGTGGCTGGAGTCTTTGACCATTTTTAGGGCCTTCCTTTGACACTGCCTGGTATAGAGGTCCTGGATGGCAGGAAGCTTGGCCCCAGTGATGTACTGAGCCGTTCGCATTACCCTCTGTAGTGCCTTGCGGTCGGAGGCCGAGCAGTTGCCATACAGGCAGTGATGCAACCAGTCAGGATGTTCTCGATGGTGCAGCTGTAGAACCTTTTGAGGATCTGAGGACCCATGCCAAATCTTCTCAGTCTCCTGAGGGGGAATAGGTTTTGTTGTGCACTCTTCACGACTGTCTTGGTGTGCTTGGACCATGTTAGTTTGTTGGTGATGTGGATACCAAGGAGCTTGAAGCTCTCAACCTGCTCCACTGCAGCCCCGTCGATGAGAATAGGGGCGTGCTCGGGTCTCTTTTTCCTGTAGTCCACAATCATCTCCTTTGTCTTGATCACGTTGATGAAGAGGTTATTGTCCTGACACCACACGGCCAGGTCTCTGACCTCCTCCCTATAGGCTGTCTCGTCGTTGTCGGTGATCAGGTCTACCACTGTTGTGTCATCGTCAAACTTAATGATGGTGTTGGAGTCGTGCCTGGCCGTGCAATCATGAGGGAACAAGGAGTACAGGCGGGGACTGAACACGCACCCCTGAGGGGCAACAATGTTGAGGATCAGCATGGCGGATGTGTTGTTACCTGCCCTTACCACCTGGGGGTGGCCCGTCAGGAAGTCCAGGATCCAGTTGCAGAGGGAGGTGTTTAGTTTCAGGGTCCTTAGCTTATTGGTGAGCTTGTGGGCACTATGGTGTTGAATGCTAAACCGTAGTCAATGATTAGCATTCTCACATAGGTGTTCATTTTGTCCAGGTGGGAAAGGGCAGTGTGGAGTGCAATAGAGATTGCATCATCTGTGGATCTGTTGGGGTGGTATGCAAATTGGAGTGGTTCTAGGGTTTCTGGGATAATGGTGTTGATGTGAGCCATGACCAGCCTTTCAAAGCACTTCATGGCTGCAGACGTGAGTGCTACAGGTCGGTAGTCATTTAGGTAGGTTACCTTAGTGTTATTGGGCACAGGTACTATGGTGGTCTGCTTAAAACATGTTGGTATTACAGACACGGACAGGGAGAGGTTGAAAATGTCAGTGAAGACACTTGCAAGTTGGTCAGCGCATGCTCGCAGTACACGTCCTGGTAATCCGTCTGGCCCTGCGGCCTTGTGAATGTTGACCTGTTTAAAGGTCTTACTCACATCGGCTGCGGAGAGCGTGATCCCACAGTCTTCCAGAACAGCTGGTGCTCTCATGCATGTTTCAGTGTTATTTGCCTCGAAGCGAGCATCAAAGTAGTTTAGCTCGTCTGATATGCTCGTGTCACTGGGCAGCTCTCGGCTGTGCTTCCCTTTGTAGTCTGTAATGGTTTGCAAGCCCTGCCACATCCGACAAGCGTCAGAGCCGGTGTAGTACGATTCGAACTTAGTCCTGTATTGACGCTTTGCCTGTTTGATGGTTCGTCGGAGGGCATAGTGGGATTTCTTATAAGCTTCCAGGTTAGAGTCCCGGTCCTTGAAAGCAGCCGCTCTAGCCTTTAGCTCAGTGCGGATGTGGCCTGTAATCCATAGCTTCTGGTTGGGGTATGTATGTACGGTCATTGTGGGGACGACGTCATTGATGCAGTTGTTGATGAAGCCAATGACTGATGTGGTGTACTCCTCAATGCCATCAGAGGAATCCCGGAACATATTCCAGTCTGTGCTAACAAAACAGTCCCGCAGCTTAGCATCTCCTTCATCTGAGCACTTTTTTATTGATCGAGTCACTGGTGCTTCCTGCTTTAATTTTTGCTTGTAAGCAGGAATCAGGAGGATAGAATTATGGTCAGATTTGCCAAATGGAGGGCGAGGGAGAGCTTTGTATGTGTCTCTGTGTGTGGAGTGAAGGTGTTCCAGAGTTTTATTCCCTCTGGTTGCACATTTAACATGCTGATAGAAATTGTGTAAAACGGATTTAAGGTTCCATGCATTAAAGTCCCCAGCTACTAGGAGTGCCGCCTCTGGGTGAGAATTTTCCTGTTTGCTTATGGCAGAATACAGCTCATTCAATGCTGTCTTAGTGCCAGCCTCTGATTGTGGTGGTATTTAAACAGCTACGAAAAATACAGATGAAATATACAGATGAAAACTCTCTAGGTAGATAGTGTGGTCTTCAGCTTATCGTGAGATACTCTACCTCGGGTGAGCAATAGCTCGAGACTTCCTTAGATATCGTGCACGAGCAGTTATTTACAAAAAGACATAGTCCGCCGCCCCTTGTCTTACCAGACGCCGCTGTTCTATCCTGCCGGTGCAGCGTATAACCAGCCAGCTGTATGTTGTTAGTGTCGTCGCTCAACCACGACTCCGTGAAGCATAATATATTACAGTTTTGAATGTCCCATTGGTAGTTTAATCTTCCGCATAGGTCATCTATTTTATTGTCCCAAGATTGCACGTTTGCTAGCAGAATGGAAGGAAGTGGGGGTTTATTCGATCACCTAGGAATTCTCAGAAGGCAGCCCACCCTCCGGACCCTTTTTCTCCGCCTTCTCTTCACGCAAATCACGGGGATCTGGGCCTGTTCCAGAGAAAGCAATATATTGTTCGCGTCGGGCTTGTCAGACTCGTTAAAGGAAAAAAAGGATTCTGTTAGTCCGTGGTGAGTAATCGCAGTCCTGATGTCCAGAAGTTTTATCGGTCATAAGAGACGGTAGCGGCAACATTATATACAAAATAAGTAAAAAAGTAGAGTTTGTGAAGTTGAAATTAGAGACTAAATGGATTAACTAGGAACTTCACTACATGGTGCACATAGCATAGGCCAGTGTTTCCCAACTCCAGTCCTCCAATACCCCCTACAGCACACATTTTTTACACATTTTTCTGTAGCCCCAGAGACAAACACACCTGATTCAACTCATCAAAGGTTTGATGATTAGTTAACAAGTTGAATCAGGTGTACTTGTCCAGGGCAACAACAACAATTTTGAAAACAGTGGGAAGTGGTGAGTTGGAGCTTGATTCATTCACCAGATACCTCCTCATTTCACATAGCCTAACAGAGGCCTCTATGAGCCATCACCACTGCATCAATTTAGCTGAAGCAATGGCCTCTTAAGGCCTGTATCTGAATGAGAGACATTGACATGATGGGCCCTCAACACAGGAAGGCTCAGGCTTCAGTCCTGTCCAGTCTGCAGAGTCCTGATAGATTTTGTAATAAACTGCCCCTGTCCACCGCCTCCCACCTGTCACGCCCTGACCTTAGTTATCTTTGTTTTCTTTATTATTTTGGTTAGGTCAGGGTGTGACATGGGGGATGTATGTGTTTTGTCTTGTCTAGGGGTTTTGTATGTTTATGGGGTGTTTACTAGTCTAGGTGTTTGTATGTCTATGGTTGCCTAGATTGGTTCTCAATTAGAGGCAGCTGTTTATCGTTGTCTCTGATTGGGAACCATATTTAGGCAGCCATATTCCGTTGGGTATTTTGTGGGTTATTGTCTATATGTAAGTTGCCTGTGTCTGCACTTGTTTAATATATAGCTTCACGTTCGTTTGTTGTTTTGCATAGTTTGTTTAAGTGTTCTTCGTTTCGTTAAATAAATAGAAGAATGTATTCTTATCACGCTGCGCCTTGGTCCTCCTCTCTTCATCCAAACGACGAACGTGACACCACCCTATCTCCCTGTAACATACAATGGACTTCCATCAAAATGTAGACGGTGGACATCTAGGGGCCACAAATGACACAATGCAGGACTTTGTGACATATATTATAAGAGATAATTGTTGACTTAGTTGAGCCTTTAAGGAAGTGAATTAAAGTAAGCTTGTGGTAAATACTGAAGGATGCCTCTCTTGCCCCCTAAATCTGTTGTGTTGGTAGGAACAGATTGTACATAATCTCTAAGAACAGCAGCTCCTTGCAGATTTTGGTAATCCTAGGCTGATATGTCTTGGGGAGAGGGAATCCCTGAACCTATGCAGTGGCGACCCATCATCTGTTTTGAGCCCCACATTTTTAGCAAAAAATGTTAAATGTAAAAATAAACAGGCTTGTTTTGCATGTTATTTTGGCATTAATATGTGTTACATATCAGTTTGCAAACAATGTAAAAATATATATCATAAAGCTGCATACAAACATTGTCTCTTTTTTGTTTTCTTGAGTAAAGCAGCTCCTTAATGCAGGTGTTTCAGCCTAGCTCAGTGCTTTCTATGGTGGTGGGGCAAGCCAGCAGAAAATATGGAGCGTTGCGCCGTGATTGGCTCATTGTTCTGTCACTCATGGGGACACTACGTCATCGCCAAGTCTAAGGGTAGAGCTCGAAAATTCAAGCCATTTGGGTGCTGCCATAGAGTTACATTAGAAGTGCCCATCCAAGATGGCTCAAGGTCATTGGCCACAGATAAAATTGTCAAATCTACAGTAGCTTTGATTGAACATCATACTGGACATCATACTTTCAAAATCTTAGCTAGCAGTCATCATCATGAATCAAGTCGACAATCTACTGGCAAATCCTTTTTAATCCTTGTCATATGATGAGAAATAATGAAGAGAAATTATAGATAAAACGTATCGGTGCTCATCGGCCATTCGACATAAACATTCCACAACAAGTTGGAAATCACAAATTCAACAATGAGTAGTTTGGAAGGAATACATCATGCTTTACTTGCTAAAATCTCCACTGACCCTATGTATCGCCTCTTCTTTCATCCCCAGAAAAGGCACCATACCCACTATCCTGTCCCCATGTGCACTATGCATTCACAGGTGGCCTGTCACTGTGGTCACCTATGGCTGTTGCATCCACTGTCTTTGAGTTGACTAGGGTGAAACTAACAGGTTGTACCACAGCTCAAAAATAGCATATCAGCTATGGCATGAACCACCTCAGATCTCTGCTCAGTTCAAGAGTTCAAGGCTAAACAACATTTCCTCTTCAATAATCTGAACATTGATTGATCATCATAGAAAGGACGCTTTCTTTCTTTATTAAGGATGAGATACAGTAGATCACAACATATATACTCCTCACATAATTGGAGTGGTGCTTGCAATGGTCTCACGTTCACTCACTTGACTACACTGGAAATGTGCACTTACTGATCAGAAATATGACTGCCTCATTTGGAGGTACCACCGCCTATGTGAAAACATCTCAATATTAGGTCCATAGTTCTGTACAATGATTAAAATGGTGTGTTTGTTAATTAATGAAATTGACTAACAAAGAGTAAAATGTCACATAATATGGTTCAAGTGGTATTGAGGTGCATTCACCCACGTGGTATCTCCGCCGCTTCCACACTGCTAACTAGCGAAAGAACCGAGTTCAAGTTCCATTGTACTTCGGTGAACACACGTTACTTGTGTAATCTGTGTGAAACTAGCCTCAATAAGTTTTAGCCACAATAATGGAATTTGCGGTTCGCCTTCAAAATAAAAGTTCTAATTGAAAGTGATTGAAAGTGATAAAAATTGTGGAACATGCCATATTTGGACTAGACCAGGGGTGTCAAACTCATTCCATGGTGGGCCTAGTGTCTGCAGATTTTTTTGTTTTTCCTTTCAATTAAGATCTAGACAACCAGGTGAGGGGATTTCCTCACTAATTAGTTACCATAATTCATCAATCAAGTACAAGGGAGGAGCGAAAACCTGCAGACACTCGGCCCTCTGTGGAATGAGTTTGACACATGTGGACTAGATAATGATTAACAAGGTTGGAATGTTGTTATATAAATTAAACAAAAGATAATAATTAGTTAATTTGAAAAATAAAATGTATATCTGTTGATATCGCACTGTGGATATATTACACTTCAAAACTGCATTGGGGGCATACTTATATGCACTGTACTTATATATCCAGAGTCATATTCCTGTTAGGCTGAGAGAGGATCTCATGTCATATGATGTGGAAGTAATATGGCTACAGGTTCATCTGCCTCACCTAAAGGCTATTCTCGTAGGAAGTTGCTATAGACCCCCATGTGCTAAAAGTCAGTATTTGGACTATACAGTATGTGCTCAATAATGTATGTGATATCAACAGAAAGGTATATTTTCTGGGTGACCTAAATATTGACTGGTTGTCATCAAGCTGTCCACTCAAAAAGAAGCTTTAAGCTGTATCCGATGCCTGCAATCTGGTTCAGGTTATCAGTCAACCTACCAGGGTATTTATAAACAGAATAGTGATCATAATATAATAGCCATATCTAAAAATTACAAATAAAAGCTCCAAAGACTGGAACTAAAATAGTGTATAAGCAATCATACAAAATGTTTTGCAATGATTCATATGTCGAAGATGTGAAAAATATTTGTTGGTCTGATGTGTGTAATGAGGAATAACCCGACGATGCACTTGAAACATTCATGATATTTATTTTTCTGGTTACTGATAGACATGCACTTATCAAGAAACTGACAGTTAGAACTGCCAAATCACAATGGATAGATGATGAATTGAAAAACTGTATGGCTGAGAGAGAGGAGGCAAAGAGAATAGGAAATAAGTCTGACAACACAGCAGATTGGCAAACACACAGTAAATTGAGAAAACGCGTAACTAATCTAAACAAAAAGAAGAAAAAACTATACAATGTAACCAAGATAAATGATCAAAAGAATACCATAAATGAAATTCTCATCTCCATCCTTCATTGAGGCAGATGGCCTTTGATGTTACCAACCACTTTAATAACTTTTTTGTTGACAAGATTAACAAACTTAGGCATGACATGCAAACAACAAACACTGAGCTTTCATATTCATGCATATCGTACAAAATAATGAAAAACAATTATTGTAGTTTTGAGTTCCGCAAAGTTGATGTGGAAGAGGTTAACAAAATTGTTGCTATCTATAAATAAGGACAAGCCACCTGGTACTGACAATCTGGATGGTAAATTCCTGAGGTTGGTAGTGGAATACATTGCGACTCCTGTTTGCCACATCTTCAATTTATGCCTAGAAGACGGTGGGAGGCAAAGGTCATTCCGCTGCCCAAGAATAGCAAAGCACCCTTTAATGGTTCAAACAGCCGACCAATCATCCTGTTACCGGTGCTTAGCAAACTTTTGGTAAAAATTGTGTTTGACCAAATACAATGTTATTTTACAGAAGGACTTTCAGCATGCTTATAGGGAAGGGCACTCAACACGCTCGTCACTGACAAAAATGACTGATGAAATGTAAGAAATGTATAATAAGAAGATTGTGTGAGCTGTTTTGTTAGACCTCAGTGCAGATTTTGATATCATTGATCATAACCTATTGCTGAAAAACTGATGTGAATTTACATCCTCTGCCTTATCATGTATTGAGAGTTACCTATTTAATAGAACGCAGAGGGTTTTATTTAATGGAAGCCTCTCTAATGCAAATAAGGTTGAGTGTGGTGTACCGCAGAGCGGCTGGCTTGGGCAATTAATGTTTTCTGTTTTAACCAATGACATTCCACTGACCTTGAATAAAGCCTGTGTGTCTATGTACAGTGCCTTGCAAAAGTATTCATCCCCCTTGGCATTTTTCCTATTTTGCTGCATTCCAACCTGTCATTTAAATAGATTTTTATTTGGATTTCATGTAATGGACATACACAAAATAGTCCAAATTGGTGAAGTGAAATTTAAAAAATGACTTGTTTAAAAAAAATCGATTTACACGGAAAAGTGGTGCGTGCATTTGTATTCCCCCCTTTGCTATGAAGCCCCTAAATAAGATCTGGTGCAACCAATTACCTTCAGAAGTCACATAATTAGTTAAATAAAGTCCACCTATGTGCAATCTAAGTGTCACATGATCTGTCACATGATCTCAGTATATATACACCTGTTCTGAAAGGCCCCAGAGTCTGCAACACCACTAAGCAAGGGGCACCATGAAGACCAAGGAGCTCTCCAAACAGGTCAGGGACAAATTTGTACAGATTAGGGTTGGGTTATAAAAAAATATCTGAAACTTTGAACATCCCACTGAGCACCATTAAATCCATTATTAAAACATAGAAAGAATATGGCACCATAACAAACCTGCCAAGAGAGGGCCGCCCACCAAAACTCACGGACCAGGCAAGGAGGGCATTAATCAGAGGGGCAACAAAGAGACCAAAGATAACCCTGAAGAAGCTGCAAAGTTCCACAGCGGAGATTGGAGTATCTGTCCATAGGACCACTTAAAAAAATAAGCAAACATGTTTGGTGTTCACCAAAAGGCATGTGGGAGACTCCCCAAACATATGGAAGAAGGTACTCTGGTCAGATGAGACAAACATTTAGCTTTTTGGCCATCAAGGAAAATGCTATGTCTGGTGCAAACCCAACACCTCTCATCACCCCGAGAACATCATCCCCACAGTGAAGCATGGTGGTGGCAGAATCATGCTGTGGGAATGTTTTTCATCGGCAGGGACTGGGAAACTGGTCAGAATTGAAGGAATGATGGATGGCGCTAAATACAGAGAAATTCTTGAGGGAAACATGTTTCAGTCTTCCAGAGATTTGAGACTGGGACGGAGGTTCACCTTCCAGCAGGACAATAACCCTAAGCATACTGCTAAAGCAACACTCGAGTGGTTTAAGGGGAAACATTTAAATGTCTTGGAATGGCCTAGTCAAAGCCCAGACCTCAATCCAATTGAGATTCTGTGGTATGACTTAAAGATTGCTGTACACCAGCGTAACCCATCCAACTTGAAGGAGCTGGAGCAGTTTTGCCTAGAAGAACGGGAAACAATCACAGTGGCTAGATGTGCCAAGTTTATAGAGACATACCCCAAGAGACTTGCAGCTGTAATTGCTTAAAAAGGTGGCTCTACAAAGTATTGACTTTTGGGGGGTGAATAGTTATGCACGCTCAAGTTCAGTTTTTTTGTCTTATTTCTTGTTTGTTTCACAATAAAAAAATATTTTGCATCGTCAAAGTGGTAGGCATGTTGTGTAAATCAAATGATACAAACCCCCCAAAAATCTATTTTAATTCCAGATTGTAAGGCAACAAAATAGGAAAAATACCAAGGGGTGAATACTTTTGCAAGCCACTGTATATAATGTATTTTATATATTCTATTTGTTGTGTTTTGTTGCCTTGGCAGAAGCTAATTGGGGATCCTAATAAAATACAGTAAATACAGCTTAAGCTATGGATGTTGCACCCATTAAATGGGGTATCAGCCTACTCAGTGAAAGCCATAGAACACAACTGTGAAGAGTTTTCACAAATATTACCATCGCAGCACTTATTGCAGGACTTTGAAACCAGTGTGAAATGAGCCATATTAAGCTCACCAGTCAACATACTTTCTATTGAACATTCATATTGCAATATACAGCCTTAACTATGAATCTTGGGTCCATGAAATGGGGTATCAGCCTACTTGGTGACAGCATTTAAGATACCCAATAATGACAAATTGCAACATAAATAATGTTTTAATCAGCATTTACTTAAAGAAACAATTTTCCAGAGATCCATAGGTAAGGCTGTACAATATTTGTGGAAACTCTTCACAATTGTGTTCTGTGGGTGTCACCGAGTAGGCTGATACCCCATCTCATGGGTGCACAATCTCTAGTTTAGGCTGTCCAGTCCAATATGAATGTTCAATATGTATATAATAGGCTGAATGTTTAATGTGGCTCATTTCGCACTGGTTTTTAGAGTCCCACAATAATAATATTTGTGGAAACTCGACACAGTTGTGAGTGTCACTGAGTAGGCTGATACCCCATTTCATGGGTGCAACATCCATAGCTTAGGCTGGACAGTGCATATACGTCTAATACATCCACAGATAATTATTTCGTGTCAAATTAACAAATTATTGTATTTTGTTGAATTTATATAACAACATTCCGACCTTGTTCATTTGCATTCTCTAGTCCAAATATGGCATAATTCCACAATTTGAATCAATTTCAATGGGGAGCTTTTATTTTGAAGTCAAACCGCAAATTCCACTATTGTGGGTAATCGTTATTGTGGTTAGCTTCACACAGGTACTTGTGTAAACCTCTCTTGCAAGGGCGATATTGCGCGTGCCCGTGACTCTCTCGCCATAGAAAATAAAGCTATCTGCGCGGCTTCCATTACAGCCGAGGTTGCAGACTTAGGGAATATCTGAATATAGACGCTAGAAAACACCCCATAATATGGATTTACAGCGAGTATAGGATCCGTTGAGACTCAGGCCTGCTTGGGGGCAGTGAGACGGCAGGACACTCGCGAAACTGATGAAATATAGAGTTTTTTTTCTCGGCGTGCTTTGTCTTGGCCACCTAGCAAACCATCATTGTAATTCGATTGGAAGCTATTCGGCTGGTGTTTGCTAGCAGGTCTGGGGGCTGGTGTACATCGCCATGTTGTTATCAAATAGTGACTGTTAAAAAGACCAATCTTGAAGTAAAGGCGGCAATTGTGTCCACCAGGTTCTACCGATTTGCCACAGGGACACGAATATCTACAGTCGCGGAACCCACCACTGCACTGTTGTCGTCGGCGACATGGCGGAACAAGGCTACTCTTCTTGGTGAGTACGCATAGGCATTGCGCGAGCTGGCTAACCAGACTGAATTGATTGGTGTAGTTATGCCATTGTTACACTGCAATTCACATAGATACAGCAACATATTTCGTTCCTACATGAATCAGCCGCTATTTTCGCTTAGTTAGAATGAGATGGCCCTCTTCAAATTGTGTTAGTGAACTAAACGTTAGCTTGCTACGGTCCAAGTTACAGTAGGCTAGCGTGAACGGGGTTAACTAGCCAGCTAGCCGCAAGTTAGCTCTGACTCTCGTCTCCATGGTGGCATTACCATTGCTTTAGAACTACGAAAAGGGTTCAGTGGCATATTTAAGCTAGACGAATGCGCAAGGTTATTGTTAGCTAACGTTGGTTCGCCAACTCATACACACATCATTATTTAATTAGTTTAAGCCCCTCGACAACATTTGTTAAAATAAATAGCTTATTGCTACCTCTCGTAGCCAGTTGCACACAAAGGGAGCTTATCGTAACTAACGTTAGCCAGACAGTTTACGCTTGCTAGCCAGAAAAGCTCACCTTAATTCATGAAATGTCATTGTGATAACGTTATTTATACCACGCCCGGTGTTTTATCGCGTCAGATGAATAGATAGGGACGTTGTGCCATCCATTTTTATTTTGTTAGCGATTAAGTGCGCAGCTGACTTGCTAGCTATTCAACACAGCTAACTAATTTAGCTAGTTCACCAACTAATTTAGCTAGGTAATATTGATTGTCCTAAATAGTAGCTAGCTAGCTAAATAAGGCATTGTCTTTATAGATCTGGGTGTATCAATCACTAGTTACTGTAGCAATCACTAGTTACATGTGCCATAATGATAGCAAACTATTTTCTATTTTGTACATTGCCTACATTTTTTAAATGTATATTTGCGATAGATGCCATTCAGATCAGTATAGTAACTTTTGGGGCTGACTGATACAGTCCATGTCATGTCTCTCTTGTTCACAATTGGAGATCGGGTCATTTGTCTACACTTTTTTTAGGTGTTTTAATTGAAGTCTTGTGCTGCAGATCATGGAATTATTGAAGTCTAATTTTGTGACATCTAAAAATTACTAGTAGTATTTTCCTCTGTCTTAAGTATTGATGTGGAGGCAACCATTTAGGTTATGCCACTAAGACCAAGTGTATTTTTGAATAAGTATGCTGCTCCTGGTGACCAATGTTTGGAAAATAGTGACCCCCCCAGGTTTAGTAGAACTGAAATACTGTAACGCCAGAGCCATGATGTTATGTGGTTATAATAAGCAACACACATGGTCAGCCTAATAGTATTTTGACTGTTCTATCTTTTAAAATGTATGTTCTGTGTCTTGGTTACAAAAATGTATGTCATAATTACTTGTTACTTGTATTTCTTATTTGTATTTTTTTATTGCTATTTTTTAAAACTGCATTGTTGGCGAGGGGCTCGTAAGTAAGCATTTCACTGTAAAGTGAACAACACCTGTTGTAATGTGACTAATAAAATTATGTAATTTGAAGTTAAGATAACGTACCACTTAATTAAATCGCAACCCTTCTGAGTAGATTAAATACGAGTTGTTTTTAACCAGAGTTTGGCAATTTTTTAGCTGTACCTACCATCCTGAGACATGGTCTCACTCAGATTTCCCTCTAGTGAAGCGCATGAGGCCAGACTGAGAAACAATATTTTACCATGCCCATCTGTAACAAGACATGCCTCTCTTGTAAGACCTATAAGGAAGCATTGTTACACTAATTGTTACATTGCCTAATTGGTGGCAACTACCTAATGAAATGTAACAATTCTACCAAAATGCTGTAATTTATTACAACAGCCTCAGCATTGACAGTGTCATGAGGTGTTCTCTTGGTTTTCTGTCTATCACAACTTTTGGGGTAATATCCTACAAAAATTCTCTGTATACAGACATTTGAGAGATTCTGATTGTTTTGCTCATGTAGGGCTACCATGAATAACGATGTAATTTTGAACCAGCACTCATTTTTGTGGGTCAATCAGAATTGTCAATAGTCATTTGCTATAGCGACATGTTTTGAGATACTAATCCTCTGTCGCTTGGTGGCTGAGTCCTCAGTGGCCAAAGCATGCATGCCTTTGGCTTGGTGGTGTACGGTTTTGGAATTGTGTTATAGAAGCCTCGTTTCTCCCAAACAAGGAAGTCTTATGGCTCTTGGGCTTCTGTCCAGCCCTTAACATTCCAGGATTGTATTTGATTTTTAAATGTTCCATTTTTATTTAGCCCATCTCATCCATGTGAGCAGAATTCAGAGGGACAACTTGACCAGTTTACTTGCTGTATATCATTTTTTACTTAATACAATCCATTACTTTGACTTCAGTGGGGATTTTATATTTGTTTATAAATGTCCAAGCACTGTCTGGAGATGTATACCAGGCTCTTAAAACAATAATTATTTAATTTGATCTGAGTGAAATCCAAGACTGGCAACAGAGAAGGCCAGGCTAACCCTTTCTCATTTGAATGCAAGCCTACGGTGGCTGGTTCAGAAGGTGCCTGTTAACTTTTTAGGGATAGGGGGCAGCATTTTCACTTTGGATGAATAGCGTGCCCAAATTTAACTGCCTCCTACTCTGTCCCAGATGCTAATATATGCATATTATTATTACTATTGGATAGAAACACTCTGAAGTTTCTAAAACTGTTTGAATTGTGTCTGAGTATAACAGAACTCATATGGCAGGCAAACTTCCAAACAGGAAGTGGAAATTCTGAGGATGGTCGATATTCAACTCATCAACTGTTCAAATCCCAGTAAGATATGGATCTGTTTGCACTTCCTACGCCTTCCACTAGATGTCAACAGTCTGTAGAACGTTGAATGAAGCTTATACTGTGATGTGGGGCCGGATGAGAGGGGAATGAGTCAGTGGTCTGGCAGATTGCCAGTTTCTGGTCACACGCATTTCAAATGATATCGCCTTGCGTTCCATTACTTCTACAGACACGAAGGAATTCTCCGGTTGGAACGTTATTGGATATATATGATAACAACATCCTGAAGATTGATTCTCTACTTAGTTTGACCAGTTTATTCGACCTGTAATAACTTTTTGAAGTTTTCATCCGAGTTCGCCTGGACCTGCGCGAGCGTTTGGATATGTTTACGAAACGTGCTAGCAAAAGTAGCAACTTGGACATAAATACCGGACATTATCGAACAAAACAACAATTTATTGTGGAACTAGAATTCCTGGGAGTGCATTCTGATGAAGATCATCAAAGGTAAGGGAATATTTATGATGTAATTTCGTATTTCTGTTGACTCCAACATGGCGGAGAAATGTTGTTATATCTGAGCACCGTCTCAGATTATTGCATGGTGTGCTTTTTCCGTAACGTAACACAGCGGTTGCATTAAGAACAAGTGTGGCTTTAATTCTATGTAAAACATGTATCTTTCATCAATTTATGATGAGTATTTCCCGTTATTTGATGTGGCTCTGCAATTTCTCCGGATATTTTGGAGGCATTTCTGAACATGGCGCCAATGTAAACTGAGATTTTTGGATATAAATATGCACATTATCGAACAAAACTTACATGTATTGTGTAACATGATGTCCTATGAGTGTCATCTGATGAAGATCATCAAAGGTTAGTGATACATTTTATCTATTTCTGCTTTTTGTGACTCCTGTCTTTGGCTGGGAAAATGGCTGTGTTTTTTGGACTTGGCGGTGATCTAACATCATATGTTGTGTTTTCGCTGTAAAGCATTTTTGAAATCGGACACGATGGGTAGATTAACAAGATGTTTATCTTTCATTTGCTGTATTGGACTTGTTAATGTGTGAAAGTTACATATTTCCCAAAAATATTTTTGAATTTCCCGCGCTGTCTTTTCAGCGGAATGTTGTGGGGGGGTTCCGCTAGCGCACATATGTCAGAGTCAAGGCCCGCGGGCCACATCCGGCCCGCGAGAAGGTTTTTTACGGCCCCTGGGATGATCTTGATTTATTATTAGAACCGGCCCGCAGACCGCAGCAAGCCGGCAGCCCGCAGATCTTTTACACGCACCAATACTACATTTCCCACAATGCAACGGTGACGCACCGAGCAGTAGGCTGCTTCATTTCAATATTTATTGGCACAGCAGTCGTCAGCATCACAGTAAAATTAACTTTCAGATACCCATCAAAAATGGCAAAACGGAAGGTGGACACTGAGAACCGGGGGTTTCAAACAAGGTGGGAGTCGGAGTATATGTTCACGGAGGTAGCTGGAAAACCTGTGTGTCTTCTGTGTGGAGAAAGTGTGGCAGTACTGAAAGAGTATAATCTGAGACGACATTATGAAACGAAACACGCGGACAAAAACAAGAATATGGACATGGAACAAAGGCTACAAAAGGCAGAGGAATTAAAACGAGGCCTCAAATCTCGACAGGCTCTGTTCAAAAAAGCCAAATCACAAGGCCAGGCTGCTGTCAAGGCCAGTTTTATTTTGGCAGAAGAGATCGCTAAATCAGCCCGGCCATTTACGGAGGGGGATTTCATCAAAAACTGCATGATTAAAGTTTGTGACGAAGTTTGCCCAGAAAAAAGGCAACTCTTTTTAAATGTGAGTCTGAGCAGAAACACCATTGCCGAGAGAGTAGACCAGTTGTCCATCAATCTAAAAGAGCAGCTTGTGAAAAAGGGAAAAGATTTCATTGCATATTCCTTGGCTGTGGATGAGAGCACCGACATTTCTGACATTGCCCAGTTGTCAATTTTCATCCGCGGAGTGGACTCCAGCCTAAGCGTGACAGAGGAGTTTTTGGCTTTACGTCCTATGCATGGCACAACTACGGGGCATGATTTGTATGAAGAGGTGTCAAGATGTGTAAATGAGATGGAGCTGCCTTGGAAAAAACTCGTGGGTTTGACAACCGACGGAGCACCTGCGATGTGTGGACACAGGAGCGGACTGGTGGCGAAGATACGGGAAAAGATGCAAGAGGAAAACGCGACAGGTGAGCTGACAGCTTATCATTGTATCATACACCAGGAAGCGTTGTGCGGTAAAGCCTTGAAAATGGAGCATGTAATGAGCATCATCACGCGCACAGTTAACTTTATCAGAGCCAAAGGTTTGAATCACCGCCAGTTCAAGGCATTTCTGACGGAGTTAGAAACGGAGCATGGTGATTTGCCTTATCACACAGAGGTGCGATGGCTAAGCCAGGGAAAGGTGCTTCAAAGATGTTTCGAGCTTCGTGAGGAGATTTGTCTGTTCTTGGACAGCAAAGGGAAAGACACAACACAACTCCGAGACGAAATGTTTCTGTGTGAAATGGCTTTTCTGTGTGACATTACGAGTCATCTGAATGCAATGAACTTGCAGCTGCAGGGTCGGGATCATGTCATCTCTGATATGTACAGTACAGTGAAGGCATTTAAAACCAAACTGACTCTGTGGGAGACGCAGATGCGGAAAGAAAATTTGAGCCACTTTCCCAGCTGCCAGACCATGAAAGAGAAGCTCTCTACCAGTGCGTTCCCGAGCGCACAGTTGGCTGATAAAATAGGTATGCTTGCCGCTGACTTTCGACGCCGATTTGCTGACTTTGAAGCACAAAAAAGCAGGTTGGAACTGCTCGGTAACCCATTTGCTGTTGACGTGGAAAGCTCACCACCAAACCTCCAAATGGAGTTGATTGACCTCCAATGCAATGATGCACTGAGGGCAAAATATGCGGCAGTGGGTGCTGCGGAGTTCGCCCGTTTCCTCCCCGACACAATGCCCCAGCTGCGCATCCAGGCTGCTCAAACGTTGTCTATGTTTGGCAGCACATACCTGTGTGAACAACTGTTTTCTTTGATGAACCTGAACAAAACATCACACAGAAGTCGACTTACTGCTGAACACCTCCACTCAATTCTGAGGATTTCCTCAGCTCAGAGCCTTACCCCGAACATTGATGAACTTGTGGAAAAGATGGGACACCACCAAGTATCACCCTCAACCTCAAACAAGTGAACATTACTGTGCAATCACATATTTAGAGTTTTTACTCAGTTCAAGTTTAAAAGTTAAAGTTTAATATTTGTTTTCACTGCATGTTACTTCTCCTTAAACAAAGTGTTGTTTTTGATTAATAGATTTTTGCACTTTATTTTATTGTATTTCAATCCAATTATATTTTAAAAATATTTCAGTTGAGTGGATGATAGAAAATTGCTATTATTGTTTTTTTCTTTGAAGTAAATTTAGCCCACTTTTGCTAAAATAGAAAATATAGGCTACTGATGGTGCCTTGAATACCGGTTTCTTTCATTTAATGTTCATGTTATGGGGATTTTTATATAAAGGAAATTTGTCTTTTGTGTCTGTTGAAAATTAAAGATTACTGACAGAGCCATAAGAAAATATTGCTTTATTTATCTGATCATATTGGAATATATTTGTTAGGTTTTCAGTAGGTTCAATTAGGTTCACTAGACTATATGCGTCATTTAAAAATTTTTCAATGAACATTCGAACAGTCCGGCCCTCGGCTTGTAGCTAAATTTTTTATTTGGCCCTCCGTCCATTTGACTTTGACACCCCTGCGCTAGCGGAACGTGTGTCCTAGAAAGGTTAATGGTGTTTTACAGCTCTGTTAGGGATATAGACCAGCATGCTTTTTATGTTATGCAAATAGCATATATAATAAACAAAATTATAAAGGCAATATGCAACAAGATTTTACTGAGATACAGTTCCTATAAGGAAATCAGCCAATTGAAATAAATAAATCAGGCCCTAATCTATGGATTTCAAATGACTGAGAATACAGATATGCCTCGGTTGGTTACAAATATATTTTTTAAAGGTATTGCCATGTATCTGGTGTAACCACCATTTGCATCATGCAGCGTGACACATCTCCTTCCCATAGAGTTGATCAGGCTGTTGATTGTTATCCCACTCCTCTTCAATGGCTGTGTGAAGTTGCTGGATATTGGCAAGAACTGGAACATGCTGTCGTACACGTTGATTCAGAGCATCCCAAACATGCTCAATGGGTGGCATGTCTGGTGAGTATGCAGGCCATGGAAGAACTGGGACTTATTCAGCTTCCAGGAATTGTGTATGGCGCCTGCATTATCATGCTGAAACATGAGGTGATGGTGGGGGATGAATGGCACGACAAAGTGCCTCAGGATCTCGTCACGTGCATTCAAATTGCCATTGATAAAATGCAATTGTGTTTGTTGTCCGTAGCTTATGCCTGCCCATAACATAACCCCACCGCAACCATGGGGCATATTGACATCAGCAGACCTCTCGTCCACACGCCGCCATGCACGTGGTGTGTGGTTGAGACCGGTTGGAGGTACCGACAAATTCTCTAAAACAGGACGTTGGAGGCGGCTTATGGTGGGGAAATGAATATTCAATTCTCTGGCAAAAGTTCTGGTGGACATTCCTGCAGTCAGCATGCAAGTTGCGTGCTCCCTCAACTTGAGACATCTGTGGCATTGTGCTGAGACACAACTGCACATTTTAGTGGCCTTTTATTGTCCCCAGCACAAGGCGCACCTGTGTAATGATCTAGCTGTTTAATCAGCTTCTTGATATGCCAGACCTGTCAGGTGGCTGGATTATCTTGGCATAGGACAAATGGTCATTTACAGGGATGGAGCATTTTGGGGATCTTTTATTTCAGCTCATAAAACATGGGATCAACACTTTACACGTTGCGTTTTATATTTTTGTTTTGGGTAGAGTGCGAGTGCTGTGGTGTGTGCGGAAGGCGTGCGTCACTGTTGTGAGCCTTATGAATGAAATGGACAGGAGATTACCACTTTTTCTCAAACTAATTACAAGTGTGGCATATCGGGCCTGGTGATTCCTGTTTTGCAGAGCGCATGTATAGAGTAGAGCCCGACCGATATGGGATTTTTGAATCCAAATATGATTTTATTGGAAATATGAACAGATGGGCGATATCTGCCGATATTTTTTTTCAATTATTGTAAAAAAACTGGAATTAACTTTTTTGTGCTTAAAACAGCCCCGCGAAGATACTCAAAGATGATTTCTTAAATTTCAGGAAAGAACATTCATGTAAGCACCACAATTTTTTATGGAGAAACTGTTACTCTCGTAAAAAGGAGGATTAACTGCACTGATTCCAGCAAAGAAATTGTCTAGGCTCTGAAGAATGAGCTGCCTCATGCTAACCAGCTGCAAAACAACAACACAGTACACATTTTCAATGTATTGGTATTTAGTTGTGTATTTATTTTTTATTTTTTTGTAGGGCAGTAGCCACTGAATTCTGGCGGCAGGTAGCCTTGCGGTTAAGAGCGTTGGGCCAGTAACCGGAAGGTCGCTGGTTTGAATCCCAGAGCCATCTAGGTG
Source organism: Salvelinus alpinus (assembly GCF_045679555.1). Lineage (NCBI taxonomy): Eukaryota > Metazoa > Chordata > Actinopteri > Salmoniformes > Salmonidae > Salvelinus > Salvelinus alpinus. The sequence continues at coordinate 16,835,984 of NC_092103.1, read as the reverse complement.
ATAAATGTGCCCTAGAGCAAGGCACTTAACCCTAATTGCTCTGTGTAAGTGTGTCTGTTAAATGACTGTAAAATGAAAGGGAAAAACATTCTCAAAATTCAAAGTACTCTCGCACAGCGAGTTAGCTGGCTGGCTAGCTAGCTAAAACTTGTCGTGGAAAAATGTGACTTTGGACCTGTCCTTATCAAGTGGAACCATGCATCAAAATGTAGCTACAAAGTGCTACTTTGTGACTTGCTAAGCTTTTTAGTGTATCAGAAAACATTTGAATGACAGCGCTTGAGGAATACCCTTCACAAAGAGCAAATATAGCACACCAGATTTCGCTGGCTTCACTAAAGGGCTGTAACATTAACGTTACCACAGATTTGAATGTTCTTTGTTTGTCACGACACCCAACACCCTAAAATGACACTTTGTGTAACAGTATATGGCCAGTGAGCATTTTTGGTTTGGTTTCTATCTACTTTGCGGTCACCGTAGAAGAAGTAACAGTTCGTCAGTAACTCTGTGGTAGTTCACTCTTATGAGACTGGTGTAGTTGCGTTGGCCAGGTTATACCTCTGTGGTCCAGTCTTACTGTAGTGCAAGGCAAGATGGGGCTTATAGCCATGTAAAGAGTGCCCCCCCCCCCCCCCCCAGGAGAAATAGTGAAATGCACAGTCATTCAATTAACTGCCTTTATTGCTGAGTGTTTTCTCTGCGTCTTAGTCGTGGCCAAAAGTTGAGAATGACACATTAATTTCCACGAGGTTTGCTTCTTCAGTGTCTTTAGATATTTTTGTCAGATGTTACTATGGAATACTGAAGTATAATTACAAGCATTTCATAAGTGTCAAAGGCTTTTATTGACAATTACATGAAGTTGATGCAAAGAGTCAATTTGCAGTGTTGACCCTTCTTTTTCAAGACCTCTGCAATCCGCCACGGCATGCTGTCAATTAACTTCTGGGCCACATCCTGACTGATGGTAAGCCATGATTGCATAATCAATGCTTGGAGTTTGTCAGAATTTGTGGGGTTTAGTTTGTCCACCCGCCTCTTGAGGATTGACCACAAGTTCTCAATGGGATTAAGGTCTGGGGAGTTTCCTGGCCATGGACCCAAAATATCGATGTTTTGTTCCCCGAGCCACTTAGTTATGACTTTTGCATTATGGCAAGGTGCTCCATCATGCTGGAAAAGGCATTGTTTGTCACCGAACTGTTCCTGGATGGTTGGGAGAAGTTGCTCTCGGAGGATGTGTTGGTACCATTCTTTATTCATGGCTGTGTTCTTAGGCAAAATTGTGAGTGAGCCCACTCCCTTGGCTAAGAAGCAACCCCACACATGAATGGTCTCAGGATGCTTTACTGTTGGCTTGACACAGAACTGATGGTAGCGCTCACCCTGTCTTCTCCGAACAAACTTTTGTCCGGATGCTTCAAACAATCGGGAAGGGGATTCTTCAGAGAAAATGACTTTACCCCAGTCATCAGCAGTCCAATCCCTGTACCTTTTGCAGAATATCAGTCTGCCCCTGATGTTTTTTCCTGGAGAGAAGTGGCTTCTTTGCTGCCCTTCTTGACACCAGGCCATCCTCAAAGTCTTCGCCTCACTGTATGTGCAGATGCACTCACACCTACCTGCTGCCATTCCTGCGCAAGCTCTGTACTGCTGGTGCCCCGATCCCGCAGCTGAATCAACTTTAGGAGACGGTCCTGGCGCTTGCTGGACTTTCTTGGGCGCCCTGAAGCCTTTTTCTCAACAATTGAACCGCTCTCCTTGAAATTCTTGATGATCTGATTAATGGTTGATTTAGGTGCAGTCTTACTGGCAGCAATTTCCTTGCCTGTGAAGCCCTTTTTTGTGCAAAGCAATGATGACGGCATGTGTTTCCTTGCAGGTAACCATCGTTGACAGAGGAAGAACAATGATTCCAAGCACCACCCTCCTTTTGAAGCTTCCAGTCTGTTATTCGAACTCAATCAGCATGACAGAGTGATCTCCAGCCTTGTCCTCGTCAACACTCACACCTGTATTAACGAGAGAATCACTGACATGACGTCAGCTGGTCCTTTTGTGGCAGGGCTGAAATGCAGTGGAAATGTTTTTGGGAGATTCATTTGCATGGCAAAGAGGGACTTTGCAATTCATCTGATCACTCTTCATAACATTCTGGAGTATATGCAAATTGCCATCATACAAACTGAGGCAGCAGACTTTGTGAAGAATAAATATTTGTGTCATTCTCAACTTTTGGCCACGACTGTATATCGGTCATTTTCAGTGGATTAAAAGCTGATACGCAAATATAAAAGCAACATGTAAAGTGTTGGTGCCAAAATCAAAGCTTATTTCTCTCATTTTGTGCACAGCGTTGTTTACATCTGCATTTAGTGAGCATTTCTCCTTTGCCAAGATGATCCATCCACCTGACAGGTGTGGCATAGCAAGAAGCTAATTAAACAGCATGATCATTACACAGGTTCACCTTGTGCTGTGGATAATCAAAGGGCACTCTAAAATGTGCAGTTTTGGCACACAACACAATGCCACAGACGTGTCAAGTTGAGGGAGTGTGCAATTGGCATGCTGATTGTAGGAATGTCCACCAGAGCTGTTGCAAGATAATTTAATGTTCATTTCTCTACCATTAGCGGCCTCCAACGTTGTTTTAGAGAATTTGGCCATACGTCCAACTGGCCTCACAACCGCAGACCATGTGTAAACACGCCAGCCCAGGAACTCCACATCCAGCTTCCTCCCCTGCAGGATCATCGGGGGAAGGGGTGCTGAGGAGTATTTCCGTCTCTAATAAAGCACTTTTGTTGGGTTAAACTCATTGTTTGGCTTGGCTAGGCCTATACCCTCCCAGGCCCACCCATGTCATGTGAAATCAACAGATTAGGGCCTAAATAATTAATTTAAATTGACTGATTTCCTTATATGAACTGTAACTCAGTAAAATCATTGCAATTATTGCGTTTTATATTTTTTTGAAGTGTATATCGGTGAACGGCTAATATTGACTGACAATGTCAGTCAACCAATAAATCGGTCGGGCTCTAGAATAGAGTAGACTAGTCGTAACTACAATGCTTTTTATATGAACGTAGGGCCTGGCTTTCTACCAGGAAAGGATGACTGGTGCCAAAGGATCAGCCCAATTCCAGTAGTAAAGACTAACAGGATTCTCTAAAATGACTGACTTTAAGCCTATAGGACTATACAGTGAATGCCTTATGAAAGTATTCACGCTCATGTATGTTTTATATTTTTTGATGTACATTTGATGTACATCAAACATTTGATGTACATTTAATATACATAATTGAATACTTGCACAGCCAATTGTCTTGCCATATCTCCTGGATGTTAAGTAGGCTAGCTGTATCTAAAGACATAAGACCTCTGCAGTAGGATTAGACTATCAATATTGTAATGCAAGCGGCACTTTTTCGCTATTGCCTTTCATTGATTGCACGGTGCTGGATGAGCGTTGTGGCATTAGGCTACTTCCGCAAAACACAATGTTAGCAGCCTCCACGAAGTCTTGCTTAGACCAACGCCAAGTAGATGTTTGAATACTTATGCAGTCAAGACGTCTTAATTTCTATCCATATGTATTTCACTTTGAAAGTGGTGAGTAGTAGTGCTCTCCCCGACCCCAAAAAATCTTAGTAGCCCGAGTGTCGTCGGTTCTTTCGTACCAATCGATTGGTCGAAATTTTAAAACATCTATTTTTCCCATATACAGTTGAAATCGGAAGTTTACATACACTTAGGTTGGAGTCATTAACTTGTTTTTCAACATCTCCACACATTTCTTGTTAACAAACTATAGTTTTGGCAAGTCGGTTAGGACATCTACTTTGTGCATGACACAAGTAATTTTCCCAACAATTATTTACAGACAGATTATTTCACTTATAATTCACTATATCACAATTCCAGTGGGTCAGAAGTTTACATACACTGAGTTGACTGCCTTTAAACAGCTTGGAAAATTCCCAAAAATGATGTCATGGCTTTAGAAGCTTCTGATTGACTCGAATTATGTCAATTAGCCTATTGGAGGTGTACCTGTGGATGTATTTCAAGGCCTACCTTCAAACTCAGTGCCTCTTTGCTTGAAAACAAATGTAGACCACAAGTCTGGTTCATCCTTGGGAGCAATTTCCAAAAGCCTGAAGGTACCACGTTCATCTGTACAAACAATAGTACGCAAGTATGAACACCATGGGACCACGCAGCCGTCATACCGCTCAGGAAGGAGACGTGTTCTGTCTCCCAGAGATTAACGTACTTTGGTGTGAAAAGTGCAAATCAATCCCAGAACAACAGCGAAGGACCTTGTGAAGATGTTGGAGGAAACGGGTACAAAAGTATCTATATTCACAGTAAAACGAGTCCTAGATCGACATAACCTGAAATTCCGCTCAGCAAGAAAGAAGCCACTGCTCCAAAACCGCCATTAAAAAAGCCAGACTACAGTTTGCAACTGCACATGGGGACAAAGATCGTACTTTTTGGAGAAATGTCCTCTGGTCTGATGAAACAAACATAGAACTGTTTGGCCATAATGACCATTGTTATTTTTGGAGGAAAAAGGGGAGGCTTGCAAGCCGAAGAACACCATCCCAACCGAGAAGCACGGGGGTGGCAGCAGCATGTGGAGGTGCTTTGCTGCAGGAGGGACTGGTGCACTTCACAAAATAGATGGCATCATGAGGTAGGAAAATGTGGATATATTGAAGCAACATCTCACGACATCAGTCGGGAAGTTGAAGCTTGGTCGCAAATGGGTCTTCCAAATGGACAATGACCCCAAGCATACTTCCAAAGTTGTGGCAAAATGGCTTAAGGACAACAAAGTCCAAGGTATTGGAGTGGCCATCACAAAGCCCTGACCTCAATCCTATAGATAATTTGTGGGCAGAACTGAAAAAGCGTGTGCGAGCAAGGAGGCCAACAAACCTGACTCGGTTACACCAGCTCTGCCAGGAGGAATGGGCCAAAATTCACCCAACTTATTGTGGGAAGCTTGTGGAAGGCTACCCAAAACGTTTGACCCAAGTTAAACAATTTAAAGGCAATGCTACCAAATACTAATTGAGTGTATGTAAACTTGTGACCCACTGAGAATGTGATGAAAGAAATTAAAGCTGAAATGAATCATTCTCTCCTATTATTCTGACATTTCACATTAAAATAAAGTGGTGATCCTAACTGATCTAAGACCAGGGAATTTTTACTAGGATTAAATGTCAGGAATTGTGAAACTGAGTCTAAATGTATTTGGCTATGGTGTATGTAAACTTCCGACTTCAACTGTATATGCAGAAGTTTGGGCACTTACTCATTCAAGGGTTTTTCTTTATTGTTACTATTTTATACATTGTAGAATAACAGAGAAGACAAACTATGAAATTGTGTTAACCAAAAAGTGTAAAACAAATATTTGAGATTCTTCAAAGTAGTCACCCTTTTGCCTTGATAGCTTTGCACACTCTTGACATTCTCTCAACCAGCTTCATGAGGTAGTCACCTGGAATGCATTTCAATTAACAAGTGTTCCTTGTTGAAAGTTAATTTGTTGAATTTCTTTCCTTAATGCGTTTGAGCCAATCAGTTGTGACAAGGTTGGGGTGGTATACAGAAGATTGCCCTATTTGGTTAGACCAGGTCCATATTATGGCAAGAACAGCTCTATTGTAAAAATAGGGGAAACCCCTTTCATGAGTAGGTGTGTCCATACTTTGACTGGTACTGTATATATTTTCCTCACATCAACACCATCATCCCGGAAACCCTAGACCCACTCCAAATCGCCCCAACAGATCCACAGATGCTGCAATCTCAATCGGACTCCACACTGCCCTTTCCCACCTGGACTAAAGGAACACATACGTGAGAATGCTGTTCATTGACTACAGCTCAGCGTTCAACACCATGGTGCCCTCAAGCTCATCACTAAGCTAAGGACTCTGGTACTAAACACCTCTGTCTACAACTGGATCCTGGACTTCCTGACGGGCCACCCCCAGGTGGTAAGGGTAGGCAACAACACATGCCACGCTGATCCTCAACACTGGGGCCCCTCAGGGGTGCATGCTTAGTCCCCTCCTGTACTTCCTGTTCACCCACAACTGCGTGGCCAAGCACAACTCCAACACCATCAAGTTTGCTGACGACACAACAGTGGTAGGCCTGATCAACGATGAGACAGCCTATAGGGAGGAGGTCAGAGACCTGGCTGTGTGGTACCAGGACAACAACCTCTCCCGCAATGTGAGAAAGACAAAGGAGATGATCGTGGACTACAGGAAAAGGAGGGCCGAACAGGCCCCAATTAACATCGACGGGCTGTAGTGGAGCAGGTTGAGAGCTTCAAGTTCCTTGGTGTCCACATCACCAACAAACTATCGTGGTCCAAATGCATCAAGACAGTCCATTTAAGAGGGCACGACAACACCTTTCCCCCTCAGGAGACTGAGAAGATTAGGCATGGGTCCCCATAGTAACTCCTATTGCCAATATGTAAAAATAGCCTACATAAAGCTAATAAATAAAAACCTTGTAGTCTGCAGGTAGACAATATCCAGATGTTTTTTTTTTCTTTTTCTTTTTACATTTTAAATAAAATAATAAAATCCAAGAAATCAAATTTGCTAAGCATGGACTGTCTTTAAGGAACTTGAAACGTATCAACTTGGTCCCACCTGAAGCTCTAGTGCTAGCTAACATTACAACATTGTTTAAAATATTCTGGGCCCTCAGGAGCTCACTAGCACGGGAAACTAACAGACACCGCTGTAGGCTATTGGCACAAGGAATCAGGTAGGTCTATTCTCACAAGTGTAGGATTGGTTGTGCCCTCTGCAAATGTCATGTCCACTCCTACAATGAGAACGGTAAGACTGTAATAATAATATTTTGAATGCAGTAACATAATTACCGTAACCAAACAAACATTGTAGATTACAGATTCTAGAAATTAACTGTAAATGTAGGCCTACTACTGGTGTGCAATCCACGTGGCCTCCAATGGATTCGTCCACTCAGACAGGAGCTGAATCAGACAGGTGTCTCGTGTGCCATAAAACATTTTTATTTTTTTTTAAGTATAGATTTGACTGCTTGACTAAAAATCTTGGTCGACCAACTGCCTATCGACCAAACAATTGTCCAGTCAACTAAATGGGGTCATCTCTAGTGCGTGGCGATGTAGATCCCCTCTGCATCTGAATATTTTATGAAAGAAGTGGATTTTGCATCTCCTGGTTTGAAAAGGAGATGTCAGTCAGTCCCACTGACAGGCTAAGGAACAATTCTCTCCAGCGTGTTTGAGAGAATGTTTGTTTGTCAACAGGGCAATCCATTAGCTTTTAGTTTGCCCTATGATTTGCTATGGTAGTGATTGACGTGTTACCTTGCGAGTTCACGCTTCACAGCTCATAAATACGTATGATTTATGCCGTTTCATCGTGTTTCCTAACATTTATCCAGGGGTGTAATTTAAAGGGTTGGAGTGCAGTCATTCGGCAGGCGATGGGATGCATAGTTATGAAGAACGCATACTGTTATTTCTTTTGGGGGTGTGTTTTCAACTCCAGAATACATTTCTCACTCGGGGCTGGCTACAGAGGGACATGAGACGGGTCAGGGGTCAAACCTGCACCTCTCCGATGATGGCAGGGTTGCACAGTGCAACCATTATGCTCTTATTTACTCCCCCAGAGATGAACCTGTCAGTGCTCTACGCTGAGTTTCTTTTTACAAGGAGCGTGTGTGCGCCTAGGTTGAAAAATGTAGGCGCACAAATACAGTTAAGGAGCACAACGAAAAATATTTGAGATATTAAAGATGGAATTCTTTAATTGTTCTTGGTGCCTTGATGTTCCTAAATACAAATTCCAAGTTGCACAGCAAAACATTTAGGCACAAAAGCAAGTAAAATGGTTGTACTGTAGAGCCCTGCCGGTGTGTCATTTTCTTTTTATCTCAGGAAGTGGAACACATGTCTTCCGCTGACTCTCTTCCCCTCTGGGACACCTATTAGTTGATCCACAACTTTACCAGTGATAATTAGCCTGCCATGGGCATACACCACTGAGGTCATGCCTCCGGTCCCATCCACACCTTTAATGTAAACAAACAGATTTGATTACAGCTGGTAACACATGTAGGGTAAGGTTTACTGTGCCAGATACCTGACCAGTCATGATTTCTCCCTCTAAGCCTTCCATCAGCATGGCCCAGTACCAAAAGCTGAGATGAATGTAGGCAGTCTATATCCCATTTGAACAGCTACCTGTTTGTGTTTTCTCTGTTTATATATGTGCTCCTCGGATTTGTAACCCTGTGTATTTTTGATCATTTTTAGCTTGTGTATGTGCTTTTTAGGCACGCTCAAGCTGCTACTACCGAGGAGTATGTCTAGGAAACCAGAAGTTGTCAGCCGGCCATGTCTGGCAGATAAGGTTAAAGCTGCAGATTAGTGGGTTTAGAATGTTAAATCCATAAAAGTGTCTCTGTGCTGCAGCTCTCGTGCCACAGATGGTCCACCATCCTTCCTGTTAGTCAGCTGTCGTAATTGTCTGGAACACTGACATGTTTCCTGTGCTATTTCTACAGCCTAACCAATTGAATAGCCAGTGTCCCTATTAAGATTCAATGGAGCGCACACTACTGGTCTGTTGTGAAACAGTATCAAATTGCAATACATATTGGCATCTACATATTATAGTACTATCGTGAGGTCCCTGTTAATTCCCACCCCATCTGTACGTTTACTTTTGTTTGTTGCACAAAGAATTGCATAAATAAATGTGGCTAGAACAAGATGAACATACACATACATTAGATTAATGCCAGTAAGGGTTAAGGCTACGCTTTCTCTTCTTTGATTGTGTATTTTCAAACTCTTTCATTCAGTCCCAGTCCTCCAAACCAAAAACAAACAGCCGTTAGAAACACAGAGTATAAATAGCAACTAGTATGTCGCGCTCCTTTTGGGGCCCTTTCTCCTTGCTGAAGGAAAGAAAATCTATTGATTTGGTGTCAAAATAAATCCCATAAGGTTTGACTAAAGGGATTATGAATACCACGATTCCAAATGAGAATATACTCTTCAATAATATGTCATTGTAGTCTTATGACACAACTGACCAATGTCAAGCTTTGTTGACATATGCAACACTGAAGGTATAGTATGGGTTACTCTATTATGTACTGGGTGGGTTGAGCCCTGAATGCTGTGGTATATCAGACCTTAAGACATTTTTCTTTTTACTGCTATAAGTTGGTAACCCATTTTATAATAGCAATAAGGCACCTCGTATGTTTGTGGTATGTTGCCAATATACCAATGCTAAGGGCTGTATCCAAGCACTCCTCGTTGCGAAGTGCATAAGAACAGCCCTTCGGGCCAGACTTAAGCCTAGTCTGTGGAGGAAATGGAATCTAAAATCTTTCTCTCTCTCTCTGTCTATAGGGCATACTCCCTGGTCGACTCCAGCCAGGTGTCCACCTTCCTTATCTCCATCCTTCTCATAGTCTATGGCAGCTTCAGGTCAGTCTACCCTGTCCAACCCTCTTCCATCACAGATAGGCCAACACTGGTCACTGTGGGTCTCATCTTTATCATGTTACTTCCATTACATTGAGCGCCTATGAGCTATCCAGTCATTGTAAAACAAGTCTTTGACAGAATAGCAATGTGTGAGCAGCTTGATTTTATTTCAGATAGTCAACCTCTATCCACCTTTCCCTCCATCTCTCCCCGTGCAGATCATTAAACATGGACTGTGAGAACCAGGAAAAAGATAAGGATGGGAACCCTGTCCCGAATGGGTCCTTCAACAATGGCAACACAAACAACAGTGAGTCTCACATATTTGGTGAGACATAAGACATACAGAGCGTGTGTTTTTTAAAATTTTATATATAAGTTGGAAGTCGTCATACCGTGGATTCCGTATATTTTGTAGTTGGTTGGTTTGCTGTTACACAGGCTGTAGACGCAGCACATGCAGAAATGTGTGTGCCTGTCTCTGCCTGTGTGATTTGTCTTTCTCAATCCCTGTGTGTTTGAGCATTCTCACTTGTGCATGTATTGTGTGTTGTAGGTATTCAGACCATAGACTCCACACAGGCTCTGTTCCTGCCCATAGGAGCCTCCGTGTCTCTGCTCGTCATGTTCTTCTTCTTCGACTCTGTCCAGGTGGTCTTCACCATTTGCACCGCAGGTACCTGACCGTCACCCGCCACACACACGCGCCTTAATGTCACAAAGCAGTTTCTTGCCCATCTTTTGTCTAAAGGCAAGCTGACGTATTTATTTCCTTAGAGCATGGTGTTATATTGATGGTGTCTTATGGTGCATTGATTTAACAGAAACATTTTCTCTGCATAATTCTTATTAGGCTTGGGCAATACCCCGGCATACGGTATAAATGGTATATTTCGAAATACCGACGGTATGGTTTTCAATATTGTTTTCGGGGGGGTGCGTGCTATGCCACTGCTTAAGTTAAGTCTAAGATGTGTCAAATTAAAGCCAGCTCGGGGCTCCAGCTATGCATTTGGTTTGCTAACTTGCTAGCTAAATGGCTAGATGTCAAGATCAAGCTTCTTGGTTACAGCAGAGACAATAAAATGTTTTTATTTAATAGTGCCCCTAGTGTCCACATTCAGTAATACTGTATACCCCTTTAGGGTACAGAGACTGTATGACAATCTGGATACCTACCGCTCAACTAATTCTTATGATGACAATGATTGCCTCTGCTAAACTGACTGAAACCAATGGAACGGAACAACAAACTGTCTTGCTGCTATTTCTTTCTCGTTCTCTTATCGATCTTCCTCTATGTTGTTCCTCTTCAGTTCTTGCGACAATTGCTTTTGCGTTCCTCCTGTTGCCAATGTGCCAGTACTTGACCAGACCCTGCTCACCACAAAACAAGTAAGGAAGCTGAGAGGCTGCCATGGCCTACAACCAATAATAAAGTCTTTAATTCCCCTTTTTATGTTTGACAATGTGAAGCATCTGGCCTTAGATTTTTCAGCTTAATCGGAATTCTTCAACCTGAACCCCTGTGGGTGTGTTGAGCACATTTTGACTCAAATTGGCTGTATCTACACTTTTGACCCCGTACATATCGACTTGCGTTTAGAAGTGATGTATTTTCCAGTGAAGTGATTTTGTTTTGTCCAGTGTGTATAAACCATTTCTCTCTCTCTGCCCCCCTGTAGGATCTCGTTTGGTTGCTGTGGGCGCTTCACTCTGGCCGAGCTCCTCTCCTTCTCCCTCTCTGTCATGCTGGTGCTGATCTGGGTGCTCACTGGACACTGGCTGCTCATGGACGGTATGTCAGTGTGTCATGACTGCCTTGTGTTCGTGTGTGTGGTGGGGGGCGTTGTCTTGCCATTGTAAGGTTTGCCTTTAGTTTCTCTCTAATCTCATGTCTCTCTGAGCTCCATTACAAGTTTTTGAGCTGTGTGTTCGTCTGGTATTCCTGTCTCTCTCAGCGCTGTCTCTTCTCCTCTTTCTCTCAGCGCTGTCTCTTCTCCTCTTTCTCTCAGCGCTGTCTCTTCTCCTCTTTCTCTCAGCGCTGTCGCTCTCCTCTTTCTCTCAGCGCTGTCTCTTCTCCTCTTTCTCTCAGCGCTGTCTCTTCTCCTCTTTCTCTCAGCGCTGTCTCTTCTCCTCTTTCTCTCCGCGCTGTCTCTTCTCCTCTTTCTCTCAGCGCTGTCGCTCTCCTCTTTCTCTCAGCGCTGTCTCTTCTCCTCTTTCTCTCAGCGCTGTCGCTCTCCTCTTTCTCTCAGCGCTGTCGCTCTCCTCTTTCTCTCAGCGCTGTCTCTTCTCCTCTTTCTCTCAGCGCTGTCTCTTCTCCTCTTTCTCTCAGCGCTGTCTCTTCTCCTCTTTCTCTCAGCGCTGTCTCTTCTCCTCTTTCTCTCAGCGCTGTCTCTTCTCCTCTTTCTCTCAGCGCTGTCTCTTCTCCTCTTTCTCTCAGCGCTGTCTCTTCTCCTCTTTCTCTCAGCGCTGTCGCTCTCCTCTTTCTCTCAGCGCTGTCTCTTCTCCTCTTTCTCTCAGCGCTGTCGTTCTCCTCTTTCTCTCAGCGCTGTCGCTCTCCTCTTTCTCTCAGCGCTGTCTCTTCTCCTCTTTCTCTCAGCGCTGTCTCTTCTCCTCTTTCTCTCAGCGCTGTCGCTCCTCTTTCTCTCAGCGCTGTCTCTTCTCCTCTTTCTCTCAGCGCTGTCGCTCTCCTCTTTCTCTCAGCGCTGTCTCTTCTCCTCTTTCTCTCAGCGCTGTCGCTCTCCTCTTTCTCTCAGCGCTGTCGCTCTCCTCTTTCTCTCAGCGCTGTCTCTTCTCCTCTTTCTCTCAGCGCTGTCGCTCTCCTCTTTCTCTCAGCGCTGTCTCTTCTCCTCTTTCTCTCAGCGCTGTCGCTCTCCTCTTTCTCTCAGCGCTGTCTCTTCTCCTCTTTCTCTCAGCGCTGTCGCTCTCCTCTTTCTCTCAGCGCTGTCTCTTCTCCTCTTTCTCTCAGCGCTGTCTCTTCTCCTCTTTCTCTCAGCGCTGTCGCTCTCCTCTTTCTCTCAGCGCTGTCGCTCTCCTCTTTCTCTCAGCGCTGTCGCTCTCCTCTTTCTCTCAGCGCTGTCTCTTCTCCTCTTTCTCTCAGCGCTGTCGCTCTCCTCTTTCTCTCAGCGCTGTCTCTTCTCCTCTTTCTCTCAGCGCTGTCTCTTCTCCTCTTTCTCTCAGCGCTGTCTCTTCTCCTCTTTCTCTCCGCGCTGTCTCTTCTCCTCTTTCTCTCAGCGCTGTCGCTCTCCTCTTTCTCTCAGCGCTGTCTCTTCTCCTCTTTCTCTCAGCGCTGTCTCTTCTCCTCTTTCTCTCAGCGCTGTCGCTCTCCTCTTTCTCTCAGCGCTGTCTCTTCTCCTCTTTCTCTCAGCGCTGTCTCTTCTCCTCTTTCTCTCAGCGCTGTCTCTTCTCCTCTTTCTCTCAGCGCTGTCTCTTCTCCTCTTTCTCTCAGCGCTGTCTCTTCTCCTCTTTCTCTCAGCGCTGTCTCTTCTCCTCTTTCTCTCAGCGCTGTCGCTCTCCTCTTTCTCTCAGCGCTGTCTCTTCTCCTCTTTCTCTCAGCGCTGTCTCTTCTCCTCTTTCTCTCAGCGCTGTCTCTTCTCCTCTTTCTCTCAGCGCTGTCTCTTCTCCTCTTTCTCTCAGCGCTGTCGCTCTCCTCTTTCTCTCAGCGCTGTCTCTTCTCCTCTTTCTCTCAGCGCTGTCTCTTCTCCTCTTTCTCTCAGCGCTGTCTCTTCTCCTCTTTCTCTCAGCGCTGTCGCTCTCCTCTTTCTCTCAGCGCTGTCTCTTCTCCTCTTTCTCTCAGCGCTGTCGCTCTCCTCTTTCTCTCAGCGCTGTCTCTTCTCCTCTTTCTCTCCGCGCTGTCTCTTCTCCTCTTTCTCTCAGCGCTGTCTCTTCTCCTCTTTCTCTCAGCGCTGTCTCTTCTCCTCTTTCTCTCAGCGCTGTCTCTTCTCCTCTTTCTCTCAGCGCTGTCTCTTCTCCTCTTTCTCTCAGCGCTGTCTCTTCTCCTCTTTCTCTCAGCGCTGTCGCTCTCCTCTTTCTCTCAGCGCTGTCTCTTCTCCTCTTTCTCTCCGCGCTGTCTCTTCTCCTCTTTCTCTCAGCGCTGTCTCTTCTCCTCTTTCTCTCAGCGCTGTCTCTTCTCCTCTTTCTCTCAGCGCTGTCTCTTCTCCTCTTTCTCTCAGCGCTGTCTCTTCTCCTCTTTCTCTCAGCGCTGTCTCTTCTCCTCTTTCTCTCAGCGCTGTCTTCTCCTCTTTCTCTCAGCGCTGTCTTCTCCTCTTTCTCTCAGCGCTGTCTCTTCTCCTCTTTCTCTCAGCGCTGTCGCTCTCCTCTTTCTCTCAGCGCTGTCTCTTCTCCTCTTTCTCTCCGCGCTGTCTCTTCTCCTCTTTCTCTCAGCGCTGTCTCTTCTCCTCTTTCTCTCAGCGCTGTCTCTTCTCCTCTTTCTCTCAGCGCTGTCTCTTCTCCTCTTTCTCTCAGCGCTGTCTTCTCCTCTTTCTCTCCGCGCTGTCTCTTCTCCTCTTTCTCTCCGCGCTGTCTCTTCTCCTCTTTCTCTCAGCGCTGTCTCTTCTCCTCTTTCTCTCAGCGCTGTCTCTTCTCCTCTTTCTCTCAGCGCTGTCTTCTCCTCTTTCTCTCAGTGCTGTCTTCTCCTCTTTCTCTCAGCGCTGTCTCTTCTCCTCTTTCTCTCAGCGCTGTCGCTCCTCTTTCTCTCAGCGCTGTCTCTTCTCCTCTTTCTCTCCGCGCTGTCTCTTCTCCTCTTTCTCTCAGCGCTGTCTCTTCTCCTCTTTCTCTCAGCGCTGTCTCTTCTCCTCTTTCTCTCAGCGCTGTCTCTTCTCCTCTTTCTCTCAGCGCTGTCTTCTCCTCTTTCTCTCAGCGCTGTCTCTTCTCCTCTTTCTCTCAGCGCTGTCGCTCTCCTCTTTCTCTCAGCGCTGTCTCTTCTCCTCTTTCTCTCAGCGCTGTCTCTTCTCCTCTTTCTCTCAGCGCTGTCTCTTCTCCTCTTTCTCTCAGCGCTGTCTCTTCTCCTCTTTCTCTCAGCGCTGTCTCTTCTCCTCTTTCTCTCAGCGCTGTCTCTTCTCCTCTTTCTCTCAGCGCTGTCGCTCTCCTCTTTCTCTCAGCGCTGTCGCTCTCCTCTTTCTCTCAGCGCTGTCGCTCTCCTCTTTCTCTCAGCTCTCCTCTTTCTCTCAGCGCTGTCTCTTCTCCTCTTTCTCTCAGCGCTGTCTTCTCCTCTTTCTCTCAGCGCTGTCTCTTCTCCTCTTTCTCTCAGCGCTGTCGCTCTCCTCTTTCTCTCAGCGCTGTCTCTTCTCCTCTTTCTCTCAGCGCTGTCTCTTCTCCTCTTTCTCTCAGCGCTGTCTCTTCTCCTCTTTCTCTCAGCGCTGTCTCTTCTCCTCTTTCTCTCAGCGCTGTCTCTTCTCCTCTTTCTCTCAGCGCTGTCTCTTCTCCTCTTTCTCTCAGCGCTGTCGCTCTCCTCTTTCTCTCAGCGCTGTCGCTCTCCTCTTTCTCTCAGCTCTCCTCTTTCTCTCAGCGCTGTCGCTCTCCTCTTTCTCTCAGCGCTGTCTCTTCTCCTCTTTCTCTCAGCGCTGTCTCTTCTCCTCTTTCTCTCAGCGCTGTCGCTCTCCTCTTTCTCTCAGCGCTGTCTCTTCTCCTCTTTCTCTCAGCGCTGTCGCTCTCCTCTTTCTCTCAGCGCTGTCTCTTCTCCTCTTTCTCTCCGCGCTGTCTCTTCTCCTCTTTCTCTCAGCGCTGTCTCTTCTCCTCTTTCTCTCAGCGCTGTCTCTTCTCCTCTTTCTCTCAGCGCTGTCTCTTCTCCTCTTTCTCTCAGCGCTGTCTCTTCTCCTCTTTCTCTCAGCGCTGTCGCTCTCCTCTTTCTCTCAGCGCTGTCTCTTCTCCTCTTTCTCTCAGCGCTGTCTCTTCTCCTCTTTCTCTCAGCGCTGTCTCTTCTCCTCTTTCTCTCAGCGCTGTCGTTCTCCTCTTTCTCTCAGCGCTGTCGCTCTCCTCTTTCTCTCAGCGCTGTCTCTTCTCCTCTTTCTCTCAGCGCTGTCTCTTCTCCTCTTTCTCTCAGCGCTGTCTCTTCTCCTCTTTCTCTCAGCGCTGTCGCTCTCCTCTTTCTCTCAGCGCTGTCTCTTCTCCTCTTTCTCTCCGCGCTGTCTCTTCTCCTCTTTCTCTCCGCGCTGTCTCTTCTCCTCTTTCTCTCAGCGCTGTCGCTCTCCTCTTTCTCTCAGCGCTGTCTCTTCTCCTCTTTCTCTCAGCGCTGTCGCTCTCCTCTTTCTCTCAGCGCTGTCTCTTCTCCTCTTTCTCTCAGCGCTGTCGCTCTCCTCTTTCTCTCAGCGCTGTCGCTCTCCTCTTTCTCTCAGCGCTGTCTCTTCTCCTCTTTCTCTCAGCGCTGTCGCTCTCCTCTTTCTCTCAGCGCTGTCTCTTCTCCTCTTTCTCTCAGCGCTGTCGCTCTCCTCTTTCTCTCAGCGCTGTCTCTTCTCCTCTTTCTCTCAGCGCTGTCGCTCTCCTCTTTCTCTCAGCGCTGTCGCTCTCCTCTTTCTCTCAGCGCTGTCGCTCTCCTCTTTCTCTCAGCGCTGTCTCTTCTCCTCTTTCTCTCAGCGCTGTCGCTCTCCTCTTTCTCTCAGCGCTGTCTCTTCTCCTCTTTCTCTCAGCGCTGTCGCTCTCCTCTTTCTCTCCGCGCTGTCTCTTCTCCTCTTTCTCTCAGCGCTGTCTCTTCTCCTCTTTCTCTCAGCGCTGTCTCTTCTCCTCTTTCTCTCAGCGCTGTCTCTTCTCCTCTTTCTCTCAGCGCTGTCTCTTCTCCTCTTTCTCTCAGCGCTGTCTCTTCTCCTCTTTCTCTCAGCGCTGTCTCTTCTCCTCTTTCTCTCAGCGCTGTCTCTTCTCCTCTTTCTCTCAGCGCTGTCTCTTCTCCTCTTTCTCTCAGCGCTGTCTCTTCTCCTCTTTCTCTCAGCGCTGTCTCTTCTCCTCTTTCTCTCAGCGCTGTGTGTTTATGTCTGATATTCTCTCTCTCTCCTCAGCTCTGGCCATGGGGCTGTGTGTGGCCATGATAGCCTTTGTACGGCTACCCAGTCTGAAGGTGTCTTGCCTGCTGCTATCAGGGCTGCTTATCTATGACGTGTTCTGGGTAAGATGGCTGCTCCCATCCCTCCACCCAGCTGACCCAAATACAACCACTAAAACACAGGCAGGGCCATGAGTTATCAGACACAAAGGACCCCAACTATAGACCATGGCTGAATCTCAAACTCTAGTTTGTCGAGCCATCGAGACCTCCACTGAACCCTTCGGAAACCTCTTTATCGAGTGGCATCCTCTGCTGACTCAGTGCCCTCAGCAGCAATTCCTTCCCATGAATCTCAGCACGTTACCTAATAACATAATTACTATTTTTGACACGGTCTTAGTCACACAATTTTAAATCTAGCTAATGAGTCCAGTGCTTGAAGACGCAGTATTTCTGACATTTGATAATGTGCACGAAAACCTGTCCATTCTCTTGCTAAGCCTGGGCCAGTCATGCCATGTCAAAGCTTACTAACTAGTGCAACACTAAGGAACATTATTTTATCACAACAAGTTTTAATGAAGCAGCAACTGTCTGTTCTTCTCCGAGTCAGTGCACGGGGTTCAGCTGACTCAATTACAATATAGCGATTGGTGCTTTGGTGAATGGTGAAGTATGGAATGCTAAGTAGAGGTCAACAACTTCATCAGCAAGCTGTCCAACTATCATAAATAAGTCGCATCCGAGCTACACGCTGTTTACTTGTGCAGTGGTGCCTAAAATCCTTGCCTAACATTCGCTTGAATTCCATTCCAACCCTGTTTGTTAGTGAAGCTAGCTAACATCAGACAGGCTACAGCCAGCTAAATTGGCTCATGAAGTCACTTGCGACAAATATACCTGCACATATTTTGTGCATGAGTCGCTACAGAGTTTACAACTTTCTCACCGTCTATCAGAGTAAGCGTGTCTGCCCATGTTTCATATCGAGTCATGCTACAAGACAAGTCGCAGGAGACTGTGCTTGCAACTGGATTTCAACGTATGGCAGTCGTGACATTGAGTGTGTATCGTCTCAATTCTAATTTTGCCCAAAACATGCAGACTTGAGCGATCACTATCGAACACAAGGGCCACTCCAATAAAGGGCTTAGGGGCCAAATGTTTGGTTTGAGATTCAGCCACTGTCAAAGCAGCTTACTAAAGGTGTGAAGACCTAAGGTACAGCGAGTGCCGCTCATTCAGGTCTCTTGTGTTTCTTGAGGTGGACAGAGCAGCACACCATAGATAGACGGATATTTCCACGCTAACAGGACAGTAGCCGTTTTTCCGCTGTACACCATAGAGATGGCATTGTAGGCTCCACCATCACCTTTATCGTGGTTAGACTACATGTCAGACAGAACTACAAACATGGCTATTTTCCAAGGATCGCTTGAGCCACCGGAGATGACTCCTCTGTCTGTCCTGCAGGTGTTTTTCTCGGCCTACATCTTCAACAGCAACGTGATGGTGAAGGTGGCCACCCAGCCGGCTGACAACCCCTTAGACGTGCTGTCCAGGAAGCTCCACCTGGGCCCTGGGATGGGCCGCGACGTACCCCGATTGTCCCTGCCGGGCAAACTGGTCTTCCCCAGGTACCACAGCCTCGCCGTGAGGAGTGGATCTATGTTTAAACCTCCAGCTGCATTCACTACAGCTGTTCTTATGAGCTCTGAAACGCACGCTTGCATTTCCTCCCACTCTGTCCTGCTTTGTCCCCTCCTGCTGTCTCCTTATTACCCTCCTCTTTGCATCCTGCCCTTCACCGTGTTTTGCTTGTCTGTGTTTTCCCTCCCTCTTTTCTCCCTATATCTCATCCCTCTCTCCCTCCAGTTCCACAGGCAGTCACTTCTCCATGCTGGGGATCGGGGACATAGTGATGCCGGGGCTGCTGCTGTGCTTCGTGCTGCGCTACGACAACTACAAGAAGCAGGCCAGCGGGGAGGCGGGGGGACCAGGCACGCCCGGACGCATGGGGCGCGTCTCCTACTTCCACTGCACTCTCATAGGATACTTTGTGGGTAAGGACAGGGTGAGAGATGGATGCGGGAGGGACCATCATGTAGCACGAGGCTGCCCAAATCTGTCCCTGGAGAGCTTACCCTCCAGTAGGTTTTCTCTCCAACCCCAGTAGGTAACTAACCTGATTCAGCTTATTAACCAAGTTAAAGGTTGACTTTGGGCGCAGAAATAACGTCTTTAAAACTGTATAACTGATCATTTCACCATCATACCAGGTCATTTTAATGCTGAAAAACAAAGATGAATAAGATATTTGGCTACAGAAGTGCCATTTGTTACTGAACTCTACAGCTTCTGTCCAAAAACAAATCCTGTGAAATGACGTCATGACATACTGGAGGAGTTAGCTAGGTCAGTCACAGCACGCATGACCAGAGTAACACAATGATGAATCACCGAATGCACACCCCATTTCTGTTTGAAAATTGAGAAAGAGGCGGAGTTGGACTTTTTTTTGGTGCCCAAAGTCTACCTTTAATTATTAGAATCAAGTGTGCTAGATTAGGGTTGGAACAAACAGGACGGGAGCTCTGCAGGAACAGAGTTGGGCAGCCCTGGTGTAACAGAGAACCACATTCTGACTTGTTGAACCCAGTCAGTAGAGCGTGCTATTGTCTGGTTAACTAGACATGTGGCAATAGTCAGCCATATGACAACATATAAAGGGAGGTGACTTCATGCTTAGAGAATTAAACAACAATAGAGTCATTCTTGGCTGATTTGAATTTAATTGTATTGTGTATGCAGTACAGGGAAGCCTCCCTCTGTACACAATGATGTCATATTGCTTAGTCTACCTTAAACTCCATAGTATGAGTGTTTCTGACCTGTCGCCGTTTCTTCCAGGCCTGCTGACTGCCACTGTGGCCTCCAGAATCCACCGCGCGGCTCAGCCTGCCCTGCTCTACCTGGTACCCTTCACCTTGCTGCCTCTGCTCACCATGGCCTACCTGAAGGTACATATGGGGTGGTTTCTGGAAAAGGGGGGAGGGGTGGGGGATAATGTGATGGCGTCATTCATTTATGTAAGTTAAGAGGTCAGACAAAATAGCAGTACTGCTGGGGAATCATTTTATAGGACTCAAAAGTTTGTGTAAATGTGTTTTGACTGAATGCTGACAGTCAGAAGCTATGTTTCCATTAACTTGTCAAGAGTTTTTTTTGTCGACATTTCAAAAGTTGTCATAGAAAATGGATGCAATTGCCTGCTACGGTGCATTTCCAGTTAACTGTCTGTTGTGTAGATAAAAACAGCTGGATGTAATGCCATCACACAAAAGAAAGAAATTTTGCAACAAAAAAAATAGAATGTCTAATAAAAATGAAGTGTTTCCATTATCCATTAAGGCGAACTCCCACTTATGTTTCATGTCTCAGGTAGCCTACCAACGTATCGCCATGGTGAAACTTGCACTCCTGTAGATCTTTAAATAATTGGATGATGGAAACTTGCATTCAGCCAACCTGAAAAGCAAGGCAAAGCAATTCGGGCTTTCTTGAAAGTCAGGACAATCCTTGTCCTGCAAAGAAATATTATTATCGCTGAAATAGATTTAGCAAGCAGTGGGCATTTTAAGAATTAAATGTGGAGTGATTATGTCACATGCCCAGCTTACCTTAAAAATACAATTTATTTGAAAAACACTGTTTCCATCTTCATTTTCTGCAAGTTTGACAAAAAGCTGCCCCTGTCAAACGGATAAAAATGTTGACGTCTTTAGAACATGTCTCCTATAGCTGCCGCTTCCATTACACTTCGCAATGGTGTGACATTTGCTTTTGTCGAATAAACCTGGGTCAATGGAAACTGAGATGAACCAATGGAGGCAGTGCTTAAGTGGTAGAGGCCTAGAGGAGTAATCCAGGATCAAGGCAGATAAGACGCCAGTGACCAGAGGTAATGGATGTCGATGTTGAGGATAGCCTCTAACACGGGTGGGAGAGTAGGCAAAGATGGGTGATATCTGTGGGTAGGGCTGGGCGGTATACAGTATTTCATGACATACCGGTATTGATGCAGGGACCGGTTTGGGTTTTTACTTTACCTTCTATACCGGTATTTGAATGTTTGGTTTGTTAAATGTGATACGCCCGGTGTAATGTCAATTTTGATAGTTTACTTCGCTACTTGAGTCATCTCTCCGCTCTTTCTCTCCGTGCCACTTTCAACACAGACTTGTCACTCAAGCAGCGCATTTGATGTGCCTCAACCACGAGACACTTGCGTTCAGTCTGCATGGTCAATGCAGCACATGCAACAATGTTGACAACAACAATGCTGTTTTCACTTTGCTTCTTAATATAAATCCACTAGCGTTCTATAAAGGCACTATTAGTTTGTTTCTTACATCAGCAAACAGCTAGTTTGTCTTAGCAAGTTGCCCTAAATCTTGTGAGACGCTAATGTTATTTGTTAGCCGCAAATGCTAATAGCTAGCTAGCAAATAAACGTACTGAGAAAGAGCAAACGTAGCTAGCTAATTAATACAGCATGATAATACCAGTGATGGTGTGGACCTAAATCAGCATGTTTGTGCAACAGTATCTTCTAAATCAAAGAGGAATATGCAAAGCAAAAATATGTTAGCTACATGAAGTAGTTAAGAGAGAACATGCAATGTAGCCAAAGCTTATAGGCTCCCCTAGGAAACACTTATCACTTTAGTTCTTACCCTGTCACAATAACTCCACCCTGGCATTTTAATTCGTTGTCATCTCAAACAAAAGTATATTCTAACTATAGAATTAGAATAGTCATTATATTTCCATGATTCCAACAGTTTTGCTCTAATTCACAAGTCAAATTGCAATTGCAACATTTTGTTAAAAATAAGTCCTAGATTATTTGCCCATAACGTGCAGCCCTACGTGGCAGTGTGGAACTTCTCAATTGAGCACTGGTGTAAAGTACTTAATAAAATAGTTTAAAGTACTACTTATTTTATTTACTTCACTACATTCCTAAAGAAAATACTGTACTTTTTACTCCATACATTTTCCCTGACACCTAAAATTATTCATTACATTTTGAATGCTTAGCAGGACAGAAATGTTCCAATTCACGCGCTTATCAAGAGAACATCCCTGGCCTCTGATCTGGAGGACTCACTAAACACAAATGCTTTGTTTATATATTATGTCTTCGTGTTGGAGTGTGCCCCTGGCTCTCCGTAAATAAAAAAAACAAGCAAGTTGTGCCATCTGGTTTGCTTAATATAAGGATTTTGAAGTGATTTTTACTTTTGATACTTAAGTATATTTAAAACCCACATACTTTTAGACTTTTATTCAAGTTGTATTTTACTGGGTGACTCACTTTTACTTGAGTCATTTTCTATTAACGTATCTTTACTATTACTCTATGACAATTGGGTACAGGAAATGCAGAAATGATAAAAGTGCTGAAATTTGTTTTGGTTGAATTGAACAGTATAAAACAATCAGAATGGAGAGAGACTCATTGAAATCACTTAGAATGTCTGAGTTGCTACCCCAGGAACACTCACTACTCTTAAAGCAAATGTAGAACTTTTATAATTCAAAAACTAAAATACCGTCCAATTTTTTAATTTTTTATACCATGATATAATATTTTGGCCATATCACATCTTGGTGAGGATTGTATTCAATAGTGTGGTAGTTAAAGGGAATCACTTGGGCTCCTGAGTGGCGCGGTGGTCTCAGACACTGCATCTCATTGCAAGAGGCGTCACTGCAATACCTGGTTCGAATTCAGGCTGCATCACATCCGGCCGTGATTGGGAGTCCCTTAAGGTGGTGCACAATTGTTCCAGTGTTTGGCCGGGGTAGGCCGTCATTGTAAATAAGAATTTGTTCTTAACTGACTTGCCTAGTTAAATATAAATCGAACCCTGGTGTGTCCTACAGGGAGACCTGCGGCGCATGTGGTCAGAGCCTTTCCACACCAAGGCCAGCAGCTCCCGCTTCCTGGAGGTATGATGCACCCTGGGAACACAGCCAGCGTGGGGAGGACCATGAGAGAAGAGGGAGAGTGTGCACTGAAGAGAGGCCTCGTCCTCATCACTCGTTCATTCTTTCCACCCATCCTCTGAGCAGCAGACCTCTCATATGGACACCAGTGTGTGGACCTCATTGCCAGACAACTCCTCTTTGCTTCCTTTTTCTTCTCATTCTGTCGCCCTCCTTTTCTCTCACTTTGTGACCTTCTCTTTCCTTCCCTCTCTATATTCTCTCCTTTTCTATCCTTTCCTTATTTTCCATCCCCCCTTCCCATGACCCATTCCATTTTGCTAGGCCTCTCACTCTCTCCTTTTGCTCTTGGTCTCTCTTTGTCTTACTGCCGTACCGCCCCTCCATCCCTTCCCATTTATGTATCTGACTGACTCTGCCGGACTCCAAGGCCAGGTCTCCCCTTATATGGATTACTGTTTGTGGGACGTGACTGGGTCTTCGTCATTACAAATCTTGTAATTATTATTCTGGAATGATTTGGTATGAACCACAGAGAGAGTAGGCAGAGCTGCTGCTGCTGCCACTACGCAGGACAATGACATCAGTGCACAGGACCAGCAGCTGACGGGAGAGAAAGAGAAGGAATGGTTCATCAGTCTCTCCCTCCCTGTCTCTGCCATCCATCTCCCCCTCCTGTCCCCTGAACACTTCTCTCTTTCCTCTACACCCTCAACCTTCCTCCCCCTCTAACAATCTCCCACCTTCTATCATTCGCTGCCCCATCACAGAAACATGTATTTTATTTAGAAAAGATTTTATTCTTGGCATATACAGAAATGATGTATTATAAATTGTGAATGTGTCCCTGCTATTGATGGGGATGCATCTCTCTTTGTAAATATGTGTACACACACATTTGGGTGTCATGATGTTTGAGTGTGTGAGTGAGAGAACATAGAATGAGATTGTGTTATTACATTATGAACAATTTAATAATGTTTTAGATCCAGCACAGGTATAAAGACATCGACAATGACTCGACTTATGGAGTGGCAAATCTCTGACTTGGATCACAGCTTTGTTCTGGAAGGATAGTCACACTAGGGGAGGTTTCCTTGTGTACACATTTCTTCCCACAAGTGACAGAATGGACATTGGGAAACCCCTAGATAACCTTTGACATGTGCCATGGCTGTACCTGGAGGTGTCTGTTTGTGTGTGTGTGATCATATAGCATAACCTCCATGATGTCTAATGGACCTTGAGAGAGAATCTCTATTACGCCCCTGGGGGATTAAGCTTAATAAAGGATTGTAATCAATGGACCCTGAGAGGTTCAAACTAACCCATAGCTAGTTTTTACTGTCAAAGGTTTAGTATCCCAGCAGTTTTTGGATTGTCATTCCTCCCACAGTTTGTGGTGCTTGTCAGTTAGATCATAGCTTCAACGATATTGGAATTAAAGTATGTATGTGTGAGAGCGAGAGAATCAGAGGGAGAGCGAGACTTGAATGGAACATGCAGTTTGTCTTGGGTTTTCTTTACCTGTTTTCTTTATTTTTTATGTTGGTTCTCTGGCCTTGCATGTCAAGTGTACAGTGTGTGTCATTCCTCAGACTGCATCAACAGCTCAAACTCTGCTGGCCAAAACCAAGGCACTGAGCTTTGCCAGCAAGGCTGCACAGAGGAAAGTTACATGGACAAAGGCCAGGGGTCTGGAGGACTCGGAACAGTTCTGACCCAACAGGCCAGCTGGCAGATTTGAGACTCGTTTAGCCCTGACTTCACTCTGGCTGATCATTACCTGAACATTATCTGGCTGTGGGACAGACCAACGTCAGACGGCCTAAACATCATGGACTTTATGTAACAACAAAAAATCAACTCTCCTCTGCCTCTTTATGGACTTGGCAAAGAAAATTAAAAAAAAAAAAAAAACAATGCCGCTCATTGTGATAAATAATTGAAGAAAATTTTGATGATTTCATTTTTTATGGAAGATCTTTCTTTTTATCCCCTTTGTATTCGTTTTTTTCTTTTCTTAGTGCTGTAGGTTTAGTTCCATTTTCTACCTTTCTTTCCTCTTCTCCCTTGCAGCAGAGGGCTCTAGCTCTTTGGTGCATTGACATTACAGCTGAATGGATTCTGTATACAAGAAGTTGAATAAAGTAAGAACTGTTTAGTGAAACATGGACCTTTGATAAGCTGAATCTAAAATATTTTGTCTTAATCCCCCTTCCTGTTCCTCTCCCCCTTGTCAGGATTCTGCTGTAAATAAACATGACTCTAACTGTACGGCTCCTGTGTACGGCTGTTTTTCTACAGGCTTACGTTGGGGTCATATCCGAGTCAGACTCATTGTTCAACTTACACTGGTATTGGTTCTGTATCAGCTACTCTGGTAGGAAGTTGAGACCTTTCGATAGATTACTTTCACACTAGCTACATTATCAGGGGATAATGTTTGATCAATTCAGGCATACTCTGTGTGATGAGGCCAATGTTACTGATAGTTTATATTCAGAATTTTCTGTTTTTTAATAAGGAATAGATGTCAATGTTTTCATTAAATAAAATATGAGCAAAATGCCATTGTTAGGGAAAGATACTGTATTTCCAAGATAAACCACTTGATGGCGACACTGGCCAAGTCAGATGCTTGAGGTCGGTTGAAAATTAAACTAGACATGAGCAAGCCTGATATGAATAGCTTCCTCATCCACACTGCATGTGAATTATGCATATAGTATTCTTCACAAAGAATTTACTTAGGATCCCACAAGATAATTTGTATTAGATGCTTTTGCCCTTTATTTCTAAACCCTAAAACAATACTGATATTCTCAGTTTGAACACTGTTGAAAGTGTCTGCTGATTGGTTTTAAAGCACTGTATGGTCTGTCAGTGGTTCCCAACATTTTTCGGTTACTGTACCACCTACTCATGAGTCTTCTCAAGTACCCCCTGGTTGGGATCCACCAATCTGTATGGTGAAAGAGGTGTGTTGTTGGGCTGTGTCAGGGGTTTCGTATGCATCCCATGATCTGAAACGCTACCCATTTAAGAAGCATTTAAGGTACAGTATGTTATGTGTGTTTTACCCCTGCGGAGCATCTGACAGAATTGACGTGTATCATTCTATGTTCTAACGATGCTTTTATACTCTGTTTTCCATGCTCTAGACTAGGTCCACCAGAGAACGTCGGAGGACTGATGGAAGCTCTAGCATGGAAGAGCCTTTTTAGCTTCTGTGGGAAAATGGCTGCCTCTGTGTCGCACCAAAGATGCTGAGTCAGGGATTTCTATAGAGCACAGTGTGAAAGGTCACTGGACCAGCGTGGCGATGGGTGGCAAAACCGCTGAGTCACCACCTCTGGTCCGGTTTCTCTTGTCTACCTAAATAGGAAAGTGGGAATTAAGATGATGCATTTTGTCTATTCAAAATCTGTCCGCAGATGAATTTGGCCAGGATCTGAATATGCTGTTGGAGGGGGGTGGGCCGTGAAAACATGAGGTTGAATTACCAGAAGACAGATCTATTATTACAGACCCCTGGCTGAAATGTCCAGCTTACTGAAACCACAACCACCCCACCTTT
Organism: Salvelinus alpinus; assembly: GCF_045679555.1. Taxonomy (NCBI): domain Eukaryota; kingdom Metazoa; phylum Chordata; class Actinopteri; order Salmoniformes; family Salmonidae; genus Salvelinus; species Salvelinus alpinus. Next base: position 16,809,857 of record NC_092103.1, on the reverse strand, counting down.
CCACATTCAGACATTTATCAGAATTACTACAAAATGCCTGTCAATCAAAAGGCTCTCACACCTAGCAAATATGGCGAGGAATTCTGTACCATTTGACAGAAGTAGAGGGAGTGCTGGTGGGAGAAGGACCAGATTGAACTAGTTAAAGGTGGTGGTAGGGGGCAGGGAGGGAGAGGGCTTCCAGGACGTTGGAGGTTGGGAAGGGTCAGTGAGGTCAACGCAGAGAGAGCGAAAGACCGGGGCTTTTGAATTCCCAGGGTCCGCCCCTCGTCACGTATTGGCCAGTTAGACGAATCCACCGGGGCCATGGGGATTGTAGCATGTCATCTGGAACACGGTTCGTCAAGCTAGGTGTCCTAAAATAAGAAGTCAACCCACCATTGGAATGTAGGGTTCGGTCTGAAGAGGTCCATAAGTCCCTTTCACATGAATCCTCATCTAAGACAGGCAGGTACAAGGGCAGCCCAAGAACTAGCCAACCACTGAGTAGAGATTTACTTTTGAGAGAGTAAGGTTATCTGAGCCAATTCATTATTTTCTATCTGCCAAGGAGAACTGTTTTGACAATGACATCACTCATGTTAGCATATTATGGTCAAAAACAGAATGATGAAAATCATACTTAATGTAAAATTTGTTATATAATTACAGAATAAGCATGTTTATTATTCAGTAATAACATATTAAAGTCTTTTGTAGGCCTTTATAACTTCTGCAAAATCAGGTAATCTAGTAAAATGGTCATTACCCAACTCAGGTAGCCTACATGCATGTGCTGGTTGTGGCCCATGCTCACACCCATGCTAATGGAAGAGGTTTCTCCCCCCTCCTCTCCCCTTCCATCATGTCCTCCAGCCTGGAATTCCAGGCTTGTTTAAATAAGGTTTGCCTGCCCGGGCGCAGGTGGATTCCCCTCTGGCCCTCTGACCCGGAGGGCATTCAGTACATAAAGTGAAGTATTCCTCTGAAGTTCAGTTAATGTGGTTGGGTTTTCATTCTTTGGACTCAAACAGTCACAGAGTGGAAAGAAAAACAATCCTACACCAAAGAGCGGAAGAGACATAGGTAGAGTGGGCTGCTCTTTATATTTACATATAAAATGCCATTCTTACAAGAAGATAGATCTCAACTATGTTGATTTATGTAATTATTATGATGTCCTTCATTTGCTTTGGATGGTGGATATAAACGTGATGGGATTGGCTAAACTGAAAACAAGTTTTTAAATAAAATAAATTTAAAAAAAATTAAATGCACTTGCATTACCAGTTACTCTTATAATGATCTACTATCCTTTGGTCAATTACACAATCAGTTGTATGAACTTTTAACACGCTGCACAAACACTTCTCACCCAACTTCACCAGCTGAACCATGACTACATTCAAAAGCAACACTCCCAGGCGCCTGGAGAAACTGTCAGGCTTAAGATGGAACATCTGACATGTTTTCTGTGGTGCTGAGCTTCAGAACCAGTCCCCATACTGCTGGAGACGCTGTAAAAGGCAGTGCCACCCACACAGCTGGAATGTCATGCATGCAGTGGATAGACCCTGTTTCTGGAGGGAGAGAGGAGGGGAGCCTTCTGTGGTAGAGACAGGGTACACAGCACACACAGGGGCTGGGTGCTAGAGGGGTCTACTCTCTGTGTGAGAAAATATGGGGAACACTCACACCCCACCCCCACACTCACCAAAAAAACGAATCCATTAACATTTTTGGGTTGGGAAATTATCAATGACTATCCATCAGTTGTTTGCCCTTCTCCTGATGAGACAGAATCTGGAGAGAGATGGGGGATGGAGGGATGGGGGTTGGGAGAGGTTAAAGGGCAGAGGAAGAAGGGAGGTACATTTTCAGAGGAAGGGAGTTTGGAAAACAGAAGGGAACATTAACTCCAATGTTTAAAAGGATCCTCTCAGCCCCATGACACCTCACAATTCAGAGTTTAGAATCAAAGCATGAAAAATTAAATTTCACCAAATTTTTCAGGATTCACACTCTCCAAATATGCTATTGGAAAAGGCTATTAATTATTGGCTTGGATTTATTTTTTGTTCTTTGTGTGTGTGTGTGTGTGGTAAAGTACATCAAGATGGAATTTGAACTGGCCATCTAAAGGACAAAGTTAAAGCTGGGTAGAGGATTTTATGCTCATTTCCCTCTATTTGTAACGTAGAAATAGCAGGGAATGTCTATCCTTAGTGTCACCAATACTTTGGTGACACTAGACTGCAATACAGTCTACGTTGAATCTTGAATAGCAGCATATTCAAATAAACATGTCTGAATTGTTACATTCTTAATCATATGTTTGCAATGGTTTGTTGAAACAGTAAATTGCCTAAATATTGAATATATAAATATCTATGACCAGCTTTATTCAAGATTTTCATTTGAAATATTAAAGCATTTGGGTAAATATTTAGTTTGTAAGTAAATACACCTCTGAAAACCTGTGATATAAGGTTGGAAAATACTTATTTCGTTATCTTAAAATATATTTTGTTCATTTGCAAAATGTATCTTATTTTGGGAAGGATATTCCTTTTCAATAAAATACAATTGCCCTTCCAAAAGCACAACTAAAGTAAATTCTCTCTTGATGTTTGTTGTTTTGAGTTAAACAGTACATCAACATGTTCATGATTTTATCAAGTAAAATTCAGAAAATATTATGATTAAATTATGATTCAAATGCTTCAATCACATCAAGGAGTTTAAATGAAACTTGTATTGATGTTCATTCTTGATCACATGAATGAAATCAGTATACATGTATAACCAATGCAATTCTGTTTTTAGAGTTAAATGAATAACTAGATGTAATAGCAATGAGCAAACAGTAATGAATCAAATCATATTTCTCAATTATTTTAAAGTTACCACTTTGCACAGGGAGGACAGAACATATCTAGTTTGAAAACCTAGACTGTACAAATGCATTATTGATTATATCAGTGGTATTCTGCCACAAAAGATACATTCATTAGTTAATTTAATTTTAAGTCAGTTAATTATAAAATCTATTATACAAATCTTTTGTTTAATGTATTTTGTATTTTCTATGTAATTATAATAAGGTCAACAACACTGATAATGATAGAAAGAATAAATATCTAATTAACAAGATACTTGTTTTTATCATAATACATTTTAGTATTTACATTACCACTCATAATCTTGTTTTGTTTGTACCACAAACTCAAGTCCTTGGTACAAAACTCAACAGACGAATAAACAAATGCTTATTCCTTATTGTATGAATCATTATTAGAAAGGTTGAAGTGGACATTCTGGATACTATGAGATGAAAGTTTCTTTATTCTGCTGGGATTATTTTTACTGTCTCAATACTCACACTCATCTCATTCTCTACCTTGCTCTTCTCTCTCCCAGAGAATCATTTATTTATTTTAGATTGAATTCAGTTCCCCTTAGGAATCCATAAATGCAGTTCCACAAATGTTTTCCCATCAATACCTCTTATTTGCTGTCCATGGCACAAGTCTCTCTCAGACCAACAATAAAGTTTATCTCAGTGAGACTATAAATGACAGTTAATTGGCCACTATCTTGTAAAATGTCATCCCCTTTCCATTCCTTTAGCTTCCCCTCTATTCTATTTCATAGATTGATCTATTGTATATTGTAACTCATGTTCATGAAAATGTTTATGTTTTTCTATTCAGGTTCTATGTCAGTTTGCAATCTTGAACAAAATCGATAGTAGTTATAATTTGTAATGATCTCTTTGGTCTGCATTGTGCTCTGACATGGCAAGAGATCCACTGCATCCTATACTAAGCCGGGGCTTTGAAGACGAGGTCGAAGAGGGATGAATGAGGTTTGGGGGGGCAACAAAGACTTGCTATCAAGAAACTTGTTTGCGTGGCACCTTTCACAAACCTTTCAACTTCCAGAGTGGAAGCATTGATCAATGTTTGTGACTGTTGTCTGTTCTCCTCTTTTTATATAGAAAACACAGTTTGATCAGACTACTTCTGATAAACTAAGGAGTGGTGATGAAGAGACTTTCTGTAGCCTACTGCTTTATAAAAAGAGACGAGTGAGAAACAGAGGGACAGTGAGACCAAGAACTCCTCTTCTGTGGTGTTTAATGGCAGTGTGTAAACCAAGAGATAGAGAACATCACTGGCCTCCTATAATATCTCTGTATCCCTCTGAATTCATCATGCCCCGCCTTATATCAAACATTTTTTGCCGATTGGCAGCACAATCAGATCCCTTCAGAGTGGGGTAGGGTGGGGTGATGAAAAGTGGGCCCTCTCCCACAGGACAATACCATTATTTCAGCTCCCCTGATCAGGAATGCCAGATTTCACAGCCCGCTACTCTCCTCCAGGCGTCAATCAAAGCTTTGCAAGGGTTCAATCGCCTACTGGGACCGCCCCCACTGGTCCTCTTCACAGTTATGAACCAACCTGAGAGCTTCCAAAAATCTATAGTCTATATTCAAGTCATGAAACAATTCAAACAGTCGTCACTACTGGAGACAACAGTCCTTATACTTAATTTGGAGTTTAAATGAGCCCAATTACATACTATTCATACACTTTTGGGTGTTTTTAAGAAGTGTCAAATGTATTATTTGCTTATTTGAGTGGCATAGCTGTGTGTACAAAAGTGTGCAGGAGTCAAGTCTTATTAACTAAATCTTGGTAATTAGATGGGTGGAGGACTATGTCCAAATATCTACATCTCTGACTAAAATATTAATAGGTCTAACATTTTAAATATGGGGTTATTTAGTTAATCACAAATAACTGTTTATTATAGACTAGGCTACTTTATACATATCTTGAGTGGGATTGAGGTTAACATATGTTCTAAAGCCAATCCTTCTTATGAAAATGGTGGCTTCTTGTCTCCCACCTTAACCACCAGGAAAAACACTTACAAATTTCAGATAATGACACAAAATATATGTTTTTGTTTAAATTTAAGTGTTTTATTGTTAATAAAACATATGTAAGACAGTTAAATTGCAAACATTTTTTGCAAACATATTGTAGAATACGGTCAGTACCAGGAAAATGTCTGGTCCTTCGGGTCAGGAGTTGTGGTTTAGTGACATATTTTGAGTAAAGAAATATATTTTAAATGTCGTAGTACAAAAGGAAAGTATTATAGTTATTTAGTGGATTACTTAAACTAAAATATCAACTAAATATTAAAAATATCAATTTCATGTCACTGGTGTTACCCTTCTATAAAAAAAATATATATAATAATAAATAATAATAATAAAAACATTTTTTTTAAATGCAACATCCTTGCCAACTTCTTACTGTGTCAAAGGTTCATGGTGGGTCTGCACTCTCTCTTCATTTGTTAGCAATTTGATGATTAAGTTGGTAATTTCAAGCGAAGCGTTAGGATGTGTCACTGGTGTTACACAGTTTATAGTAAGGGGAAAAGGACATTTGATTAAAATAATTTATCAAATCACATGATTTTCTGATTAATTTACAATTTAAGAAGTGTGGTTTGAGCTACTGTGGCTGCCTACTTAGGTATTCTGTATTTTCTGAAGATTTGGTGTTACTAGTCCAGGGTTTCCCAAACTCGGTACATGGGACTCCAAGGGGTGCACGTTTTGGCTTTTTGCCCTAGCACTACACAGCTGATTCAAATAATCAACTAATAATCCAGCTTTGATAATTTGAATCAGCTGTGTAGTGCTATTCCAAAACAAAAATAAAGTTGTACTAGTCACTGGGGTTACCATCACTGGTGTTATTATAGAAAAATTGGTTTTGTTTAAAGTCCATTATTACTAATCAAAAACATTTCTTAATATTATCATGAACCTTTTATGTCTTTGATTATATAAGCAAATTAAATAGTCAAATTATATTCTGGAAAGCCTGAATTGTCATTAAAATATAGCTGACACCAGTGACAAAAAGGCAACACAAGCATATTTAATGTAGTACAAATATTAAAATGCATTACATTGTTAACTATTATCTGACTAAGTTTTGGTTAAAACATTTTTTTTTTTAAATGTTGTTGAGTTGGCTAGTCAAAAAGCCTCGACCCTAATAACATCCACAAGCATAGCCTTATCGTAATCATTATGGTTGAATCCTGTTATAATCAATTTAAAGGCGCGTGTGACTTTTACAGTCGAAAAGGTGGATAGAGTGTACTGAAAAGTAATGGTGATGAGAAATTTGTGAATGGAAGATAGTTAATCATGCATTCATTATAGGCTGTGGTGCTCCTTGTAGCCTATGTGACCAATCCTGGAACCGATAAAACGTTGAACACCTCGAAACTAAACCAATGGCTTATCATATGGCAAAGACTAGCGCAAGAAGAAGCCAATCAGTAGAAGGCATGCAAACGAGGAATTTGCTCCGGCAGCCTCTGAATGTCAAGTAGTCAAAGATGGAGGCTGGATCTGGGAGGCCGTGCGGTTGTGCATGAAAGATTTGCTATTTTCTCTACAAGCGCGAGAGAAATGTCTTTATACTTACGCGTTTTGAAAAGACGGGATGAATTCCTAATGTTGCGGACACATAGTTGTGGTTCATAGTGGGTTTTGTCCCTATATTTTTGGTCAACTTTTCATTTTTTTTGGCTGACGGATTGATTGTGGTCCCTCCCTTGGCTAGGTATCATTTATGAATTTGGGGGGTCCTCTGTGTGAGTAGCATTGGGCGGAAATGGCGGGAGCTCAGGGCGAAATTGTGAAGGGTGGAGAAGAGTGATATTTAAAAATAATTAAGGGAAGAGAACATCAAAATAAGGGTTTATCATTTTCATGCGCATCAGGACCTTGCTTTAAAGACTGTGCAAGGAAGAGCTCCCTCTACAAGATTCGACCAGTTTGTGTTTTCCTCATTCTGGATTAATCAGGAAAAATGCATGTTTAGTCCTACATCAATGCACCACGTATAATTTGCTGGCTATTAGAATTGTGAGCGACATTCACGATCATGGATTGTGCACAGAGTCAATGTAGGCTATGTAACAAGTCGTCTGTGTGATAGTGCGAGAGCTGGCACGTTGGGTTTGCAGATTGTATCCATTCCTGCTACTGATAAGTATCCTTTTGACATAGAAGTTGAAAGCTCAAGAAAAACAAAGGTTCGTTGACAAGTTTGTGTTCTATGTTGGTATTAGGCCTATGTGAAATATCTGAATTATGTAATTATAATCCATGGGGACTACAGAGGTAACACTGGTCTACTTTGCAATTTACACGTAGGCTATTCGTTTTGCACATTTTCCATCTTTTTTTATTTGTCTTGTTATAAAGTAATACCACGTTTATTATATTACAGGGCCTAAGGTAGTCTATTCACTAGCAGCTGTAGAATAATTTCATGAGTTGGGCAAAATGCTATGTTCAAAAGTTGTCGCCTGAATGGCTGACCAATGATAGAAAAAAGGATTAAAGCCTACCTAATTATCTTTTAAATAGCCTACCTCTGAGTTTTTATTTTGTTGCACAGATAATACAACAAATAGGCATAATAAATTATTGGTTGTTGAGGTAAGATTTCAGAGTCTAAACACAAAAGTGAACAAATGATAAATGTGCCTGATTAAGTTTCAACTATGGTTTTAAGAGTACAAAGTCTACATGAAAATGTTGCACAGTAACAAAATGTCCCCGTTCTCAGAATTAGAATACATTTCATTGGAACTAGTCATGATTCAGGGAAAAACCCTTTTCTCTCAGTTGTGTGAGGAACAACTTTTTTTTTTAATGATGCATCTCAAAATGATATAGGCACAATTAAACCTGTATAAAGTAATTAGATGATTGACACATATGTGTGTTTTGTATTAAAGGGAAAGAAATTAAAATAATTAAGTTTAGGCCTATGTGATAATGATGCTTTCAACATAATTTTTCTGGCAAATGAGTTCTGGTAAAAATGTAGGCCTCCCTTTAAAAGATGTTTGCGTGAATTAGAGGGCAAGTAGTCTACTTGCATGTTTTTTCTGAATTGTCTCTAGAAACTACTTCTTGATAACTGTAATTATTTCCCTCTCTTAAATTGCTGCATTTCCTGAACTACTTGGTGTTAACTATAGTGACTCTCTCTAAACATTGTATATTTCGTGAGGAGTAGCCTATTCTTGTTTTTAAACTGGGTCAATTAATCTAGCAGATTAGAGTTGGTCAGCCATTGCTTGTTTGATAGTGTCATGGTGGAACAGGAGGATTGGAGTAAGAAGCACTACTATCTTCAGATGAGGCTGATGGTGTCCATGTTGTCGTCCATTGCCCTTTTTCTGTTGTACTACTGGGCATTGAGATGAGCAGTGCAATATTAAAAGGGCATTGGCTGATGAAACGGAGAGCCACACCTCCCTCTATTGCCTTAACCTCTCACCCCTCTGAGTTGACAGACAATAAATATGAGGGGCCTACACATGTGGCTGTGTGTGAGGCTACAGGAACACTAAATATCAGGCTCCTTAATAACTTCTTTACAAAGATTAAACTTATGTTGTTTGTTTCTGAAGTTGAACATGTAGACCGCTGTCAGAAGATTTTAAGTCAGTACAGCTTTATATCTATAGATATTAGTGTGCCCACATAGTACGAGTCAATTAAACAGTATTTTGCAGCTATGATCATTTTACATCTGGTGTGTACAGATATTTGTAAAATTGTTAGGTTTGAATATATATTCTATTTTATGGCAATCTAACCACCCAAGTAATGTTCAAACTATTGATGAGAAATGTGAGCTACACACGGCTGCTTATTTAAAAGTGGTTTAGTTTTAGCTGAATCTCTTCTATTGGCAATGGAGAATGGCTGTCCCCATGTCCACGTGCTGACACATGCTGAGGTCAGCTGCTTTGACAATGTTGCACTACTGTACCATTCATTCTAGCAGTGCAATAGTATTGTCATAGCATTTGGCCTCAGCCCTCTCTGAATTGGTGGTAAGGGGATAGTGGGTGAGACAGGAATAGTTTTATTGCTGTCAAAGTCTGTGTTTCAGAAGTATAGTAGTTAACTCTTGTGAACTATAGACATGTGGCCCCAGTATGTTTTTAGAACAGAATCTAAAAGTAGCCCATATAGCACTGTAAAAAGTTTTAAATAGCTCACTCCAACATCCTAATTTAATTGAGTAAAATATGTTTTCCAGATTCCAAGTAGTTATAGTGGTAAGTTAAACATCAGTAGAGCACAGCTGTATAAATTAGGAAACAAATGACATCCTAAGACTGAAAATATTTCAATGTAGTTAAAGGCAAGAAACTAGACATTTGTTTCTGTGTAGTTATTTTGTATTCCGATTCTTGATGTTTTCTAAAATATGTCCTTTTAAAATGCAACAAAAATTAAATAAATGCTTCAATTTCTGTCTCTTAAGTCAGTTTAAAAAGTTGTACAGTAACTTAGTGATAGTATCTTGTTGTGTACCCATGTGTAAGTTCCCCAAATTAAATGAGCACCCTCTGTACTGGGCAATAATTTACATATACACTAGATGACTATTAGGTGGCGCTGTGTTGAAGCCACCGTTCCGCCATTTTGGCACTCTCCACTGTTGTAAGTTTTTTAAAATTGGAAGCCATAGAAATGCATTTATTATTATATATTCATTACTTTTTGTCACATTTTTTCTATTACAGACACATTAATCCAATGCTTACTTTTAAATTAGATTGTTTGCGAAACATTTAAAAAATGAAGACATATGAATATATTTTCCTTCAAGTTTCATTTTTAGAGATTACTAATGTTACTGTCCCCACAACAACAACGAATAAATACACGTAATTTTGTCCTTGAAATGTTCAAATTAAATATTGTAGAATTCAAATAATTCCTATGTAGAACTGCTCTTACTAGGGAGTGCCAATGTGGCCGACCAGTGGTTTCAAAGCCTTTCACTGGCCAATACACAGGATCAGCAATCCAGGGTTTATATACATCATTGGTAGTAGTGGCAGGCAGATCGGTGGGGGAGGGGAGTGTTTTGGAGGAATGCAGTGAGGCAGGTCCTATTCTGTGTATGGTGGTGGTGGGGAATGGGGTGAGCTGGGATGGGGGTGCAGGGAGTGCTCCTGTGTGTGCCTCATCCGGGAGCCTTTCAAAGGATCAGACTGCTGGGAAGTTGGTTGTGAGTGTCATCAGGAAATGTATTAGATGAATATGTATGAACTTTCCAATTTGTAAGTCGCTCTGGATAAGAGCGTCTGCTAAATGACTTAAATGTAAATGTAAATGTATTGTTTTGCTTCAAATAATTATAAACTCAGCTCTGTTTTTAGCTCAAAACTAATTCAAATTCATGTTTAAGCTAACATTCAACTGCCAAATGCAATTATCTTTCAGTGGAAGATTAAACATTTCTTAACTGTACAGAGAAAAAAGTTTGAGTGTTGGAGAACATCAAGGCAAAGCTCCTTGATCAATGTCACACAATGTTGGTGTACTTTTGTTTAAATTTTTCTCTTTAAAACCCCTTCAACTGCCAGTCTGAGCAGACAGTCCCATTAATACATTATGTTAATGTATTTTCTGTTACTGAGCCTATTTGATATTTCTGCAGCTACACTATGTATACAGAAGTATGTGGACATCCCTTAAATTTGTGGATTTGGCTATTTCAGCCACACCCATTGTCGAGCACACAGCTAATGCAATCTCCATAGACAAACATTGACAGTAGAATGGCCTTACTGAAGAGCTCAGTGACTTTCAACATGACACCGGTATAGGACATCACCTTTCCAACAAGTCAGTTCGTCAAATTTCTGCCCTGCTAGAGCTGCCCCGGTCAACTGTAAGTGAAGTTATTGTGAAGTGGAAACATCTAGGAGCAACAACGGCTCAGCCATGAAGTGGTAGGCCACACAAGCTCACAGAACGGGACCGCTGAGCACGTAAAAATCGTCTGTCCTTGGTTGCAACACTCACTACCGAGGTCCAAATTGCCTCTAGAAGCAACGTCAGCACAAGAACTGTTCGTCTGGAGCGCCATGAAATGGGTATCCATGGCCTAGCAGCCACACACAAGCCTAAGATCACCATGCGCAATGCAAAGAGTCGGCTGGAGTGGTGTAAAGCTCGCCGACATTGGACTCTGGAGCAGTGGAAACGCGTTCTCTGGGATGATCAATCACGCTTCACCATCTGGCAGTCTGACGGACAAATCTGGGTTTGGCGGATGCCAGGAGAATGCTACCAGCCCCAAATGCATAGTGCCAACTGTAAAGTTTGGTGGAGGACGAATAATGGTCTGGAGCTGTTTTTCATGGTTCGGGCAGGTGAAGGGAAATTATAACGCTACAGCATATAAATGACATACAATTATATTCTAGACGATTCTGTGCTTCCAACTTTGTGGCAACAGTTTGGGAAAGGCCCTTTCCTGTTTCAGCATGACAACACTCCCGTGCACAAGGCAAGGTCCATAAAGAAATGGTTTGTCGAGATTGGTGTGGAAGAACTTTACTGGCCTGCAAAGAGCCCTGACCTCAACCCCATCGAACACCTTTGGGATGTATTGGAACGCCGACTGCGAGCCAAGCCTAATCACCCAACATCAGTGCCTGACCTCACTAATGCTCTTGTGGCTGAATGGAAGCAAGTCCCCGCAGCAATGTTCCAACATCTAGTGGAAAGCCTTCTCAGAAGAGTGGAGGCTGTTATAGCAGCAAAGGGGGGACCAACTCCATATTAATGCCCATGATTTTGGAATGAGATGTTCGACGAGCAGGTGTCCACATACTTTTGGTCATGTAGTGTACTTACCCAGGCTTTGTACATTTTTGAAGAATATTAATTAAAAAGCGACTTTGTTTGCTTTAGGGAGGGACAAGATATGTATTGATCATTGAGTTGATTTCATCTTGAAGTGAAGTCAGTATTAGTAAGGTGGAGCAGATCTATCTCAACCACTTGACTGTGCGAAATTCCCCCAGAGTGAAGAATGTGACTTGTTGAGGCTTGCTTGCATTGCTTTCTGGGAAATCCTGGAATGCGTGGAATGGGGGACGGTGCCATGGGTGTGTGTGTCTGCAGTCATATCTAACTGGGTAGAGCACTGAGAGTCCTGCACTGAATCCAACAGGTCAGTGGTTTGGAGCACCACTTGTGTGTGGCTCAGGCAAGCTCCATTACACCCTGTTAACTGCAGAGGATAAGTTAATGAGTTAATTAGCTACTCATACAGTCTCACAAGGCTGTCTGAGACACAAAGTACTCCCAATTGTTTCAGACAATTTTTTATTTTTTTTATTGATTCCCAAAAACATTTTCATAATGTTAAAATGTATGCTTTTGAGTGAGTAAATGTGCTGTGAATAAAAGCTATGGTTTTGTGTTGGTCTGCTGTTAGAATAAATGAGGTAGCCTATATGTTTATTTGAGAGAAATAAGATCAAAAAGAAAACTGCAAACATTTAATCATTAGGTTAAAATGAACTGTTGCCATAGTTGTATTACTTTTCTTTAGATGCCTGACTTTATTTTGTCTTTATCTAGATTGAGTCTCAATAATGAAATGTTAATACTGTACATTGAAATATTTAGATTCATCATTGAAATTGGTCTTCATTGTATAGTTAAAGAATCATTTGTATTTCATTTATTTATAGATCTATTTAGTAAACTGTAGGCTATGTAAAGGCCACATTGCCTTGAACAGTTTTGTCGTGTTTTTGTCTTGAAAAGCAATGATATGCAATTAAATCTTGTGTAGCTATAGTCACGGCTAACTGCAACGATTGGCCATTGTATAGGAAGGGCTCGTGAATAATGAGGAACAAGGGCAAAGTGGATACACATGACGCACCCGTGTTCCCAAACGTGACCCAGCTTCAATCTGTGGGGCCACCTTTAGCAGTGATAATAGGAAGAATATGCCATATCTTTTCAACCGGAAAATATCAATTAGGCCTAGGTTTTTACATTTCTGAGATGTAGTAAATATAACTAAGCCTATATTTCTTGTATCATTTGAAGGTTGATTAAATAAATAATTTTAAACTGCTGAAAACTTGGACGATTAGGATATACGAGCAAATGACTTAGCTTAAGTGCTTAAATTCTGCCTATGAATCTGTGTTACTAAAATCAAATCTTTAAGAAAATGATTTTGACAGCAAATGCAGTAATCGGATGTTATTAACATTTTCAACGATCTGGCGAGAGGCAACGAAAGAAACATCCTTTGGGCCAGTAGCACACGCTTGCACCTCAATATGACTGTAGCCTATTTGAACATTCAATATTTGTGTTATTCCGATTAATTCAGTTACATTATCCACTTCACATTTCAATGAACCAATGCTTTCGATGGTAAAGGGGTTTTAATCCCTGTTATTTTGAATGTGGAAGAAACACATTATGAACCTACAGTATAGTCTTCCAAGTTTCGATGATAAAAATGACATCCCACCCATAGGTTTGCATACAGTGCAGTTGGCTGCAAGCGTTTTGCACAGAACAGCGATTTGATGCCATCCAATGGGCAGAGAGCGTACATACACCTCAAGAACCTTGTTTGTTACACTCAAATTAATGTTAAAATGCTGTAATTTTGTTTCACCGTTCTAGAAAGGATACATGTTTTGGACTCCTTACTTTTATTTGATCTATGCATGTTTAAGACAAACAGCATGGTCCCTTTAGGCTAGGTTAGGATTCTAAAACTAAAATAGGGTATGCTGTGAAGAGTAGCCAACAAGAGATAAGTAAATATTTGTTATACTGTATGTAATAATTGTCATAAATCCATCTAACCTTGGTCTTGTAATAACCACCAAACAAGCATATCCACCACAAAGGAGCTAGCTACATCCTTATTGAACATAGGCTAATGAGCCAACCTGCATAATAATTCACCACAAATGAGTAACATTTCATTAATGGTCACTGAACATGTTTCAGTTTACATGCTCATTGAAGTTAAAATACATTTGCACAGGGAACAAAATCAGTATTGCATATAGGAGTGTAAAAGTACTGTAGCTAAATAGATACATAAAAAATACATGTATTATTAAGACAAATATTCACTTATATACATTAACCTAGAATCAGTGTCTATCCAAATAGTATTTTCCCTAACCCTTGGCAAACTGATCACATGGGGAAAATGCAGGGGTGATTGATGAAAAACTAGTTATAAAACTGTCTTCCAGCAGGTGGCGCTATATATATCGTATTGTGTCTTAAAAAAATTGCCAGTCCAAAAAACACAGACACCTTTCTTTTTGATCTGGACGAACAGTCATGTCAAAACGGAATAATTGTTTTGTCAAATACATCCTCACGTGTCTTTCAGTTCCGCTGTGTTATCCTCACTCGCCCTCTGTAAGAAAATAAAAGTTATATTTTAAAATCAATATGGACTACAAAGATATACTTTTTTCAGGACTTAAAGCAAGACTGTCTATTTTAACAGATAAATACAGTGTTTATTTAAATGGAAAATGCAACATAAATAACAGATAGCTGTGTAGGTATGAGTGTCAAACCTTGGCTTCAGCTATCTTCTGGATTTGGTCCAGAACAGAGAATTGAGGTGAAGGGAAGTCAAGGGGGTGATTATCCACCGAGGACTCATGGGGCATCTGGACAACATCAGGAAGAAATGTTTTTTTCATGGTCATTTCAGCATGAGATTTTATGCAAGAAGAGATGCATGTCCTTGTTATTATCACAGGGATATCTGAGGTGGGACTCACCAGGACAGGTGGGGCTCTGAACAGGTAACTGAAGGGGTAGTGGAGCAGATTGATGCAGGTGGAAGAGTACAGGTCAGCGTAACGCATGAGCTGGCTGGCAAACAGAGTCTGTCTGGAGCCACTCCGCAGCAGGCTGCCCATCTGCCCATAGGACAGATCCATCCTATAGGTCACCACCTGTAAAACACAAGGCGACGTACCGCACATTAAAAAATACTACAGTTTACTATAGAATACTACAGTACTTACTATATCATTCTGTAGTAAACTATAGTATACTTAAGCAATAAGGTACTGTGGGGTGTGGTATATTGGCCATATACAACACCCCCTCATACCTTATTACTTAAGTATACTTTAGTTATATACCTTATTTCTCTAGTATTGATGCCCTCAAGGAGAAAGCCTCCACTTCTATGTTCAAGATAATAAAACAAAAACAGCAGAGTAAATACTACAGTAAGGTCTGAAAAAACACCACAGTAAATACTATTATTGAATCAGTTTTTTTTTGTCAGAGGCTACAACAAAAATGTGTGCTGTTGGGGGTACTCGAGAACTGGAGTTGGGAACCACTGTATTAGAACATTTCTCAGAGAGGGGTTATGTGTCAGTGGGCATGGTTTACCTTCATCCTGGTCTGAATGGCAGTGATGTCTGGGCACTCTCTACAGCTACTGTCCAGGTGCCTAAGGAGAGAGGCCAGTCAGATTGACAACATCATGCACAGCTCTGTCAAGTGAAATAATAGGCAAGTGTCACTCATAGAACAAAGGAAATGCCCACTCACTTGTACAACTCAGCTAAAAATATATCAAGATGCTTCAGCTCTTCAAAGAGATCTTGAGGAAAAAGAGACACTCATCAAAATGGTGGCCAAGATTACATTACCTAAGGTATGTAAAGTGGCCACGTTATGCATGTGGTATATGATAGGTCAGTTTTAGGGTCACTGTGAGGTCATGAAGAGGAGGTTGACTGTGTTTGTACTCACGGTTCTTCTCTGTCCACACCTGCAGCTCTTTGGCCAGCTCAGGCACCACCAGGAAGGTCTTCCAACCTTGCCTCTTCTTAGACTTTAGGATGTCCCCAAAGATGTG
Source organism: Salvelinus alpinus (assembly GCF_045679555.1). Taxonomy (NCBI): domain Eukaryota; kingdom Metazoa; phylum Chordata; class Actinopteri; order Salmoniformes; family Salmonidae; genus Salvelinus; species Salvelinus alpinus. The sequence continues at coordinate 16,794,051 of NC_092103.1, read as the reverse complement.
GTCACCCACATAGAGAATGTCCTTCCCCTTCACGTCCAGCAGGTCACATACAATGTCTGAGGAGCCTGCAGGGAGGAGAGACAGATAAAAGAGGATGGAAAGTTGAGGAGATGTGACACCCACTGATATGACTCCCACTGAAACCAAGATGGGTGAAACTCACTATTCCTCTCTCAATTTAATACCATCTTAATCCCTTTCTCCTATCTTCCCATTTCCTCTCTGTCCCTCTTCCTAGAATATGTTACCTTTTTTGATGATAATATCCCAGCTAAAACTTTTGGTTGCTTGGCAGTTGGGGGAATGTACATTTTTGGTTTCTTATTGGTTCTGAGAATGAAGCCATATGTTTCCTGACTTGTAAAATTCTGAGAATGGAAGTGAAAACCTTTGCCTGTTCTGGAAACATACATGTTTAGGTTGCAGGGAGGTTCTGAGAACGTTTTACTATGGTTCCCTGAAAGTTTTCCCGGGAGGTTTTAGTAATGTTCTGAAAATGGAAATTATAGGTTATATGAAGATAATTAAATAACGTTCTGAGAACATGTTTCAACAAGACTGCTAGCTTACTTTTGGTTAACTGTTTTGAACGCCAGCACAGATAGGACACATGAAAATTATTTTAATTAGGCATTAATCATGCAAACACATTTCTTTTTAATTGTGGCAGTCAGATTCGAACCTATGATCTTCTGTTCTCTATCTATGTAATTAGTCCACTGTGCCACCAGGATTGAACTAGCATACCATGTTTTTTTTACACATACAAAGCTGGTCATTTTAGTCTACTCAAACAGACCCCATTTCAAAAGAAAATAAACATTCATTAAGCCAATTAGTGGGTGCGGCCAACACACTTGAGCACACTTAAGATAGAGTTTTGTTGATGCTGAAAACATAATGTATATGTTTTTAAATACATTCTTAGAACTTTCTCTGTACGTTACTAAAGTTTTCTTGTGTTTTTTATGGAAAGTTTTCTTAACATTCTCAGAACAATTTGAGAACATGACTTTAAATAGGACAATGAGAAAACCTGTAGGAAACGTTATGCTGAAGTACTGAAATTCCCACAGAAGAGCGTTGTTTCTTAACGTTCTAGTAACTATTTGAGAACATTCCCAATGTCAGACCAGTTGGAGAACGTTCCTAGAACATTACCAAAATTTTAATGAAATGTAACCATGTTTTAACTTTTAGGAAACGTTCTGTTAAAGTAATGAAATACCAAGAAAATCATGTTTTTTGTCAAGTTTCTTAAATGTGCTGAGAATGTTCCAAAGCCAATCAACTATCCTGCATCATTCCCAGAAAGTTGTGGGAAGGTTGTGTGGAAAATAACCATAGGACAACCAGGCTCTCACCAACCTCTAAGAAACATTTTGTTATGTGCTAGCTGGGATTAACATTTGAATTCTTACCGCCAGAGTAGACAGTTCCATGCTGGAGGTCTCCAGTGTATGTTCCAATACGGAGCTTCCCTGTGTTCTATGTTGGATAGATATGAACAGAGCCATGTATTTAGAGAGTTGAGCCAATGTGGTTTCTGCATTATGAAGCATTTACAGTGCCTTCAGAAAGTATACACACCCTTGACTTTTTCCAAATGCTGTTGTGTTACAACCTGAATTTAAAATCGTTTTCCCCCCACTACACACAATACCCCATAATGTCAAAGTGGAATTATGTTTTTAGAAAATTTTACAAATTAATAAAAAATTTAAGCTGAAATGTCTTGAGTCAATAAGTATTCAACTCCATTGTTATGGCAGGTCTAAATACGTTCAGGAGTAAGAATTTGCTTAACAAGTCACACAATAAGTTACATGGACTCTGTGTGCAATAATAGTGTTTAACATGTTTTTTCAATGACTACCTCATCTCTATACCCCACACATACAATTATCTGTAAGGGCCCTCAGACGAGCATTGAATTTAAAACACAGATTCAACCACAAAGACCAGGGAGGTTTTCTAATGCCTTGCAAAGAAAGGAAACTATTGGTAGAAGTGTACAAATTAAAAAAATATTACATTGAATATCCTTTTGAGTATGGTAAAGTTATTAATTACACTTTGGATGGTGTATCAATACACCCAGTCACTACAAAGATACAGGCGTCCTTCCTAACTCAGTGGCCAGAGAGGAAGGAAACCAATGGTGACTTTAAAACCGTTAAAGAGTTTAATGGCTGTTATAGGAAAACACTGGGGATGGCTCAACAACATTGTAGTCGCTCCACAATACTAACCTATTTTACAGAGTGAAAAGAAGAAAGCCTGTACAGAATAAAAACATTCCAAAACATGCATCCTGTTGGGGGACAAGGCACTAAAAACATTCTGCAAAACATGTCCTGATTACAAAGTGTTATGTTTAGGGAAAACCACACTCCATATTTTCAAGTATAGTGGTGGCTGCATCATGTTATGGGTATGCTTGTAACTGTAAAGGACTGGGGAGTTTTTCAGGATAAAAAAATAAACAGAATGGAGCTAAGCAAAGGCAAAATCCTAGATGAAAACCTGGTTCAATAAACTCACCTTTCAGCATGACAGTAACCTAAAACACAAGGCCAAATATATACTGGAGTTGCTTACCAAGAAGACAGTGAATGTGGCCAAGATACAGTTTTGACTTAAATCTACTTGAAAATCAATGGAAAGACCTGGAAATGGTTGTCTAGCAATGATTAACAACCAATTTGACAGAGCTGGAAGAGTTTTTAAAATAATAAATGGGCATGTGTTGCACAATCCAGGTGTGGAAAGCTCTTAGAGAATTACCCATAAAGACTCACAGTTGTAATCACTGCCAAAGGTGATTCTAACATGTATTGACTCAGGGGGTTGAACACTTTGACGTTAGAGTATTTTGTGTAGATTATTGTCTTTTTTTTTTTACAATTAAATCCATTTTAATCCCACTTCGTAACACAACAAAATGTGGAAAAATTCAAGGGGTGTGAATACTTCTGAAGGCACTGTACATGACACTCAACATTCTATGGCAGCCATGTTAGCTCCCCATTAACATTACATGGGGAATACTTAAACAATGCTATATAACTGAATGTATAGAATTAGAACAATACACAATTCTAAAAACTGGCATAACTCTAAATATATAGCTCTGGATTAGAACATTAATCTAATTGCGAGGTGTGTTAAAGGATATTTTCTATACACACCATGTGATGATGAGTGAAAGGTTCTTACCGTGTCCACTTGTCTCAGCACAGTTCCCTCGGCAAAGAACAGTGGCTTCCTGGTATCCACGACGACAAGGTCAAAGAAGGCGCGCCACGTTTTTTTGGGGTACTTCAGGAAAAAAATATTGAAATGTTCATTAAAATGAATGGTAATTTGTTCCCCAAAACCCTTTTCCTTAATTTGAAACTGGAGACACCTAGACTAACCTTGGCACCTGGTGGAGTTTCAAGCAAGTATTTCATGATAGCCTAGGGAAAAGAACAAAGACACATCCTTAGTATAAAAGTGAATAGAATAGAATGCATTGAACAGACATCATGACCCATGCAACATTAACAACTGACCTCCGTGTAGTTGTAATCACTGTTGGTCGCCAGGAACACTTTGGCCACCTCCTTAATACGAGTCAGGAGAACAGGCAAGTTTAGCTATCGAGAAGAAGAGAAAGGGAGAGGGTTAATTCCTCTGGATAGAGAAAGTTTAGGTAATCTCAGAGACTTTGTTGAATGTCATTAATTAACTGAGATATCATCTCATAAATTATGTCCAAAACACTTGGTCAATATACTGTATCCAGAAAAGGTATCCAGTATGGAAGAGCAATTAAGGGAGGTTCAAAGTTATTTTCACTCACGTCTCTGACGACATATTTATCCAAATTCCTCAGAGTGCTTTCCTTCAGACTGCCCTATATGACAAAATGGAGAGAGTCGGTCTTTACACAAAGGCACAGACAGTAATGTTTCATAATGTGTGAGTATGTGTGTCGGGATGGGGTGGTGTATGTACTGTATAATGCTGACCGTATCATGAACATAGTCCATTGCATCTCGGACATCCTGGAACATGCTTCTGAAGGACATGAACAAGTCACCATGTTTGAAGCCTTTCTGGCAGCTAAAAAAAAATAAAAAAAATACAGAAACTACAGTCACATTATTCACTTATGTTTTATGATTTACTATTCTCACAGCTGTAGAGAAAAAGTGTCAGCAACGAGAAGAGGGAGGAGGATAATAGAGTCCACTCACTTTTCGTATCTGCTGCATCTGGTGAAGAGGTCCACAAGGCAACCATCCAGATACGTCTCTGTGGGAGGAGCAGGAGGGCGTTACAAAGTCATTCTACTTTATTTTATTTGCAGCATGATTGTACAGAACTACACAAAATAACACTGTTGTTGCTACCTGAAAGGTTGAAGAGAGTACTGAGGATATAGAAGCGGTCAGTGTTGCCTCTCTGAATGAAGTTGTTGGGGTAGTAGTCTTGGATCTTGTCCCTGTAGCGAAGGAAAGTATGTGTTCAACTAGCAAATTAAGGAGTAGCCACAGGTGCATATAAAGAAGTGTAACATGATAAAAACATGCATACTGTGTAGTAGAACCTCATGAAGTAAGCTGGTCTGACAACCTCCCCAATAACACCAAACAGCTACTATTGGAGCATTTCTGGATGATGAGTCATTCAGAGAGAACCCACTGAGCCAGAAGATAACAAGATAACAGACAGAGTGCACGTATCCCACCAGCACTATCAACGTCACAAGACCTCTCTTTTGGAGTCTCTTGACTATGACGTTCAGCTAGAGCTGGAGAAACATCCACTGGCCTTCTCCAGTGAAGCAACACTGTAGTCTGCCTCACTGTAAGAGTATGAGGCAAGGATCCAGTGGCGATTGAGTGGATTTGAACTAGAACCGGAGCCTCTTGATAGCTCAGCTGCTGGTAAGGGATCCCAAAGACATCTAAATCCTGATATATGAATGTAAGATGGGCACTATGTACATGTCCAGCTAAAGAATAATCAATATAGTCTTTCATCTTTCATGATAAAAAAAAACAAAATACACATAGTCCTACTTAAGACTCACAATAACCCAAAGATGAACTCATAAGGAACTCACGTAATCATGCAATAACACACATGTAAACACATACAGACATTCATTTGCAAACGGCACCAGGTGGTGGATATAAATATACTTTTTAATATTTGTGAGCTGGTTACATCACCATTGTAAGCCAATGGATGAATAAAAAATGTGAAAATAGTGCTGCTATATCTGCATCCAACTAATGTTTAGAAAAAACGTTTAACATTCCTGCACACCTTGTGGAGTATCATGTTAGCTGTGAAACAAGTTTTAGAGGATATTATGCGTTCATTTCTCAGTCCTCCATGAAACAACCAGGAACATGGGGGCTGTTTTATGTTGTAAGCTTAATATAACGGCAGTATGTAGGCCTACTGAGACAAATGCTCACAGTTGGATCTGACCAATGTCAGGATCAGGCTCCCTTGGTCTCCAACATCCTCTGTTCTCGTGTAGAGCAGGGCAACCCACAGCCCATCCCCCTTTCATCTCATAGCCTAGTTTCTCAGTCAGTCCATCTCCTGTACCCTCGACAAGATAAAAACAACTCCTTCATACAGCTGCAATATATAGCCTACACATAGGTAGTGTATTCTGCTTCTTCTATGAAATGTAACCAGCAGAGAATGACAAAATTCACTGGATTCAGTTTGATAAGATGTGTATAATATATCGGTCTTTCAGAAAACATGGTATTTTAAATGAGACATATGAAAATAGTCACATATTGACCTTGTGGTTTTCTGTGATCGTGCTCTTTTGATGTTTGACAGAAGAGCTGTTTCACCCTGATGACCCACTGAGTAGACATGCCGATTTGCTGTGTGTGCGCGCGTGCGTGTGTGGGTGTGTGTGTCATTCCCCTGTTCCCCTGCTTAGATGACTTTGCAAAGTGGTTGTGCAGATGTGCCCTCAGTGACAGTGTTGACCCAAGGACATCCTGTTACAGAATTACAAACAGTATACTCACAAACAAACAAACACACACACCAGTCTTGTATAACTAACTTTGTGGGGGTCACACAATTCAGTCCCATTCAAAATCCTATTTTCCCTAACCTAACCCTTATCTGAAAACCTAACCTTAACCCTAAATCTAACCCTAGCTCCTAACCTTAACCTTAACCCTAACATTAATTCTAACCCTAAACCCACTATAAATAGCATTTGACCTTGTGGGGACTAATACAATGTCCCCAAGTGGTCAAATATTTGTTTGTTTACTATTCATGTATAATGAAACACGTCCACATGCACACACACACACACAAACTATTGTATTTCCTGTGATGTATCACTCACCTTTTTAGAAAGGTGAAACCATGACTGCACAGCAGAATGTTTCCATTGGAGTCCACCTTCAGCAAGTTACCATACATTGTGTCAAACACCAGGCCGCTAAGGAGGGAGGAGAGATTGGGATGAAAAGGAGGAAGAGAGAGCCAGGGGTGAATATGGTTATGCAGAGATAAGCAGAGAGAGGAATGGATGGGAGAGGGATAGATGATATCTTTTAGATTTGTGGCTGCTCTTGATAGTATCAGTAGGTTACTTTTTATTTCTGCTCTATTTTGACCAATCTTGTTATTCAACTGTTACCAGGCCTTTGGGGAAACTATCTCTGCAGGAGGTCTATCTGCTGATGAAGTGATAAAATGTCAGATGTTTCTCCAGCATAGTGTCCCCCTGAGGCAAGGATACAGAAAATAGAATGCACAGAGCAACAAATGACTTGAAAAAGAATGGTTAGGGGTCATTTCATAAGTAGAGTCCCATGAAGAGCCCCATCCTAACTAAACATGCTTTGCATCAACACAATGCTAAGGAGCTCCATTTCATGGAGAACAGAAGAAAAAAACATATTTGTGAGTAAAGGGTCATGTTATGTATTACCAAACTGATCATGTAAAAATAAACAGTATGCAAATGTGTGTGGGATCAACAGGAAGAGAGAACTCACCGTGTGGGGAAGGTGGGGTCGTAGGTGTAATGCAGTAGCTCATGGGGATAGCCTATAGACACCAGCCTGTCTCTGAGCAGCTCAAAGCCCAGGTCCTCGTAGTCAGGAGACTTGTACTCTACACACACAGGACACATCAGTATTCATCAGTGAAAATTTAACAATGTTGCTATCCTCATATACTGTTCAATATAGTTCTGAGCGGTATACTATAAAGTAGATTCAAGCTAACATGCCTAAATATTTTGAAATAACTTAGTTTGTTTTAAGGTTAAGCTTGAAATGGGCATAGTCTAACAAACAAAAACAAATTTAAGTTTAGCTTTCTTAATGAATCAGGAAATCAAGTTATTTCTGGTTGTTTAGGCTAACTCATTAATCCTGCTTTGTAGTATACCCCCTGATTGCACACCTTAAATCTTTGAGACATAGATTTTCATATTTTCTCCAAAGGTCAGCCTTTTTTGGCCCTTTACCAGTACAATCACATTTTCTCTTTGTTGGAGTAGGTCTACTGGGGCCTGTTGCACAAAAGTAGAATTAAGACATCCGGGATAAATGACTCAGCTGAGCTCAATGAAGCCAAAACATGTGCGTCCAGGCTTAATTGGTTGCACAAAGACCAAGCCAGGATGAGCAGACACGGATTCATTAAGCCAGGTGAAACCAATCCTGGATAGGTGCGCGCTCACGGCTCACTCAAATAGACCCCGCCACAGATCACAGATTAATTGATTTACCATGGCAACTAGAGCCGCGTACTTTTCCCCGTCGGAAGCACAAATCCTCATGGAGGCATACGAGGAGGTAAAAGATATAATTAAGAAGAAAGGCAACACCGCCACAGTGATAAAGCAAAGAGAAAAAGCGTGGCAAAGTATTGCAGACCGCCTGAATGCGTAAGTAGTGCACAATTACACACTCACCGCTCCGCTGAAACATCACAATTACAATTCAAATATTTAATTCACATCTCCAAAAATGCAGTTGTACTGTAATTATGAAACGGTTACATTTTTAATTGAAATGCACTGCAGATATGAGTGAAATTGTGTAAAGTAACTCCATCACACTGTATAAAGCTATGATACATTTTTTGATATTTTTACTGAAAACAAGACAAAAATACCAAGTAATTTTTTGCAGTGTGACTCCATTAAATGTGTGTGTGTGTGTGTGTGTGTGTGTAGATTAAACATGAACGGGCCAAAACGGACATGGCAGCAGGTCAAAATCAAATACAAGAACATTCTGCAGAATGGTATGGTCCCTGACTAATATTTAACAAAGCACAAGCATATATTGTACCCAGAAGGTGCCTGCTCACACATTGTCTGTACTGTTTTAGCAGTGAAAAAGAATACCCACAGACAAGGCACGGGTGGTGGGTCACCAAAGGCTGACCTTACCCCAGCAGAGGACATGGCCTTGGAGCTAAATAAAGGCAGGCCCGTCTTAGAGGGGATCCCTGGGGGGAAAGAGACGAGCATAGGTTCCTCCCAAGATGCCACCCGCTTCATTCAAGGTATGTCCTTCCATCTCTACATGGGATACAACCACATTCATATTGAATCAATTTGGACTGTCTGACTTTGGTTTACCTATTGCCTTGCAGTGTCTGGCAGCACTGTGTTCCTGTTAGAGCCACCAGCACAAGCACCAGACGATGCTGATCCAGTGAGTACTCCATCAAAGGCATACTGTAGGCCTGGCATGTCTTGTCTACTAGCTTCAATATGAATCCGATTAAATGTGATAGGGTGAAGGCCCCAGTGCAGCAGCAACAGCACATGATGGAGACGATGATGAGGAGGAGACCATCTCTCTGGATTCCAGAAGGCATGAGGTATCATGTTAAGACTGTGAAAGTACTATTTACTCTACAATGGTGAGGAGTCCTCATCAAAATCAAAAAATCTAATTTCTTTTACAGGACCCAGATGCTATACAGTGGGAAAACCAGCCTGGCAACATAGTGCGTATTAATAAAAGGACACCACATCCTGCCAAATTCCAGCTGCGCTAATTGTATTGTGTTCACAGAGCTCACAAGCTATCAGAAAGTTGTATGGCAACCACCTCCGGCGCCAAATAGAACTGGCAGACATAGACATTCAGTACAAGAAGAAAAAGATGGAAAATCTTGCACTGGAGTCCGAAATAAAAAAGAGGACAATTAGGAAACTGGACCTTGAAATAAAAAAACTTGAGAGGGAGGTGAGATATGCCTTCAATGTACACTGTATGCTAACTGTAACACAAATGTATTAATCATTATTTTTCTTTCCTCCCCCAGCTCCAAGAAGATGACACAGCTCAAAATAAAAATTAGGTATATTCTCGTAAAGTCAAGTGAGCCATGACATATGAGCTCTTATTGTGAGCACACAGGACGGTGGCATCTTTCTAAGGTTTTTTTTATTTTCCCAGCAATCAGTACAACCAAGTCATCGTTATAAGGCATCGCCCTCTTTTGCCCACCCCCCCAGCACCAGGTGTGGCCACTAGCCTATATGAAGGCCCAAAATTGTGTGTTCCTTTCTGCTCTGACAATGGCATGCCCATTCGTGCGAGATGTGGTGGATGAAGAAGCACTTGTGCTGAGGAGAGCCTTCAGGCGAGAAAGGGTCTTCAGGGACCGGTTGGACCCACTGGCCTTCCCTGATGACCATCTATATGAAAGATACAGGTTTTCTGCAGATGGCATCAGGTATCTATGCAGACTACTGGGTCCCAGGATTAAGCACCGCACTGCACGGAGCCATGCACTGAGTGTGGAGCAAATGGTTTGTGTGGCCTTGCGCTTTTTTGCTAGTGGAGCCTTCCTGTACTCAGTGGGGGATGCAGAACAGCTGAACAAGGCCACAATTTGCCGCACAATAAGGAGTGTGTGTCTGGCTATCAAAGCATTAGCAGATGTCTTCATCTCCTTCCCTGGCCACAGAAGACTCTGTGACATCAAAGAGGAGTTCTATAGGATTGCAGGTAAGAGGATCTACAAATTACAGGACAACTGTTAACACATAGTAGGATACTCATTACTTTGTGTGACAGGTTTCCCCAATGTCATTGGTGCAGTGGACTGCACACACATAAGGATAAAAGCCCCCTCAGGTGCCCATGAGGCCGATTTTGTGAATAGGAAATCCTTTCACAGCATTAATGTTCAGGTGAACATAACTTTTTGATATTGTCCATTGACGAACACTCTGCATTGCCAGTGATGTGCATTGATTGGTGTAATATTCCTCATCTTATGATTTCAGATGGTCTGCAATGCTGACTGTGTGATCAGCAATGTTGTGGCAAAATGGCCTGGCTCAGTCCATGACTCCAGAATCTTTCGGGCCTCTGAAATCTATCAGTGCCTATCACAAGGTAAGCCACACAACCCCTATTTATAACCATCATGGCTGTGTCAAGAATATCACTGTGTTTATGAGGTAGTAATGATGAGATTTTGTGTTGACAGGTGAATTCTCTGGTGTGTTGCTGGGAGACAGGGGGTATGGCTGCCAGCCTTTTCTCCTGACACCTTTCACAGACCCCCAGGAAGCACAGCAGGCCTACAACCATGCCCATGCCAGGACCAGGGCCAGAGTTTAAATGACCTTTGGCCTCCTGAAGGCACGCTTTCACTGCCTTCACAAATTAAGGGTCAGCCCTGTTAGGGCATGTGATATTACTGTGGCTTGTGCTGTCCTCCACAATGTGGCCTGCCTGAGGAAGGAGAGGGCCCCCAGAGTGCCACCAGCCATGGACTGGGACAATCCGGCAATCTTCCCTGATGACGACAGTGGTCGGCTGCTGAGGGACCAATATGTGTTGAATTATTTTAGTTAGTATGTGTGCTTTCAATTTTGGTTAAATATGTCCTGCGGTGGCAGAGGAATTTGGGTTTTTTTGGGTTCGTTTTTTGACGAATTTGGCCTCTTATGATGTTTGTGCGGTATACTGTGTGTAATACAAGGCTGCAGGGAGGCTACTGCATCCATTCATTTGTCTGTTCAGTTGATGTGTATGGATTTGTCCTGCATTTATTTTAGTGTGCAGACATGCAGGGTGTGTTATATACAGACCTTTGAATGTGTATGTATCATTTTGTATAATATGCTTGGATTCTGTGCTTTCCATCTTGTAGAGTCACTGTGACTTCAGTTTCGAAAGGAGCTGATGGTTTACCTGCTTTGTTTTGTCCTTATTCAATAAAGGAACATAATGTTACACATTGTGTTTTTATATTCATATGGAATGTGTATTTGTTTATATGACAGAGTACTAGGGCCACACTGAAGAAAAAGGATAAAGTCATAAATTTATGAGGCTGGTTCTTTCTGCAGAAAAGCTACATATTGTTTTGATACTTATGACAATGTGATACTTAATATTCTGGCACATCAGCATGTCTTTGTTTATGAAACCATACTGAAGTACAATTTCACGAAATGCCCCACATCTGTCATTTTAACAACTGTCCTCCTTTAAAACAACTGGTTACAATATTATGACTTGTGTTTTTTTCCCCTCTGTGGCCCTAATATTCTATCATTTTATATATAGCCTTATAGTCTATGGGAAACTGTAAATTATCTAATGATAGCAACATCATCTAAAAATCATTTTTTATCCAAAATCATTGAAATTAATGATCACAAACGTTTAAATAATAACAGTGGGTCTAGTTATATGTGATAACAATGTATAGTGAGCAGTGAAATAACTATTGGTTTCCATTTGTGGTGACTGCTGACTGACATTAGGGATGAGATTAAATAGATCCTGGAATTTAGCCTGGTCTGGAGCAGGCTAGCTCCACAGAATAAATCTCCATGGTAATTTATACCATAACATATCCTCCTGCCCCCTATCCATCTTTAGTGCAACCGGATTACGGATCAATTGAGCCAGGATCACCAAGATATCCTGGCTTAATCCCTTATCCTAGTTTTGTGCAACAGGCCCCTGGTCTACTATACTGAACAACAATATAAACACGACATGCAATAATTTGAAAGATTTTACTGAGTTACAGTTCATACGAGGAAATCAGTCTATTGAAATAAATTCATTAGGCCCTAATCTATGGATTTCAGATGACTGGGAATACAGATATGCATCTGTTGGTCACAGATAACTTAAAAACAAGTAGGGGTGTGGATCAGAAAACCAGTCATTATCTGGTGGGAACACCATTCACGTCATGCAACGGGACACATCTCCTTCGTTGATCAGGCTGTTGATTGTGGCCTGTGGAATGTTGTCCCACTCCTCTTCAATGGCTGTGCGAAGTTGCTGGATATTGGCGGGAACTGGATCACGCTGTCGTACACATCTGGATCGATGTGTACGACACACCACTCTATGCAATTGTGCAATTGTCACACCACTCTATGCAAAAAAATGCAATTGTGTTCGCTGTCCGTAGCTTATGCCTGCCCGTACAATAACTCCACCACTGGGATTCTGTTCACAACATTGACATCAGCAAACCGCTCGCTCACACGACGCTATACACATGGTCTGAGGTTGTGAGACCGGTTGGACGTACTGCCAAATTCTCTAAAACGATGTTGGAGGCAGGGTATGGTAGAGAAATTAACATTAAATTCTCTGGCAACACCTCTGGTGGACATTTCTGCAGTCAGCATGCCAATTGCACGCTCCCTCAAAACTTGAGACATCTGTGGCATTGTGTTGTGTGACAAAACTGCACATTTTAGAGTGGCCTTTTATTTGCCCCAGCACAAGGAGCACCTGTGTAATGATCATGCTGTTTAATCAGGTTCTTGATATGCCACACATGTCAGGTGGATGGATTATCTTGGTAAAAGAGAAATGCTCACTAACAGGGATTTAAACAAATTTGTGCATTTGAGAGAAATAAGCATTTTGTGCATATGGAACATTTCTGGGATCTTTTATTTCAGTTTATGAAACATTTAATATTTTTGTTCAGTATAGATGAACCTACCTGCCAGAGTGTAGTCCATGTCAAAGCCATAGCATTTGATGTTCTCCAATGGTACACTCCTATTGACAAACACCCTGTAATCAAAGGAAAACAGGACAGTTGGAGTTTCTGAAGTGATTATCTGGGAGACAAAACAGGGGTCAGTTGAGGAGAAGCAGATCTCAGATGGGCATGTCAAAGCTTTTCAGAATACCCAATCAGCTGTACAAGAGTATTTAATGGCATGGCTTGAATATGGCTCCAAATCTGACCTATTGTCTAAGACCAGTTGCTGAAACCTTCAAGAGTAGAACTCATTTTGACAAATTGACTCAACTTTCTTCAAGCCCATGGAAATCAATCAACTTGAGCACAATGCTGGTCACATTGGGATATGCCTCACCAACTATATTCTTGGGAAGAAACCATTAAAGAATATCTTATGCTGCACATTCAGCTCGTAGTGCCGTATCGGGCGCTATATCCTACTGCACTACATCACATCATCACAGTCCTACTCTTATCAGTTCATTAACATATGTCTTCAAGCCTGCCAACATGGACAGCCACGTCCATCTAGACTCTAGAGGAAAGATATTTAAGGCAATGTTTTTTTTAGGAGGCTGCAATGGTATTGGCAAGGATTTCCGAGACTTGGCACTGCTTATTTTTTGATGACAGTCACGTACCGTGATTAATGTATCCTGATTCAACTCATTGAGCACACTCTGCATGTGATCAAACTTTGCAGTCGGTGGTGCTGCAACAGAAACTGTGGTCAGTTCTCTCTAGCCTCTACCACACAGAACTCCACCTAATCATCAGTAACAGGTTTATATTTCAGTAATGGACAGCCTATGTAATAACTAAATCCATATGTTATAACAAAAATATCTTTGTTCAATCAAGAATGGAACAAAGACTTGGAAACCACAATGAAAAGACAGAATGGGCAACTTCTGAAAATAGATTGCTGTATTCAAAAGAACTACCAAACTAGTTAAAGAGAGATCGCTTTCGTACATATCAAATCAGGACTCTGATCAGTTCAGTCATTCACAAGGTAACCACAGAGGGGTTTCCTGTGTCACCAGGTGATATGGAGCCTCTATCAGTGACACCAGGGGAGAGAAACCCATCTCCCTCCTGTCAGAGTGGCCTACACCTCACCCCGTCTGTCTGTCTGTCTGTCTGTCTGTCTATCTGTCCCCAGCTCCTGCCAATAGCAGCCAGTTCAAACATATAGGGTAGCTGTTAATAATTCACCTGACAGCTCGTGTTCTGGAAGCGTGTTGCTGAGGAAGCCTCACTTGAGGAAGCCTCACTTGAGCGAACAACAACAGTCACCCTGAGACAACAATCCCCCTGAGACAACAGTCACCCTGAGACAACAGTCACCCTGAGACAACAGTCACCCTGAGCCAGTGGGTGTCTGGGAAGTATGAACAAGGCTACTGATGGAGTATATCTGGTTTGAAGCATGAATAGCGTACACTGACAGTAATTGGTTAAATAATATACCTGACACTGGTGTAAGGGGATATTGAAGTGTCCCCCCAAGTGTGATTTACACCTGAGTGACTGAGAACTTTTATCAAGGCTAGAAAAGACCTAAGATGCTCTTCTCTTTTAGACCTCAGCCAAACAACTAGCCTATAATGTGGAGGAAGAACAGAAATGAGTGACTCTTACAATCGAGGTGTGAAAGAGAAGGCGTCCCTGACCTCACATACCATTCCTAATCTCCACTCCCATTCACCAATCAGAACAGGTAATGTGAGTCTGTCTGACAGATCTCTGGGGTGGCAGGTAGCCTAGTGGTTAGGGCGTTGGGCCAGTAACCGAAAGGTTGTTAGATCGAATCCCCGAGCTGACAAGGTAAAAATCTGTTGTTCTGCCACTGAACAAGGCAGTTAACCCACTGTTCCTAGGCCGTCATTGTAAATAAGAATTTGTTCTTAACTGACTTGCCTAGTTAAAAAAAGTAAAGAATCTCTGTGCATTGTCAGAACCTGATACAGCAAAGGTGTCGGATCACAGTAACAAAGCGTATAGGCTACATTATCACAAAGTTATAAAATGCTCATGTAAAAAACAGAAAGCACATTTTCTCCAAGTTCCAAGTATTTGAAAAATGAAAATAAAATAAGCTGAGCCAATTAGTGTATATGACACAGGACATGCCCTATGACCTTATGCAAACCTGTATGATATAACCATACCTGGATTGGCCTCTACAGCCTACAGGTTTGTGTCACATTTATACTACAGCATTGCCAGTTTTGTAAGCACTAGTGTAGGATTGGACCCAATACTGAGCTGCACATGTCATATCTTTATGGGTGTAATAAATATTATGCTACATCAAATAATAACTCACTTGTGCTGATATTCCATGTTCTTCACCAAGGGCACATCGGGTGAAATGCTCTGGTCTGTAACAGATTTAGTAGGTTGATCTGTCACAATCCGAGTCGGATCCTCCATAGTCGTCGCTGTAACAGCCTCTCCAGATAGGGGGATAGTGAGATCTGACATGGGTAGCCTAAGTCCTAGCTGTCATCTCACTAGAAGCTTACTAACTGGAGGCTTTTAAAGCTCCAAAATACGCAGATCTGTGCGTAAAGGGTTTCACTACACGTCAGTAAACAGCCACTCCCATGCTTTAAACTTCGTGGTTCGGTAGTTAAAAGTGGGTGCGGGGGTTCTGGGACCTACTGCATCCTATCTTGTCTATGAATTGGTCAAACTCACAGCGGACTGGAAACTGGCTTAAAATACCGAGATAATGTAATCAGTCGCACACACGCAGAGAGGAACGTGCGTATGGCTTGAGTTTGCTGATATCACTTCTGCGATATGAGCGAAGCTGGACGATATTCAAAAAAACAACACAATGAAAGTACTAAAGAAAACAACAATTCGTTTTACATTAGGCCACATACAGGTAACTGCCCAAATAAAGGAAACACCAACATCGTGTCTTAATAGGTCGTTGGGCCAGCACGAGCCTCCAGAATAGCTTCAATGGGCCTTGGCATAGATTCTACAAGTGTCTGGAACTCTATTGGAGGGGTGAGACCCTATTCTCCCAAGATAAATTCCATAATTTGGTGTTTTGTTGAAGCTCCAGAATCTCCCATAAGTGTTCAATTGAGTTGAGATTTCTGGTGGGTGGGTGGGTGACACGCACGCACGCAGGCATGCATGCACACACACACTTTATACCCCATATGATCCTTTGAGACCCGTCTTTCAAAGTCACTGAGATATCTTCTAGCCATGGTACCCAAAATAATGGGCAACTGGGCATTTTTATACATGACCCTAAGCATGATGGGATTTTAATTGCTTAATTAACTCAGGAACTACACCTGTGTGTAAGCACCTGCTTTCAATACACTTTGTATCCCTCATTTACTCAAGTGTTTCCTTTATGTTAGCAGTTACCTGTATATCTATAACACTTACCCCCGAATACAGGTGAGAGAGAGAGAGAACACATTGAATAATTCTGATACTAATCCTGAACACCACAGTAATGGAAAAAAGTACTACCTCAAAATGAGTGTAATAAGTCAAACAGTTAAACTGTGTATGGCAGCCCAGACTCACTAATAAGAAACTCAAGGCGAGCTGATTGAATCATTCCCTAAGGGATGTAACTTGTTCATCAGTAAACAACATACAGTATGCTGACTTTAGGAGTGTCAGAGGTAAAACCTCTCCCTCCCTGATTAGCGCCTGTTTGCCTGGGGCCAGAGCCTGATAACAACAGAGACCTGGGCCTGTTCACAATACTAAACACATTTCTTAAAGAGGACCCAGAGAATTAACAGTTTTATCACACTGTACTCACCTTCCCAAAGGTCAAAATTATTGATTTGCCATTAAGGTGTCATTAGACTGGAAATGGCTTGGGGGCAAATCTTTACAGAGGAGTTTTAACAAATACAATGTTTTAACAGGAAGGACACAACGATGTACAAGTCAGACACAATGTCATTGATGATGGCAAATGTTCAGAGTTTGGTGGTTGTGCATGCCTTGATATGATGGGGTTAATGAGGTCAAGTCTATCCCTCCCCTGAGGATCCCCTGTTGGGATGCATCCTGTGAATCTCGCCAGTGATCTCCATCATGGTAAGGTTCCTAGTCTCAGACATGTTGTACCACCCAAACACCCCAGACAGCAAACAGTAGTAGTCCAACTTCTCCTGTGTATAAACATACTGTGAGTGCATGTGTATGACATCAGCTGCCACGGTCCCACTTATCAAATAAGAGTCCCAATACCTATGTAATTACCGTGTAATTACAATCTAGGTACTCCTTGTCACTGTCACATAATACTTACAGTACCACTGTTATACCTGTTTGTGTAAGTGACAAGGTATGAGAGAGAGGCTGATGTGCTCACCACTGTTGAGGGTGCGCCGATAGTGAAGGCTGCTGACTTGAACGACTGGTTGAAGTGGAGAAGAAGAAGGTGAAGATGAGAACTATACTGCAGTAAGGGATCCAGGAGATTTGGATCTGAACAACAAATAACAACAAATGGTGTGGCTTATTGATGAGCCACTGATGTTGCCACCTATTGTAAAAGATTGATGTAACCCAGTGATAATATATAGGGACATTCAGTGGCATTATGAATGAATGACATTCATTCATAATGAGCATTGTTCCATTCATGGAAAAGATGTCACCCATGATGACAGAGCAGTGTGTTGCTTATAAAGTGTGATTTACCTGCAGGTAGAGTGACCCAGAAGACCATGGGTAACTGCCATGCATAGGTAATCCTTGTAGAGGAGCAGCCTTTTTCCTGTGCTATCAATGGCGAACATGCATTAGGATGGCAGATATGGCGTCATTGTTTTAGCACTATACATTGAATTTTTAAACTACGGTGCGCAACATGGTTCAATGTGCCAATAAATCAGCACAATCGACTTTGGAGCTAAAATTGGGATCATGTATACTATGCAAATGAACATACAAAAAAAGAGCAAACCCCACGGCATTGTACAATATGGCAAACTTAGCAAAAAGAGGAATTTGTGGTAAGTGCATGGGGCTGCCATCTGTATGCACCTCTGATATTACCATCACCTGTCATACCAATCCGTGTCAAGTAGTTACGGTAGAAGTTTCACTGTCGACTCCAGATAAATGACACGCCACGGGGGGGCACTCTGAGTACATACAGCGCCTTTAGAAATTATTCCACATTTTGTTGTGTCACAGCCTGAATTCAAAATGTATTAAAATGTATTTATTTTATCACCTATTTATAAAAAATAATGAAAAAGTGAAAGTGTTTTTATAAATTTCTGCACATTTATTGAAAATAAAATACAGAAATATCTTATTCAGATAAGTATTCACACCCCTGAGTCAATACATGTTAATTACCTTTCGCAGTCCTCCGGAGTAAAAATTCTTCAAGCTCTGTGAAATTGGTTGTTGACCATTGGCCATTTTCAAGTCTTGCCATAGATTTTCAAGCCGATTTAAGTTAAAACTGTAACTAAGCCACTCAGGAACACTCAATGTTGTCTTGGAAAGCACCTCCAGTGTATATTTGGCCTTGTGTTTTAGGTTATTGTCCTGCTGAAAGGTGAATTTGTCTCCCAGTGTCTGTTGGACTGCAGACCAAACCAGGTTTCCTCTAGGATTTTGCCTGTGCTTAGCTCTATTCAGTTCCCTTTTATCAGAAAAAACTCCCTAGTCCTTGCCGATGACAAGCATACCCATAACATGATGCAGCCACCACCATGCTTGAAATTATGAAGAGTGGTACTCAGTGATGTGCTGTGTTGGATTTGCCCAAAACATAACGCTTCGTATTCAGGATAAAGTTAATTCCGTTGCCACATTTTTTGCAGTTTTACTTCAGTGCCTTATTGCAAACAGGATGCATGTTTTGGAATATCTTTATTCTGTACAGGCTTCCTTAATTCCACTCTGTCATTTAGGTTAATATTGTGGAGTAACTACAATGTTAGTGATCCATCCTCAGTTTTCTCCTACCACAGCCATTAAACTCTAACTTTTAAAGCCACCTTCGGCCTTATGGTGAAAACCCTGACCGGTTTCCTTGCTCTCGGTACCCTTCTTTGTTAGCCATTGGAAAACCTCCCTGGTCTTTGTGGTTAAATCTCTGTTTGAAAATCACTGCTCGACTGAGGGACCTTAAGGATAATTGTATCCTGAACTTATTTAGGCTTGCCATAACAAAGGGGTTGAATACTTATTGACTCAAGACATTTCAGCTTTTCATTTTCTATTAATTTGTAAACATTTCTAAAAACATAATTCCACTTTGACATTATTAGGTATTATGTGTATGGCCAATGACACAAAAGGCTGTAACGCAACAAAATGTGGAAAAAGTCAAGGGGTGTGAATACTTTCTGAACGCACTGTAATTACAGGCTTGATAACATATAAGCTCTGTCAAACCCCTCCTTTTAAAGGTCAACCAAAACATGAAGAATGGTCATTTTCATTTCACAGTGTTCATAGTTCATCAATGTTAATATAGGGTTAATTAGGGTTAGTGGTGAGGGATATGTGAAATAGGACTCACACAGGCGGAAATCTCACACAGACCGGTTCCCAAGGCAACATGGCGCAACTGGTGGGTGGGGATCCTTGCCATATGCAACATGTCAAATTAGTAAAGGCACATCTGAAGAGGAGCAGAATGACAAAGTTCATCACTCAGTCAATCAGACATACTGTATCTAATTGAAAAAACGTACGATTCTAGGTAGGCTTTGATCAGAAAAGGACATGACCATGCCATTCTACATTTGTATACCCTTTTGCTCACTCTAACTCTAAACACACTGATCTCATGGATCGACTTCCTGCATCAACTCACAGCATTGAAGGTGACGAGGACGGTGAGGAGTTGCCAGCGTACGGCCTGGTCCAGGTCCAACACAGTGTGGCTGCGGACCCCAATCATTGAGGCGTGCTCCACCAGCATCTCTCCACCTCCACACTGTGGTCTCTGCTGCCCAACAGCCTGCGGATGGCTACAGAGGGGAAAGGCCAAATAAGATACACAGGTGGAAAAGGACATAAAGACAGCTAAATCAGGCATAATGGTAATGATGAGGATGACTATGATAACACTAATTGCAAGTACATTTTTGGTGAGGTAGTTTTCCTTAGGCAACCTGTTACCTGTTCATATTATCAAAGAGCTTCACCCAGGTGCTTACCTTTCTCACAGCCCTGGTGGTCGCCCCGGTCCAGCAGCAGGTATCGGGGTGACTCTGGGAGGAGGGGCAGGGTGGCAGGCTAGAGCAGGGCGGCCGCACCACTGAAGCCCAGCAACCACTGCCACCTGTCCTCTGTCCCCAATAACTCACTGCAAGGACAGAAGGCTATCACATGGCATCACATAGTGTTCGTTCACCACAGGTTAAACTGATATAAGCATCCCTGACTGACACACTAGAACCAGACAGCTCACCTGATCCCTAGAAGCTGACCTGAGAACTTCCCCATAGACACAAAGGTGGCTACAGACACAAACCACCATTCCTCACAGCCTTTAAAGGGTACATTACATTACCACATTGGTTGGAGGCTAACACCTGCAGCACACACTGGAAAGGACAAACCATATCGCAGACACAGTTAAGCAGCATAATTCCTCTAGTGAGATATTAAGACAGGTATAAAGATGACCTTGTTTTGTGGCCTACAGTAAAATAATGATATCAATTCAAAAGATGAAAATCAGCTGACCTGCATTAACGCCGTAGAGGAAATGTCGAACCATGATCATCTCAAAGGACATGGCCGTTTTGCTCAACAGCATCATCACAGCACCGCCAATGACAAACAGGTTGTTCAATAACAGGCATCTCTTTTTGGAAAGTGTGGTGGACAAAATCATCATAATTAATGTCCTACTACATCAAATAGTAACCACACCTTCAAATAAACAGAAACCTCTGGAGGCACCAGATGCAGACGATGAAGGACCAGATAAGTCACTTTCCACTGCTCTTAGGAGATCCTATGCCGCTGCAGGCATGTGGTGTTCACCACCTCCTTTATGACCTGCAGTAACACCAAGAGGGTGGCTGTGACGCTATGGAGGTTGGGTCAATCAAACATTTATGGTTCTCAAACCATTTCTCATTTTCATTGGCATGTATCCAACTGAAGTTGTTAGTTTGTTGAGATTTTTTTTTATTCAGAGCTATTACACTCAGTTCCAAAACAATAAGGTAACAATAACTGCACTTGTTTTGCAAAGCCACATTTATCTGGTAATACTGTCGTGGTCTACTCTTGACATTTTAATACTTTTGATGTGGATTTACAGTACTCACAGAAGTGAGGTCAGGACAGATACACAAAAGTATGTGGACACCTGCTTGTCGAACATCTCATTCCAAAATCATGGGCATTAATATGGAGTTGGTCCTCCCTTTGCTGCTATAACAGCCTCCACTCTTCTGGGAAAGCTTTCCACTAGATGTTAGAACATTGCTGCCGGGACTTGCTTCCATTCAGCCACAAGAGCATTAGTGAGGTCGGGCACTGACGTTGGGCGATTAGATCTGGCTCGCAGCCGGCTTCACAATTCATCCCAAAGGCGTTCGAAAGGGTTGAGATCAGGTGTTCCGTGCAGGCCAGTCAGGTTCTTCCACGCGGATCTCGACAAACCATTTGGACCTCGCTTTGTGCACTGGGACATTGTCATGCTGAAACAGGAAAGGGCCTTGACCAAAATGTTGACACATAGTTGGAAGATTGTCATTGTATGCTATAGCGTTAAGGTTTCCCTTCACTGGAATAAAGGGGCCTAGCCCAAGCCATGAAAAACAGCCCCAGACCATTATTCCTCCTCCACCAATCAATCAATCAATCAAGTTTATTTTATATAGCCCTTCGTACATCAGCTAATATCTCGAAGTGCTGTACAGAAACCCAGCCTAAAACCCCAAACAGCAAGCAATGCAGAAGCACGGAGGTTAGTACGGAGGTTAGTTAGGCACCAAACTTTACAGATGGCACTGTCTAGGCATGTGACATGTATGTAGCTAGTCCCTGGTTCAATGTAATGTCTTGAATGAGGGCAAATGTGACATCCAAAATAAAGATGCTTAACTGAAACTGGTGAAATGTTAACTCATACAGCTAAATGAATAACCAAAAGGATCAAACATCAAAGCAAACACACCGTGCCCTTATAATAACAAATGCACATCCTCGTAGGGAAGAATAAGATACAACTTATTATGTGTATCCTGCAATGTCAAGTGGTACCTGGAAAGAGATTCTTACACATTGCACACAATTGACATTAATATAATAATTGATCCAAAAGATTTGTTTAACTATTATTTAAAAATATATATTTATTGCCTTTCTACCTATATAAAACATGGTTGTTATGGACAAAGTCACATTGACAATTAAAATGAGCTAATAAAACCTTTGAATTTAAAAATAAGTTTCATGAATGAAACTACGTTCAAATACTAACCTCCACCCACCCCAAACAATTATTCTTCACTAGGAACATATACGTTTTGAGCCACAACCACTATTCTCAATATAATTAATTGTTGTATTTTCACCCCTCCCTCAGTCAATATGACAGATGTTGTAGCCGATCATGCTAGAGACAGAGGACAACTCAATGTATTCAGATCAAGCTCAGTGACAACCCCCCTTTCTCCAGCTCTGCTCCTTTCACAGCAGGACGTAGCGTGTGATACCTCCCCCTCGCTGTTCTCGCAGACGCTGGCAGTGACGCAGCATGCTGAGGATGCTCTGGAAGCGCTTGTCCACCTTCATCCGAGTGAACTCTTTAATGTCAGCCTCTACAATGAAAAACAGACCTGTAGGGAACACAGAGGAGTAGTGTGATAGTTTGTTTCCATTAGTATACAGGTTGTCATAACAATGCCATCTGGGTCAGAGAAGATAATGGCCCTTGCTTAGAGACAATTACTCAATGCAATGACCAACGTTGTTGTGTGTCAAAGGACAGCAAAGCAGAGAGCCTTCTTTAGAACAGAGTAGTTTGACTGAGGTACCTTTTGTGTCCTTGTTCTCTTCCTCCTTAAATCGTTGATGAAGCTTGCGTGTGGCATTATTAAGGGTTTTTGCTGACTGGTTCAAGATCTTGTACTTCCCTGTTACGGCTGTGTTAATGCTTTCCACAGCAGTGTTTAGCTGTTCATATGTCAAACGGCCTTTCATGTACCTAGAGAGAGAGAGAGAGAGAGAGTTACAGAGGAAAGATATCTTACAATAATAAAGAAAAAAACTTTTAAATAAATAAAGCTGCATTGCAGTATGTGGATATAGTGCTGCTGAGGAAGACTCACTGAGGGATGGTATCAAACTCTGGGCTGGTGATGAATTCCATCTCTCTGATCTGGTTTTTGGAGGTTTTCCTGGTGTGAACCTGCTGGACTGGCTGCACATTCACAGGTCCACTCTGACCCGCAGGCCCTATTCCACTGGGATATCAAAGGAGGGGCAAAATAGAGGACAACACATTTACTTGGTTTGTACTCAGTAGCTTCTCCTCTGGGCTCCCGAGTGGCGCAGCGGTCTAAGGGACTGCATCTCAGTGCTAGAGGCGTCACTACAGATGCTAGTTCGATTCCAGGCTGTATCACAACCGGCTGTGATTGGGAGTCCCATAGGGCGAAGCACAACTGGCCCAGCGTCGTAACGGTTTGGCCGTCATTGTAAATACGATTTTCTTTCTTAACTGACTTGCCTAGTTACATTTAAAAAATTATGACATCCTCCAACACACACACACACTATCCTTACTGGACTGCTGGCTGTCCCTTCCTGGGCATGTGTGTGGGCATGTTGTCCCTAAGGTTCTTTCCATCCTGCACATCCTCCTCGAAGAAACCCTCTAGTTCCTGTGAAAGAAAAAACAAATTTCACACTGACATACAGTACAAATAGCATACTTAAAGATATTGCAATCCAGACAAGCTAAAAGGACCCATCTAAAAATGTATTGTGAAGAATGCATGAAATACCTTTAAATGCTTCAGTAGGTCTTTTTGGCGGCCAACACATTTCTCAAACTGGTCAAGGAGTCCATCTATTGCAAGGATATCTTGTCCTATCTTCCCTAGAATGACCCGCTTGTCTTGATCTTTTGCTGAAAATTGGGAATAAATCATGATAAGTTTAAATTAAGTTATGCAAAACCATTGAGTTCCTGTTAGCTGAAACATTGTTTAAATACATGAGATAACAAGCTATAAATGACTTAAATGTAAATGTAATATATATATATATATATATATATATATATATATATATATACACACACACACACATCTCAGTTACCAATTGTCCGCAGCTCCAAGACACGTCTTGTGGATGAAATCCTGTCACTCAAGTGCAGGGTTATATCCTCAAGCTCACAATGACTCATATTGCTGAAAAGGAAGATGGGAAAAGGACCAGCTGTTCATTAAAATGAAGAAGAAAAAAAAGGCACAGGCTGGAAGACTTCCTGCTGTTCAGTCAATGTTCATTTTGACATATGAATCTTGAAGAATGCCTTAGCCTAAATGCCTCATGGGCTTATTAAATGTCTTCCACTATCATAACCCAAAATATAACGGTTAATTACCCCATTGTTTGTTTTTGTTGACGCTTGATGTCTTTTGTCTCAAAAAACAACGTTTCAGGAAAACAATGCCTTTCTAAAAACGTTACAAGTAACAGTTGCCAATAAAGAACGCATTTGAAGCTTTACAACATTCTTACAGTAGCTAGTTATATGTAAAGTTTTGGGGGGGGGGGAGTAGCTAGGAAGTGAAAATACATAATCAACCTCCTAGACTGTCAATCCTATCTAGCTCAATATTTGAATTTCGAGTAGCTGGCTGCATTCAACCACATCGAGTTAAATCATGGACACTTACTGACAATTGTGGCTGCTTCGCGTGATGTATTGCTGTCTCTACCTTGTTGCCCTGTGCCAAATAATGTTTGTACCATGTTTTGTGCTGCTACAATGCTATGTTGTTGTCTTATGTCTTTACGTATATAGTAGTGTTGTGGTGTCTCTTGTCGTGATGCGTGTTTTGTCCTATAATTGTATTTTTTTTTAAAATATTTTTAACCCCAGCCACCGTCCCTGCAGGATGCCTTTTGGTAGACCGTCATTGTAAATACGAATTTGTTCTTAACTGACTTGCCTAGTTAAATAAAGGTTCAATAATATTACATTTAAAAAAATGTAACGTTAGTCACAATGATGGCTAGCTAAGTTAGCTAACGTTAACTAGCTAGATAGTTAGCTAGCTTATCTGAATCCTCTCTGGCTCAACCGTCCAGTTAGTCAAAAACATTTCCTGACGTTAAAAATCCAAGTAACACAGAGTAACTTACCTAAAGTTATCAACTCGTAGTTGACTTTAAGTGTTTCCGAGATAGCTAATGTTCTGTTCTTCAACCTCCCTCACGCGGGCACAATTCGAATCTTACCGCTGTGTTCAGAATGATCATTGCTGCAATGCAGTTGCGCAGCCAACCAGATGGATTGCCCTGCCAATCTTTAAAACATCAAATCAAATGTATTTATATAGCCCTTCGTACATCAGCTGATATCTCAAAGTGCTGTACAGAAACCCAGCCTAAAACCCCTAACAGCAAGCAATGCAGGTGTAGAAGCACGGTGGCTAGGAAAAACTCCCTAGAAAGGCCAAAACCTAGGAAGAAACCTAGAGAGGAACCAGGCTATGAGGGGTGGCCAGTCCTCTTCTGGCTGTGCCGGGTGGAGATTATAACAGAACATGGCCAAGATGTTCAAATGTTCATAAATGACCAGCATGGTCAAATAATAATAATCACAGTAGTTGTCGAGGGTGCAGCAAGCCAGCACCTCAGTTGTCAGTTGGCTTTTCATAGCCGATCATTAAGAGTATCTCTACCGCTCCTGCGGTCTCTAGAGAGTTGAAAACAGCAGGTCTGGGACAGGTAGCACATCCGGTGAACAGGTCAGGGTTCCATAGCCGCAGGCAGAACAGTTGAAACTGGAGCAGCAGCACGGCCAGGTGGACTGGGGACAGCAAGGAGTCATCATGCCAGGTCGTCCTGAGGCATGGTCCTAGGGCTCAGGTCCTCCGAGAGAGAGAATTAGAGAGAGCATACTTAAATTCACACAGGACACCGGATAAGACAGGAGAAGTACTCCAGATATAACAAACTGACCCTAGCCCCCCGACACATAAACTACTGCAGCATAAATACTGGAGGCTGAGACAGTTTTCGTAAAATGTTTTTAATAATTGACATTGGTGGGGGCCTTGCGAAACTGCAGTACCCCACTGCAGCCATGGCTCTGAATAACCTGACAAATCAACAACCGTTAGGACCCCTCCAGACGAATAAATAAAGCCCCAGTGATGCCTTCGGAAGAAGGAAAAGACGGCGGAAGTGTATGCTGAGCTCGAATGAAGCAGACCTTCGAGCTACAGTGGAATTACCTGGATTTCTGCATAAATTGGTCATAAAATTTCATCTGAACTTCATATAGGTCACAACAATAGACAGTCTGCTTAAACTAATAACAAACAATTATACGTTTTCATGTCTTTATTGAACACACCGTGTAAACATTAAGCGTAGGGTGGAAAAAGTATGTGAACCCTTGGATTTAATAACTGGTTGACCCTCCTTTGGCAGCAATAAACTCAACCAAACGTTTTCTGTAGTTGCGGATCAGATCTGCACAACGGTCAGGAGGATCTCTGTACTTTGCTCCGTTCATCTTTCCCTTGATCCTGACTAGTCAACCAGTCCCTGCCGCTGAAAAACATCCCCACAGCATGATGCTGCTACCACCATGCTTCACCATAGGGATGGTGACAGGTTTCCTCCAGACGTGAAGCTTGGCATTCAGGCCAAAGTGTTCAATCTTGGTTTCATCAGACCACAGAATCTTGTTTCTCATGGTCTGCGAGTCTTTAGGTACCTTTTGGCAAACTCCAAGCGGGCTGTCATGTGCCTTTTACTGAGGAGTGGTTTCCTTCTGTCCACTCTACCATAAAGATCTGATTGGTAGAGTGCTGCAGAGATGGTTGTCTTTCTGGAAAGTTCTCACATCTCCACAGAGGAACTCTAGAGCTCTGTCAGAGTGACCATCAGGTTCTTGGTCACCTCCCTGAAGAAGGCCCTTCTCCCCCGACTGCTCAGTTTGGTCGGGCAGCCAGCTCTAGGAAGAGTCTTGGGGGTTCCAAACTTCTTCCATTTAAGAATGATAGAGGGCACTGTGTTCTTGGGGACTTTCCATGCTACAGAAATGTATTGGTACCCTTCCCCAGTCCTGTGTCTTGACACAATCCTGTCTCGGAGCTCTACGGACAATTCCTTCGACCTCATGGCTTGGTTTTTACACTGACATGCACTGTCAACTGTGGGACCTTTTTCTAGACAGTTGTGTGCCTTTCCAAATCATGTCCAATCAATTGAATTTACCACAGGTGGACTCCAGTCAAGTTGTAGAAACATCAAGAATGATCAATGGAAACATGATGCACCTGAGCTCAATTTCGAGCCTCATAGCAAAGGGTCTGAATACTTATGTAAATAAGGTATCTGTTTTCGATTTAATTCATTTGGTAAAATTTCAACTGTTTTCCCTTTCATTATGGGGTATTGTGTGTAGATTGCTGAGGATTTGTTTTTATTACATCAATATTGTAAGGCTGTAACGTAACACATTTTGAAAAGTCAAGGGTTCTGAATACTTTCCCAAGGCACTGTATGTGGGAAACCTGTTTTGAGGTGTTAAATGCTGAAGTATGTGCTGGGAAAAGTGGAGTCTATCAGAGTGACCAGGAGTGGTCTTATTTTGATTAATTGTATTTCTTAAGAACAGTGTAAGATTGCAGTGAGCCTCAAAATAATCCTTACATCCCAAAAATGTTGTGTTTTGAACTTCAGAGTAGAGCACCCGTCAAAAGACTAATCTCAGGGGTGACGACAGATATTCAGGTTGAAAACCTGAAGAAAATTCCTGGTGTGGTTGGTGCCCGTCGTCTGACCCGCTGGGTCAATGGAGAAAAATAATTAAGTCTGACGGTCTGGTTGTTTTTTTGATGAAGAGCAAATACCTACGCATGTGAAGCTTGGTTATATAAGATACGCCGTAAGAGCTTTCGTTCCCAAACCATTGCAGTGTAAGAATTGTAAAGGATTAGGCCATGTTTCAATTGTGTGCAGACGGACAGAGTATACCGAAGAACGGTGTGTAGAAGGACGACAGTGTTGCAATTGTGGTGGGGATCATGATCCTGAGTTCCTGGAGTGCCATGTAAGGGTGAAGGAGATTGAGGTGGCAAAAGTTTGAGCGGTCAATCGAATCTCCTATGCGTTGGCAGTTAAAAGAATTGAGAAAACAACTGACGCACCACAGCCTGTGGTAAATGTTTGCTGCCAGTCAAAAGACACCGTGTGTTAAAAAGGTGGATTTTGAGGAATTCATTGCCATAGTTATAAACTGTACGGCACAATCCTCAATGAAGTCTAAGAAACTTTGTGGCTGCGGCAGAAAAGTTTTTGGGACTTAAGTATTTTATCTGAAGACTTGCAAGGGGTACTGGCGCTGGAAGACCCGTCCTCCCAGGTTTCCCTTAAGCCTGTGTAGAGATCAGATCTGTTTTATTTTTTCACAGATTAGTTGTTTAGTTTATTTTTTGGTCGTTTTTTTTGTGGTATTCTGTTCCATTTTTGGGAATCCTGTTTCCGTCCCGCACAGTAGGTGGTGGGATGCACATTAAATTGTGTGATCGCCAATATACCATAGAAAAAGATGATGCCTTCAGAAGGGAGCCATGTACTCTGGTATCGAGTCCTCATCTCCTGACAATTTAAATGCATCTAGTTTTAGCCCGTAGAATCTATAATCAACTGTCAGAGACCATGTTCATTGGCAGGCTATATGAAAATGAACGCTGTTGTGTTGGTATGAGCATGCGAGGTACAGTATATTGTGGTTCATGTGAGAGTTAGGAGTGGGCAGTGAGCTCATCATCCTGGGACTGAGGCAGTCATGTCCTCTATAGAGTCCTTAACGCTCGATTACGTTCAATGTCCTGCAACATAAAGGTAACAATTTTACTATTGGGCATATACACTCACATCTAGTATATGAGCAACACAAGCTCAAAGGAAGCACACAAAAAAAGCATAGCCTGGGTATGGCGGGTAACATTAGCAAAAGGCTTGTGTGTAAACAGTTTCCCCCCCCTCACTGACCTTGTGACAGCGGTCCTGTCCCTGCCTATCATTATAGGGGTTGCATTCGATGTCGTGCAACATGACCATATAGGCTGAGGTCAGGTTGATGCCCAGGCCTCCAGCCTTCGTAGACATTAAGAACACAAAGATGTCCAGCTCTGTCTTGCACTGGCCAATCAAAATGATTCTACAAGAGGATGGGAGAGACTTGGGAGCTAAAGAATCGGTTTTCTCCCCCCCCCCACCCCCATTGACATAGAGATTTCAATTAATAAGAAATAATATTACAGTTTTTGTCAATTGCTAACAAGCATCAGTCAATAGTGAAGCCACTTTTTCAAAACACTTCGGTCTGCATTACCAACATTCATCTTGGCCAAAGTTAATCTCACCTCCAAAACTCAAACCACCAAAACAATTTATACATGTCTCAAAATAAGCTTCTTTGACCATAACACTGGAAACAATTCTAACTCAGAAAGCATACGTTGTCACTCATAACACACTGACCTAAAACACACTAACAGGGAGCATTACATACATTAACTTTTCTCTTTTAAGTTTGAATGATTTTTCACATAAATCAGTATTTCATTATAGAATAAGAATAGCACCTTTTCACTTTATTGACTGTACTAAAGTATATGTAACAAGAATGAATCAGAAATGCAGCAATTTGCTTCAATATACTTTTTTTCTTTATCTTTGCATATAGTAATTTACTTGTGAAAAATAAAAAGTTCAAACAAAAAACAAATTCCTGAAATTACAGGGCTGCAATAATAATGACAAAAAACAACAACATGTATAGTATAATCACCATTACTGTACAGTACTGTGAAGGTTCTAGTTCTCCCTCTCTCCTGCATTTGGCCACAAGTTCTCATCAACATCACATCTTATGTCATTTCTGGCGATGCAGCTTGGAAAGTATCTTCTGGAATGTCTAATCCAACCCTGGTAGTCTTCAGGAGAAGTGTCTCCACACCCTGGTAGTCTTCAGGAGAAGTGTCTCCACACCCTGGCAGTCTTCAGGAGAAGTGTCTTCACACCCCTCATTCATGGCATCCAGTAAGGACATCTGGTCATGTGGATGGTGGTCATAAACCTTCCACCTCCACGCAGAGAAAAACTCCTATGGGGTTTAGGAAGGGGGAGTATGGAGGCAGGAATAGTACTGACATCCTGGGATGTGCAGCAAACCAGTCTGTGACTGCAGCAGAGTGGTGGAATGCCACATTATCCCACACAACAATGAAGGTAGGGGAGTTTCTTGCCCCTCTCTCCTCCGCTGGCACAAGTCGATTATGCAGGTCATCCAGAAAATAAATGAGCCTCTCTGTATTGTAGGGGCCAATGAGTGGTATGTGACACAGCAAACCATCATTGGACAGTGCTGCACACATTGTGATGTTAGCTCCTTTCTGGCCTGGGACATCCACGGTTGCTCTCTGTCCAATCACATTTCTTCCCTTGTGGCGTGTTTTTGCCAGATTGAATCCGGCTTCATCCACAAAGATGAATGTATGCCCAGTTTGCCTGACTTCCATCTCCATTACTCTCTAAAATACAGTAAATCCACAGTTTTACAGTACTTTACATTATGCATAGCTGTGTATGTACCCTGTTTGGTTATTGAACAGACAACTTACCTGGACATATTGATACCGGAGTTCTTTCACACGTTCACTGTTTCATCCTTATTTTATGTTTCTCTACGACTCTGGCAATTGTCATTGTGCTGACCGTATTCACATTCCCAAAAGTGATATTGTCTGCCAGCACTCTGTCCCAAATTTCTAGCAGTTTTATTGTCAACAATGCAAATTTCCTGCGCATCTGATAATATTCTGCCTCTCCCTCCTGTGGGAGGCAACCCTTGGATCCTACTGAAAAACACAAAACAATCAATATATTTCAAAATGTCAGTACATGTAAAAATGTGAACATACTGTATCGTATTGTAATATGTAGTTCAATTATCATTGAAGGATGCACATCTCACCTGTTGTTTTGCAGGAAAATTCCTACTATTGATGCAACTATTGAATGCTGCAGATTTGGTTGCACCTTAAACCAGCCTCTCTCAGAGAGACCATGGTTTACAACATGGTCAATAATTGTGGCCCTTATCTCGTCAGACTACCGCTCTTGGTCTTCCTCTCCTTTGTCCTCCACGCATTCTCCCTCTCCCTGCCACTCTTCTTTCCCCACCAACCTGTCTTCCTTGATTCATGTTTCCGAACTAAATCATTCCGAAGCCATCCTCTTTTGTCTGTTTGGTAACGAAACTAAAAACAGGACACGTGGGTAGGCTTTCAGCTGAAATTGCCATCAGCTGTGTTTAGAATGATTAAATATTCTGCTGAGATGTTCTATATGTTTCAATCTGGTTACTGCAGAAATGCACGACATTTGCCCTCTTTCTGTTTTGAATGTGTTTTTAACAGTTTTGGAAACGGTGTGTTAGCATTTGAAAACGTGCTGCAAATATATAGTTTTGCAGGTGGTGGAGTATGAATGAGAAAAGAGTTCATGGATTTCAGAGAATGTGGTCATTGAATGCATTTTGTGTGAAAGCAATGAAAAATTATTCACAGATTGTACCACATACACTTCTGTTTCACTGACTGTGAAGAGTTTTGACAATGTGACTTCAGTTTTGACCAATGCATGTTAGCAAATTTTAAAAACTAAGAATTTTTCAAAAATTGTGATGAACAGTTAATGTCCAGATTAATGTCCAGAGTCCCTGCCTGTGACCATTTTCAGTCCAAACTACTTATCAATCAATTCCTAAAAGGCAAAAGCCTTTTATATCCTATTAGGGGGAAAGTTAACAGCTCAATGAAACATAACTCATTTGATAGATTGTTTCTACACATGTACAGCCTCTGCTATAGGCACTCAATGAAAAGCATAGTAAGGTAAGTCTGGTAAAAAATGATTTGCCTTGCGAGATGTAGGGACAGAGTACAACGCCCTGATTCATCAGACAATTCCTACCTGTCAAGACATGGGTGTTGACCCATCCAATCGAATGTAGCGATGCTTCACGTGCTTCAGGAACATCTCCTAGAATGTCCAGCATCATGGTGAACTGGCTGAAAAGCACCACTCTATCCCCCTGACAGAAGAACACAGTCACTGTGATTAATGACTACAGGACTGGAGGGATCAGAGAGAAATGTGGTTGACTGCATGTTAGAAGAGGAAAAGCCAAGGAAAGAGTGATTGTAATTGAGAGCAGGGAAGAGATGGAGTGTCTGACAAAGGTAGAGGAACGGGGAATAAAAGGGTGACTGGTTTTATGGGGGGGAGAAGAAACCCCCGGGGAGGGCGATGGAGAAGGCTATAGCTGGTTCATTACGGGTGAGGTATACTAGTGCATAATAAAGAAGCTGTCTCCATTTGTTCAACTTCCACTTTCACTGTAGCTTTCTTACCTTGTTTTTGAGAGGTCAGAAGCTGTGTGAGCAGACTGAGTTTTCCTGAGTCCAGGAGCATGTCTGTGTTCAGCTGATAGTCTTGTACGGACGGGTACTGCAGAGCCGGTGCAGCTCAAAGTCTGTCATGACGTCCATATCCTCCTTGATCAGCACTAGGTCTGCGTCACGGTGGGTCGGGTCAAGAGTCAAAGCAATTACAGACTGACCAAAACACACTGTAACACCCTTAGCTTCCAGAAGCCCCATCAACAGCAGTTGCTGTAGTGGTAACAGTAGACGAAACAGCAGTAGCTTTCATATTAGTGGTAGTGGAGGTAGAACTGCCAATAGCAGTTACAAACTCATTCAATAACTGTAATTCTCTTAAAACAGGTAAGTGTTCAGGTCTGACCTTGAGCATGAGTCGACTCATAGCAGTCAGTTTAGTAGTGGTAAAATGCTACCGGTGCAGCAGTGGATGATCGACCATCTTTTTCAACTGTTTTAATTTATTTCACCTTTATTTAACCAGGTAGGCTAGTTGAGAACAAGTTCTCATTTACAACTGCGACCTGGCCAAGATAAAGCAAAGCAGTGCGACACAAACAACAACACAGAGTTACACATGGAATAAACAAACATACAGTCAATAAAATACAATAGAAAAAGTCTATATACAGTGTGTGCAAATGAGGTAGGATAAGGGAGGTAAGGCAATGAATAGGCCATAGTGGCTAAATAATTACAATATAGCAATTAAACACTGGAGTGATACATGTGCAGAAGATGAGTGTATCATCCCATTGGTCAGTTCTCTCTCTGAGGACACATGGACACATGCTATGGTCTTAAATCAGTTAATCTGTGCATCTTAAAATTAAACTTGTTTTGCTTTTTAGTATTCCCTTATGTATATTATCACTTTTCAAATGACCAAGATACCTTTCTCTCATTATTCCTCTCCATAACATACTCTCTCCATTGGTGGATCCCTACAGCTTCTGTATCAAGGTGTTGTAGACCTGCTGCTTCTTGTCACTCATGGCACAGAATGTTGGTCATACACTACACAACTTCTAAAATCTTAACAACTTGGACATGCTCACATTTCCTGATTTCCTTGTCCCAAATGTTTCATTCCATCCATCCTCAACCCCAGGACGTGGATGCTCACAATACACAACGATTCCCTAGTTGATCCTGCCATGCTTTTCTCGGTTGTCGTAGGGGGGAAATGCTGACGTAAACAGTGAGCTGCTTTATTAGTGTGCAAATTCTCAGGTGCAGAAACATCAAAAAGAGACAGAGGTGCAGAATATGGACTTAATATGAAATTATCTTTTTGTTTTCTCTCATGGTAGGACACAGATCTTATATTGGTGGAGTTTGTTTTGCATGGCCTGGTGGCCCAGGTGGGTGGAGATTTCACTTAAGGACCATGGTCTAAAATGCGCAAATTCCACCCATCTCAAATCAAATCAAATTTTATTTGCCACATACACATGGTTAGCAGATGTTAATGCGAGTGTAGCGAAATGCTTGTGCTTCTAGTTCTGACAATGCAGTAATAACCAACGAGTAATCTAACCTAACAATTACACAACTACTACCTTATACACACAAGTGTAAAGGGATAAAGAATATGTACATAAAGATATATGAATAAGTGATGGTACAAAACGGCATAGGCAAGATGCAGTAGATGGTATCGAGTACAGTATATACATATGAGATGAGTAATGTAGGGTATGTAAACATAAAAGTGGCATAGTTTAAAGTGGCTAGTGATACATGTATTACATAAAGATGGCAAGATGCAGTAGATGATAGAGTACAGTATATACATATACATTATATTAAGTGGCATTGTTTAAAGTGGCAAGTGATACATTTTTTATCAATTCCCATCAATTTCCATTATTAAAGTGAGCTGGAGTTGAGTCAGTATGTTGGCAGCAGCCACTCAATGTTAGTGGTGGCTGTTTAACAGTCTGATGGCCTTGAGATAGAAGCTGTTTTTCAGTCTCTCGGTCCCTGCTTTGATGCACCTGTACTGACCTCGCCTTCTGGATGATAGCGGGGTGAACAGGCAGTGGCTCAGGTGGTTGTTGTCCTTGATGATCTTTATGGCCTTCCTGTGACATCGGGTGGTGTAGGTGTCCTGGAGGG
The DNA here is from genome assembly GCF_045679555.1 of Salvelinus alpinus. Classification (NCBI taxonomy): domain Eukaryota; kingdom Metazoa; phylum Chordata; class Actinopteri; order Salmoniformes; family Salmonidae; genus Salvelinus; species Salvelinus alpinus. The sequence goes on along the minus strand of NC_092103.1, from coordinate 16,759,186 downwards.
CAGGTAGTTTGCCCCCGGTGATGCGTTGTGCAGATCTCACTACCCTCTGGAGAGCCTTACGGTTGTGGGCGGAGCAGTTGCCGTACCAGGCGGTGATACAGCCCAACAGGATGCTCTCGATTGTGCATCTGTAGAAGTTTGTGAGTGCTTTTGGTGACAAGCCGAATTTCTTCAGCCTCCTGAGGTTGAAGAGGTGCTGCTGCCGCTTCTTCACAACGCTGTCTGTGTGGGTAGACCAATTCAGTTTGTCCGTGATGTGTACGCCGAGGAACTTAAAACTTACTACCCTCTCCACTACTGTCCCGTCGATGTGGATAGGGGGGTGCTCCCCCTGCTGTTTCCTGAAGTCCACAATCATCTCCTTTGTTTTGTTGACGTTGAGTGTGAGGTTGTTTTCCTGACACCACACTCCGAAGGCCCTCACCTCCTCCCTGTAGGCCGTCTCGTCGTTGTTGGTAATCAAGCCTACCACTGTAGTGTCGTCCGCAAAATTGATGATTGAGTTGGAGGCGTGCATGGCCACGCAGTCGTGGGTGAACAGGGAGTACAGGAGAGGGCTCAGAACGCACCCTTGTGGGGCCCCAGTGTTGAGGATCAGCGGGGTGGAGATGTTGTTACCTACCCTCACCACCTGGGGGCGGCCCGTCAGGAAGTCCAGTACCCAGTTGCACAGGGCGGGGTCGAGACCCAGGGTCTCGAGCTTGATGACGAGTTTGGAGGGTACTATGGTGATAAATGCTGAGCTATAGTCGATGAACAGCATTCTCACATAGGTATTCCTCTTGTCCAGATGGGTTAGGGCAGTGTGCAGTGTGGTTGCGGGGCACCGCGGGACATGTAAAACAAACTCACCCATTGAAAAGGAAGCAGCGTTCACTCCACAGCTCCACTAATCTGTCTTCCGTTACCTTGGTCCACATGGTGTGTGTTGTTGTTGATTTCCTCTTCGCCATCATTGTTTTGGTCATTGGCAGCAGTCTTTGCCCAATCGCGTCGTAGCAGTGCTCATTCCACAAGCTGCACAACCCAAATTTCTGACATGTGAGAAAACTATCAGGACATCCGACAGGGGTCTGGAGAACGGAACAGCCATCATCATGGCGTCCTTGACCCGCTCGAACTATGCGAGTCCAGACGTACTGATCCTAGCCCAAGTTCATAGGATTTCACACTGATCATGAACATTCATATAGTGTGCATCATACGATATCACAGTCCCAAATCATGCCATAACCATATCAGGTAATGAGTTTAGACCAAGCCGGTCCTTACCTCACTCTTGACACGTCTGAGGATGAAGGGTTTCATGATAAGTTTGGCATAAGCGATCCTCTCCATCTCAAAGCTGCTCTGCTCCTCTGTAGATTTCTGACAGGAAATAAAGATTGTTGGATGAGTCAAACTTGCTGCGTATTAAGCTGAATATTTTGGAGTGATCCCATAGCATGTGTTCTCGCCTCACCATGACAAACATGTTGGCAAGCTGTGCAGTGCTGCTGGAGAACATATTGGGCATGATGAAGTTGAGCAGTGACATGAGCTCCAGGAGGTTGTTCTGCACTGGGGTCCACGTCAGCAGCAGATGCTACTTGGCCTGAGATCAAATCAAAATCAAATCTGATTAGACTTATATCGTGCATACCACACAGCATTTTACAAAAGGTGTCAGAATACACTGCAGTGAAAAGGAAGACAGTGGGGTGACTCACAGGAGATAAACAAGACATTGTTCAGGCAGGAAGAGGAACTGTTTAGAGGCTAAGGTAAACACCATTAAAATGATGGGCCTCCCGAGTGGTGCAGCGGTCTAAGACACTGCAACGCAGTGCTAAAGGCGTCACTACAGACCCGGGTTTGATCACAGGCGGTGTCGCGGATATGGAAGGCAGACGGGAGGAGATGAGATCAGGTGGGAGTCGGACCATTCTAGACAATGAGAAGGCAGATACGCATGTGAACAAGAGGCCATACAGATAGATAGATATGACTCATCTTTGTATCTGTGCCATTATAGCATCTGTGACAGCATGGGCACACTAATAAAGCAGCTCACTGTTTACGTCAGCATCCCCCCCCCCCCCCCTACGACAACCGAGAAAAGCATGGCAGGATCAACTAGGGAATCATTGTGTATTGTGAGCATCCACGTCCTGGGGTTGAGGATGGACGGAATGAAACATTTGGGACAAGGAAATCAGGAAATGTGAGCACGTCCAAGTTGTTAAGATTTTAGAAGTTGAGGCTATCTCCATTTTAAAATAGTACATTTCCTTCTTCTTCATTGGCTGATTGCTCCCAACTCATAGGAATCCCCACCCAGTTGACTATTTTAAAATGGTGGAAAACCTCAATGCCAAAACATATTATATCTCTCTCTCTCATCAGTGCATTCGTAACAACCTAACCATTATGAAACGTCTATTCAATCAAATAAGCCTCACGTAGCAAATTAGCAATTCAATGTTTTGTTGACCAATTTCGACACTCTCTCATTGACCCCCATTCAAAAATTCCTCGCTTTGTGGGTTTATTTTCATGGAGAGATTTTGGGCATTGTAAAACCTATCACTTCGCCTCTTCCTCTCTGCTGTTTCAACCAAGGTGACCAATGAAAGCCGTCCCTCCCCCGGTGCCTCCAGCAATGTACTGATGTTGATGGCCAAGAGGTGGCGGTAGAGCAGCGAAGCTCATGTTCTTCAGCTCATGCTCGGCGTTCTGAGCTTTCGGGACAGGCTGCGGTCATTGCCGATAGTCAGAGCGTAGCTGGCAGCAGACACACAGCAGCTCAAGGAGCCACACAAGGTTCCCACAAGTAGTCTGTGAGGCATGGCAACCACTTGACTACCATGAATAATGAATGAGTCACAGGTTCAGCTTACAAAGACCTTTTCAGGTTCAGTCAAACGCTGAATATATTATCATTATTGGAGTGTTAGCAGAAGCCTGGCTGGGGTGACTTACACGGCTGATGGTTTTACAAGATCTCCACTAATTCCCCTGGATATTTCCAGAGGCACTTAGGCTAAGTGTCTCGCTCAGAAGACACACAGCAGTTAGCTAACACAGTAGGATGTGAACCTGTAGTCTACTAGACTCGAGTTTACTTCTGTGTATAGTCATTCTTGCATAACCATCATTCTTCGATTTTGGACTTACGGGAAATTATTATGTTGTAGTCGACCCATTTGTGGAGAATATCATATCGAAGGAACCTGCGATCCTCCACAGACCCTAAACACACACACAATATAAATAGGACAATCTAAACTGAATCTATATTTGGTAATCCTTTCACTTCTGGTGACTTAAACCAACAGGTTGAAATCTGTATAATCAAATCAATGTTAAGCCTTAACCATGATGGCTACAGTATGATGTGTCCCACCATTCAGAATGAACAGATGAGTCACTCACCATAGTACACCAGAGAAGCAAAGTCTGTTAAAAACGAGGACTGGCACAATTACCATATAACCGACGATTATGGATGAAGAACGAACTAATAGCTGATTGAAGACGGGACAGCCGGGCATTCGTGCAGTTGACTCTGTTTCCATGGTAACGTGGAATCTTTACAATGTGACGTAACTTTGTTGTTCCTTGCTTTAACAAGAAAACAGAAAAGAGATGGCCTGGATGGTCTTCCCCCAAACCCTGCCAACAGAAGACAGGTGGTGGTTCATTACAAACACTGATTTACAGAGACTGGATTGGCACAACAAAGAGAGCCCCGCTTCCCAATCACATTAACACAGGATTTCATCTGTTGTCATGCCATGTGTGCCGAGTCTCAGAGGAGCTGAAATAAACTGTTGGAGACTGGTCAGGAATAACAACTCACCATTTCATCAGTAAGGATTCCACTCAGGTTGTTCTGGTATAGCAGAGTCAGCCAATTTTGACCAATTAGCTGATAAGGCTTCAACTGGAACCTGGAGAGGTCAAAGTAACAGAAGGATGTGTGTGTGCGTTCAAAACTGCCTATGTACATCAAATCAAATCAAATCGTATTGGTCACATACACGTGTTTAGCGTGTTATTGAGGGTGTAGCGAAATGCTGGTGTTTCTAGCTCCAACAGTATATCTAACAATTTCACAACATATACCCGATACACACAAATCTAAGTAAAGGAATGGAAGTAAGAATAGTTATTTCCGGCAGTATGTAATAACACAAAAAATGTTCTGGGCTAACAATGTAAGGAATAATACAGAGGGCGCCATTATCAATTATTTACATGTATTAGATTGTGTTTGTCTACGAAAATCATTCTACATAAATATCTGAATGTGTATGTCAGTGAGATGAGTATAAAAACAGCAGCTAAACCCACTTGCTGTTGAGGATCTCAGGCTGTTTCTGGAAGCCCTTGTCCCTCTCCACCACTTGAGTCACGTCCTGCATCATCTTGTTGGTGATGTTCTCACACTTGGTCAAGAGGCTGCGCGCCACGTCCTGTTCCCTCAGGACCACACAACAGCCCTGCACCAGGTCAGTGGAGAGGCCGTTCCCTCTGTCGAGAACAGCCACCTGAGGGTATACACACACTTTAGACCAATTAGCTAGTAAGGCTTCAACTGTAACTTGGAGAGGTCATAGTAACATAGGGAATTCAGTAATGTATCACGATGAAAAGAAAACTGTGTGTGGGTTCATACAGGTTTTTTGTGCCACTCACCAGATTCTCCCACTCGTTAAATGGGCGCAGCTCGACAATCCTCCGGGCCTTCTTCACAGAGCAGCCAGAGATGAGAGACAGCTCAACCGGCGATGCCTCCTGGAAAACCAGAGGATCTGTCCCTTCACATTAGACCCTGTTCCAACCTCCTGATCTGAACCTGAGGCATCCAAGTTCCATCTCCATGCCCTCAGCAGACACATCAAAGTCATCACTGGCCTTGTCCTCAGAGCTGGTGCCTGGATCTGGAATCACCTTCCTCCTTTTGTCTGCTCCTTCGGTCAGCCTATTGAAGGTCTTAATTATGCTCCCATTGGTAGGCTTGTGAGGTAGTGATGGGGGATGACCAGGGGGTTTGGCTGCTTGGGCTGCCTGGCATGCTGAGGTTTAGGGGGGAAAACTAGCTGATGATGATGCCTGGGTGTCCTCTTGACTGGACCTCTCTAAGAAAGGAAAAATAATCAGTCTACAGGACCTGGGAGGGAATTTGGGCTACCTATTGCCTCAAATACTTTTTCTCAAATAAATAAAATTGATGCTATTCTTTTAACACAGGAAACTATAGGGCTACAAGACGGCAAAGGATTTAACTAGTTACCTAAAATAATGTAAATGTTTTTGTTTTGTATAAACAGACACACACACATGCAACATGAAACACAAAACTCTCACCCGCCTCTGAAAACTTGCACAGTGCTTATAGGATTTCCTCAAAATGTCAACCATGCTCCAGAAGCGGTTCTCTAAGCTCTTGTGTGCTTGCAAGATAAGACAAATAGATACAGTTGTAAACCAAAACCACACATTTTTTGTCAAAATAATTATTAATATGCAGCTCCCACATTTCAAACAATTTTGGTTCACATTTGCCAACATTTAGGGCATTGATGAATGTGTTGTGGAACTGCAGTGACAGAGAACACAGGCACTGTAGAGAGGGATTCTACAGCCTTAGTCTGTAGAACGAGGAACTTAGTCTGCAGCTCTTCCAGCTGGGCTCTGGACCCTCGTCCTCAGAAACATCTGTTCGGTTGGACAAAAACACACTGGCGCGTGAAGTCCGAAGGCAGACAGGCCAATAAGAGTGTGAGCTCCTCCCCACGCAAGCCTACCCCTCTGTACTGGAGATGACAAATAACAAATGAACAAGCAAGGTGGCAGTATATCATCTTGGTCAGGGAAATAAACTGCTAACCTCAAGGTCAAAACTCCAGGTGGGGCACAGGGCTCTTGTGCCCTTGAGCGCAGCACTTTAGCCAAATTACTTCAGTAAATCTCTAGCTCAACACAGATGACTCACACGTCAGGTGTAAACTGAGTATGCACCCTCACCCTGGTTTGGGGGTGTCATGGAGGCTGGAGGAGGTATTGGACTGCAGTCAGGTGGACTCTAGGACCGGGACGATACCAGTATTGCAATATTTTTTCAAACGCACAAATGTGTCACTGGATGACAACATGAGTGTTTCCAGCATTAGGGCTGTTTTCCTAAAGAAGTTAAATCTGCTTTGTGTTTTGTTTCCTTGCCTCGATACTAACAAGTATTGCGATACCGGTATTGTCCCGGCCCTAGTGGACTCACAACTAAATCTTCCTGGAGGGCTGGTTTCTTGCTGGAGTTGGATGCCCCACTCTCCTGGGAGCTGTTACACACCTCTAGTCTCCTCTTACGGGCTCGGTCTAAAACAGGACATTAAGGGGGGCATATTAACACACCATGAACATCACCACACTGTCTCTAGTTTGTGTTGCTGGGAATAGAAACCCCAGAGATGAATTGCACTTAATTGCACTTATCTCAGTTAAACATATCTTTCATGTTCACGTTTCACTAACTCATTGAATTCCATGTCACAGAGCAGGCCACAGAACATGACACAGCAGATCCCATCCTATTCCATAGTATTGATTTTTTTTAAACATGAGAGCTTTGGTAAAATTGTCCTCAAAATCTTGAATAGTGTGTGTACAGTATGTGTGTAATGTGTTTGGCATCAGATCCCCCTAATCACTTGTACATGCCTTGTGTTGAAGGTATGCTGCAGATAAGAGGGCTGATTTCCTCTGCCCTGTGTAAACCTAGAGTGGTGAGGTCTGATCTACAGTATTTAGATGAGTTTGGTGACTAACTTACCTCCCAACAACATCATGGATGACCCAGATATCTCCTCATCTGATTCAGAGTCTAGTACCACACTGTTCATGCCTCTCATTGAGCCAGGCCCTGGGGGACATTTGGTCTCTGAGGTCTCCAGGACAACAGTCTCTGCAAGTGAAAAATGTCAAAGAAAAAGACTCAACACACAAGTGCCTATTGTGAGAGCATGTTGACTGTTTTGGATAATGCCTTATTTTGCTATATATTTGGTGTGGTCAGAGTTTATGTAAGGGTTACATTTTTCCAAACGTGTCTTGGTTTACATCCCAGTAAGTGTCAATACTGGGTCTGGTATCAGGCACTACAGGGACCACCCTTTCCAACCCCAAAATATAACTTTCTTCGATAAGTGTTACGTCTATGTCAGGGTTTCCCAAATGCGGTCCTGGAGCCTCCACTGGATGCAAGTTTAGTTTTTTTGCCCTAGTACTACACAGCTGACTTAAATAACCAACTCATCATCAAGCTTTGATTATTTGAATCAGCTGTGTAGTGCTAGGGCAAATACACCAACGTGTTGTTCGCGCTAAACAAGCAATATCGTGAAATCAAACAAGCCGGCAAACATGACCGTTCGTTGTCAGCAAGAATCACAACCTACCTAGCTAATGGATCTTTCACCAGACAGGATTTCAAACGTTGTTATTTTGTTTTAGATTGATGCTGATTAACTAACGTTAGCTACCTAGCTTGCATTCCGTACATTGAGATAGAGATTACCCTGCTAATGTCGACACTAACTACTGTACGTGAATTAGTCTACCTCTGACCTACAATAGTAAGATAGCTAGCTACATCCTTGCCATCAGGCGTCCTCTTTACTGATTACATACACATATGTAGAACGCTTAGTTACATTAATTGCAGATAGCTAGCTACAACTTTGTTTCCGCTGAATTACAAAAACAGCACGTGGTCAGACAGACCAGCCAATCAGAGACAAGTGCGCATTGCGATCTCGTGCAAAAAAAATCACAATTTAAAGGGATAACACTCAGTAGGTGACACATGAATTACATTTTATTGAGCACCTTGGACAGCTCCAATAATTTCAAAGATTTGGAGTCACTGGTGCATAGGTGCTTTTTCTAAACTGGAGAATGATCCCTATAATAGTCTATTTTAACCACATAGCCTAAACAGGCTGTCAGAATTCAGATCATTCGGGATTCAGAAAATACAAGATACAGTTTGAGAGAACAATGATGTTGGATGTTTCAAACATACACATACACATTCTATAATAATGTGTGGTTGCAGCAGTACCCAATACGTGTGGATGATTGGGTTCAGGCTTTGCTTTATGGCTCCCCAGATGCTCAATTTCGAGCAGTTGCCTATATTTCCTCCAGGTGACATAACTCCTCCACTCCATTAATAACACCGCTACCAGCGAACACATCAATCTGAGGATTGAGACGGCTGCCCCCAGTCTGGCTGGAATGCAAGTCACATGCTCTGTGAATGTAACCAAGATTAACAGGCACAGACCATGTGAATGAAATTGCTATCTCCAACATCTTGAGTGGCTCAATCAGCACATCAGCTACGCATTGGCTACTATCGATTGATAAAATAATAAAACATGGTTTTGAGCAATACAAGGAAGAGTAACTGCTGCTGTAATTGTAACTAATCTGGACTAAGCAACTAGTCAACCATTTCACTTTCAATGTACAAGAGTAGGCTACAATATTAGCCATAGTAACCTACACTTGATCAATTGAGAGGTTTGGTTGATGAAACACCCCACTGGGCAAAAGAATGGTTGAATCAGCATTGGTTCCACGTCATTTCAACAAAACAAATATATGTGATGACTTGAATCAAGTGAAAACTGATTGGATTTGCAAAAAGTCATCGATGTAAGGGAATTTCTTATTTTTTCACTCAACTTTTAACCTAAATCCAATAACATGGTGAAATGTTTTGTTGATTTCACGTTGAATTCACGTTCGTCGACAACTCAACCAAATGTAAATCAAAACGAGGCTTGTGCTTATCATATCCAAGGGGTGAGGATACATTTCTGGGCTCCCAAGTGCAAGTCTTGGCAGCAGTTGATTTTTTCGTAGATAATGAGAGAGATAATAACACAATGTAGCATTTAATTCGCTAAAAACACATACTGATATGTTTTTCCAATGGTGCTGACGTTGCACATTTACCATCACCATTTGTATCTATAACGCGCTTTCGACGACGGTAGCCAGTGCGGCAGCCAGTGAGCCCATTCAAACGTACCACCGCCAAAAAGACTTGGTGGCCTATCTGTATCAGTATTCTAAACTACATGAAATGGACAAAACATGTTTTCATTATTATTATCTCTTACATTCGATACCAGCCTAAAGTAGTGCATGCTGATAAAAGGCATAGCAGATTTTTGATCAGAAGAATATTGGATGATGGGAAAACTCCTGAACAAGATATGCTATATTTTAGGCTATGTGTTTGTATTGCTTTACATTACGTTCGTTGTTATTTAATGACTGCAATGGATATAAGAGTGCATTTTCAATGTAATCCACGTTTTTATTTACATAGATGTACACTCTTATAAATTGCTAAGGCAAAACATCACACAATATGAGTTGATTTTGCACGTTTGATTTTGTGTAAACGGTAGGCTACCCCACTGGTATTTTACAGTGAACATCAGAGTGAACATCATTGAGAGCTCCCATGTATAGCAGTACGCCTAGGTTATGAGCATATGTAATATGCCCTCAATGATTTTCCCCCTTATCTTGATGTTCATACTTGAACAGTCTCACCTGTAAGACATTGTTTTTCTCTACTGACATGCTACTTTCCTTGAATGAATATTCGAAAAAATGTTGCAACCTTTTCAATGACGTCAAGACGGTTGTTTTGGTCCTGTCTATCCAATTGGAGCCATCACTTACATTCTACAGGAGCCGACATGGGTCTAATCTTGCTCCGTAGCTGTCCTCCAGGACATACCACAACGCCCTTCGGCGGGTGTATGGTGGTACCCGACTGCTGCTTTAAACAGCAGCACTGACATGGAAACCCCTTTGCAGTTGCAGAACGATTTCCTTCAAGAGCAGCAGTTCCAGCATCGCTGTAAGTACCAGCACTACTGCGGACGAGAGGAACGGCTCACGAAGGAGCGCAACCAATGCTGCACCTGTAATAACTGTACATGTGATGCAAGAAAAAGCCTAGTTTTTCGCGGGACGTCGCCGAACACTCAAGGAACTTTAAGGACGCCATCCGTAACCTATTCGAGGCAAGGTTCTCAGTTTAGCGTCTGTGAGTTCACGCCCTCCAGTCATGGTAGTTCATCCAGACATCATTACCATCAGCAGTGCCACAATCGGCAGTGGGGCAGCCCGAGCAGCAGCCACAGAGACAGTAACTCGTATAACGAAATAGCCATGAGTAGCTGCAGATACAACGGCGGCGTTATGCGACCGCTGAGCAACTTGAGCTCGTCCCGCAGAAACCTACACGAGTTTGATTCCGAATCCCAGCCTTTACAACCAATCTCTACCGCAGATGCGTCGGACACCCTAGCCTCTAAACCGGAGAACAATTCCACCACCCTAATGCCTTACGCATCGGGAGACGGAGGGGGTGGATGTAACAACAGTGGCAGCAAATCGGGTAAAAAGAAGAACCAGAACATTGGGCAAAAGCTTGGACATAGAAGGGCCTTGTTTGAGAAAAGGAAGCGTCTCAGCGACTATGCTTTGATCTTTGGGATGTTTGGGATCGTAGTTATGGTTATAGAGACTGAACTCTCATGGGGAGCCTATGGAAAGGTGCGTAACTCAAACCCGGTAGGCTGCAGGTCCATCTTGGTCAGAAGGATTCATTGACTGGCATGTCGAGTTTACCAGGAAAAACCGCAAGTTTAATTTTAAAGGGATTTAAACCAGTAGTAGCATAGTCGACTTGTTTTCTTTACACATAAAATATTTAGACAGTGAAGACTTAACCCATAAACCATCTGATCAGCCATAACTTGCATGGCTGGTCTCTCTCTTGCAACCTGGTCTCATAGACTAGACACAAAAATTGGTATGATATGTTACGTTTGGTGTGTTTACATAAGACAGACGGTTACATAGGGTGATCGGTCAGGGTGAATGGGTGGGCATATAAAGCGAACCTCTAGCAAACGAAAGGTTGTGAGTTTGAATCACATCACGGACAACTTTAGCTAATTAGCAACTTTTCAACTACTTGCTACTTTGCAACTACTTAGCTTGCTAGCTAACCCTAACCTTAACCCTAGTATCTAACTCCTAAACTTAACCCTCAACCATAGCCTAGCTAACGTTAATCAACTAGCTAACGTTAGCCACCTAGCCACCTAACTAGAATTCGTAACATATCATACGTTTTTCAAATTCGTAATATATTGTACATTTACAAGTTCGAAACATTGTCATATTGCAAATTTGTAACATATTGTGCATTTGGAAAATGTGTAACATAATGTATGTTTTGCAATTTCGTAACATATTGTAACGACCCTGGGTTTATAAGAAATCGACTCTGCCGGACGAGCATGCTTTTGCGGCACAGTCGATAGCGCGCCGCACCTCGGGCTAGAAGGTCGAGGGTTCGAGACCTGCTCCCTGCCTGTTTCATTACAATATAATACGAATTGTAATTCTTAACATATCATATGAAATGAGTGATGTACATCCACAAATGAATACATACCATACGAAACGTAACATATCATACTAAATGGAGAGTCTCGGGTTTACATACCGAATAATACAAAATGCTTTGAGACCAGGTTACTCTTTGAGCCAAGTGGGTTTACAAACTCCATTGATATAGTGACACATGATCTCTCAAGCATTAAAGGGATGTCCTCTGTTGGCTTTAAAGGAAAACTCCACTAAAAAACTATCTTTTGGTATTTTTTTCATTAGTCCACTGTTGATACAGTCCCAAAATGTTTTGCATGTCAGCATTCACGTTTTGAAGATATAGAACTAAAGGAAGTGTTACAGTATGATGTGCTAGGCTTTACTAATATACTGTAGCCTTGTACTATATTGAACTAGCTATGTGCAAATCCAATATGTAGGCCTATCTTACAGGAGTTTCCTGAAATGTTAATGATTCAATATATAATAGTATATTTCTATTTTGTAAGATACTGTTTGTTACATGAATAGATGTGTTGTTGCATTACTATTGTTATTTTTCTCTTTACAGGAGTCATTGTATTCATTAGCTCTAAAATGCCTGATAAGCCTTTCTACAATCATTCTTCTTGGTCTGATTATCATATACCACGCAAGGGAGATTCAGGTAACATGGTTATTCTTCATGTCATTGTCGTTCACATCCCTTGAGAGTTTAGCTGTGGTTATAATAGTGTCATAATAGTGTTATTACACATTTGCTATCCAAGTGTACCATGCTGTCAAAGTGCACAGTAAGAAAAAGTATGAAAATCTATGCACTCGCTACTGTCATTCCTTGCTCTGGATAAGGGCATCTGCTAAATGACTAAAACATTTCTTATCAGTATGAGTGTGAGTTTGCAGAATAATTGTATCCAAGACATCAAAACCAAATCAAATTTTATTGGTCATGTACACATATTTTGTAGATGTTATCGCAGGTTGAGCTAAATGCTTATGTTTCTAGCTCCAACATTGATGCGATAAATCCATTTCACTGACTTCACTGAGTGAAATTACTCTGAAATGAAATTGATTATTTCCAAATTAAGTACATTTCCTCTTTAGCGGGTGACATGATCTAATTATGTGGCATTGAAAACTTAAACTGACTTATAAATACCTTAATGACATGAGTTGCTTTATCATCACCAAAACACTATTGCTCCAGGTTTTTCTTATCATTGGAGACTTTGTGAACAAATAGCTTCAAAAAATGAATTTCTATGTTGCTCTAATGGAATGTCATTCCTTGCCCACTCTGATGGTTTATTCTTATCTAATCTGGAGAGTTTAGCTTTAAGAAGTTGTCTACTTCAGTCTGTTATAATTTCTATTTCATTTGTAGTCTTTTAGGTATTTGTGATTTCAACAATAATTGATAACATATTAAAACACCCTAACAAGAAAGGTATTAAAACATATGAACATATGTTTCAACATATTAAAACACCCAATGAGAAAGATAATCTTATTTATTGGAGAATACTTATTCTAATTTGTTTGAGAATCAGTGGGTAGAATAGGAGCAGCAGCCAAATCAATATTTTACTATGATAGTGGCTGGCACTTGCATCTCAAGATTGGCTCCTGCATCTTCCAAACCTTCAGGGGTTAACTGGTCTGGATTGTCAGCTTCATTGAACGGTTCGAGCACTTGGACAAACTCAATTTTATGACCTTGCGTCAGAGCGTTGTTGCATTACTTAATGTTCTTTCTTCCTGCAATTCAGCACTTATGTCTCTCTTGGTTGTAGAACCACTTAATTAAAATAATGAATGGTGCACCCTCAATTGTGTGGCTTGTCGAGAGGTGGACATATATTACGGTATTGTCAGGAACCTATTACGTTGCTCCACCTGAGTAAAATTGACCAGAGAAGAAATACATTTGCCTATGCCAAGCATTTTTTTTACCATGCTGAGGCTGCATAAAAACACTCTTCTTATGCAGTCTCCTTTCTTTGAAACAGCGAGAAAACATGAAGGCTATTTACATTCTTTTCAAACACCATTGTAAAACAAAGTAGATTAACCTCATGTAGCGATAAAGATTATGTGCAAGGAAAATCCTGCCATTATCAAATTAATATTACTTGTGTCAAGTCCATGAAATAATCATACTTTTCCTCATGACTATATTTGGGTTCAATTTTGGAGTAGAATTCATTTGGTTTAGCTTGAGGGATACAGTGTGTGAATAGGCCACTAGTTCATTATCTTTTGTATTGTTGAATTACAGTGGTCTGTATTCATTAGCCTCTTTGTTATATTTAGGGCTTACAAGCCCCAGAGGGATATCAATCATTGAAACAGCTCAACAGTAAAATGTGTCTCCTTTTCAAATGGCCTACTGTAAAAATATCAAATTGCATACTGTAAAGTTTTCAAATGGCCTAGTGTAAAGTTTTCTTTGCAAGGGATGATAGAAACACATACTGATCAATACCATATTTTGATACATAACAAAACCATTTACATTTCCTCAGCAAAGGTTCTCTATTGCTGTTTACATAATAGAATGCAGTGTAAGCTTCCAAGAGGGTATCATTTCCAGGGTTCTCACTTAGGTTTCAGCCCTTAGGTTTCAGCCCTTAGGTTTCAGCCCTTAGGTTTCAGCCCTTAGGTTTCAGCCCTTAGGTTTCAGCCCTTTGGTTTCAGCCCTTAGGTTTCAGCCCTTTGGTTTCAGCCCTTTGGTTTCAGCCCTTAGGTTTCAGTCCTTTGGTTTCAGCCCTTTGGTTTCAGCCCTTAGGTTTCAGCCCTTAGGTTTCAGCCCTTAGGTTTCAGCCCTTTGGTTTCAGCCCTTTGGTTTCAGCCCTTTGGTTTCAGCCCTTTGGTTTCAGCCCTTTGGTTTCAGCCCTTGGGTTTCAGCCCTTGGGTTTCAGCCCTTAGGTTTCAGCCCTTTGGTTTCAGCCCTTTGGTTTCAGCCCTTAGGTTTCAGCCCTTTGGTTTCAGCCCTTAGGTTTCAGCCCTTAGGTTTCAGCCCTTTGGTTTCAGCCCTTTGTGTTTCTGTTTTTTAATAAACATACTGTACATGTCATAAACTAGACTTCCTTGAGTCAACCAATTTGCTGACAATATCAAAGGGAATGGAGTATTTTGAATGACTATTAAGACGATAGAAAAAGCACAAATACGCTGAGGGGTTGTTATTAGAAATATCAGATTGATATGTTTTATGGCTTACATTCAGTTATTCGATTTTCATATCCTCCACAGTCTTATTCAGACTGGTATATGACTCAATATAGCAATTCTCACCTTGATTAGTGACACTCACTTAAATTCCATATCTGCTGTTATTGCTGTTTGCAGCTACAGTGGGGAGAACAAGTATTTGATACACTGCCGATTTTGAAGGTTTTCCTACTTACAAAGCATGTAGAGGTCTGTAATTTTTATCATAGGTACACTTCAACTGTGAGAGACGGAATCTAAAACAAAAATCCAGAAAATCACATTGTATGATTTTTAAGTAATTCATTTGCATTTTATTGCGTGACATAAGTATTTGATACATCAGAAAAGCAGAACTTAATATTTGGTACAGAAACCTTTGTTTGCAATTACAAAGATCATACGTTTCCTGTAGTTATTGACCAGGTTTGCACACACTGCAGCAGGGATTTTGGCCCACTCCTCCATACATACCTTCTCCAGATCCTTCAGGTTTCGGGGCTGTCGCTGGGCAATACGGACGTTCAGCTCCCTCCAAAGATTTTCTATTGGGTTCAGGTCTGGAGACTGGCTAGGCCACTCCAGGACCTTGAGATGCTTCTTACGGAGCCACTCCTTAGTTTCCCTGGCTGTGTGTTTCGGGTCGTTGTCATGCTGGAAGATCCAGCCACGACCCATCTTCAATGCTCTTACTGAGGGAAGGAGGTTTTTGGCCAAGATCTCGCGATACATGGCCCCATCCATCCTCCCCTCAATACGGTGCAGTCGTCCTGTCCCCTTTGCAGAAAAGCATCCCCAAAGAATTATGTTTCCACCTCCATGCTTCACGGTTGGGAGGGTGTTCTTGGGGTTGTACTCAACCTTCTTCTTCCTCCAAACACGGCGAGTGGAGTTTAGACCAAAAAGCTCTATTTTTGTCTCATCAGACCACATGACCTTCTCCCATTCCTCCTCTGGATCATCCAGATGGTCATTGGCAAACTTCAGACGGGCCTGGACATGCGCTGGCTTGAGTAGGGGGACCTTGCGTGCGCTGCAGGATTTCAATCCATGACAGCGTAGTGTGTTACTAATGGTTTTCTTTGAGACTGTGGTCCCAGCTCTCTTCATGTCATTGACCAGGGCCTGCCGTGTAGTTCTGGGCTGATCCCTCACCTTCCTTATGATCATTGATGCCCCACGAGGTGAGATCTTGCATGGAGCCCCAGACCGAGGGTGATTGACCGTCATCTTGAACATCTTCCATTTTCTAATAATTGCGCCAACAGTTGTTGCCTTCTCACCAAGCTGCTTGCCTATTGTCCTGTAGCCCATCCCAGCCTTGTGCAGGTCTACAATTTTATCCCTGATGTCCTTACACAGCTCTCTGGTCTTGGCCATTGTGGAGAGATTGGAGTCTGTTTGATTGAGTGTGTGTACAGGTGTCTTTTATACAGGTAACAAGTTCAAACAGGTGCAGTTAATACAGGTAATGAGTGGAGAACAGGAGGGCTTCTAAAAGAAAAACTAACAGGTCTGTGAGAGCCGGAATTCTTACTGGTTGGTAGGTGATCAAATACTTATGTCACGCAATAAAATGCAAATTAATTACTTAAAAATCATACAATGTGATTTTCTGGATTTTTGTTTTAGATTCCGTCTCTCACAGTTGAAGTGTACCTATGATAAAAATTACAGACCTCTACATGCTTTGTAAGTAGGAAAACCTTCAAAATCGGCAGTGTATCAAATACTTGTTCTCCCCACTGTATATTATTACTCAATACTCTCCTTAGTCAGTTGATTGTGACCCCACTCAATGGCACTTTTATTGCTACTTGCAGCTGTATCAGTAGTTGTAGTATTGGTATATATCTCTACCTAGGGAATCCTCTAACCAGGATTTCTGGAAAACCAAAGAATTTATTGAAAGTTCCCAGAATTTTCCAACCTTATCTCTACCACAGAGCGTGCACCCTATCCTGTCCTCTCAATATTGGCTGTTTTCCATCCTCATTGAGATATATTATACATGCACATCCATCTGTACTCACAGATGCCTGTCAAATATATATGCATAGTTCAGACTGAAGAGAGGTGCCCACACTCTGCTCTAGCTCCTTTGAAGTGATTTACTTATCCAAACTGTACAAACAGGGAAGATTTGACTTCTACACTTTTTTTGGCTGGTTAGACAGTATAGGGACACACCTCTTGATTTTAGTTTCTGTCCTCATAGTGCTGGAAATATCCTTAGGTCAATTAAGCCCTTTATCTACTTCCCCAGAGTCAGATGCACTAATAGATACTATTTTTATGTCTCTGCCTCCAGTATGCTATGAAGAAAATTAGAGGTAGTTTTGCGAACCAATGCTAAATAGCGTAGCGCAATGAATGGAAGTCTATGGTATCTACTAGCGTGCTAGCAGTTACCATAGACTTCCAGTCATTGCGTTGAGTTCATCTGACTCTGGGGAAGCAGATAAAGGGCTTCATTGCCAAAGTCCTGAAGTATCCCTTTAAGATGGCAGTGATCAGTGACATGGTGCATTAGTAGGATTTCTCTCCATCTTCCTTGTGTGATGTCTCAAAGTTCAGAGACCCTCAAGACTCCTCTCTCCAATTAGAAGCCATATATAATGTGTGACCCCAAACTTTGAATGGTAGTGTAGATGCAATGGTCGAGAGAAATTTGAGTGATCAATTTCATTGACAGACATTGACACATTCAATACCTTGCACACTCTTGCCTGCATCTAGCTAAGTGTAATCATTAGTCCAACAGTTGCAAACGGGAGTTTCTATTGGACAAATTCAGGTACGTTTGCTTCCGTTGAAGATTTTTTTTTAAACAAAATCGGCAGAATGAATACACCCCTGATCATACCTAAACGCAGTTCACTTTCATAGCAGTCACATACAAACAGTATGATCCCTTTTATCGTTGTATAATTCCTTCTTGCATTTACGAGCTCTCCCCCGCTCACCTTTTCCCTTCGCTTGTGGACTTCATATCATAACCGCTAACCGCTACACACAGCCTACATCGTTGTCACCATATTAGCTAACATCATAGCTACTAACGTTAGAACTAGCACGTTAGTAAACCTGCTACAATCATGCAGTACAGTGTAGAGTCTGCAAGCAGTTACACCGGCGGGCCCCGGTGGCAATAAGTTAATAAAACCAAAAGCTTACCTTGACTTGGAAGAGTTCCATTGTTGGATAGCCGTAGCCAGCTAGCTAACATAGCATCCCTCTCTGTTTGAGCCGGGTGTTTGAGTACGCTAAACTAACAAGCTGTATTCGCTAGGAAAGTAAGTGAAAGTGAAAAGAAATATTACCAATGAAATATAGCTATCTCTCTCTCTCTCGCTCTCTCGCGCTCTCTCTCGCTCTCTCGCGCTCTCTCTCGCTCTCTCGCGCTCTCTTGCTTCTCCTTCATTTCTGAATAAATTAATTTGTTAAAAACTGTTCAACTATTGTCTTTCTCTCTCTTTGAGTCAACTACTCATCACATTTTATGCAGTGCAGTGCTAGCTAGCTGTAGCTTATGTTTTCAGTACTAGATTCATTCTCTGATCCTTTGATTGGGTGGACAACTTGTCAATTCATGCTGCAAGAGCTCTGATAGGTTGGAGGACGTTCTCTGGAAGTTGTCATAATTACTGAGTAAGGCTATGGAAGGGGTTGAGAACCACAAGCCTCCTAGGTTTTGTATTGAAGTCAATGTACCCAGCCTTGTCTAGCTTAGTTTGTCCTGGATGGTGTGTGTTTGTGCTGTGTGTGTGTATATTAAAGACGCCGTGGTGTAACTG
Source organism: Salvelinus alpinus (assembly GCF_045679555.1). Lineage (NCBI taxonomy): Eukaryota > Metazoa > Chordata > Actinopteri > Salmoniformes > Salmonidae > Salvelinus > Salvelinus alpinus. The sequence continues at coordinate 16,740,695 of NC_092103.1, read as the reverse complement.
CAGGAGAGGCTGTGCGTTTCACACAGGGAAATCTGTCCTCTGCCTGAGACGCCAGACTGGAGTCAGATAACCATTGCTTGCTGGTGATCTCAATGTTTTCACTGAACAAACAGGCTTTCAAGGGCACATATACTCTGCCTCTGAACAGGATGAGAATCCAAATGTTTATTAATTGATCATGTTTGCTATCCCATGATCAATTATATGATCAGAAACATAGATGTTATATAATTGATATGAGAAACGTCTCCAGCTAGAGCACTCCAAACAAAGGGAGATTTACTTATGATATTATCTTTTCATATCGATTTTTTATTTCAGTTGAATGCTACGCATTCAGTAATCACTTGATTTCAGATGCAAATTAAAATGTAACCTACAGCTTGAGATTTACTCAGCAAAGTAGCCTCTTAGTGCCTCACTTTGATATCATAAATAAACCATTGCATGAATTTCTAATTGGGCTGAACCTCTCAACCTAATTCACTAATGAGATTGAGCGATTTCTTTCGCTCAGTGACAAGATATATGTTCCCATCTCCACATTACACAGACAGATTAAATATTGAGCTGGACTCCATTAGTTATATTGAGCATACTGAAACCAGTAACCAACCCAGGCTGCAACCAACACAGGGTGAGCTTCTATGGATACTGTAAGAAAGAAGGCCGACAGAGAGGCTAAGGAATGGGATGACCTCAGGACATCCTTAATGGTGTGGTGTGGGCAAAGATGTCAGCACTGTGGCTTAGGCTCACCCCGGCTGGCGTGGGTGCAGCGTTCCCGTGATGAGCAGGGGAATAGTCCCTTAATGATTAAACAGTATTTGTATCCATCAGACGACAAGCCAACCATCTGAGAGCAGCCACTGGACCGTGACAGGAGGCTATATTTGAAGAGATTGGCCTTGGTTGGAATCGGTCACTCTGGATCTTTGTGTCTTATCATTGTGCATTACAGGGGCTCTGCTTGTAGGACACCATGCGTAGCGACACTGCTCTTTCTCTCTGTTATAAAGATCATCTTCGGTGTGTGTTTGCGTTGGTGCGTGAGCACGGGTCAACAGGCCATTTTCTATGTGTCCCTCTCTGGTCCCTCTTGCTCTGCTCTTTATTAGGCTATGGATCATGGGATGGACTTGTCGTAGCATTGAGGACCTTTTAAGCGTAGTAAGCCATAAACCCCTTCCGTCTTTTTATTCTAGGAGGATATGAACTGGACAAGTTATACTGTACGTGCGTATGATATACTGTAGAAAGAGACTTGACTGCTGTCCCTTCTTAAGCCACATACATAATTCCAGGTTTTCCGCTGCAGATGTACTGTAACTGTAAGTTACTCCCCCTCTCCCTCATAACTAGTGCTTCTGCTACTAGCATGGAATATTTTTGATGCTCAGAGGTAAAGAGCTCTTGAGTATTGTATTTCAGGTCATGAATTACCATAATTGCTTTTACAGACCAATAGGCTTTTCTTATATGACCTGTTTTTAAATGTTTAATTACACTGTTTTAAAGCAAAACGTTTTCTTTTGTTACATTGAGTTGTTGTCTCAAATACAAATGAGAGCTTTCGTGCTGTGTGCAGACAATATTCTGTTTGGACTGTTTTGATGGCATAGGTCTGTGAGTAAGATAGCGTCTGTCACATAGTGGAGTAACAGCTTGTGTTTCCATGTCTAAGTTACACTCCCTTGGAAAGACTTACCAAATCAAGGCTATAGCAACAGAGAGCCTGGTTAGTGTTACAGCATCGCTCAGCCTAGAAGTCTGACAGATGTCAGTGCTCTCAAGGAGCTAGATGTTGTCACAGTATGTATTTAGTATAGGCATCAGGCACATAGTTGTGTGCTTTATAATTATACTTGTGGGGGAACCTTCCAATGTGGTGTTTTGATGAATGAATTGGGTAGAGATGTTGCGTGGGAGGGTTTTGTATACGTAGCTGCAATGTAGTTTGAGCTAGAATGTGGGTCGTTCGTCTTGAAATCTGTATTACTCTGCCTCTGTGTTGTTTTCTTTATGATGCTCTATGCTGCAATGAGGTTTACGGTTGGGATTTCCTGTAGCTTTCGATGGGAAGCGTTTGGCTTGCAGGCTAGCTTTAATGGGAGTGTGACATTTGCCAGGATGTTCCAGTGGAATGTTCTTTGTGTGGCAATGGGGTGTAGGTGGCTGTAGTGTCAGTGTGCCTGTGGGATTGGAAGGCTGTAGTATGTGCAGTGCTAGCCTGGTATCAACTGATAAGTGTCAGTCTGGTATACTTTTGCAGAAAGATACGCATCACGAGAGGTGACGCATAAATCAATACATTGCATTCAAGGCAAAAAAGTCTGTGAGTGTATATGTTTGTCTGTCTGTGAGTCTTTCACCAACTTACCCATTGTAGCTTTATCACCAACTTTCTTTTACCTTGAATGGAATGTATTGACTGATGCGTCAATGCCCTTGACGCACATCTAGAGGTGTAGGTGGGAGAGAGGAGGGAGGGAGAGGAATATAAAGAGAGATGAGAGGGGGGGGAGGGAGGGAAAGAAAGAGAAGGGGGCGCATGAGGGAGGGGGAGAGAGGGGGTGAATAAGGGAGTGGGAAGAGAGGAGGGAGAAAGAGAGATAGAAGAGAGAGATGGAGAGAGCGAGAGAGACAGAGACATGTCTGTCTGTGAGTTTATCTGCCTGCCTGCCTGCCTGCCTGCCTGCCTGCCTGCCTGCCTGTCTGTTTGTCTGAGTTTTTCACCATTTCACCCAATGCAGCTTTATCAGCAACTTTTGAATGCAATGTATTGACTTATGGGTCATGTCTCGTGATGCATATCTGTTTGAATCACAAGACGTGGGTGGCACCATTGCGCAATTTTCAGGTGTACATTTGTTATTTTCAGGGTGTCCTAGAGCGAAAGATGTGAAATTAAAGCTTTCTTTGGTAGTGGGAAATATATATATTTCAATGATTCAAGATTTAGTAATGTATTATCGCTAAATATATGATCTAGGTCATTGATGCCATTACACTTTGAGGAATGGGACAGCATTTTTTTCTCTAATGAGGATCCTAGAGTTGTACTAAATGGGGGTTAGTTGGCAGGATGTCAAGTCATAATGTGTGACTTCACTTATTTATCTCCCAAGTTTTTGTGCTCATAGAGAAATCTGAATTATTAAACGTTCTGGTGTTTTGACTGATCTGCTAACATATTTGGCTGATATGTGATAGATTTCAGACTTCTCATTTTGTTTAGAGATTAATTGATCTTGAATATTTCATTTTCTTTCATTCTTATTCAGAGGTTTAGACAGTGGGGAAGACAGTAGGAGCCATGGGAAGCACATACTTTACAGGACCAATTACAAAAACTCAAACAGAACTGTTGTTTGAAAAGTCAGACGAAAGACCAAAAACAGATTTAGATAATCATGTTCCCCACACACTGGAGGGACAGATATCTCTAGACGCAGCGCCAATAATTTAAGCATCATAGGATGGCTTCAGTTAAAACGTGTTAAATTTCCCTTTATATTGAATGGCTGAGGTCACGGTGAATATTGCTCTGAAATTTGATAACGGCAACATTTTGTGAAGTATCTCCCACCAGTTGTGACAGCCCATATACAACCCATAGACCTTGAGGTGATTGAGTGCAGGAGGGAGCGGCTGAGGTGGACTATCGGTATTGCGTGTCAGAGAGTGGAATGATTTGACAACTGTAGAGAGGAAGCTAACGTTGCTCGATTTCATTTAGTCTGCAATCCATCTGCAGAGGAGTATGCCAGGTGCAAGGGAGGAAACCATCTCTAGAGACAGAGGGTAGTAGTTTATCTGTAGATCATAAACACAGTCAGATAGATCACTTTGATTGAATTACACTGAGGGGTGTATTTGGTCTGTCGGTAGGGGACGAGGCCAATGAGGGCATCAGTTCAGGGTGGATGGAAGCATTGAGCAATAAACTGCGGGACTGGTGGATAGCTTTAGACTGGAGTGAGAGAGATGAAAGGTGTTTATGAGGAGAAAAAGTGGAAAGGAGTGGAGGCCGATGAGGAAAGAGGAGATGGAGAGGAGGTGTACAGCAGGCTGAGTGTGGATAGAGGAGGATAGGATAGAGGAGAGTCATTAAAGGTAGTGAAATCAGTCCACATCAAAGCCCCCAGTGGAGTGGCCTACCTTCTGCTCTGTGGCTAGGCGATAAGAGACCTATGCTAATGTGGGAGGTGGCAGATGTTCTCATCAGTTTAATGCTTTGAAGTCGGAAATGTTAGCTACATGCAGGAGGTCCCATAGACTTCCGTGACAGAACAGTGTGAAGAGTGTTGCGAACGCTAACAGTAATTGGAATCACTGAACGGCAATCAGTCAGAAACCTGAGTTCATTCATTTCCATTGATTGAGTGTGCTCGTAATGGTTTATGGTTTTTATCAATTTAGAATGATGCCATAAAGATTCAAATGCAAGGCTGCATTTAACCAGAGCTAGTTCAGTAACCTCCATCTGCTTCCCTCTCCCTCTCCATCCATGTTGTTATTCAGTTATTCATGGTAGACAATGCAGCAGATGACTGGAGGATAGCCATGACCTACGAGCGCATCTTCTTCATCTGCCTGGAGATCCTGGTGTGCGCCATCCACCCCATCCCAGGGAACTACACCTTCACCTGGACAGCACGCCTGGCCTTCTCCTACACCCCGTCCAAGACGGACGCGGACGTGGACATCATCCTGTCCATCCCCATGTTCTTACGGCTGTATCTCATCGCCCGAGTCATGCTGCTCCACAGCAAGCTCTTCACAGACGCCTCGTCCCGCAGTATCGGGGCGCTCAACAAAATCAACTTCAACACACGCTTCGTAATGAAGACCCTGATGACCATCTGCCCTGGCACCGTGTTGCTGGTCTTTACCATCTCGTTGTGGATCATCGCTGCGTGGACCGTGAGGGCCTGCGAGAGGTCTGGACCTGCTGCCCTATCGCTGTCACGCTATGCTGCACAAAGCACTGCATGAAACATAAATAAGACACCATGGTTTGGTCAGGGGGAACAGGCGTTAACTCGTTGTGCATCCTACTGGAGGCTTACATCCAGATATAGTGCTCCCTCCTCACATTCCCAGCCATACCACCATTTTTGTATGCATATCTTCTGCTTGGGAATGTCAAGGGATAGACAATTATGGCCCATAGTTTACGTCTTGTTAGGCGATAGGAGAACTGTTTACACTTTATTTATATTGCACATGAATGAGGCATGGATGTACTGTACGTATGATGTATAAGACGTGTAAGTATTTGGCAAGCTGACTCCAGGCTGAATCTATACCTTCCATTCCAGATACCATGACAACATGGACATAACCAGCAACTTCCTGGGAGCCATGTGGTTGATCTCAATCACTTTTCTAACCATTGGATATGGGGACATGGTCCCCAACACTTACTGTGGAAAAGGAGTCTGTCTCCTCACTGGTATTATGGTGAGCCCTACACTCTTACAAAAAAACGTGCTATCTAAAACCTAAAATAAATCTTCAGCTGACCCCATAGGAGAACCCTTTTTGGTTCCAGGAAGAACCCTTTTGGGTTTCATGTAGAACCCTTTCCACGGAGGGTTCTACAGATGTCAGATCTTAATTTGACCCCTTTCGTCGCAGGAGGAAAATAATCCTGTAGCAGGAGGATTTGAATATCTGAAGAAGTGGTTAGCCCTGTAACCGCTCAGAATAAATTCATAAAAAATAGATGTTCATCCATGTGTCAAAGGGCAGGGGGCCAGATTCGAACTCATACTAACTCTGGCATAGGCTTTGTGTGCTGCGGTCAGTGGCTGTAACCGCAAGATCACACAGGCACTGATGCGCCCAACATAACGTATTCTGCCTATTGCTTGCCTTCAACATATAATAAAACAATTGATTAAAAAAAATAAGATTTTCCCTCACGAAAAATACATCTACCCCTTCAAATATGTTAATTTATGATAGTCCACATAAGAATTAACACGAGACGCACTGTAGCCTGTACGTAGCCTACATATAGTAGCCTACAATGTAGTTCTGCTTCCAGCTGCCCCCCTGGCGGCGATTCTAAAACAGAAACAACTCAAAGGTTAACAGTTTAGGCATTAATTCCGAGTTGTTAAGGTTAGGGCCATGGTTTGGGGAAGGCTTAAAACTAAATTATAAAAAATTACACGCCTAGTATTCTTAGTGAACTGCCATAGAGCAGTGGTCTAAGCAGCACACTCCGAGCATCATGAGTGCTGGGCGATGTAGCGTCCAGCCTGAGTCCTCATTGGGCCCACAAGTTAATTGCATTTATTTCAATGTTTTCAAGAAGTAAAACAAATAGTCTGATAATTTACACATCAGTGTCTCAGCTCAACAAAATCACCTTTGGGTAGGCTCAAATGCATAAACATTTTCATAGATTTACGAAATTAAATATTAAAGCCACACAATACAGGCTTTCAATCCAAAGACCAGAATACATAGCCTAACTATAAAGCGTGGACGAGCATCTACACTGGAGGAAAGTGTATCGTTCTACAGTAGTGCTACATCTGTCAATCAACTGATGGCCCAAATCAGCTCATCAACTCTGACAAGGAAACACAGTAGCATATTATCCGTTTTCACATCTTTCATTATGTGACAATGATAGGCTAACGGGTAGCCTACAGAATGTAGCCTATTGGAATATAATCAAATAACAAGGGGCCTATTGCAACCATCGATGGCACTAGATTATCGCCAGCTGATGTCTCATTAAACCATCAATACGCTCTAAATTCACCTGCACAGCTGATCTCAATTGCAACCTTTATTGGTCACCTCTACCGCTGCCTGAAATATGATGTCGGTGTTACCTTCGTCCTGCTTGCAACAAAAGTAAATCGAGATATGTTTGCCCTCTGGCTGGTATTGTAATCGGAACAACGTAGTCCTTTTTAACAAACTAGGGGAAATTCATCTATTTGACAAGAATTCCGTACAATATAATCCAATATAGAATTCCGTACAAAGTGTTTTCTCGTTTACCACAGCAAATCTATCGTGGCAGTTTACCCGACTCTTTGTATGAATGGAAACTAATGTTGGTGTAGCCTATTGTTATTATTTTATTACTTTTCTATTTATGTTATCCAAAAGGGTCTGGTAAGGTCATTTCTTATCAAGACCGGGGGTAAAATATACAGCGTACAACTGGCGACCGTATCAGCGTGCGTGTGTGCGCCCGGCCGGCCAAACCCTCCCCTAACCCTGGCTCCAGATGACGCTGGGCCAATTGTGCGCCGCCTCATGGGTCTCCTGGTCGTGGCTGGCAGCGACACAGCCCAGGATCAAACCCGGGTCTGTAGTGACGCATCAAGCACTGCGACGCAGTGCCTTAGACCGTGACGCAGTGCCTTAGACCGCTGTGCCACTCGGGAGGCAATTGAAATCAATTTTGACCATAGGCTACACTTGACACTTAGCCTAGTGGAGACCAATATCTATCTGGTGTTATTAAGCTATATAAAACAACGGTTATTGATGTGTATAGCTGCAATTCAGATACATTTTTGTACATTTGAACGTTGCAGTAATAGGACCTAGGCCTAGCGTTTGAGCGAGAGAGAGAGAAAATGATTTTGATAGCAAGCCCTGATCCAAATGACTCGACTGCACCCGCATGGAGAGAAAGAGAACTGCTCATTTTCAGGTACTCGCATGGCTCAACTGAATTTCCTGATGCAGCAGGAAAATTCTCTGTGCTAAAAGAGTGATCAAGTTAAGATCCGACATCTGTACATGGAACCCAAAAGGGTTCTCCTATGGGGACGTTTTTTCTTAGAGTTTATTGCAGAAATCATATTACATTCTCATGCCACTGCGGCTCTCTTTTTCAGTGCTGCTTATGAGGTAATTTAAAAAAAATCTAGCCCTTGGGTATCTGATTTTTTTTTTTAAACCTGACAATATTTATTTTTTTAAATCTCCGGTGGAGTGGCAGTGCAGATTCATGTATATTCAGAAGATATTGATTTGAGAACCTTTTTTTTAAAGCATAATTTCCTAATATTATGCTTATAAAAGTAGGTTACATCTTTTTAAACAGACACAATAAAGTCAACCTCTATAACGGTGTCTATTTATTGTTCCTCCCAGGGAGCTGGCTGCACAGCCTTGGTAGTGGCTGTGGTTGCAAAGAAACTGGAGTTAACCAAAGCTGAAAAACATGTTCATAATTTTATGATGGACACCCAGCTGACAAAAAGAGTAAGTAAATACTTTACTTGCATGTCGTTTTACATTTTCAAATTGTAAACAATAATCTCAGCTGCCCCGTTTCCCTATTGTGCAGCATTTCAGGAAGACCAAGCATGGTTGAACATGGCTACAGGAGTATTTTATTTACCATGAACGGTGTTTCTAACCCTACTCTTTGTGTGTCAGGTGAAAAACACAGCTGCAAATGTACTCAGGGAGACGTGGCTCATCTACAAGAACACCAAACTGGTGAGGAAGATGGACCATGCCAGAGTCAGGAAGCACCAGAGGAAATTCCTCCAAGCCATTCATCAGTAGGTACCCTGCCTAAAACTCTGCTCCTGGCAGTGTGGTAAATACGTATTCCACCTTGGTATCTGCAGTCTCACACTTTTTCATACGTACAGTATCAAAGATGAGAATACGAACCTGAGAGCTGAATTGTTTGACACCTGTAGCCCAAATCTATATTTACAATGTGGAATATTTACCGTTTTTCTTTTTTCTTGCTCATTTCACTCCATTGTTTTGTAATATTGATAAGTTGGAAGGGTGTCAGGAAGTGTTTAGTTCCAAAACATGTCAGTTGTGCCCTCTTTAACAGCTCAGAGGTCAATACTGTGGGATATCTAAATGGCAGTTACACAAATTATGCAGATGATATGCAAATCGAATGTATTTACTTCTCTTTTGAGAAATAATGAATTATAGAAACAGTCATGCTATATGAGTATGCACAAACATTTCCAGAAACCCTCATAGGTCAATGATCTAACTTTAAAGTTGACTTGGTAGTAAGATCATTCTGATGCTAACTGATAAACTCTATATCATTATATAATGGTGTTATAGTGGTGTTACTGTGCTACTGCAAAGTGGTAGGCTATAATTGCAAAGTAGTCATTCAATCTTTTTTAATGAAAGCAATTTACTTATTAGATCAGGAGAATGTAAAATGACTGGGAGATCTTTCTCAATTGCTGATAACTTATCTGCACTTAATTACGAGTTGTCTAATCTAGTATCTTCAAAGCAACTGTAAACCATGACAGATGTGCTGGGAAGGGCCCAGACCCTTTTTACCATAACCTAAACTATTCATGATAAACTCTTGAGGACCATTTTCACTCTCAGCGGTGACAGTAAAACCTCTCATCTTTCTCTCTCTCTCGCTCCCTCTTCCCTCCCCCTCTATCTCATCCTGCATCACCATGATGTAAGGGTCTGCCAGTTCTATTGCTTGTCAGGATGACTGTGAGTGTCTTTGTTGTGTACCTAAAGTCTGAGTCAAATGTCATGCTGACCTCTGGGCCTACACTCTGAGTTGTTCCTTTAGCGTGTATCCTTATGATTAGCCAGTTTACCTGTCAGGTAGTTTCTTAGACAGTCTACAGGGAGAATGCAAGTGCTCTCTATCTCTAAAACCCTATTGATTTTCATGTCCTCTCCTCTTGGTGTACCGAAGCTGTCTTACAAGCCTAAGCCTACTTCTAACACTGTATTTCCCCCCTTTTAACTACGCAACTGACTATCATATCAAACGCAATTATATATTTTTCCTCTTTGAGATCAGATTTGGTTTACGTTACTATGATGACTAGGGTCTGATTGTAATCATATGCTATAGTGAAAATGTTCTCTTGATTGATATATTTTCTGTGTTGTGATGTGTTTTCTATGTGTTAACGGGTCTGTGTGGTCTCCTGTGTGGAGCTTTTAATTTGCTCATGATTCGTTTCTTCGTGCATCATTTACCATGATGACATTAAGAGTTTCGATTTTTGAAAGGGATTTCAGGTAGAGAGTATTGGCTGCTTCTGCTGCAACCCCCATCCAAAATGCGGCTGTTTTATAGGCTTCTGTCATAGTCGCGCAGGCAGAGTTACTATGTACCTTTATAGTTGAATTCAGGCTATTTGTGGTAATGACAGCATATCATGTCATCCTCCTCTTCTCTAGGATGAGCTAATACTGGGAAACCATCAGAGCTTTGGCAGAATCTCCACAGGACCAGATTCAGTTGTAAAACGCCACTTCCACTACTTTGTTCAAGGGCCTGCCCATCTCCCCTTTTATACAGGCTCAGTAAGCTGTATTAAGAGGGAGTGGGTCTTAGCATTAGTGGAAACCAAGACTGTTCTCAGGGCAGGTCTGCCAGTTTTGACTAGCAGAAGCGACTTTTCGTAGCAGGCTCGTATAATTAATGTGGTAGGTTAGGAGAATTAACGTGGCAGGCTAGGAGAATTAGGTTAGGGTTAGGAAAAGAGTTAGGGTTAGCTAAAATTGTCCCTGACGCAACTCGAACATACCTAGCTACAACCAGGCCTGTCCTGAGAACAGTCTTGGTTTGCTCTAATGCGATGCTGCTCAAGTGGAGGGCTGGAGAGGGGTCAGTGACCTGTCTTGACGCAATAGTGGTGGGAAAGTATGAATAATCCCTATGCTTCCTCCTCTGGCCTGAGCCATATCAATCGCCCTGTAAGATCCTCCACCAATAGCATTTAGGGGACAGGTCCGAGGGGAGGAGGAGGTAACTTTGTTATTTTTCCATGGTCTCTGCAGTGTTCCTGGGGAAAACCAAGATAAATGTTAGCTAGAGAACGTGTCAGACTGTCATGGCTGTCTGTCTGGTCATTGGTTCGCTCAGTGAGCCTGGTCTGACAGTGCTGCATGTCTGATAAACTGGTCCGGTCTGTAGGGGAGGGTTGGGACAGGACCTCGGGGAGTAGCTAGCAGGGGCCGGATCAGATTAATGTGACAGGAATATTGAAGTTTTAAACCCCATGATTCCTTGGTTATCTGTGGTGAGGCATAGCTGTTAGGTAAAAAGATACTGCTACCTCCCGAGTGGCGCAGTGGTCTAAGGCACTGCATCGCCGCGCTAGCTGTGCCACTAGAGATCCTGGTTTGAGTCCAGGCTCTGTCGCAGCCGGCCGCGACCGGGAGACCCATGGGGTGGTGTACAATTGGCCCAGTATAGTCCGGGTTAGGGGAGGGTTTGGCCGGCAGAGATGTTCTTGTCCCATTAAGCACTAGCAACTCCTGTGGCGGGCCGGGCGCAATGCACGCTGACACGGTCGCCAGGTGTACGGTGTTTCCTCCGACACATTGGTGCGGCTGGTTAAGCGGACAGTGTGTCTTGGCTGGGTTGTGTTTTGGAGGACGCACGGCTCTCGACCTTCGCATCTCCCGAGTCCGTACAGGAGTTGCAGCGATGGGACAAAACTGTAACTACCAATTGGATATTATGAAATTGGGGAGAAAAAGGGGGTAAAAAAAGATGCTGCTGATAGTGATGATGGTATTAAGTCGATGTTAGTGTTGTTGTTATTCAAAATGTCAGCAGTGGGATTCAGGTTGCAGTACTCAGGCCTGAACTGGAGACTGATCCTGCCATCTGGACGCATTTATCTGATGTTGTAATAATTCATTTGTCTATTTTATGTTTCCTTTTTTTCCTGTTTGTCGACACAATGCAATAGAGCTCGAAAGTAAGTCTTCGCCTCACATGTAGCTACAGAAATGTTGTGTGCATGCAAATGAGAGCTTGCCTTTTTGACTCAGTGATGTGACAAAAAATTACACTCCTTCATTTGATAAGTGAAATTCATACCATAGCTACACATTTTGATTTCCCATCGAGTAATGATTGATCACACAATGTCACATAATGTACATTTGTCAGAAACACTATATTTCATTTTATATAGTTGCACAACACCGTTAAGATTTTAATTTGTCTTTTAGATCAGTACCTGAACAGCATGAGGATTAGGCCAAAATAAGTTAATAGGATGAACTAGTGACTAGCCTACAAAAACTCAGCATGGTATATTTAGACAAGCAAGACCTCTCGATCAACTCCGCCCTACTTTTCTTCTATGAAAGCGTTACACATCTGCCAATTAAACATCAATGCTAATGTTCCCATGTATCTTCCTTTGATGAATTTCAATTATGGGTGATGGAGGGTGTTATTCTTTCCATTGTTGCATGAATGTGAAGAGAATTTGATATTTAATCAGAAAGCAAGTCACTGATTAAACTCCAATGCACTGTGCTTTCATGAACCGAAGGATGACCACTAGTGCTTGAGGAGAGGAGAGGCTTGCTTTAATAACTACAGAATAGAATATATCTGTCCAGGTCAATGTTTACTCCCCCTATCAATCTGCCTTGGCTACATTAACTAGGGCTTGGGGTCATCTTTCGCCTTGTGAAACCATTGTGACGTCTGTTACAGTTGCATTCCCTCCATTTCTCTCTTGGATGACTGGTAGCAACAAAGACAGTGGCCATTATGAATGCGCCAGTAGAATTCACAGATTTATTGAACCTTTATTTATCCAGCTAGTTTCATTAAGATAAAATCTATTTTTCAACAGAGACCTGGTATGTAGCTCATAGCTGCACCGAGCTAGCCACACTCTCCTTAGTCTAGTATAATGGCCTTAGTTTATCACATTGGTGTGACGCATTTGTCTAGCCACAACTAGCATGATGCATGTACACAGCCAGATGTTTTACAATATATTGGAGGAGATGAGAGGATTATTTGGCAGGCACACAGACCATCCTCTGTATAATGCAGTTTGACAGTCCCCTGGAGCCTGCGCCTATCCAGGAGGCAGGGATAGAAGCAGGAGGGAGGTTGATGTACAGAAGGAAGTGGGACAGGAAGCAGCATGCGTCCGTTAGCTTGGTAACTCAGTGGAGGTGTGAGACAGGGACACGACCTTAGAGGGGAAGGTCGGGGTAAGCCTCCGGGATCTTGTCCTGCTTTAAAGATATTGTGCTGTAACTGACACAGCATGAATCCCAGTAGTCAGGCAGACACAGCCGGGGCAGGGCAGAGTCGGGCTGCAGAACGGCCTGTCCATTACACTGAAGACCATTTAGGATCAGTCTTTTCACAGCGAGGTAAACATGGGTCATGACAAAGAGAGCATCCCAGAGAAAATCTATGGTGCAGCACTATTGAGATTGCCTTAAAGAATTCAAAAGGGCATTGAAAAGCTTAGCATAGCTGTTTTCCCCCTGATGAATAGCAAAGCAGATAAGCACCAATTGAAATACCAGGACCGCACAGTAACACTGAATCACAGAAGGACATAGAATATTGAGCATGAGTGGGCAGGATGCTTTCACATTCTGACCCCAGCTTCCTGCCTGCCTTGTTCATCAACACCATTTGACAGCTATTGGTCATCCAACCGTGAAATGCAGAATTCTGACAAGTCTTACATCTCAACTGCACAAACATTTTAATGTTGATTCTCTCATGTCTTTCACTCTCTGGTACCTTTTTTCCTTTCAATTTGCCAGATTACTTGAACAATAAAAGTGCTATTTTTGCAATAACATTGGCTAGTTGTTTTAGAATGTGCTTCTTTTGGACCATACAGCTACCCATCACTAGCTGTTGAGGCATCGTCCTTTGCCTGTAGTGTCCTTCAGTGGCTCCTGTAGTGCCCCTTGTTGCTCTAACCTGTCATCTAGCTCCACACATTTCTGCCTTTGTATTGGAATGCCTAACAATGATGCTCCATTGCATGAGACTAGATGAATCTGGGCCTATTAGCAGAGGGTCCCTGAAGACCCCTCGTGTTCTCCTCCTTGTTCTATGGTGCTGTACACCCTCAAATTCACACAGTCTAATTAGAGCCGCTAACTCAAAGCCCATCTCATCAGTTTATACAATTAGTCTGAGAGCATTGGGTTTTATCTGAAAGAAAAAGCTGGTCACACGGGCTATGTTACTTTCATGCCTCCAGGTCACTGTGTGTGTTGGTCTCATTCTGATTTAGCATGCAAAACGGGTGGTTGCAGGGGGAAAAAAAGAGCTCTTGATATCCCGAGTACAGTTGCTGTTTTTGACTCCCCAGTGAGTGTGGGTGATAAACATTTGCTTTAGTAGCCTAATTAAACCGGAGATTTGAATTATTTAAGCCAGCTGTATGGATTAAAGCGAGTTACTAATTTCACTCTGACTCTTGAAGAAGTGTATCTTTGTGTTTTTAACTGGTCTGCATCACCAAGACAGAAAGGCGTCATACCAGCTGAATGAGTTTCTCACTATGTAACAATGTAGCATATCACTGTTAGTAACTAGGTCATTTTACATAAGATACAGTACCAGGTGGATGTTCTCTTTTATCAATAACTGGTATACGACATAAAGCTGCATCTTTACTGTAATCTTTTATCCTTTTTATGATACATTTTTTCATTTTATCATCAAATTATATTTTACAATGCTGTATTTATGTTGAACAATGAATTAATACCTGCTTTTGTGTAGAGTTTGGCTATCACAGCACTTTAGTTGGAATAGCTCAGATTGACAAAGTATTTTTCTATTTTGAGAATGAAAATGATCTTACTTGAAGGTGGATTAAATAATTCACGAGAATCAAACAGAGAAACGTCTTCCAGGTGTTTGGATGAAGCTTTTAGCATGTGTATAAATGTTTGCTATGGTTAGAAAACCAGGTCCCACGACTTACGATAGTTTATATACTGCATTAATCGTTTATTTCAGCTAAATCCCATTGCAACAGATTGTATCTACCTAGTTGAGCCCTTGTATATGTCTTTGTTTCTAGAGTTCAGGGGCTGGAGATTTACTGCAGTAATAGACACATTCCCCTCTCTGGCAGCTTCTCCACTCTGTGGTCTTCACTTGCATGTAGTCAATCAAACTGTCTGAAACCAATCCTGCATTCTCTACACACATCCTGTGCATGTCCTAGGAGTGAGTGCTCTCTATGTGTATTCCTTCTGTGTGCACAGATCTGTTAAACCCATCTTTACCGAATAGATACATTTATTGGGTTCTGAATGGTCTTCTGTTCAGATTGAGAAGTGTTAAAATGGAGCAACGCAAGCTGAATGACCAAGCAAACTCACTAGTGGACCTTGCAAAGGTAAGCTGGACTGACAAACGTCACATATTCCAGTTTATTTTGGTTGTGAAGTTTGGTTGTGCATTTGGATTGATCTCTATCTAACCCACTTTTTGATTTGAAGGATTCCATGTGATACATGTGATATCAATGCATTGGGGGAATTAATAACACATTTTCATATAAACAAACAAAGTCTACAGGTGTCAAATAAACAGACTTTCCATATGAATGTTAAGAAGAACCAGTTGTGTAATGTCATTGAAAGAAAATAAGATGCATTATATTTCTACTTCTTGAACTGGGTGCAGGACAGCCTGGTCCCAGATCTGTTTGTGCTCTTGCCAACTCATTGGCATGACAATGAATGACAAGGAGTTGGCATGATAGCACATTAAACAGACTGGCTCTCAGGCTAGATGCAGGAATGTTGTTGGTGGAAACATACAGTATCTTGGTTTCAAACATTATAGAACGATATACATACTGTCAGGGGTGGAAAAGGGGGGGAATCCCTATGGGAACCCTCCAATGTAAATTCCTTGAATCAGTGCATTTGTACATATCAAAATGAATAATGAAAATGAACTACATGTAAAAATGCACATTTTTGCATGTCAAAATAACTTCCCAGAGGGAACCTGGTTTCCCCAGGTTCCCTCCATTTCCACCCCTTGTTGTAGGTGAAAACCTACAGTATCTTTGTTTTAAAGATTATATAAAGGAATGCATATTATTTTATGAGATCAGGATACCCACCCTGATAGGTACGTCAAACTAATTTACCTTTAGGTTTGGTTTCCCAGACTTAGATTAAGCCTAGTCCTGGATTAAAAAGCATGGTCAAGGAGAATCTTGAAATGGCTTTTTAGTCCAGGAGTTTTCTTAATCTGTGTCTGGGAAACCACCCCTTGATGGTATTGGAGACATTGCTATCTTTCAGCAAATCTCTCTTTTTGGTGGTGATCTTGTGACAACAGACGTTGACACACCTTAGGGAAAGACTAGGCAGAGAGCCTGACGCAACAAAAAAACACAGTATACTAACCTGGAAAGGGAGACACGCTGTGAGTCTGATGTGAGGATTGTGCCAGAAACAATGACAGAGGAAGGGAGTGAGAGAGAAGACTGACATTCAAATGTCCACCACAGTCAAACTGGTTTCAGGCCACCATGCCACGAAATACATTAGGTAGTTAATATCACCCTATCACAGAGTGCTATGAAGGCTCACAGTGAGTTAGGAGAGGATTAAGATTGGGGAAGATAACTAGTACAGCCCATTCGGCCATCTTTAATCAATGTCATAAGTGGCTCTCGCCATCAGATGGCAGCATAGCATCAATCATCACAGTACATGAGCTCCCCGTGGATAGATGAAGATGTATAATGGAACTTAAAATAACTTTGGCAGCTGCATAGCCTTTGCAAAGCTATGAGAAATCCCTCACATAGCAGTGGTTTCCCTACAGTTGTAGCAATTTCGGGCACAACATGAAGCATTTGGGGCTCCCGAGTGGCGCAGCGTTCAAAGGCACTGCATCTTAGTGCTTGAGGCACAGACACCCTGGTTCAAATCCAAGCTGTATCACAACTGACTGTGATTGGGTGTCCCATAGGGCGGTGCACAATTGGCCCAGCGTCGTTTGGGTTTGGCTGGTGTAGGCTGTCATTGAAATAAGAGTTTGTTCTCAACTGACTTGCCTAAATAAATAAATATATTAATAGTGGATATTAATACAGGATACATTAATAGTGTGGTAGGCCTACAATTACAGTATCCTAAACACTTTTTTCAGCATTTGTCCTCAAACTGAATTACCATTTCATTAATGAAAATGCAGGATATTTATTTATTTATTACATTTTATTTTAATTTCTCCACTTTGTTTTACGGAGTCAGTTGGTAGCCATTATAATTTCAGCTACTTGGGGTTTTGGGTATACATTGGGTCAAAGGCCTATGTATACCCACACGTCCAGCTTCCTGGACCCAGAGTCGGCTAAATCTGGGTCAGTGAAATCAGCCCACAATTACACAAGCATTTTTGTTCCTCAACTGAATATACTTACAGTCCCGGTCTACCCTTCACTGAGTTCTGGTCATATTTTATTAGTGTTATATTATAAAGATTTAATGCATTCCAGTTTAATTTGTTTATGATTAACAGAGGCATACTCTTGACTCAGTTCATCTACAGTTGAAGTTGGAAGTTTACATACACTTAGGTTGGAGTCATTAAAACTTGTTTTTCAACCACTCCACAAATTTCTTGTTAACAAACTATAGTTTTGGCAAGTCGGTTAGGACATCTACTTTGTGCACGACAAGTAATTTTTCCTACAATTGTTTACAGATGGATTATTTCACTTATAATTCACTGTATCACAATTCCAGTGGGTCAGAGGTTTACATACACTAAGTTGACTGTGCCTTTAAACAGCTTGGAAAATTCCAGAAAATTATGTCATGGCTTTAGAAGCTTCTGATAGGCTAATTGACATCATTTGAGTCAATTGGAGGTGTACCTGTGGATGTATTTCAAGGCCTACCTTCAAACTCAGTGCCTCTTTGCTTGACATCATGGGAAAATCAAAAGAAATCAGCCAAGAATGCAGAAAAACAATTGTAGACCTCCACAAGTCTGGTTCATCCTTGGGAGCAATTTCCAAACGCCTGAAGGTACCACGTTCATCTGTACAAACAATAGTACGCAAGTATGAACACCATGGGACCACGCAGCCGTCATACCGCTCAGGAAGGAGACGTGTTCTGTCTCCCAGAGATGAGCATACTTTGGTGTGAAAAGTGAAAATCAATCCCAGAACAACAGCAAAGAACCTTGTGACGATGCTGGAGGAAACAGGTACAAAAGTATCTATATTCACAGTAAAACGAGTCTTATAGCGACATAACCTGAAAGGCCGCTCAGCAAGGAAGAAGCCAATGCTCCAAAACCGCCATAAAAAAGACAGGCTATGGTTTGCAACTGCAAATGGGGACAAAGATTGTACTTTTTGGAGAAATGTCTTCTGGTCTGATGAAACAAAATAGAACTGTTTGGCCATAATGACCATTGTTATTTTTGGAGGAAAAAGGGGAGGCTTCCAAGCCGAAGAACACCATCCCAACCGTGAAGCACGGGGGTGGCAGCATCATGTTGTGGAGGTGCTTTGCTGCAGGAGGGACTGGTGCACTTCACAAAATAGATGGCATCATGAGGTAGGAAAATGTGGATATATTGAAGCAACATCTCAAGACATCAGTCAGGAAGTTAAAGCTTGGTTGCAAATGGGTCTTCCAAATGGACAATGACCCCAAGCATACTTCCAAAGTTGTGGCAAAATGGCTTAAGGACAACAAAGTCAAGGTACTGGAGTGGCCATCACAAAGCCCTGACCTCAATCCTATAGAAAATGTATGGGCAGAACTGAAAAAGCGTGTGCGAGCAAGGAGGCCTACAAACCTGACTCAGTTACACCAGCTCTGTCAGGAGGAATGGGCCAAAATTCACCCAACTTATTGTGGGAAGCTTGTGGAAGGCTACCCAAAACATTTGACCCAAGTTAAACAATTTAAAGAAAATGCTACCAAATACTAATTGAGTGTATGTGAACTTCTGACCCACTGGGAATATGATGAAAGAAATAAAAGCTGAAATGAATCATTCTTTCTACTATTATTCTGACATTTCACGTTCTTAAAATAAAGTGGTGATCCTAACGGACCTAAGACAGGGAAGTTTTACTAGGATTAAATGTCAGGAATTGTGAAACTGAGTTTAAATGTATTTGGCTAAGGTGTATGTAAACTTCTGACTTCAACTGTATGTGTCTATCCACAATTCACTTCTTACAGAGAGAGGCTCAGATTGGTTTTGGCAGGGCAATAACTCTAAATGTTGCATTTTGCTGTCGCCTCAAGGTCCCATCCTTATTTTCATGAATTCAGGGGCAACCATAAAATTGGTTCCTCATTTCATGGGCTATACATCAAGAGTTCCGATATAGATTTAATCTCTCTAAGCATATAAATGCTAAATTCCTTGATCATCTGTGGAAAATGATTTTCTTTTAAAACATCATAGGAAGTGATGAGTGGTTGTGGTAGTGATGCAACCTAGCGAAACGTTATCTGCCCCAGTTGGAGTGTGTCAGTGGTGAATAGCTGTCAGTGTTGTTTTGGTCCTCAGTGGATCACTGTGATTCTAAACAAGCCACCCAACCCATTATTCCTGCCCCAAATGAGAAAAGGACAAGATGAATGATGGATGGCATTGGCCACAGGCTGGCAGTGATTACTTTCATAGTGAACATTAGCTCGGTACACAGCAGCCCTCACTCCCACTCTCCAGCCCCCACAGAACTGGATATCTCACTGCTTGATAACATGCCATGTCTCGAGAGGAAGAAGATCAACTTCCTGGAGCAGAAGTTAGTAAGTGTATACAGCAGAATTTCTCTGCAAGTTATCAATTCATATTTGATTTGCTTATCTTCAGCATCCGGTTTTCCCACTGGGCACAGACATCCATTCAACGTCTATTCCACGTTCGTTCAACATATTTTCATTGAGATGACGTGGACACAACGTTGATTCAACCAGTGTGTGCCCAGTGGGTTGTTTGTTGTGCTGATGAACCTCTGTAAAATGTTAATTAGGCTACCTGTGTCCAGACACACTATTTGTTATATTATGTTGATCTGTCTCTGTCTACATTGACTCAGCTGTGTGTTTTTAACACTCTTTTTATCACAGTGAATAATAATTTCATTTTGGATGGCACTTCAAGATTGTTCTCTTTTCAACAGTTACCTAGACAGTTGTGTTGTATCCCTTTTGTCTGAGAATAGCTGTAGACTGAGTTCAGTTCTGACAGGAGTGCAAACTAATAGCCTGTAAAATCAACATCTCCAGGGAACAGTTTAGCGTTGTATTGGGAAACAGTAGCATGATTAGATACTTAGAATGATGCAACCCATGATCAAATGAATCACAAGCTGTATCTAGTCAGAAGTATCAATTTCATGCTCTCT
Organism: Salvelinus alpinus; assembly: GCF_045679555.1. NCBI lineage: Eukaryota > Metazoa > Chordata > Actinopteri > Salmoniformes > Salmonidae > Salvelinus > Salvelinus alpinus. The sequence continues at coordinate 16,720,512 of NC_092103.1, read as the reverse complement.
CTTCTCAGCTGAGGGGCAACTCCTAACTTCAATTTCAGTAAAAATTTAACTTAGCCTTTTGACATTTATGCACGACTAAGTGAAAATTTGACTAAGTCAGGATTTGCCCCTCAAATGTCTCAAATGCACTGTTGCCATGTGTGTCTGTCTATGTGTATTCTTGTGATGTCTTTGTTTTGTTCTCTTCGTCGCTGCTGTCTTCGCCTCTGGACAGATCGTCATTGTAAATAAGAATTTGTTCTTATTTATTGACTTGCCTGTGTAAATAAAGGTTCATAAAATATGCAAAATAAGGTAAATAAAACAAATAAATAATTTTACAACTGCCTGCAACCTCTCTAGCCTAAAGCACCCCGTGCTCTGGGAGCCTCTCACCCTCTTACTCTGACTGTGTGTCTCTCCTCCTCCTCCTCCAGACTCAGAACATCATGTATGACCTGATCTCAGACCTGAACGAGAGAGGGGAGGACATGGAGAAGAGGATCGCCATGCTGGAGACCAAGCTGGAGACTCTGCTGGGGAACCTGCAGGCCTTGCCCGGACTCATCAGCCAGGTCATCAGCCAGCAGCACAGGGACTTCCTGGAGGTGCAGCTCCAGCCATACGACAAACACAGCCCTGAGCGCTCACAGTCTGTCTCCAGACGGAGGTCGTCCTCCACGGCACCACCCACCTCCTCCGAGAGCAGCTAGAGTCCAAGTGGAACACCTACAAAGAAGACTGTTGCCATCATATGGCCAAGTTGCATTTATTGTAAAGCCTTATGGTTTCAATAAGTGTTATCCAAATTCTGATGACAGAATCCAAGGTACCGGAACAATGGATTTTAAACTGATGCTGTTGTTTGTTTTTTATTATCTCAAAAGATGTTGTTTTCCTTGCTCTGGTGACAGGACTGTAGAAAAATATGCTTTCCTCAGTAAAAACTATTAGGCCTATCGATGGGGGCTGTGATCAGAACTATACTTCATCTCTATGCAGAGGTAGCCAGTTTTAGGACAGCAAGGTTACCGGCCGGGTGTAAAGATATGGCACTAAAATAGTGCTTCTTCTCACAGACTTTGTGCTTCCGCTGGCTTGATTCAGATGCCGTGTTCCTTAAAGCAAGCTGAGAAATCATGGGACCTGTCAATCAGCAAGCATTACAGCAATACTTTTTATTGAGGAAAAAGTATTTGATGGAGATGAATGAACTGCAGACAGAGGGCAGCACAAGAAGGCACCCACATACTGTCACTCAGAGGTACCATATGCAGCTTGAAATATGAGGAAAAAACATATATATTTTAGGTTAGAAACAGCATCAACTATAGCGTTTTTTGTTGATGTTGCTGAGTGCCCCTGTAGAATGACTATTTTTGGGGCCACACTGCAAACAATTTAGTCCTCTTATCAAAATGAATGCATATAAATCTGTACTTGCACTTACTTTTTAATCAATGCACTTCAATACTGACTGACATATTATATACATTTTTGTTGCTCCTTAAAATAAGAACAATTTAGATGTTTGGGCATGGATTTATGGTCAATGCTCAATTAATAAATTGTGAATTAGTGAGGGTGACTCAAGTCAAAGCCCTCATGCTATGTACCACAAAGGGACCTCAATATCAAACTGCTAGGCTACTGAAATTAATACTTTCAATTATCACAAACACAGTTTGTTCTTTCCTCAAAATATCTCAACTCTTGTCCTGGAGGCACTTAGTATTTATACTGTTTTTTGCTTCAGCTGAGCAACGCTAGTTGGTTGCAATGCAAACCAATAACTCACAAGAACTGTAACTCACTTTTAAAAGAAAATTCATATTTTTATATGTTCATGAGGATAAGCACACCTCCCCACACCTCTTACAATATATGTCTTTCACACAATATTTACAAGCAAATGATGATGGAGAGATATGAACAGAATAAATGATGCAACACATTGCATTGGTCGAGATGAAATCCAGCATATTCAACATATCTTCCAGTAAGCCTCCAGGACCAGGGTTAAGAAACCATGTTGAAGAGCCTCCCATGATCTCTCCCATGACCAGGCCTGTCTTGTTTCTGAAATTATAGCTTACTTCAGAAAAGGTTCAATATATCTCTTTCAAAAACCATAGGAATATACATTGTTAGTTCAAGAGGAATGTATAGAAGATGATATAGCAACTTACTTAACCACATATCCTTAATAATGAGTGGTGGTTATCAGATTGAGAAGTAAAATGTCAAAACCTAACTGCAAAAAAAGTAATCTCTGACACATATAATTGTGAAAATATTGTATGTGCTCAAGATTATAGCATTATTATCAACAAAGCTTTGTAACTTTGTTTTGAACAGCAATAGCTTGGCCACTGGCCAGTCACAAAGGGAAATAAAGGTAACCTTCCACCATTTATGCACATTTTGGCAATATGCACCCTCCCTCCTGCAAGGTTTTCAGAAGTTAAAGGAGTGTGCCACATTCATCTGATGGGCACTTATCTAGTCAACGTTCTGCAATGACCTTGTCCAACCAACCAAAAGCTCAATCCCATCTACAGTGTTGAATGTACTGTTGTTGGTATTAGAGCTTTAAAACACTGACAGTCGATCCAGAAATTTTAGCAACATAGATACTTTTGAGATATTATGTACTGTATGCGATAGAAATATTAAACAATAAAAACGACTACTTACCAGATGCGTGTGCATTACTAATACCATCCATTTGACTGGAGAGAGAGGGAGGGGCACGGACGGAAGGAAAGAGAGAGACGGGGACGGACTGAGGGAGGGAGGGAGGGGGAGAGAGAGAGAGGGGTGGGGGGGGCAGAAGGAGGGAGGGAGGACGAAAGAGAGACGGGGACGGCCTGAGGGAGGGAGGGAGAGAGCGAACGAGAGAGCAAACGAGAGGGAGAGAGCGAACGATAGAGGGGGGGGGGGTGGACGGACGGACGGACGGACGGAAGGAGGAAGGGAGGGAAGGAAGGAGAGAGAGAGACAGGGACGGACTGAAAGAGGGAGAGAGGGAGGGGAAGAGAGAGGGGGTGGGGGGGAGGAGTGGAGAGAGGGAAGGAGAGAGAGAGACAGGGACGGCCTGGGGGGGGCGGACGGAAGGAGGGAGAGAGAGGGCACGAGAGAGAGATGGGGTGGACTGAGGGAAGGAGGGGGGGAGAGAGAGAGAGTGCGTGTGTTGAATTATGCAGCGTCAGATACATTTAATTTATGATTTGTCAAAACCAAGCATGAATCTTGTATTTGAAATGTGTTAAATTACATAATTTCTGCAACATTTATGTCATTGCTGTTGCACGAAATATGTCATGTCAGCTAACTTGTTTTATTTGTATTTTTGTATTCTTCTTTTTTTATGCCAGATAGCTAATACAAATCTGCAAACTACTTCATTCCAGTAGGTGGCGCCAACTACAACGCCTTTTCTGAGTTTGCCCAGTATGCCATCGAGTTTCTTTGGTTTGCTTCCCTCTTCCTCCTCGCGAGAGCCGCCAAGACTCTGAGACCCCAGCCACAGGTTGAAAGCATGGGTGCTAGCTGTTGCTAGCTAGTCTTGTATGATTGCGTGATAAAACTACAAAATTTAACAACTTTGCTATTAAACTTGTTTAATCGTTATAGTGATATCTAAGGACCAGCTACAAGATGAGTTTACTCGCCAAAATAGCAGAAATTGAGGCCGAGGTAAGTTCGTTAACGGTCGCGAATGCTAGCTAACGCGTTAGCTGTGAATCACATTTTGTTTGGCCAATTGACTAGATGCCTAGCTAGTTGGCTAAATTTAACTTGGCTAATCAAGGCCTTACAATGGATTTCTCCTTAAAAAATGAATAGAACCATAATATGATGTCAGACACCCGAGTCTGAGTATAGCTGTGTGTTATTGTGCTTTTAATGTAAGCTACTGTAAATTAGCTAGCTAACGTTATGTTGTTGGCAGGGTAACGTTAACTGACTAGCTATTTAAACACCAGTAGCATGCTAACCGGCGCCGGTACGTATAGAACCACGCCGGAGTTCACCAGCTTTGACAGATTGTAATTCACCCCGGTGTCGTGATGACTGTTTTCTTTGTGATCAGTCGAAAGCCAGCCATCGCAACAACTTGGCTCTGGACAAGTAGGCCTAGCTAATATTATAGTTCTGGCTGTTATTGTGTTGAATATGAATGATTTAAACATCCTCTGTCTGTGTTGGGTAGATGGCTCGAACTCAGAAGAACAAGGCCACGTCTAACCACTTGGGGTTGCTCAAAGCTCGTCTGGCCAAGATGAGGAGAGAACTTATCACACCAAAGGGAGGCAGTGGAGGAGGCACAGGGGAAGGTGTGTCCTGACTGGTGATCATCATATTTTGTGTGTAGTGGAGATAAGTTGAGGTAGACAAGATCTTGTCATATTGTAATGAATACTAATGTGTCACTCTTTGTTGTATAGGTTTTGATGTGGCAAAAACAGGTGATGCCCGTATCGGGTTTGTAGGGTTCCCCTCAGTGGGCAAGTCTACTTTGCTAAGTAACCTGGCAGGGGTGTACTCTGAGGTGGCGGCCTATGAGTTCACCACCCTCACCACAGTACCAGGAGTGATCCGCTACAAGGGTGCCAAAATACAGGTACTTTATGTGCATCTTACACCTCAGCTTAAAGGAAAAATCCACTAAAACTGTCGAACTTTCAAGAAGACAAGTGTCACTTCCACATCATCATGATGATGTGGCAAGTGACACTTGTCTTCTTGAAAGTCCATTATCTTGAAAACTTGACTGCTGATGTATAAAACATTTTGGGACTGTATCAACAGGGGACTAATGAAGAAAATACCAAAATATGTATTTTGGGTGGAGTTTTCCTTTACGGCCAATAGAGGACAATCTGTACTAACAGTGATAATTGGTATTTTTGCTACTTAATTTGTGGTTGTTTTACAGGAGATGTTTCAGTATTTGTATGTTTATTCCACTTTTGTGTCTCCAAGCTCCTGGATCTCCCAGGTATCATCGAGGGGGCCAAAGATGGCAAGGGTAGAGGACGACAGGTCATCGCAGGTGAGAGCCATCAGTGAACCATCAGAACCATACACAAACATGTCACACTCACACACCTTGAAGGTAGTTTGTAACTGTGGTCTTTCTTTTCCCAGTGGCTCGAACATGCAACCTGATCCTCATAGTGTTGGATGTTCTAAAGCCTCTGGGCCACAAGAAGCTGATTGAACACGAGCTGGAGGGCTTTGGAATCCGCCTCAACAAGAAGCCGCCCAACATCGGCTTCAAGAAGAAGGACAAAGGAGGCATCAACTTCACTGTCACAGTACGTCTGTTTAATACAACACTTTCACGTCCAGCTCAACCTGTTCCTATTTCTCTCTCTCTTCACAGTTATCTATCTCTGGAAGTAGTTTCTTCTTTTATCCCTCTCATTTGATTTCAATGGGCTTATGCTGGTGTTCTTGCTCCTTCTCCAGTGTCCACAGAGTGAGCTGGACGGTGACGCAGTGAAGAGCATCCTGGCCGAGTACAAGATCCACAACGCTGACATCACCCTGCGCAGTGACTCCACGGCTGATGACCTCATCGACGTGGTGGAGGGAAACCGGTAAGCAGCTGAGCACTTCTACAAACTCGGATGTCATTTTTTATTGAGTTTTTTTATTCTTAATCCTTAATTAATCAATGATTGGATCCAACCTATACCCCCTAGCCAAAGTCCCACTATACCCCATTCCAAAGTAAGGTCAACGCTCCCCTACAGACCTGCTGACATAACAGTTCTGTTTAATCCCACCAGAGTGTACCTCCCCTGCATTTATGTGCTCAACAAAATTGACCAGATCTCCATTGAAGAGCTGGACATCATCTACAAGGTGCCCCACTGCGTGCCCATCTCTGCCCACTCCCGCTGGAATTTTGATGACCTTCTGGAGAAGATGTGGGACTACTTGCACCTAGTGCGCATGTAAGGAAACACACTCAACCTAACAGCCCTTAGATGGGACATTGGAACCCTATATGAAATATAATTCCTATTACACACAGAACTGTTTTGTACTACCTGGAAAAATGTTGTTTTTGTGAATTAATCATTTGAATGTGTTGTCCCCCAGATACACCAAACCCAAAGGCCAGCTTCCTGACTACACATCTCCAGTTGTTCTACCTACTGAACATACTGCAGTGGAGGACTTCTGTTTGAAGATTCATAAAAGCCTCCTCAAAGAATTAAAATAGTGAGTACTATCCTGTTGATGAATGGCTTTTGTGCATCTTGTTGATGTTTATGAAAAGACTGGGGTACACTCCCATTATTTAACTGATTTAAAGCCACAATCAGTAAGAAATAATGCACTTTAAAAAAACTATACTATATAAACACTATATATATAACATTTATCTTTTTTTTTTTTTAACTTTCAAAATTCACATGGGTACCCAATTCTGATATGTTTTCCTCTAATTTGTCTTTTGACCAATCACATCAGAGCTGATCTGATTGGTCAAAAGACCAATTAGTGGAAAAAAATATCAGAATTGGGCTGCCTGTTTAAACGCAGCCTTAGCTGCCACTGTGTCCAGCACACAGACAAATATGATTCAATGTTGCAGCTGGTTGGTATTGTTCTAACACTCCGTCTTCCTGTCTTTTCAGTGCTCTGGTGTGGGGTGCTTCAGTGAAACACAACCCCCAGAAGGTGGGAAAAGACCATGTCATGGAGGATGAGGACGTTATCCAGCTGGTGAAAAAGTAAAAAGACTCCTGATTGCTTAATTTTCTCATCCCAGGGAATAGTCTGCTGCTCATGAAGACCCCTCTCAAACATATCCACCAGAACATCTGTGTCTTGTGGTTCTCAATTTTATTTTGGAATTTGAAAACGGAAAAGAAAAAATATGAATGTCCATGTTGCGTTTACCTCCCACTTATGCCGACATGTGATTCATTAAATCCATCGAAGAGTATTATCGTTGACTCTCAAAAATATCAAATAAACACCATAAATATGACTTATGGGGTCGTCTTTTATTTTACATCATAAATGTCATTGGGTTTATGCCTTGAAAGATGCACTGTAATTACTATGTTGAACAACAGTGACAAATATAACTTCATAACATTCAAATTTCCCTCACAAAATCCTGCCACAGTTACATGGGTGTGTCCTGCTCCATCTCTGTACTTTCAATGGTGAGAGACTGTTCTTATGAAACGTTCTTATTTTTTAACTTATTTTGTACATAATGTTGCTGCTACTGTATCTTATGAGAAAAAATCCTTTCTGGACATCAGGACTGCGATTACTCACCACGAACTGGCAGAATCCTTTTTTTCCCCTTTAACGAGTCTGACAAGCCCGACGTGAATGACATACTGCTTTCCCGGGAACAGGCCCAGATCCATGTCATTTGTGTGAAGAGAAGGCAGAGAAAAAGGGGGCGGAGGGTGGGCTGCCTTCTGAGAAGTTGTAGGCGATCGAATAAACCCCCACTGCCTTCCATTCTGCTAGCAAACATGCAATCTTTGGAAAATAAAATCGATGACCTACGTGGAAGATTAAACTACCAACGGGACATTCAAAACTAATATCTTATGCTTCACGGAGTCGTGGCTGAACGACGACATTATTAACATACAGCTGTCTGGTTATATGCTGTATCGGCAGGATAAAACAGCGGCGTCTGGTTAGACAAGGGGCGGCGGACTATGTATTTTTGTAAATAACAGCTGGTGCACGATATCTAAGGAAGTCTCTAGGTTTTGCTCGCCTGAGGTAGAGTATCTCATGATAAACTAGACTACGCTATCTACCTAGAGAGTTTTCATCTGTATTTTTTGTAGCTGTCTACATACCACCACAGACTGATGCTGACATTAAGACCACACTCAACGAGCTGTATTCTGCCATAAGCGAACAGGAAAACACTCACCCAGAGGCGGCGCTCCTAGTGGCCGGGGACTTTAATGCAGGGAAACTTAAATCCGTCTTACCAAATTTCTATCGGCATGTTAAATGTGCAACCAGATGGGAAAAAACTCTGGACCACCTTTACTCCACACACAGAGATGCATACAAAGCCCTCAACCGCCCTCCATTTGGCAAATCTGACCATAATTCTATCCGGCTTACAATCAAAAACTAAAGCAGGAAATACCTGTGACCCGCTCAATATGGAAGTGGTCAGATGACGCGGATGCTACTCTAAAGGACTGTTTTGCTAGCACAGACTGGGAAATGTTCCGGAATTCATCCAATGGCATTGAGGAATACTCCACCTCAGTCATCGGCTTCATCAATAAGAGAATCGACGACATCGTCCCCACAGTGACTGTACGTACAGTTCCCAACCAGAAGCCATGGACTACAGGCAACATCCGCATTGAGCTAAAGGCTAGAGCTGCCGCTTTCAAGGAGCGGGATCCTAACCCGGAAGCTTATAAGAAATCCCGCTATGCCCTCAGATGAACCATCAAACAGGCAAAGCGTCAATACAGGACTAAGATTGAATCGTACTAGACCGGCTTTGATGCTCGTTGGATGTGGCAGGGCTTGCAAACTATTACAAACTACAAAGGGAAGCACAGCCGAGAGCTGCCCAGTGACACGAGCCTACCAGACGAGCTAAACTACTTCTGTGCTCGCTTCGAGGCAAATAACACTGAAACATGCATGAGAGCACCAGCTGTTCCGGAAGACTGTGTGATCACGCTCTCCGCAGCCGATGTGAGTAAGACCTTTAAACAGTTCAACATTCACAAGGCCGCAGGGCCAGACGGATTACCAGGACGTGTACTGCAAGCATGCGCTGACCAACTGGCAAGTGTCTTCACTGACATTTTCAACCTCTCCCTGTCCGAGTCTGTAATACCAACATGTTTTAAGCAGACCACCATAGTCCCAGAGCCCAAGAACACTTAGGTAACCTGCCTAAATGACTACCGACCCGTAGCACTCATGTCTGTAGCCATGAAGTGCTTTGAAAGGCTGGTCATGGCTAACATCAACACCATTATCCCAGAAACCCTAGACTAACTCCAATTTGCATACCGCCCTAACAGATCCACAGATGACGCAATCTCTATTGCACTCCACACTGCCCTTTCCCACCTGGACAAAAGGAATACCTAAACTCAGCAAAAAAAGAAACGTCCCTTTTTCAGGACCCTGTCTTTCAAAGATAATTTGTAAAAATCCAAATAACGTCACAGATCTTAATTGTAAAGGGTTTAAACACTTTCCCATGCTTGTTCAATGAACCATAAACAATTAATGAACATGCACCTGTGGAATGGTCATTAAGACACTAACAGCTTACAGATGGTAGGCAATTAAGGTCACAGTTATAAAAACTTAGGACACTTAAGAGGCCTTTCTACTGACTCTGAAAAACACCAAAAGAAAGATGCCCAGGGTCCCTGCTCATCTGCGTGAACATGTCTTAGGCATGCTGCAAGGAGGCATGAGGACTGCAGATGTGGCCAGGGCAATAAATTGCAATGCCCGTACTGTTAGACGCCTAAGATGGTGCTACAGGGAGACAGGACGGACATCTGATCTTCCTCGGAAGTGGCAGACCACGTGTAACAACACCTGCACAGGATCGGTACATCCAAACATCACACCTGCGGGACAGGTACAGGATGGCAACAACTGCCCGAGTTACACCAGGAAAGCACAATCCCTCCATCAGTGCCCAGACTGTCCGCAACATCCTCCTCCCTCATGTGGTACCCTTCCTGGAGGCTCATCCTGACCCTCCAGCATGACAATGCCACCAGCCATACTGCTCGTCCTGTGCGTGATTTCTTGCAATCAATGTTCTGCCATGGCTGGCGAAGAGCCCGGATCTCAATCCCATTGAGCAAGTCTGGGACCTGTTGGATCGGAGGGTTAGGGCTAGGGCCATTCCCCCCAGAAATGTCCGGGAACCTGCAGGTGCCTTGGTGGAAGAGTGGGGTAACATCTCACAGCAAGAACGGGCAAATCTGGTGCAGTCCATGAGGAGGAGATGCACTACTTAATGCAGCTGGTGGCCACACCGGATACTGACTGTTACTTTTGATTTTGACCCCCCCCCCCCCCCCCCCCTTGTTCAGAGACACATTACTCCATTTCTGTTAGTCATATGTCTGTGGAACTTGTTCAGTTTATGCCTCAGTTGTTGAATCTTGTTATGTTCATACAAATATTTACACATGTTAAGTTTGCTGAAAATAAACGCAGTTGACAGTGAGAGAGCGTTTCTTTTTATTCTGAGTTTATGTGAGAATGCTATTCATTGACTACAGCTCAGCTTTCAACGCCATAGTGCCCTCAAAGCTCATCAATAAGCTAAGGACCCTGGGACTAAACACCTCCCTCTGCAACTGGATCCTGGACTTCCTGACGGGCCGCCCCCAGGTGGTAAGGGTAGGTATCAACACACCCAGAAATAACTTTAGATTTTATGGTTCATGAAAAAAGCTCAAATTGGATATGTCTTTTCATCGTGTTAAATAAATTAGACCATGACCATTTCAAGTTTATCTTTCTACAAAATATATAGATATTTTTTGAATATTTAGGCAAGTTAGTTGGCTAACTATCCTGCTTTGTAGTATACCCCTCTGGACTACACATTACTTACCCAGAGACCGTCTCACTGTCCAATACAAAGGTTTTATTTGAAAGGCCTGTTGGCCACTGATTTATGTGACATTGATGATACAGGCAGTCAGTCAGGCTGGCATCCCACCCCCTCTCCAACATGGGTGGTCATTCAGGTTAATCAGTTCATTCACTCAGACACAGTCTGGGGACATTCTACCCCATCTGTTCAGAAACACAGATAACCCACTAGTGAATAGCATTTCATCAGATCTTGAAGCACTTTGGCATGTATACATTATCTAATGCCAATGTGTCTTAACCCAGCTGTATGAGATGGATCAGCCATTTTGTGCCAGAGCACTCTCCAGTTGCCACACGTTAGTAGTTACGAAGACAAGGATTTTATTTTTTTTGCGCATGATTAGATGGATATCATGATAGGGTCATATCGGAAATTTGCTCAGGACACTTTCAATAAAGTGCCTCCGTGTGTTAATGATCACAGAATGTTTCACAGGGCAGGACACATCTGATCAAATATTATTTCAAAATAGCTTTTTATAACCAAATAAAAGATACATGTCATGTTCTAAGGAGGAGGATTTTATCTGAATCCATAAGCATGTCTGTCTATGATGTACAGCGAGAAAGGGAGGGTATGGACATGGCCTAGTCAGCAAATAGTGCATTTTGAATTGATCACTGCCTTTTACTATATTGGCCAAGTAATGTCATAACTGAACACCAATATTGTCATGGCATACATTATGATACACAGCCTTATCCCTCACACAAAATATATCATTTTTTAATTGAAATGTTTCCACGTGTTTTTCTTATTTTCTAGATAACACTAATGTGTTCACTCTAAAGTAGCATTTCAATATATTGCTTTAATTACATTTTTATAACAGGCATCCAATGACAACAGATCTAGTCAATAACACATGTATTTGCAAGAAAGTATCCTTTTCAATTGTTCAGGTGAGGGAAAAATCTGCCACAAGGGGAAACCTAGCATTTGCCCTCAACACTTCCTGTAACAACTCTCCAATGGTATGAAGAGGACTTTATTTAGAGTGTATTCAATGTTGGAGATAGTTGTCAGTCTTTGAGACAGAATGGCCACTCTTTCTGAGAAAAGCTGCAGAGGTTTAGACAGAGCAGTGGCTGGCTGGTCAACAGCGGCATGAGTGATGCTCCTCGGGACAGTGCCCCTCCCCCACCCTTCCCCTCTGTAAATTATAGCAGCACTTTAGGTAATGAAAGAGTTGAAGACCGGCCACTAATAAAAGCCATTAAGTGAATAAAGCACTTCCCCCTCTAACGAAATTAAAGAATCTGCCCCTTTCGGAGAGGGGAGGACTCTCTATTAATATTTATGAAATGCGGGACCAACCCCCCCAAACTCCCCATACCACATACAATCCCACCCTGCCCGAGTCCTTCTCGCCAGTCCACCTATCCCAGGAGAAAATCCCTAACCCCTCCTAACTTGAAGGAGGGGCTGGGGGTACGGGCTTTGGGGGTGTTGGAGAAGACGCAGTCATGACAGTCTGTCTCCAGTTGAGCTAGAGGCGAGACACCCAGCTAAAAGGAGCACCTGCTCTTTCTCACGACCCTCAACTCTACCCCACCAAGCTGGACGTCCCACCATCGGCTCCGGGGCAGGAAGGATGGAGACTGAGGGTCTCCATGGACAGACCAGGTTGGAGGGAGTGACTTTCCAGTGACACCAGTTGGAGTGCTTCAAAGACGGCTGAGGTATAATGGACATGTGAGGTATAACGGGTAATGTATATTGAAATTCTGAATGTTCTAGTGTTCCTAGTGTTTTATATTTGCCTAATTGTCTTGAGATCCTCTGACTGCTTCCATGACCCTTGGTCCACAGTACCCCTGGTTTTACAGCTATTTGAGATTTCTGTTTTTCTGTAGTCCTGCCTTCAGTGGAAGAGGACAAAGATGATCGTTCATCCAAGTCCTGTGGATGAAGGGAGACAAATGAAACTTTCTCCCGTCTAATATACAGTGTATTCTATAAATTGTGAGGTTTATAGTTTAGAAAAATATAGCTTAGTTTGAAAGACCTTAGTTTAGGACACTCAGAGAAATTGAAATTGTTAAAACAGCATGTGTGAAATCATATGTCCATGCATAAAAACCATGGCACCATCCCACCAACCATAATACCATCGCGCCACCTTTGTCCACCTGAAACAATCAAATACTCAGATGGACAGCTCTGTCTTTGCAGAGCAGTTTTCCCTGGACATATCAACCTTCCATAGTCCATTTTTTCCCCTTTATTAACACTTATATTCTGTTACCAAAACCCCATGCCCATCGCTCTATACACAAGTTGTCAGTCACTCTTCCATCCATGCATGCATATCTTTTCTCATTTCATCACACAAAGTGGTTCAGTTGTCGGAGCTTAACTTGATTATCACTGAAACACTTCCCATTTCAATAAGATATCCCAGGGGATATAGTAAAGAATGGAGGTAACAATATTTCCAAACCCGCTGATGGGGCTGTCCTCACAGGTCTTTTAGAGAAATCATCCGTTTTCCATCTGTGGAGGGCATTATTTCATACTGACTGACCACTGAGTCCAGTGACCGATAGCCAGGTTCGGACCATCATGTCAAAAGTGGTTGAGTCTCAGGTCTAATGAGATGGCAAATTTCTACAGATGGACACTGGTGATATGGCTGGCTGTATCTGCTGTTCCCGAGCTGTTCCATCTTTGTCCTTGGACATTGAGACTATTCTTTGTCCATTAGCTGGAGGACCTAAGAGCTGGAGATATTGATGTACTTTAACAAGATAACAATCATTCCACCAAACTCTGTTTTCATTGATTCCCCATAACGTAGTAGTAATTTCATTAACAAACTCTTCCTGTTGTTCTGTTTTGATTCATATTATGTTGATGTAAAAAAAATCTGAGTTAAACGGTGAAAATGTATGTGTTTTATGTATCTAATGGGGTGGGGTACGAAGGATGGGAGGGCGGGGTTTGTCGCAGTCTATGCGCAGGAAGGGCGGTGCCCGCTTTCACTGCAGTGAGTGTGACCTATGACTAATCCTTTTTTGTAATTTTCTTGATGTCCCTAGCCACACTGTATTACGAACACTGCCCCTATCTCAATAGTGTGTAAGTCGGTGTCATTTGGGCCCATCACTCCCCAGGTCTGCAACCCTCCCTGATGCCAATGGACATCCACCACTTCCTCCTGGGCTATCAATGCTGTAGAGCTGTGGTGTTGTCCTCGGATCACAAACAGAGTTGTTGGAAGACCAAAGCATCAATAAATAGCATATTCTGGTGGCGGATTGTTCCTTTCATGATTTTAGAGCGGATTACAATATTCACTCGTGATGGACTGACTGGCTCCAGTCATGCATTTTTCTATCAAAGTGATCAAAATGTACTTTTTACAGGATTCTACTTTTTTAGCTCTACCATCCCACCTTTAATTGACCAGACTGAACCTGGTCCCACATAACCTCAGATGGCTGTACATCTCCGCCCAGGACCCCATTGTGCTTGATCTAACCATGCAGTACTTCTTCTGTTCATGGTGGTGCCAAGCACTTTGGAGTCTTGTGAGCACTCTCCACACTACATACTTAACTGGATGTAAAAAAAGTCCTACATATTTATCCATAGTTATGACAGAGCTTTGTCCAATTCGGATTCTCACCACTTTTCTCCGAGGTGTGCCCTCGTCACCCCTCCTCAAGGACTTAAAGGGGTCGGATTGGTATAGACGGAGTGTGTGTAGATGGACTTTCAGTACAATATTTCTTACACCCATCCAATGCGTTTTAATACTTGAGGGTGAACGAGTACACACTTTAAAGAGGAGGAGAATTAGGCTCCATTGATGCACTAGTCTAGTGTGAGGTCAAAAGTCACAACTGCACATTTTCCATTGGGTAAGATCTGAAGCCATTTTTTATTTGATGAATCGAAGGACAATTTTTAACCCCTTATATTCTGACAAGTATGTTGTTTCTGTGGGTCCAAATAAATTAAACAAAAAGACTGTGTGAATCTATGAAATTTAAATGAATGTGTCAGTGTTAAATGGAAAGGGATTGGACAGGACAAAAGGAGAGAGACTTATTGAATTATTGTGAATAAAGCAGTTTTGTGGTTTCCTACAAGCTGGCTGCAGCGTGGCAGATTTATGGCCACAATCAATTAGCGCAAGTGTCTCCACATTTGACTAAGGCACTTTAATCTCCACCAGTAGGTCAGACTTCACGGTATCAAAGTACTCAAGACTGTGGACATATTGGCTCTGAAAACCATACTGCTGAGACATTAATTTACCATATGTCATTTGGCACAATGTTACTTATGCCAACAAGTTTTCAATCCCAGAGATAATGGGCATATAGGCTGATTTCACATGTATACTCAGCTTTCTCTTTATCCAGTTTTGTGGTCTGAATTCACAATGGAGGGCATTTAATGCAGTCTCTGGGTGGTGTGAAAGGAATTACCTTAAGATCATTCACTAATTTGAATAAACTCTCAAAAACATTGTCAGCCTCTGATTTTAATGTTCAAAGAAGTTTTATCCAAAGGTAGACATTCTTCAGACTTTTATGGTTCATTTGTATCATAAAATGCTTTATGATTTGTATCAACTGGGTTTGTCAACCAGATGATTCAGTCTAAGCACAAGTAAAACATCCGATGTCATCATATATGGAAGCAATGAGGAAATGGCTTTCACCCTCTAAAACAGAACTGACCATGTTCCCGCTCAGACAGAGATTGTTTTATTTACCCACTTATCTCCTCCATCATGCTATAAAAACCAAACCTTGCTTTCTTTGTCCAGGAAAAATGATCTTGTAAACCAACGTGATCCGAATGCGTGTTGCCGTTTGTATACAGGCTGTGCCCTCTTTAGTAGGTCTTTAGTAGGTCATAGTAATGCCATACATTATCACGCTGCACATTTCCAGTGGATGGTGTGGTTTGACATTTATACCGTTTCACATCCTGTACCTCCTTCAGCCATCTGTTGTCTACATATAACACTGTATAGGAGTTCAGGCAAAGATTTCATAGGAGAACGTCAGAGTGGGGCGGGCGGCTAAGATTTAAATGTTCATAACGATTGTTCATTTTGGGAGAGAAGTACATTTGTGTCCTGAAAAGATTTGGGTATCGGGCTAACACAGATCTGGCCACTGGGGGTACGTGGCACCCATCTTACAAAAAGAAGGTTGAGCGGAATAAATAAAACACATCCAGGAAGGAGCAGCTTGGCATTGCAGGAGAAACATCACACGACTGACGAATGACTCCTAGGTAAAATTATTGTTATGGCGGCCCTAAAGGGACAGGATCCGCTGCAGTGCCTTAGACCGCTGCAGTGCCTTAGACCGCTGCGCCACTCTTTAGCTGATGAAGACAATGGCACTGCACTAGCTAAAGCATGCGAGCTAGATAATGATATGTAAAACCTTTTTATAATACATTAGTATTTCATTACTTGTTAACATTTAAGCATTGCATTTCAATAAGCGTTTAACAAATTATATAGCATTTCTAAAGGCTTTTTCATCAAAGTTATTATAGTGTAGCCAAAGATTAAGGCAAAATACAATATACTTCAAATGGATTTATTGAATCTGATTAGTTGCTCCATTTCAACATGGAATCATACAATGACAACTAACTTCTTTCCTGGTTTCATAGATTTTCCTGTTCTTCTCAATTTCTCTTACACAATTTCTAAGGAATCAACTTCTGGAAATCATACCCAAGGTGTTCAACTGCATGTTGAAAAAGAGATTTAGTTTATAGAACACACCACTGTGGCCTACAGGTGGTGACATAGTTGTCTAGAAAGAAAAAGTGAAAGCACACCAGAAAGTGTTACAATCACAAGGTGGACATTCTCAAAACATTGCATACAGTAGTATTTCAATATAGAAACCAAAGTTTCTTATGCTCAGCATACAGTTGCTCTACAACTGACCATCTCAAAACAAAAGCTCAATTAGAGGCAATTTCCTCTCACAACATTTCAAACAGTTATATACTGCTAACTGAACAGTTTTTTCCCCCAGACAGAAAACAAGTGTGTTCATCACAAAGGTAAGAGTAGGGAAATGATCTTCAGACTTCATGAGAGTAAGTTACTTTAAAGGGATGGTTCGGGATTTTGGAAATAAGGCCATTTATCTACTTCCCCAGAGCCAGATGAACTTGTGGATACCATTTTTAAATATCTGTGTCCAGTATGAAGGAACGCTAACTAGCGTCAGCACAATGACTGGAAGTCTATGGGTATCTGATAGCATGTTAGTAGATACCCATAGACTTCCAGCCATTGTGGGACCCAAGGAATTAAACAAAATTACCCTTACCATAGTTCAATAGCAACTTTTTAATCAGTGGTGTAAAGTTACTTAAGTAAAAATACTTTAAAGTACTGAAGTAGTTTTTTGGGGTCTGTACTTTACTATTTATATTTTCCAACTTTTACTTCACTACATTCTTAAAGAAAATATTGTACTTTTTACCCAATACATTTTCCCTGACACCCAAAATAACTTGTTTCATGTTGAATGCTTAGCAGAACAGGACAATGGTCCAATTCAAGCACTTATCAAGAGGTCATCCTACTTCTTCTGATCTGACGGACTCACTAAACACATGCTTATTTTGTAAACAATGTCAGAGTGTTGGAGTGTGCCCCTGGCTATCCGTAAATTAAAACAAGAAAAATGGTGTCGCCTGGTTTGCTTAATATGTTCAATTTGAAATGATTAATTCTTTCACGTTTGATATTTAAGTATGTTTAAGAAATTACATTTACTTTTGATACTGAAGTATATTTAAAAACCAAGTATTTTTACTCAAGTAGTATTTTACTGGGTGACTTTCACTTGAGTCATTTTCTATTAAGGTATTTTTACTCAAGTATGACAATGGTACTTTTTCCACAACTGTTTTTAATGCACTTTTACATTTCTAACTCAGTAATGGTGAACTACCAACAATCTGTTTCATGGAACTGCAGTCACTCATGTACTGTAGTCACGCATGTACTGTATACTGGAACCATAAATTCATGAAACTTTCACTGAAAAAAAACAACCTGTTTTAACCAATATCAGCAACACACAGGAAAAAAAATATCACACAGAAATAGGTGTTAATTCAAATTGTACCAGATTGTCAAGCTATGAATAGAGAAGTCACATGTTGTGTTTATCTATCCCACAGAGCACACATTCATGCCCCTTGGTCCACCAGAAGGAACTAGCTAATATATCAGACTGGGAAAAAAAACATTAAATATATTAGACATATCCACACACACACAAGGATGCAAAGGGCACATGATGTTACTAAACACGTGCCTTCCAAAGCTCATCAGTAATAGAAAAAGTGTTGCACTACTATAAGTAAGGCTACTTTCACTGTGAAGGTACAGTAACAGCTGAGCAAACACAAACATCTTCCTCTGCAGTGCAAACTATCAAGCAGTCTGTCTTAATAATGCCTGTTCCATTACTTTGAACTTTGTACTCAGGACAAAGTACAGTTATTCAGTCACAGTCATGGGGGCAGCAGTTAGCCTAGCGGTTAAGAGTGTAGGACCTGTAACCAAAACGTCACTGGTTCAAATCCCAGGGCAGACTATGTGAAAAACATCTGTCCATGTGACCTTGAGCAAGTCATTTAACCCTCATTGTTCCTGTAAGTCACTCTGGATAATGTAAATATCCATTCCATTGGAAAGCAGATAGTTAGGTGGCACAAGAACACACATGCTTATTTTTTATAGAATTTTTGGATCAGGGCATAAAACATGGACGAGTGGAGGGGAACTGCAATGCTTGTAAAACAAAAACCAGCAAGAGCATTTGCCCCATAGAGGATTTTGCAGTTGCCATAAGACACCTTGGACAGGAAGACACTGGTAATCTTCAGAAAGCTGTTAGAAGTGACCTGGCAGTTTAAAACACAGACAAGGCGTGACAGACAAAGTGAGAAACCTCAGTTCTGCAGACAAAAACATCACTAATCCCATAACGTGAAAAAGAGACCACTAGAGCCCTTAAATCCACTCATCTGTGGAAGTCAATGTGCATTCAGCTACAAAGCATGTTCCTTGAGTTCCCGGTATCACAGCGTGTTTATTTATAGATGTTCTTCTTTCTCGGTTGTATAAACAAACTATGCATGCATGCAAGTAGCTAAGCCTTTACAGCGAGCTATTTCAGTGCGGATATGACCAAATAAGGAACACAAACAAGGTGGTTGGAAGAAACTAGTAGACATGTTGGATGGAGTGTGAAACAATGTTTTGGCAACATCTCTATAGGGGTAATATTTTTGGTGCAGTCTCGCTAGTTGGTGTAGCAGCTAGTTAACAAAAGGAGGCATGATGGACACCTCTCCCCTCAGGATGTTGGCTGTCTAGCACTATTGTTTCAAGGCAGAAAGCTCCAATGGCAATTCTCCTGGCAGAAAAAGAGAAGTCCTTCCTCCAAAGGGTTCAAAGGCTCTTGTTGGTACAGTTTAAGCTTCTCATGACAATTATGTTATCAATATGGCTTTGACCATTATAACCACTCAAATAGCAACAGTATAGCACGAGTACGGCATATCTTCAACGTATGTATATTCCAGCTTCATTTGATATCCCATCACCACTTGTGTCCAAAAGCTTGTGTTTTGAAGGTTGTTGTATGCAAGCAGGTGCAGGTTACCCTCCTCAACCCTGCAAAAAAAAAAAAAAAAAGTCCCTTAGGCGTAGATCTGCCCAGGGCGCGTGTTGTCCCCAAGCCGGTCCTGGCTGGGCTGGTGCTTGGTGTCGTTGGACTTCACGGCGCTGGCATAATCATAGATCCCTACCTCCAGGTTCTTAGCCTTCAGGGCTGCAGTATGCAGTTTCTCCAGAAAGTCAGGCATACCTATGAGTGAGGAGGGCAAAAGCTGATGACCAGGATAACATACAACCACAGGGCAAATCACACTCATGGCAGTGGAGACTGCAGACCTCAATTACCTACTTTTTTCCTTTTAAAGGGTTTGATTGAATACTCTAACCCAAGGTGACTCTCCATCCAGATAAAAGTAAATCAGACCAAGAAGCAAAGCAGTGAGCTACAATACCAGCAGATCAAGTTGTGGATCATGCTGAAGAATCAGCCAATAACTGTAGCCCAGCTACCGCAGGCAACAACCCCCCAAAAATATCCCTCTCCATTGAGTTAGGTCAATATAATAGTTTTGCATAGTCAGTGGCTGCATTTGATGGAAAGATCACTGTGAATTGATGGTTCCTTTCGTGCCCTACTGCCCTTCAGTGAAGCACTTCTGCTGTGTCGCTTCAAAGAAATATCTGACTATGTAAGGACAGTACGCACATTTACTATGAACAGATGGCTGTCCTTTTGAATAAGGAAGGCTGTTCCTGTAAAATCCCATATCTTTTGTTTGATATTCTAACAATTACTACATCCAGTTTACACTTGGGGATAATCATTAAGCTCAGTGAAGAGAAACCAGGAGTATGAGGACTCACCACTGGACACCATCCAGCTCACACAGTAGCGGGGAAAGGCGGTCTGAGGGTCGTCGCTGTAGGTCAGAAGGTAGTTAAAGCCATTCTGTGGGTCAGGACGACATGACAAGGTCAGATACTGTAATCTAACATGCACACAACAAGCATAGAACAAAAAGCATACGTCACTATAGGGTAAGATTATCTGTTGTCTTGTGATAGCCTCTGTATTCACCTCATCAAAGGACTTGTGAGGGCAAATGACCATCTTGGACTGGTATGAGTGGACTCTGACATAGTCCTGAGTTTCTGGGACTCCAGGATGCTGAACTGCTCTAAATGACACAAAGAAAAGGGAGAAAAAGGGAGAAGAGGGAGAGTAAAAAAAATAAAAAAATATAAATAAGATTCCAAGCATCTGAGTGGGGAAAAAAAGTGATACAAAATTACCTCACATTTGTATTTAAATATAACTATTTTACATGAAGTCAACCCTCACCTGGAGATCAGGACCATCAGATTATTCTCCACATCAACATTGTAGCGACGCACATAAACATAGTCCCTCGAGTACATGGGATACTGTGGGAAGATAATCCAACAAATCAAAAATACAATATAAAATGTAGGATACAACTACATGTTGCCATCTGTGACCTACGACACAGCCCTTAAATCAGGGAAACATTGCTTCTGCTTCATAAAATACTGCAGCAGTTCCCAAGCTACGAGTCATGACCCCATGTGGGGTCGCCTGATATGTAAATGCATTCACGGGAGAATTTCCAAAGAATTTCTGAAAAATTCTGAAAAAATCCTGTCAAAAGTTTGGACACACCTACTCATTCAAGGGTTTTTCTTTATGTGTACTATTTTCTACATTGTAGAATAATAGTGAAGATATCAAAACTAGGAAATAACACATGGAATCATGTAGTAACCAAAAAAGTAGTTTTGATTCAAAAATATATTTGATTGGTCTATTTGAGATTCTTCAAAGTAGCCACCCTTTGCCTTGATGACAGCTTAGCACAGTCTTGGCATTCTCTCAACCAGCTTCATGAGGTAGTCACCTGGAATGCATTTCAATTAACAGGTGTGCCTTGTTAATAGTACATTTTTGGAATTTCTTTCCTTTTTAATGCATTTGAGCCACGCAGTTGTGTTGTGACAAAGTAGGGGTGGTAGGGATGGTCTAACCAAATAGGGCAAGTCCATATTATAGCAAGAACAGCTCAAATAAGCAAAGAAAAACGACATTCCATCATTACTTTAAGACATGGTCAGTCATTCCAGAAAATTTCAAGAACTTTGAAAGTTTTCAAGTGCAGTCGCAAAAACCAAGCGCTATGATGAAACTGGCTCTCATGAGGACCGCCACAGGAAAGGAAGACCCAGAATAACATCTGCAGAGTGAAGGAAAAGTAGCCAACAAGTGCTCAGCATATGTGGGAACTGAGCATTAATGCCATGTTCAAAACAACTGGGAACGGTCATCTAACTCGGAAATCCAACTCGCAAACTTGGGCCTCTTTCTAGAGCTCTGACCTAAAGATCACTGACGTCATGATTTGACCTCGTATTTTTCAAAGCTCCCAGTTGTCTTGAAAGCACCATAAAACTCCTGGTAGCCTACCCTTCACAAGCTCATATCTGTGTGAAACTGGATTCAGTGCTCTCTTTTGCATTAAAATCAAATATCAATCCAGGTTGGATGTGACAGCAGAGATGACGTGAGCACTGTCAACCACCTCCCTGACTTTGAGAAGCTCAGGTGCGACATGCATCAAGCCACACCCATCTCATTAGTGGTGGTGAGATAATGTCAGACTATGTCTCCTAATTTGCTATTGACTGTAATAGCCCCACATAAAAAAATATATGATGGTAAGTTGACAGTACAAATCAGAAATACTGTTAGAATGTTTTCAATTGACTGCCATAGCCCCAAATAAAAAGTAAACATTGGCTGTTAATTACATTTATTTTACTTTGGTGGAGAACACAAGACTTTCTAGATATCAAAATGGGGTCGTGGGACAAAATAGTTCGGGAACTCCTGCAATACTGTCTGCTTGCAAGTATCTGTAATAATCAAATTGAGAGCATCATGAGCAAGGCAAGAACATGAAGCACTCACAACAGTCAACAAATGTTACTTTGTAACATCAGAGAGAAACCACTGAGGCATATCATAAGTGCATGACTTTGATGATAAGCATGAGTTCTGCATTTTTAGTGTGCGAGTTGGCAGGGGAAACTTACAGGGAAACGTGTGGCCCAGTGCACAACCTCTGAGCCTGTGTTGACGTCCCAGTCCACCACCTCCAGCTTGAGAACCAGAGCATCCCACGTCTTCCTGTACTCCGTGTCCAACTGGGGCAAAGGGCAGAGCATGAGACAAGAGAGGAGCAGAGGCGTAATATAGCACGTACATACAACACCTAGAGCTACATACTTGCACAAAAACCTTACACTCCACCAAGTGCAGTTGGGTAAGTAGACAACAACAAGAGCTAAATAGGGACATAGACACTCAAGAGGAGCGTATGAACATACAGGGAATCTGGTGCTGAATCCACATACAAGTCACACCACACATTTTTCTACAGGTTCATTAAAAGCACTAAGTTTCCTCTTGCACACAAATGTGTTTTTTTTGCTGCATTAAATTAATTAAGCAATTTAGACAGTTAGCATAAAGGAAACTAGCTTAGTACCTGGACATTGAAGAACTGTCGGGGGGTGACGTCGTTATAAGAACCCAAAACTGAAAAGAGGAGGGAAAGGGGTCTTAATGATGACACCAGGGATGTCCGACAAAAGAAAAATCTTCGACCATGGTCTACCATTGTTCTTTCGAACAATCGGTTGGTCAATTTTTAAAACGTGTATTTTCCCATATATAGACACATCCTATGTGTTTTAATCAAATCAACTACACTGCAGTCGGAAAGTATTCAGACCACTTGACTTTTCCCACATTTTGTTACTTTACAGGCTTATTCTAAAATTAAAGTTGTTTTTTCCACCCTCATCAATCTACATACAATAGCCAATAATGACAAAGCAAAAACAGGCTTTGAAATTTTTGCAAATGTAGAAAAAAATACTAAATTGAAAATATCACATTTACATTAGTATTCAGACCCTTTACTCAGTAGTTTGTTGAAGCACCTTTGGCAGCGACTACAGCCTTGAGTCTTCTTGGGTATGACGCTACAAGCTTGGCACTCCTGTATTTGAGGAGTGTCCCATTCTTCTCTGCAGATCCTCTCAAGCGCTGTCAGGTTGGATGGGGAGTGTCGCTGCACATCTATTTTTAGGTCTCTCGATCGGGTTCAAGTCTGGGCTCTGGCTGGGCCACTCAAGGACATTCAGTGACTTGTCCCGAAGCCACTCCTGCATTGTCTTGGTGGTTGCTTAGGGTCGTTGTCCTGTTGGAATGTGAACCTTTGCCCCAGTCCGAGGTCCTGAGCACTCTGGAGCAGTTTTTCATCAAGGATCTCTGTACTTTGCTCCGTTCATCTTTGTCTTGATCCTGACTAGTGCCCCAGTCCCTGCCGCTGAAAAACATCCCCACAGCATGATGCTGCCACCACCATGCTTCACCGTAGGGATGGTGCCAGGTTTCCTCCAGACGTGATGCTTGGCATTCAGGCCAAAGAGTTGAATCTTGGTTTCATCAGACCAGAGAATATTGTTTCTCATGGAGTCCTTTAGGTGCCTTTTGGCAAACTCCAAGCGGCTGTCATGTGCCTTTTACTGAGCTTGATTGGTGGAGTGCTGCAGAGATGGGAGAATATTCCAGAAGGACAACCATCTCCACAGAGGAAATCTGGAGCTCTGTCAGAGTGACAATCAGGTTCTTGGTCACCTCCCTGACAAAGGCCCTTCTCCTCCGATTGCAGTTTAGCCGGGCGGCCAGCTCTAGGATAAGTCTTGGTGGTTACAAACTTCTTCCATTTTAGAAAGATGGAGCCCACTGTTCTTGGGGACCTTCAATGCTGCAGAAATGTTTTGGTACCCTTCCCCAGATCCTGTCTCGGACCTCTACGAACAATTCCTTTGACTTCATGGCTTGGTTTTTTCTCTGGCACGTACTTTTAACTGTAGGACCTTATATAAACAGGTGTTTGTCTTTCCAAATCATGTCCAATCAATTAAGTTATTTTACTGAAATCCCTAATTTGTTTAGTTAAAACATTCCCTATTCCCTCAACCCTTGCTCTCTTTCCATGACACATGTATGCATTGCATGCACGAGACCAATAGGGCCTGACCTACAGCATATCATAATCACATCAATGAATTGGTTACAGCAAATTCTGAACACTAGGTTAAAGAAGACTGGAGGTATTGCTCGCCTGAGGTAGAATACCTCATGATAAGCTGTAGACCACACTATCTATATTATTCGTAGCCATCTATTCACCACCACAACCCGATGCTGGCACTAAGACCACACTCAACGAGCTGTATAAGGCCATAAGCAAACAAGAAAATGCTCATCCAGAAGCGGCACTATTAGTGGTTGGGAACTTTAATGCAGGCAAACTTAAATTAATTTTACCTAATTTCAACCAGCATGCCACATATGAAAAAAACAAAATAAATAACTCTAGACCACCTTTCCTCCACACACAGACAAAGCTCTCCCTCGCCCACCATTTGGCAAATCTGACCATAATTCTATCCTCCTGATTCCGGCTTACAAGCAAAAACTAAAGCAGGAAGTACCAGTGACTCGCTCAATACGGAAGTGGTCAGATGACGCGGATGCTACGGGACTGTTTTGCTAGCACAGCCTGGAATATGTTCCGGGATTCATCCAATGGCATTAAGGAGTACACCACCTCAGTCACCGACTTCATCAATAAGAGCATCGACGATGACGTCCCCACAGTGACCGTACGTACAGTTCCCAACCAGAAGCCATGGACTACAGGCAACATCCTCAACGAGCTATAGGCTAGAGCTGAAGCTTTCAATGAGCGGGACACTAATCCTGATGCTTATAAGAAATCCCGCCATACCCTCTTACGAACCATCAAATAGAAAAAGCGTCAATACAGGATTAAGATTGAATCCTACTACACCGGCTACACAAAACTATTACGGACTAAAAAGGGAATCCCAGCCACGAGCTGCTCAGCGACACGAGCCTACCAGATGAGCCAAATGCCTTTTATGCTCGCTTCGAGATAAACAACACTGATGCATGCATGAGAGCACCAGCTGTTCATGACAACTGTGTGATCACGCTCTCTGTAGCTGATCTGAGCAAGACCTTAAAACAGGTCAACATTCACAAAGCCGCTGGGGCAGACGGATTACCAGGACATGTACTCAGAGCATGCGTGGACCAACTGGCAAGTGTCTTCACTGACATGTTCAACCTCTATGACCAAATTTGTAATACTTACATAAACAGACCACCATAGTTCCTGTGACCAAGAAAGCGAAGGTAACCTGCTTAAATGATTACCGCCCATAGCACTCAAGTCAGTAGCTATGAAGTGCTTTGAAAGGCTGGTCATGCCTCACAACACCATCATGCCAGAAACCCTAGACCCACTCCAATTCGCATACTGCCCTAACAGATCCACAGATGACTCCATCTCAATCGCACTCCACACTGCCCTTTCTCACCTGGACAAAAGGAACACCTATGTGAGAATGCTGTTCATTGACTACAGCTCAGCTTTCAACACCATAGCACCAATAAAGCTCATTGCTAAAAGAAGGACCCTGGAACTAAACACCTCCCTCTACAACTGAATACTGGACTTCCTGACGGGCCACCCCCCCAGGTGGTAAGGGTAGGCAACAACACATCTGCCACACTGATCCTCAACACTGGGGCCCCTCACGGGTGTGTGCTTAGTCCCCTCCTGTACTCCCTGTTCACCCACACCTGCATGGCCAAACACGACTCCAACACCATGATTAAGTTTGCTGAGGAAACAACAGTGGTAGGCCTGATCACTGAGGGGGAAACCTATAGGGAGGAGGTCAGAGACCTGGCAGTGTGCCAGGACAACAACCTCTCCCTCAATGTGGGGAAGACAAAGGAGCTGATCGTGGACTACAAGAAAAGGAGGGCCGAACAGGCCCCCATTAACATCAACGGGGCTGCAGTGGAGCAGGTTGAGAGCTTCCAGTTCCTTGGTGTCCACATCCCCAACAAACTATCATGGTCAAATACACCAAGACAGTCGTGAAGAAGGCACGACAACACCTTTTCCCCCCCCAGGAGACTGAAAAGATTTGTCATGGGTCCTCAAAAAGTTACATTGCTGCACCATCGAGAGGATCCTGACCGGTTGCATCACCGCCTGGTATGGCAACTGCTCAGCATCTGATCGTAAGGCGCTACAGAGGGTAGTGTGTACGGCCCAGTACATCACTGGCGCCAAGCTTCCTGACATCCAGGACCTATATACTAGGCGGTGTCAGAGGAAGGCCCCAAAAAATGTCAAATACTCCAGGTCACCCAAGTCCTAGACTGTTCTCTCTACTACCGCAAGGCAAGCGGTACCGGAATGCCAAGTTTAGGACCAAAAGGCTCCTTAACAGCTTCTACCGCCAAGCCATAAGACTGCTGAACAATTAACCCACCCGGACTATTTAAATTGAACCCCCTCCCTCTTTGTTTTTAACACTGCTTCTACTCGCTGTTTATTATCTATGCATAGTCAGTTTACCCCTACCTACATGTACAAATAACCTTGACTAACCTGTACCCCCACACATTGACTCGGTACTGGTACCCCCTGTATATAGCCTCGTTATTGTTACAGTGGGGAGAACAAGTATTTGATACACTGCCGATTTTGCAGGGTTTCCTACTTACAAAGCATGTAGAGGTCTGTAATTTTTATCATAGGTACACTTCAACTGAGAGACACAAAAACAAAAATCCAGAAAATCACATTGTATGATTTTTAAGTAATTAATTTGCATTTTATTGCATGACATAAGTATTTGATCACCTACCAACCAGTAAGAATTACGGCTCTCACAGACCTGTTAGTTTTTCTTTAAGAAGCCCTCCTGTTCTCCACTCATTACCTGTATTAACTGCACCTGTTTGAACTCGTTACCTGTATAAAAGACACCTGTCCACACACTCAATCAAACAGACTCCAGCCTCTCCACAATGGCCAAGACCAGAGAGCTGTGTATGGACATCAGGGACATTGTAGACCTGCACAAGGCTGGGATGGGCTACAGGACAATAGGCAAGCAGCTTGGTGAGAAGGTAACAACTGTTGGCGCAATTATTAGAAAATGGAAGAAGTTCAAGATGATGGTCAATCACCCTCGGTCTGGGGCTCCATGCAAGATCTAACCTCGTGGGGAATCAATGATCATGAGGAAGGTGAGGGATCAGCCCAGAACTACACTGCAGGACCTGGTCAATGACCTGAAGAGAGCTGGGACCACAGTCTCAAAGAAAACCATTAGTAACACACTACGCCGTCATGGATTGAAATCCTGCAGCGCACGCAAGGTCCCCCTGCTCAAGCCAGCGCATGTCCAGGCCTGTCTGAAGATGGGAGAAGGTCATGTGGTCTGATGAGACAAAAATAGAGCTTTTTGGTCTAAACTCCACTCACCGTGTTTGGAGGAAGAAGGATGAGTACAACCCCAAGAACACCATCCCAACCGTGAAGCATGGAGGTGGAAACATCATTCTTTGGGGATGCTTTTCTGCAAAGGGGACAGGACGACTGCACCGTATTGAGGGGAGGATGGATGGGGCCATGTATCACGAGATCTTGGCCATCAACCTACTTTCCTCAGTAAGAGCATTGAAGATGGGTCGTGGCTGGGTCTTCCAGCATGACAACGACCCGAAACACACAGCCAGGGCAACTAAGGAGTGGCTCCGTAAGAAGCATCTCAAGGTCTTCGAGTGGCCTAGCCAGTCTCCAGACCTGAACCCAATAGAAAATCTTTGGAGGGAGCTGAAAGTCTGTATAGACCAGCGACAGCCCCGAAACCTGAGAATGTCTGTACGGAGGAGTGGGCCAAAATCCCTGCTGCAGTGTGTGCAAACCTGGTCAAGAACTACAGGAAACGTATGATCTCTGTAATTGCAAACAAAGGTTTCTGTACCAAATATTAAGTTATGCTTTTCTGATGTATCAAATACTTATGTCATGCAATAAAATGCAAATTAATTACTTAAAAATCATACAATGTGATTTTCTGGATTTTTGTTTTAGATTCTGTCTCTCACAGTTGAAGTGTACCTATGATAAAAAATTACAGACCTCTACATGCTTTGTAAGTAGGAAAACCTGCAAAATCGGCAGTGTATCAAATACTTCTTCTCCCCACTGTATGTACATTTATTGTGTTACTTTGACTAGATTTTTTAAAACTTTAGGTCGTAAATATTTTCTTAACCAACAATGCAGTTTAAGAAACAGAGTTAAGGACTTGTAAGTAAGCATTTCATGGTAAGGTGGTGCCTGTTGTATTCGGCACATGTGACAAATAAAATTATTTGATTTGATTTGTAACAGCAAAATGGATGCAGATGACGTGACAAACTCGAAATAAGGGAATTTTTACTGGTTGCTCAGGAGGTAAAAGGGGAAATCAGGTGTGGAATAAAATTGACTAGCTGAGGAAAATACTGGAGATTAAGAAAAAGAAGGTAAGGAGCAAGCGCTGTTTGCCAAACAGGTGCTGTTAGATTACAATATAATTTCTCTGACCATTTGGAACAATGTAAACACTAAATAAATAAGCGTACCAGAGAGTCTGTTGTAATGTATGTTTTTAAATCCTTTATTACAGCAAAGACTAAGAAGTTGCATTCATTTGTGAATACAACTTCCGAAATGGAACGGCTTAGGCCTATTTATTGTTTGAATAATTAGCGTAATGTCGCTTTGTTATTTTAAAACAAATGCTTGACTGCATTTCAAATCATGAATGACTTGTATGATATGCGATGACATGAACGAAAAAAGACTGATACAGTAGCCTATAAAAGTATTGAAATATGCCTAAGTTACAGTATTAAGACTAAACAGGATGTGCTCTTCGGCATACAGCTCAATGGTGATTATACAAGGCTGCTATACTAAACCTACCAATGATAGCGACATTACTTATTATAATGATCAAAGGAAAAAGGGGGGTTATTATTAACAACATTTCTGACAATTTGGAACAGCGTAAACACTAAATCAATTATAAATAATACCAGAGGCTGGTCTAACAAAAAAAAAGTGTAAAGCCTTCATTACAGCATAGCAAAGATGAAAAACTGACGAATTTGTGAAGTTGCTTGTCCAACATGTGGTTGTGTGAGGCTTGGTGCTCACGGAATCAGTAGGCTACTCATTCCAGGGTTATAATAATAATAATAATAATTCTATATTGTGGAATAATAGTGAAGACATCAAAACAATGAAATAACACATGGAATCATGTAGTAACCAAAACAAGTAAAAAAATAAAAAATAAAAATATTTTATTTTCTTCAAAGTAGCCACCCTTTGCCTTGATGACAGCTTTGCACACTCTTGGCATTCTCTCAACCAGCTTAATGAGGTAGTCACATGGAATGCATTTCAATAAACAGGTGCGCCTTGTTAAAATACATTTGTGGAATTTCTTCCCTTCTTAATGCGTTTGAGCCAATCAGTTGTGTTGTGGCAAGGTAGGGGTGGTTTACAGAAGACAGCCCTATTTGGTAAAAGACAAAGTCCATATTATGGCAAGAACAGCTCAAATAAGCAAAGAGAAACAACAATCCATCATTACTTTAAGACATGGTCAGTCAATCTATAAAATTTCAAGAACTTTGAAAGTTTCTTCAAGTGCAGATGCAAAAACCATCAGCGCTATGATGAAACTGGCTCTCATGATGACCGCCACAGGAAAGGAAGACCCAGAGTTAACTCTGCTGAAGAGGATAAGTTCACTAGAGTTAACTGCACCTCAGATTGCATCCCAAATAAATGCTTCAGAGTTCAAGTAGCAAACATCTCAACATCAACTGTTCAGAGGAGACTGAATGAATCAGGCTTTCATGGTCAAATTGCTGCAAAGAAACCACTACTAAAGGACACCAAGAAGAAGAGACCTGCTTGGGCCAAGAAACCCGAGTAATGGATATGAGACCGGGGAAAATGAGTCAAAATTTGAGATTTCTGCTTCCAACCGCCATGTTTCTGTGAGACGCAGAGTAGGTGAATGGTGTGGTTCCCACCGTGAAGCATGGAGGTAGTGTAATGGTGCTTTGCTGGTGACACTGTCAGTGATAATAAATAAAAAAATTCAAGGCACACTTAACCAGCATGGCTACCTCAGCATTCTGGAGGAAAAAGGGGGATGCTTGCAAGCCGAAGAACACCATCCCAACCATGAAGCACGGGGGTGGCAGCATCATGTTGTGCAAATCAATCCCAGAACAACAGCAAAGAACCTTGTGAAGATGCTGGAGGAAACAGGTACAAAAGTATCTATATTCACAGTAAAAAGAGTCCTATAGCGACATAACCTGAAAGGCCGCTCAGCAAGGAAGAAGCCACTGCTCCAAAACCGCCATAAAAAAGCCAGACTATGGTTTGCAACTGCAGATGGGGACAAAGATTGTACTTTTTGGAGAAATGTCCTCTGTTCTGATGAAACAAAAATAGAACCGTTTGGCCATAATGACCATCGTTATTTTTGGAGGACAACGGTGTCGCTTGCAAGCCGAAGAACACTATCCCAACCGTGAAGCACGGGGGTGGCAGCATCATGTTGTGGCGGTGCTTTGCTGCAGGAGGGACTGGTGCACTTCACAAAATAGATGGCATCATGAGGTAGGAAAATGTGGATATATTGAAGCAACATCTCAAGACATCAGTCAGGAAGTTAAAGCTTGGTCGCAAATGGGTCTTCCAAATGGACAATGACCCCAAGCATACTTCCAAAGTTGTGGCAAAATGGCTTAAGGACAACAAATCCAAGGTATTGGAGTGGCCATCACAAAGCCCTGACCTCAATCCTATAGAAAATTTGTGGGCAGAACTGTAAAAGCACGTGTGAGCAAGGAGGCCTACAAACCTGATTCAGTTACACCAGCTCTGTCAGAAGGAATGGGCCAAAATTCACCCAACTTATTGTGGGAAGCTTGTGGAAGGCTACACGAAACATTTGACCCACGTTAAACAATTTAAAGGCAATGCTACCAAATACTATTTGAGTGTATGTAAACTTCTGACCCACTGGGAATGTGATGAAAGAAATAAAAGCTGAAATAAATAATTCTCTCTACTATTATTCTGACATTTCACATTCTTAAAATAAAGTGGTGATCCTAATTGGCCTAAAACAGGGAATTTTTTATTGGATTAAATGTCAGGAATTGTGAAAAACTGAGTTTAAATGTATTTGGCTAAGGTGTATGTAAACTTCCGACTTCAACTGTATATATGCGCTCATCTCAGTGAACTAATCCACTGCTGCGCCCTAGACTAAAAGCCAATTCATGCTTGACACGAAAATGTGGTAGGAGGCTCCTTATCGAGGGTGTGATGCAATTGCAGAGCCTCCAGAGGCATGCAGAGGCGAAATCGAGCTCCGTACCACATCGCCATGCACCTCCCTGATTTTGGGCGGTATATCCTGTAGAAAACAAAATCTCACTTCCTTGACAACAGCTCTACACTGCTCCACAACACACAAGAATTATGAATGCCCTGACTTCTGCTGAGCCCATATGACCGTAAAGGCTGCATGACCAATGCAGACATCGGATTGACCATGCGCCCAGATGCACAATGCACTTCTCTCTCCAGAATGCGCTCTGCCGCATATTTGTGCACATAATTTTTTCATAACTTCATTGTGAATTGTTGTGTTTGACTGTTTGTGTTTATCAATTCGCCATTACATATCACCAGTAGTACATTTTAGAGGTCGACCGATTATGATATTTCAACGCCGATACCGATTATTGGAGGACCAAAAAAAGCCGATACCGATTGATCGGCTGATTTTTTCAAATGTATTTGTAATAATGACAATTACAACAATACTGAATCAACACTTATTTTAACTTAATATAATACATCAATAAAATCAATTTAGCCTCAAATAAATAATGAAACATGTTCCATTTGGTTTAAATAATGCAAAAACAAATTGTTGGAGTAGAAAGTAAAAGTGCAATATGTGCCATGTAAGAAAGCTAACGTTTAAGTTCCTTGCTCAGAACATGAGATCATATGAAAGCTGGTGGTTCCTTTTAACATGAGTCTTCAATATTCCCAGGTAAGAAGTTTTAGGTTGTAGTTATTATAGGAATTATAGGACTATTTCTCTCTATACGATTTGTATTTCATATACCTTTGACTATTGGATGTTCTTATAGGCACTTTAGTACTGCCAGTGTAACAGTATAGCTTCCGTCCCTCTCCTCGCTCCTACCTGGGCTCGAACCAGGAACACATCGACAACAGCCACCTTCGAAGCAGTGTTACCCATGCAGAGCAAGGGGAACAACTACTCCAAGTCTCAGAGCGAGTGACGTTTGAAACGCTATTAGCGCGCACCTCGCTAACTAGCTAGCCATTTCACATCAGTTACACCAGCCTAATCTCGGGAGTTGATAGGCTTGAAGTCATAAACAGTGCAATGCTTCATTGCGAATAGCTGCTGGCAAAACGCACAAAATTGCTGTTTGAATGAATGCTTACGAGCCTGCTGGTGCCTACCATCGCTCAGTCAGACTGTTCTATCAAATCATAGACTTAATTATAACATAATAACACAGAAATTTTATTTATTTTTATTTTTATTTCACCTTTATTTAACCAGGTAGGCTAGTTGAGAACAAGTTCTCATTTGCAACTGCGACCTGGCCAAGATAAAGCATAGCAGTGTGAACAGACAACACAGAGTTACACATGGAGTAAACAATAAACAAGTCAGTAACATGGTAGAAAAAAAGAGAATCTATATACAATGTGTGCAAAAGGCATGAGGTAGGCAATAAATCGAATAATTACAATTTAGCAGATTAACACTGGAGTGATAAATCATCAGATGATCATGTGCAAGAAGAGATACTGGTGTGCAAAAGAGCAGAAAAGTAAATAAATAAAAGCAGTATGGTGGGTGAGGTAGGTAAATTGGGTGGGTAGTTTACAGATGGACTATGTACAGCTGCAGCGATCGGTTAGCTGCTCGGATAGCAGATTTTTAAAGTTGTTGAGGGAGATAAAAGTCTCCAACTTCAGAGATTTTTGCAATTCGTTCCAGTCGCAGGCAGCAGAGAACTGGAAGGAAAGGCGTCCAAATGAGGTTTTAGCTTTAGGGATGATCAGTGAGATACACCTGCTGGAGCGCGTGCTGCGGGTGGGTGTAGCCATCATGACCAGTGAACTGAGATAAGGCGGCACTTTACCTAGCATAGCCTTGTAGATGACCTGGAGCCAGTGGGTACGAGCCTTAGGTCATTAATATGGTCAAATCCGGAAACTATCATCTCGAAAACAAAACATTTATTCTTTCAGTGAAATATGGAACCGTTCCGTATTTTATCTAACGGGTGGCATCCATAAGTCTAAATATTCCTGTTACATTGTACAACCTTCAATGTTACGTCATAATAAAATTCTGCCAAATTAGTTCGCAACGAGCCAGGCGGCACAAACTGTTGCATATACCCTGACTCTGCGTGCAATGAACGCAAGAGAAGTGACACAATTTCACCTGGTTAATATTGCCTGCTAACCTGGATTTCTTTTAGCTAAATATGCAGGTTTAAAAATATATACTTCTGTGTATTGGTTTTAAGACAGGCATTGATGTTTATGGTTAGGTACAGTCGTGCAACGATTGTGCTTTTTTCGCAAATGCGCTTTTGTTAAATCATCCCCCGTTTGGCGAGTTGGCTGTCTTTGTTAGGAAGAAATAGTCTTCACACAGTTCACAAAGAGCCAGACGGCCCAAACTGCTGCATATACCCTGAATCTGTTGCAAGAGATGTGACAAAGAAATTCATGTTAGCAGGCAATATTAACTAAATATGCAGGTTTAAAAATATATACTTGTGTATTGATTTTAAGAAAGGCATTGATGTTTATGGTTAGGTACATGTTGGCGCAACGACAGTCCTTTTTCGCAAATGCGCACCGCATCGATTATATGCAGCACAGGACACGCTAGATAAACTAGTAATATCATCAACCATGTGTAGTTAAACTAGTGATTATGATTGATTGATTGTTTTTTAAGTTTAATGCTTGCTAGCAACTTACCTTGGCTCCTTACTGCATTCGCGTAACAGGCAGGCTCCTCGTGGAGTGCAATGAGAGGCAGGTGGTTAGAGCGTTGGACTAGTTAACCGTAAGGTTGCAAGATTGAATCCCCGAGCTGACGAGGTAAAAATCTGTCGTTATGCCCCTGAACAAGGCAGGTAACCCACCGTTCCTAGGCCATCATTGAAAATAAGAATGTGTTCTTAACTGACTTGCCTAGTTAAATAAAGGTATAAAAATATATATATATAAAAAAAATAATAATCGGCGTCCAAATGAAAACTTGAAATTTGCCCTAATTAAATCGGCCATTCCGATTAATCGGTCGACCTCTAGTACATTTACCGATTGGAAATTCCTATCATTTCCAATCTACAATGTTTGTTTCTTTGGCTACGGTCATTTCTGTTAATACATTCAATATTATTATTCCCGTCTTCCCGTTATCATTGTCGGAGTGGACATTGTTTTCAGAGTGCACAACCTATGCTACACTTGTAAGAAAGAGCTTTTGGTTTATTTCATTCCATTTACAAGTTCTGTCAATTTAGTAATTTTCTTTTGTTTAGTGCGCTCCTGCCAATGTTGAGTTAGGATGCGCATGCTTACAAGTAGGCCTATAGGCTACCTGGCCTGTGCTTAAATGTAGGCATATAGAATGTGCCCATTTTGGGATTGGATACTATTTCTGAATGGCTTAATGCACCACCACTAATAACCTGTGGAGCTTCTCAAAGTAATGTTTTCTTCACCTCAAACAGCAAGCAAATTAAGTCTGTTTTTACATTAGAGAATTACAATAGAGAATTACAATAGTTCCTCAATGTATTTGAAAATTCTTTCCAGCTCTCTCCCTTTCGATAACCACTCAGCGTGAAAGGGGAAAAATGTCATGCTCTGATTCAGTGGAAACGTCATAAAATCGCCCTACCTGACTACTTCTTACCATTGCTCTTATATTCTATAAGAAGAACAGGAGCTCAAGCAGTAGAAATGTTGAGGTGCCAGTACTGAGCTCCTGCCCAAGTCAAGCACTGCTTCTTATTCCTTGCGCAAATAGCCTACAGCTGTGTGTCCCGAGCTCACTGGTGCAGGAAACTGAGTGCACAGAATATTTTATACAATGTTGGAAGTTCACTAGTACAAGCTTCTGCTGGACCCAAGTTAATAGTTGATACAATGTTTCAAGTTCGTTGCAGACAGGTCATGTGTAGCCAATGTGATTTATAGGATATTTATTTTTAAATCAGGATATATTCTATCTGCAGCCTGCAATGTTTTAATTTCTTGGCTTTATGTAGGCTTTTTTAAAACAGTTGGCAATATATGTTACTTTTTAGGCTTGTTTCATTTCCATTTGGATAGAATTTTGATGAACCACATATTAGAGATATGAAGACGTTATTATAAATTACATTCCACGAAAATGTGCATATGAAAACCATAACTGGCATGCAGATCGGTAGAAATGGTAAGATAAATTGGCATTCCACATGAGAAAGGTTGCAGACTCCTCGTTTTGCCTATTACCGGCAACTTCAGGAGAGTAATTTCAGAATCTGCACAAGCCAGCAGGAGGAGAATAGTTTGGTCAGGTTGTTTTTTTTCTCTTTTTCTTCTGGTTATCTAGATCTCTGGCTCCCTCGAGGCATGTCTTATTTAAATCAGACGAGTTTCAGTCAACAAAGATGATATAAATTTTTTTCGGTCAACAAGGATATCTTTTTTTTGTCGGGGACAGCCCTAGTGCCATCCCCACGCCCTCCACAGTTCACTCAGACAGGTGTCTTGTACACCATTAGTTTTTGCTACTGCTCGACTATAGAAATCTTGGACAACCAACAGCCTATCGACCAAACAATCGACCAGTCAACTAAATGGGGTCAGCCCTTGATTAAACTCAGACATGTAGATGATCATGACAAAAAGAGAAAATGAAAAAGAGTGCAAATCTACATCAAAGGGTTGATGAAACGATGAAAAACCATATACCGTAATTTCTGGACTATTAAGCGCACCTGAATATAAGCCGCACCCACTGAATTTTAAAAAAAAGATGTATTTTGTACATAAATAAGCCGCACATGTCTATAAGCCGCAGGTGCCTACCGGTACATTGAAACAAATGAACTTTACACAGCCTTTAAACGAAACACGGCTTGTAACAAAAATAAATAGGCTTTTAAACGAAACACGGCTTGTAACAAAAATAAATAGGCTTTAACGAAACACGGCTTGTAACAAAAATAAAAAAAATAGCAGTAAACAGTAGCCTACCAAGAAAGTCATTGGTCACTATCTTCCTCCTGTGCACTGAAACCACTGAAGTCATCTCCTTCGGTGTCGGAGTTGAATAGCCTCAGAATTGCTTCATCCGATGTTGGATCGTTTTCATTGTCGCTCTCGTCACTTTCATCCGGAGGCAAATTCCCCGCTGAGCTCATGCTGCCCTCTTCAACACGCAGCAGTCCAGCCTTTCGAAACCCGTTGATGATAGTGCATTTTTTGACAATGCTCCACGCTGTCAGGACCCACTGGCAGACTTGACCATAAGTTGCTCTTCGCATGCGGCCCGTTTTAGTGAAGGATTTCTCCCCACTTGTAATCCAAGCCTCCAACTGGACACGGAGCGCCACCTTAAATGCACGATTTACACTGATGTCGAGTGGCTGCAAATACTTTGTTGTGCCCCCAGGAATCACAGCTGGAATTGAGTTTGTCCTCTTGATGGCTTCTTTCACAGAATCTGTTATGTGGGCCCTCATGCTGTCCAACACGAGCAATGCCTTGTTCTTGTGAAAGAATCCTCCCGGTCGCTTGCCGTAACACTCCGTATGCCATTCATGCATTAGGCCTTCCGTCATCCATCCTTTGTTGACTTTCACAACAATTCCTCTCTGGAATTTTTCTTTTGGCATCGTCATGCGTTTGAAAATCAACATCGGTGGAAGCTTTACTCCCGATGCCGTGCAGCTCAGAACACAGGTGAAGTGCGTTTTTTCATGCCCAGTTGTTTTCAGCGTGACGGATGATTCGCCTTTCCTGTTGACAGTCCGAGTGAGAGGCAGGTCAAACGTCAGAGGAACCTCATCCATATTTATGATGTCGTGCGGGCCGATGGAATGCTCCGCTATCTTTGCATCAGTGAATTTGCGGAAGTTTGAAACTTTTTCCTCGTAGTCGGGAGGGAGCTGCTGACAGACTCGTCCGTACCCTGATGGACAGGCCTTTACGTCTCATAAATCTTAGACACCACGATGGTCCACCTCTAAAATCCTCAAACTTCATTGCGGTGGCGATTGTTTTGGCTTTCAGTCGGATCTGCACAGTTGAAACACCTCGGCCGTCTGCTCTCTGTGTGTTGACCCAGTCTTCAAGCTAATTTTCTAGTTCGGGCCATCTGCTTTTCTTCCCTCTGAAAGCTTTTGTTGTCTTTTTGCACTGAGTCAGTTCCTCACGCTGCTGTTTCCAACGTCTTATCATCGACTCATTAAGGCCAAGCTCCCGTGCAGCAGCTCTATTTCCTTTTCCAACAGCCAGATCGATCGCCTTCAACTTGAAAGCTGCATCATATGCATTTCTCTGTGTCTTTGTCATGATGAGGGTGACAAAATGACTACCGTAATCAGAATGATGGGAAGTTTGAGCGCGCTCGATTTACGTCACACTATGTGACGGTGCTCAGTTTTTTGGCGGCATGAATCTTGTGAAAGCGGTAAAAATCCATAAATTAGCCGCGTCATTGTATAAGCTGCGAGGTTCAAAGCGTGGGAAAAAGTAGCGGCTTATAGTCCGGAATTACGGTAGTCACAAAGGAAAGGTTTACTGCATGTTCTGGGTGTCAAAGATTTGTGACAATGCAGGCTTACCTCTGTATTCACACAAGTGGCTTCCCTCAATTGGCCGCCTCCACACTTTGAAATTCTTCTTCTCCATGACAAGTTCCCAGCCTGTCTCCACCTGCCCTTCAGCCTTCTCTGAGGATGCACTCAGATTCTTCACTGACTCCAAAGCTTGGAGCTCTAGTCCACACCTTTGGAAGTGAGCAGAGTTAGAGTTCTTACCATAACAAGCGACATGTACTGGTGTTGCTGTATATACAGGTTCTAAACACTCAACATGCAAAGCATACTGCCTGCTTTCACATTAAAGGACAAGGTTGAAATAAAGGTAGTCCTAACATTCCACGCCTGCATTATGTAAACAATTGGGCAAATAATAACAGTGTACAATTATATGCACAACAATATGTTTCTCATTTAGAGTTGGAAGTAACAGCGTGTCGCTACCTGTGTAGTTCTTCATCTCGGACCTTCTCGTCCTCCCACAGGAAGACACCGGCCAGTGCAGCCACAAGCTTCCCCGTGGAAGCGTGCTTGCTCTGGAGTCGACGCCATATGCTTCCTACCAGGGTCCACCTAGTTCGCTCTGAGTATAGGTTTGCGTTAAGCCCTCCAATCTGATAGGCGCGTCGAAGCCTCTGGCCTGTCACAAAGCTACAATGGTTGGCAAAAAATGATAGCAAGTCTTGCTTCTTATTGTCAGACGCCACTTTTTTACTGGTGCCCACCCCCGATCTCTGGAGCCATGATAACAACAGGCCCATGCGTCTTCTCATCCATGTCGTGGTTTCGGATTTGCCATTGCTCTTGCCAATCCCCTGTCTCACTGTATTACTGCTTTGAAACCTAACAGCACATACACTGATTACACATAATTTTATAAGCTGCCGTGGTGTAGACTGAAACATTCTGCTGATTGTGCAAGAGTAAGTTCGACCACTAGAAGTGACAGCTAATTAAAGCAAGTGCACGCCTATTAGTTAACTTTCCTATCACGCGCGATATCTGTGGTGTATTTGTAACATTTGTTACCAACAATGTCAATTGTAACGCTGTCAGTATTGATGGGAAATTAACTAACTACGAATCATTTATATAACATAAGCAAACACTGCCAAAGATGCAGATTACTCTAACGTTAGGTGGTTATGTTGTTAGCTTAAAGGCCTAAGAGATGACAAAGTATAAAACCAAGTCTCAAACTGTATTTGACATTAGCTTGTTAGCTAAGCTACGCAATTCAAGAGCACGAGACAAGCACCAGCTAACGTACCACCATTGAACCGATGGTATTTGAGTGACAGCAGGCACAATGTACAGTTTATGAATAGTCGTATAAACTACTATTGTTTTTAATAGTCGTCCATTCGGTTCTATTATTAGCTAGCTCACCAATTTAATCGTACGTTCAACTCCGTGCAATAACCAGCATCACGTTTTTCTTACACATCGAAGTCAGTCGACATATTTGTCCCTAGTTACCACAGCCACAAAGTCATAATCATGGCTAAAACCCGCATATTACTACAATTTATCTTCTTAAAATCTGATTTAAAACCTAACCGTACCCTAACCTTAACCACACTGCTAACCTTATGTTTAATTTTAAAATAAGACCAAAAAGCTCATTTTTGTTCCATACATTTTTAAGATATAGACCTTTTGACTTTGTGGATGTGGTAACTAGTGACAAGGGATCAAGAGCTTGTTCACGCCAATGGGGTTCAATCCCGTATAGCACTAACCAATAGAGTTCACCCCCCCCCCCGAGAGTACCCGCCTTATCTGGACAACACAATTATTATTGGTTACTTATCATTGGGGTGCTATTTCATTTGTAGTAGTTGGTGTCAATCTTTTGACTAGCCACTAGCAGTTAAGTTGGGATCCTGATTTCATTCTGCGGTGAATACAAAAAAGGTGAAATACAAAAAAAGG
Organism: Salvelinus alpinus; assembly: GCF_045679555.1. Lineage (NCBI taxonomy): Eukaryota > Metazoa > Chordata > Actinopteri > Salmoniformes > Salmonidae > Salvelinus > Salvelinus alpinus. The sequence goes on along the minus strand of NC_092103.1, from coordinate 16,680,321 downwards.
TGAAAAGGAGTCTATATGCTATCCGTGATCCTTGGGACGTCCCTACCCTAAACTACACAAAACAATGGCTGTGTTTGAATACCCATCCTAACCTACTAGTTAATTTTAGTAGACTGTAAACGAACGGTATCATTTCAGTTGAGCGTACTAGAGCGCCTGTCTACCAGAAGTTGATGCTTTTGCTAGCTTGTTAGCATAACAAATGACTGGCTAAACATTGTACGATTCCGGGTGTGCTCTGGGTGTAGTAGGATGTCCCTTCGGGTATCTGTACCTATGTATGACATGCGAGGTTAGTAAACATGCTGGAGCTAGAACCTCGTTGTCGTGTGTCCTTATTTTAGATAATACTACACTGGGCATTGGTAAATCCAGAACTTTGTCAGATTGCAAATTCAGAGCGTTTTGCTCTGTGAGCGTTAAGAGCACACTGGATGTTCTGGCCGAGGAGTAAGGTTGATCAGAGCGTTCAACGGCAGTTAAGAACCCAAGCTAACTGGCTAACGTTGGCTAGTTAATTCCAGACACAAATTAAAGAACACCTCACTCTGACCATTTTACTCACCATAGCAGAGCTGGTTAGGCTGTTTTCATGTTATCCAGAGCATTGGTGACTTTAACTGTGCTGCTGGCAACATTTTTTTTTTTTTTCAGAGGTTTACTGACACCGGCCATATTCAACCGTACGTGAGAGTGCTCTGAAATCGGAGTAGATAGCCAGAATTAACAATGTCCATTGAAAGGCACAACGACTATACCACTTAGCTGTGAATAATCAAGTCAATAAATGTTGGTTAGTTAGCAGATAGTTAATATGCTGCCTGACAAGTTCGATGCATTAGTATCTAACGTTAGGTTAGCTAACATACCGGTACATATTGTTGTAATGCTATTCAGTTCGTAAGGTTAGCGTAGCTAACAAATTGTCAGCCAACGTAACGTAACTTATTTTTAAAGTCATTACTTTATTACATTGCTCAACATTTTCTTAACATTTGTCATTAGTTAGTTCAATGAATTTGTATTCGCTCTCATCAGACTTCGCGGCTGCATATTATCCGCCATTTTCTTCAAATCTGAAACCGTTGTGAAGCCACGCCCATTATCGGAAGAATTGCATTATGGGCCCTAAAAGTACGGAAATAGTGTCATCTGCGTGTATACTTCGTATTTTGGCGAATTTAGTTCGACATATGAGAACTTTTGGCATACTAACTATATCCATACTATGACCAATATGCACACTATATACTCAATTTACGTCACAAATAGTACGGTTAGTGTGGTTAGTATGAGTATTCAAACACAGCTAATGTTTCAAGTGAGAACCAGGCAGGTCTGATGCTGAAAAAGAAAGGAAATAATTGCCTACATCACCCATATTTTCTTTTTGCAAAAAAGTAGTATGTAGTTCCAGTAGTTAACTATAGCAAAAAAGTAATTAACTCATGAAAACACTACCAAGATTTGAATTTAGTTCAACTATCACCAAGCTATGGCAAAATGTAGTTAAATTACAAGTTGAACTACATAGTTCACTACTCGTACCCCCCAACACTGTTAATGTTAACTTCTTCCAGTGTGAAGTAATTGGTAGCTTGGTAAACTATATTTTCATAGTAGCTTCCCCAACACTGAACCTTACCCTAACCTTAACCCTTACCGTAACCATTTTAAACTTCAATGGGATAATGTCAGAGTTGGGACGTCCCAAGGATCCCATGCTAATGCACAGTTGCATTAGCTAGGAAGTAATGCTAAACGAAAAACACAGTACTGTTTGATCACTAAACAAATATTGTCAATGATTTCACTCTACTGCTCTTATGCAATTATGTACACAAGCTATAGGACTTTGGCCATACAAAAGAGAATACGTCTAGGTTCTTATAATATCATACTTTTTTTTGTGAACTAGGGTGAACAGTTATCCTTGATATGAGAGTAGCTAAACTACACTACAAAGGAAAGTAGCTGACTACTTTGAAACAAGTGAGGTGGCTATTGGTTAAGCATAATAATTGTTCATTTTGTGATACAAGCACCACCCTTGGCACAGATAGATTTGTGTATAATTAAAATATTTACATGTTAATAGTTCAGTAGTTCACCCAAATTACATATTGGTCAGACTGTTATGATAAGATCAGACTTGGAAGGCTGGAGAACCATGTTTACAGTGGAAAGCAGTAGGGGTAGCACAGATTTTTATTGACATCCCTCTCTGGGAAAGCAGAGGGGAACATTTGACGATGCAAAATGTTTGCAGCATGTGCTATGCTCACATGCTTAAGCTAGTGCAGTGCCAATGTCTTCATCAAATACCATCAGAATCAGTAATGTAGTGGTTAAAAGTAGCTCGGTAAACGCTGGTTGTCATTTAATGTGAATAAGGTACAGGGATGCAAACTGGTGAGGGTCCAAAAAGGTGCATTTAATTAGAACATGTTCAGCGAATAACAATTACATAAAACATATTTGAACAATCTTAATACTCTGGAAACATGTTTATGGTAGGCTGGCATTGCTTCATGGATTACGGGGGTCGAATTTAATCCATAGAAGTGTATTGTGCCATATCACCATGTGTTGCTGTACTCATGCGCAGCAGGATTTTCCATTTCTGAAGCGGGCCTATAGGCCTATTTGTTTGGCAAGACAGCTGTGCATGGCTGTATCTCACTGTAATAGGCTGTAGGTTATGTTTTGGTTATTTGGATCTCCATTCACCTTTTGTTTACTGCGTTTGTTTACTGTTAATGTAACTATCCTAAATATAGATTGTGTCATGAATTTATCTACCTGATATTTTGTTTACTCAGCCTACTTGGTACCACTTTTTTGTTCTGTTTGCGTTCATTTGTTTGCATTCGATGTTGTCAATACTGCTATTCAGTATTTTTGTTTGCATCAATGAATAACTAAGCTACTACTTTCAGCATTTAGTTTGCATTATTTGAGTAAGACAGCTGTTTGTACAGTTGCATTCACATAGGCTGTTTGTAATTGGTGAATTACCCTATCTATATTGTAGCCTATATTCATTACCAAAATGGCCTAGCTTTAGTTTGCAGCATGTGACGTCCCAAGGATCCGCTGTTCATTTGTCTGATACAGTGCAGTGGAGATAGGCTACAGATTTAAGTCATTAATTTTGATATGAGAAACATACATGATTATTCATTGAAGGGTGGTAATGTTAGATAGCTAACATTAATAACTTTGTGTGTAATAATTTTCGCTATTGAAACATACATGCAACTATAATTTTCTTCTTATCAACTATAACTGCAGCATTATCTATATAACTCAGGTTGCTTACCTCGAGTTGCATTCCAAATTTCCCAGTCAGGAACAAAGTTTGTTGCGTGGAGAGCATGATGACACAGCCACCAGAGAAAGTAATATTAGTGAGCACACAGTGGGAAAATCACACGGATGACCTATTTTGATATTAAAATGTTGAATATCGCCAAAAAGGGGCAAGTTTGCACCCCTGCAGGTAATGCTCCCTATATTTTTGATGCATTTTTCCACTATAGGTGGGTAAACTCTTGTGCAAAATAAAAAAAGGTATATAACCAGGGTTTACGTGCATTTCCCCTCTACTACACCACTAATCAGAACATCCCCTCCCTTGTTTTGGGCCACATACTAAAGGTTGGATAAAATAAATAAATAAACATATCCTGGAAGGAGCAGCTTGCCATATTAACTTTGATGCAGGAGTAAACAGCACACAACTGATAGGAATGACTCCTGGGACCCCAGGGGGGAAATCTGTGATGGCCCAAAATCTGAATCGTGTATGTCTACCTCTCTGTCAAATTTGGTGCTTTTATCATCAAATGAACGATCATTGTGGATATTTGAGTTTAGCCTCCCCACTACACTTCACAACAAATACTGTAAGATTTGAATAAATATTAGTCTGAGCTGAAATGTAAGCCGACAAAGAAGGGATGTGACTCCAATGCAGATCAACCAGAAGGAAAATTGTCTATTTAAAAAAGACGCATATCCCAATTGCTTGAGAAATCATAATAATCTCTGCCTATCAAGTTGCAGTGATAAATTGTGATAAATAAAATTGTGATAAATAAAAAATTATACCAGTCATTTAAGGACCAAAAAAATGACGGCTATGCCATATAGATTGCAAAAAAGTTGGGAAGAGATTTTCAATGTACCGATTCCGAGGCACATGGTTATAAACTGACACGCAAAACAACACCGGATTCAAAACTTCAAAATGTTCAATTAAAATTATTATACACAATTCTTGCAACCAATATAATGTTATATATATATATGGGGGATACAACCATCCCAGCTATGCAGATTTTGCTGCGAAGAATTGCAACATTTACCTGGAGCTAACTCTGCAAATAGCACTGCTGGGTGATTTGAAAAGTCATAGTCAATCGATCAATAATATAATACTTTTAGCAAAAAAATGTATCTTCAATTTACAATCTGTAGAAACAATGAGAATAGAAAGGTTCAGAACTTTTGTGAAACATCACAGCACAGTTGAAAAATATACGGAAAATATAAATAAAAAATGGATGGTGTTAAGAGATAGATGGGAGGGGTTGAGTGGAGCTGAAGGGTGGGACTAAAAACAAAATAACTTATGTAAAATATACTGTGTCCGTAAAATGTGTATAGTTTCAGAACTTTAGTGAAACAGCACAGTTAAAAATATATGGCAAATAGAAATAAAACTGGATGGTCTTCAGAGATAGATGACAGGGGTTGAGGGTAGCTGAAGGATGGGATTAAAAACAAACAAAATATAATTATTGTAAAATGCATTGTGTCAGTAGAGTTTATGTAGTATGTATAAACTGGAAGTAGAGGCCTAAGTGTTGTTGTCCATCAGTTTACTCCAATTAGGGGAGGGGTGGTAGGGTTAGGGGAAAATAAGAAAGGAAAATGTATTTTACAAATATATATATATATATATATACAAAATATATATGGGGGATTGGAAATGATGCAGCCAATTTCATTGATGTAAGCTACAATCTATCTGCAATATTAAAGCTGATCTACCCCCTAAAATATATATATACAGTACCAGTCAAAAGTTTGGACACCTACTCATTCAAGGGTTTTTCTTTATTTTTACTATGTTCTACATTGTAGAATAATAGTGAAGACATCAAAACTATGAAATAACACATATGGAATCATGTAGTAACCAAAAAAGTGTTAAACAAATCTAAATATAATTTATATTTGAGATTCTTCAAAGTAGCCAGCCACACTTTGCCTTGATGACAGCTCTTGGCATTCTCCTAACCAGCTTCATGAGGTAGTCACCTGGAATGCATTTCAATTAACAGGTGTGCCTTGTTAAAAGTTTTAAAAAACCCTTGAGTGATATAAGGGATTTGCGTCAATTCAAATCTGGTATCAGGACAAAATGTGATTCAGAGTCACCGAATATACTTTAAGTATTTTTATTAAACTCAAGCGATAAATGGTAAATGCAATTTTCGTATATACGGGTTCACTGTACCACCCCGCAGGGTAGAACAGGGAACTGGCAGGAAGTAAGTAAACAGCTGTTCTTATACGGTGACAGACGTAGTTCCAACCCGTCTATTGGCCTATCACAGTAGAGGCTGAGCGTGGTTTAAACTTTGCTCAGCCTATCGCCGGCGTTCAGACTGGTCCCAGCCTCTTGGCGCTCCTTGGTGTCCGGCGCTGTTGCTGTGTAGATTACGCTCCCACACCCCAGAGACTGAGGTCAGATAGCTCTGTAACATTGTCTGAGCTATTTGCACCTGCATACAAAGCACACTGTTCTCGCTCAAGGCTAACCACAGCTTCCCAGCACACTTATCTGGGGCTAACTGTTACTTCCAGCACACACACACAGACACCCAGGCTAACAGTTACTAATATTATATCACATGTGATATAGCATTGGGTTATAGTGCAATAAACACAAATCCTAACAGTGAATAGGTGTTTCCAAACTTTTGACTGGTACTGTATAAAAAAAGAAATAAAAAAGTTGCAGTCACGGGAAATAACGCATTGTTTATGAAGATGAAGAAAAAAAATCTTAATGAAAATGTTGTGATTTTGAAAAAGATAGACCTACTCCACTGGGGTCATAACAGTGATTTTAGAATTAGTTCAATTAGGCCTCCCACATGCTATTGGAAAATGTGGGTCTTGCCCATTTTGAGTTTGTACAATCTATAACATTACACTTTATTGCGTGGGATGCTGCCATGAAGGCCGTCATTGTAAATAAGAATTTGTTCTTAACTGACTTGCCTAGTTAAAAAAAAAAATAAGAGCCACACAACAGAACACTTTTCATCAATGAATCATGAGGTTACAGTGTAGGTCGATGATTGACAGGTTTTCAGGATGAGGCTGGGCATGACGATGGGTGTTACCAAAGCGCCACCCTCTGATGCTCCATAAAGACTAGCACCCGAAATTTATAAATGCGGCTATAACGGCTCGTGACGCAGTCAAACTCTGTTTTTACGGGAATATAACAGACTAAACGGCAAGAATACGTTAATATACAGTTTTTTCTTTATATAGTTATATAAATATTTTTAAATTCAAACTAGTCGTTTTCCGTGATTGTTCGTTTCCTGATCCCGCGCGCGCTACTGAGCAAGTTATGCGCGGGCTGAACATGTCCTAGTCTTCTTCAACATTGACAACTAACATGTGGTAAGTTAAACTTGTCATTATTTTTTGAAAAATAGTGCGGTTTTAATTGGTAACTAATTAACGTTGGTTACGTTACTGTGACTGATATTTTTGTAAATAGCTTGCCGGCTAACGCTAGCAAACGTTTGTTCAATCATGATGATACTAACTAATATTAACAAAAAAATTGTTCCTTCACATTGACCGTAACGTTACATCGTAAGGATTATAAAGTCAGCTACCGAGCTATACTTTAGCTTAATTGTCATTCATTTATAATAACGAAGTGTCGCTAACAATAGATAGTTAGCCATTACAAAACAGCTTTCTAGTATAGCTTATATGGCGGGTATTGACTATTACATTGGTAGACGACTGGCAATCGTTAAGATTAGGTTGTTACGAACATTCGACATTGCAGGTCATGTTGCTGGTGCGAGTCATGATTGAATGAATTATGACACGTGCTCTGTGCGTCGTAGTTATAACTAGATGTCTCTGCAATTTTAACATATTACAAACTTTAGATAGCTAACGTTGTTACCCATGTTAAATGTCTAGGCAATAGTTATCAACTTCACGATACCCGAGGATGTTGAATACGGAGGCGATTCGTTTTTAGCCTACCTCCGACTATGACCAAGTCTGTATCAGTCGATACTTTAGGCAGGCCAGCCTGTATGTAAATGATTGCATTAGTAACGTGTAGCTCACTACCTATGTTTGTCCTGTGTAGTTGCAATATTATTCGTTGGGTACTGCAATCCGTATTTAAAAAAAAATATATATATATATATATACAATTTTAATCTACCTCCGCTAAGGGAGCCGGCGTTATTTAACTCAGAATGGACAGCCCAGTCATTGCACGGCGCAATTTAAAAGGTCACATAATAAAGTTATCAAACTGCGGATTGCAGAACCCAAAGAAAATAACTCCACTATACACAGGACCAACAGGGGTACAAGGTAACGTTACGTATGAAATAATGGATATGTTTTACTGCAAGTATCGACTGATACCGACTCGGAGGTAGCCTACACTCCGCCAAAACTCATCGCCTCCATCGGGCATTGAGGAGTTGAGAATTCTTGGCTATCTAACGTTGGATGGCTAGTGTTATGTTGCATCGTCGTGTATACATTTCTCTGCTACGTTGGCAAAGAGTACATTGGCAATTTCTGATATGTTGTCTAGCTGCCTTTGGTTAGTCTCATCCTGCGACATCCCCCAAAATGGCTTCCTTATTGCATTGTCTTCAGGCAAGACAGACTATATCTATAGCGGTACCCATTCAGCCATTGCACGATACATTCTGCGAACGAAGTTGGCACAATTGCACACATAGTAGCTCATTTTGCTAAGTAGCGCGCAAAGTTTTGGCTTTAAAAGGTGATTTTTCTTTTTTTCTTCACTGAAATTCTTATTGAATGACCTGGCCACACTTTAATTTCGATAGAAGTGGATATGGTCAGGCTCCAGGGTAGCTATTGCTACTACTGCTGTTTTGAGTAGTGTTGCGAAATGGTTAACCATGTGTGTTTTTTTCGGGTTTGTGGAACCCAAGTTGCTGTGGTAGGATTTGACCGTCATAGATTTACCTGCAGCTGGTCTCCTCTGACTTAAGATTGTATATCAATGAATGATCTGAGGCACACTGTTCAAGCTTTGTGAGGTTGGAAGAAGGGATGGTTACTTAATTTAGACATTTCTCCCTCTTGTCTTTCAGGATGTTCTGTCATTCACCTACACTGACTGTTGAACAATGCGTGTCTGTTCAGTCTGTTTGATTGCCCAAAACCAAAGAAACCCTAACAAAGCTAGTAAAATTACAGGATAGCAATACTTTACCTCACCATAATTTATTGTTGTTCAGTCAGGGACAGCACATAGGCTACTCTCAGTAGGCTCAGTTAACCCTCAACCTTGAGGGTTAGGGTTTCAAAGAGAAGTAATTGTATACACACATTGATACCTCATTTAATTTTGCTGCAAGCAAATATCACATTTATTTTGATATACATTCCCTTATATCGTGACATCAATCTTTAGAGCAATCAATCACGCACAATGGTTTCGACAACTCTTGCCACCCTTACCCTGGTGGGCACCACACTAGGGATCAAGGCCCAGGTCACTGGTGAACCACTGACAGACTACATGTGGCTTCTCATAGTTGGCTTTATCATCGCCTTCATCCTAGCCTTCTCTGTGGGGGCCAATGACGTGGCCAACTCGTTTGGCACGGCAGTGGGCTCTGGAGTGGTCACCTTGCGGCAGGCCTGCATCCTGGCCACTATCTTTGAGACCGTTGGATCTGTGCTTCTGGGAGCTAAGGTCAGCGAGACCATCCGCAAGGGCATCATCGACGTGGGCATGTACAACGGCTCCGAACAAGTGCTTATGGCTGGCTCTGTCAGTGCCATGTTTGGTGAGTGAAACAAATTATTATAATACCCCTTTGTAGGCAAGACATTTTTTTCTTTCAATTTGGACATCTTGTGTATGGTTGTACTATGATGTAATGTTGAAATAGAGCTGGAACTGTTTAAATGGTCAAGTTGGCTTTTATGCTGCTTCTTAGGTTCTGCTGTATGGCAATTGGTGGCCTCTTTTCTCAAGCTGCCCATCTCAGGGACCCACTGCATTGTTGGTGCTACCATTGGCTTCTCTCTGGTGGCCAGCGGTCAACAGGGGGTCAGGTGGCTGGAACTCCTTCGGATTGGTGAGTCAGCAGCTTCCGTTGACCACAGCTTACTTTGTGATCCCTGTAGTAAAATTAACAGCTTCTATTATGTGCAATGAGTAATGCAAGTTTCTGGTGTTCCTGAGAGCACTATGCAATGCTAATTTTTGTAATCTCCACAGTTGCCTCCTGGTTTCTCTCCCCCCTTCTGTCTGGCATCATGTCAGGTGTCCTTTTCTACTTTGTTCGTATGTTCATCTTGCACAAGGTAAGCTGACAAATCTGCTTCTATCTAAATCTAGATGTTCTTAAATTGTAGGAAGCTTCTTGTTGGAAATGGTTGTAGTCTGTGCCAGACCATAGATGATGTCCCAGACATCATATTAAACAAATAAAGACACTCCTTGTTCTTTGGACAGGGGTATTATTCTCTGTGTAATCTCACAGGCCATTATGTTAGATAAAATGTACTGACACACCTCCTATTCTGCCATCAAATGTAAGCTGATAATACAATGGGGAGCATGGTGTTTCTGATTTCTGTTTGTCCCTATGTAGAAAGACCCGGTGCCCAATGGTCTGAAGGCCCTGCCTGTCTTCTATGCTGTCACAATGATGATCAATCTATTCTCCATCATCTTCACTGGCGCTCCAAGTGAGTATCGTTGTCCCAGTCTGCCTTCACCATGCATGCCTGCCTACAGCCTAAAATAATCTGCTCCCTTAGCCAGTCGGATACCTACACTTTTTTTTTTTCAAGACTGAACCAGACTGCTTACTGTTCTCGGAGAAGGCCTGTTATTTTAACCTGTTGTGTTTTGGGTCTTTTCTTGAATGTGGTTATATGTCATCATGACATAATTAAATTACAGAGAGGAGCACTTCACAACAGGGAGCTGGAAATAGGATATCTCTTTATTCGTGACGACAGATTATGTCCCTTTCCCACACAGAGGAGGAAAAGTGGAAGTAAAGAGGTTAACTCTGCAACTTGGTGTCTTTTGCCTCCGTCAGGAGTCTCGTTGAGTAGTGCCATATAAAATCTGCGTTTCGGACAGAATCCAGACCTTTAAAAAATATATGTGTGTATTAATCAAAAGAGAAACAAAATGCAACAGTGATTTGTATTTTCCTGTGACTTTCTGAAACAGCACAGGAATGCCCCTGTCTGCGTGTTGTATGTCTGGTCTATACTTTGTGTAGCTGTTAGCGACAATGCTAATGATATCTGTCTGTTGGTAGATGGCAAGACATTCCAAAAAATCTAAATAAAATGTTAGCTACAATGTAGCATATGCCTACATAGCTATAGAAACACTGCTAACCAAACCACGGTCTCTAGCTGGTGTAAATTTGCATTAAAGGGTAATTAAACCCACATTTCTTAGCTATTTCTTTCCTTTCTCAGACCAAGTAGTTTACTGATGTGGTTTAAGCATTGGTGTGGACTTAGAAAAAACTAAATTGGATGTTCTATATATTAAAAAAAAAGTGCTTTCTGGGAGCAGACACCTGGAAGAAATTGATTTCATAGGACCCTAATTGAGAGCACTGTGAATATTAAGGTCTGCTATATTATTAACTTTTTAGCTTTGAAACTCTAATTAAATGAGCAACTTTTGCTCCTTGTTTTCTTCTACCTACAGGACCGAACAGTTCAAGAATTCAACTGGCCTGGGCCATTAAATGAAGGCTACAGGCCAGAGTATGACTTGATGTGTATATACGCACATCTGCACACCCACTCAGAGGAGACCACATGCACTCAGTCACATAATGTACTCTTGTCAGTCACACCTACATGTGAGTGTGCTGTACATGGGGACCCTTTACTCTGGGGTACCTCACATGAAGTTCCATACAGAGATTGCATTCCAAGAATCCTGCTCAATATATTCCCACACAACTAAGAAGAGCTCAGGGAGGGATTAATTGGAGAACCAGATATAACATAATGACATGTAGGCCTACTGTATTCACACACGCGCTGAGGAGGACGTATCTTTACACATACAGGCACACATTTAGACTCTGGCCACTGCCTGTAACTGGAGCCGGCTTATTACGAGGCTAATCCTGATCTTTAGCCACACTTGGTTGGTCAGTCACTTCCTCATGTTATAAGCACGTGGATTAAGAATTCAACACAAGACAAGAGTCCATGATTAGCCCCTTTCCCCACTTCCCTTTTTTTCACCATTCATTCAGGTGCATTGTATCCAAATGGGTTGTACTATTTCAGAACACATTTCAACTGTCCTCTCATGAGAATCTTTTGAACCCCAGAAATCACAGGATAAGTAATGGATTACGTCACCTTTTTTATGGCGGTATTTGGCTCCGGAGTTGTGTAACAACGGTAGTATAGTGGTGACTGATCTGCTAGTCTAATACAACCCCATTTAAACTCAATGGGTGTAGAGGGAGGTGGCCAAGACGGGGAACTGTACATTTTGTTTCCTGTTTTAGAACTCTGTTTCTTTTGGTTTAACATGGTGGTGTGAAAGCACTCGGGCAAGCGCGTTCCTATACACAATATAGCCGATCCTAGTGCCAGAGAGCTCAGTTGGAATGGGTGAAAAAAATGAATGCATCTCAGGCCTGAGAATTGAGGTCAAGAGTGGATAATTTACAGAAGAGGCCTTGGTGTTCCACACCTTGTAAATCACCCAAGTTATTTTAGCACAGCTCTATTTAGTCTTTTGGAAGCTGTACTATAGAAGGCTTTGCCGACAAAGGGCAGTCACCATTTTATGAGCATGTCAACATTTAGCCTACGTTTGATTTGTGGAACCAACCAAGCGAATACTGGTCCCCTCTAGTTAAAGAATCAAATATATTTCTTCACTCACTTGGATAACCTGCCTGGCCTTCACTACAAACTATTCTCTTTCAAACAGTGGACACACCGCTTGTCCCTACATTTCAATATGCTTTAGCTAGAATGCTAATTTTCTGCTTCGGTTCCCCTTTGGAAAACAAACAGTGGGTGGCTTGGTTGCTTAGGTTACACTAAACAATTGGGAAAATAGAAATGACTGATCACAGTGGAGCAGCTGAGAAGAATGGGTTTAATAAACTGAACTGTGACTCAGTATACACTGCATGCCAGAAATACGACAGTCTCTAAATGTCTGAATGGTACATCTTGATAAGACGTTTTGCCTGTTTACACAAATTAAACTTTTTGGTGGGGCTCAATAAGCGGAAACCAGCTCATTACCGGAGTAAACGGCAATTGAGAAATTAGTTTATAGTTTTCTGTGGTATACGACCCTTCAAATTACTGATTTTAGAACATGATAGACTCTGATAGGCAAGCAATGCTAAATGCAACTGAAATAGTTTGAGTAGCCTACTTTTATGTTCATATAGTTAGGAAAAGTTGAGCTTTGACCTTTTTTTATTCTGATTTCTTTTTAGTCCATCAACATTGTTTATTCTACTAGTGGTAGGAGTGACACAAACTGGGACCATAAAGAGGATAATTGGCCAAAGCCACCCATCCCAACTATACAATTAACGGTCATGAGGGCTGGGGCTGAAATGCACTTCGGAAAAAATGACAAACCATATTATTGTGTAATGTAGGCCACGGGATGCAAAGGTTTAGAAGAGAGGGGTTTGGAACGCAGCAGTTGTTAAATTCTACTTCCTGGGACCTCCATCATTCATCCCACTGGATGGAGTGGTGTAGACTCGCCCCTTTTTGTGGGTGTGTTTATTACGACTGGCCCGTTGCTAGTTTTTTTGCCTTTTATTAATTTATTTTTTTGTCTCTAGAAATGTAATCCACTATAGGTCATCAGCACGTACTGTCAACAAATGTCTCTCAGCACATAATGATTAATACAGACTCCATTCTCCTTTTTCGGGGACACATATTTTTGCCCACTGTTAATTTTAGCACCAGCCTCCCCCTCCTACCCCACACAAATGTCTACTGGCTGGACCTGTTTTGGGCTGTCCCACGGTCACTGAGTCATTCTAGACTAGTCTAATGGAAGAAGCCTCTGCTGTTCTTAGAAGAAAAACATTCTAACGCCCCCTTCCCATTTCCTCTGCCTCTCCCCTCCTGGAGGGGGTGAGTTTGTTGCGTAACTAAATACTCATTGCTCATGTGGCACGGCCTGCGGTCTCCTGCTGCAGCATGTGAGGATGAGTCAGTACAGACTACACAGGAGAGAGCATGATGGACTCTGCCCTTCAATGAACACCACGATGAGATACCGTTATCTCAGGGCCCTGGCCTTCCATTTCCTTTAGTTTTTCACATCCCAGCATAGTTAATTTTTTAAAATGCGTGGTCAAGGTAACCGCAAATGTGTAGCTTTAATTTTCGAGCTGCACTTTTGTTATTTACTCTATGTTGCTGACTCTCCAACATGTCGCTTGCTGTCTCCCCCCAGGGTAATCTGTCGTGGTCCTTTTCCCTGCCAGCAGCACGCACAAGACCGCGTTGGCACCCCCACAAACACTATCGCAGTCTTGGCACACTGCGAACACTGTTAAAGGCTTCCTTCTATTTAAGTCCTCTCCTAACCTTTAAGGCACTCACTGTGAGAGGAGCATGTGAATGTGACATCCCTCGTCATTCACATGCTCCTCACCCACGGCATTGTGTAACTGTTCAGATCTATGGGCACGGTACCGTGCCATGTTTAAATGGGACATGTGCCACTTGTTGTGGCCCATTCTTGTAGCTAGTGGTGAAGGTGTGTGTTTGAGGTGATGATATTTTCCCTGGAAATATGACCATGTGCAATGAGTAGATAACCTTGAATGTCCAAAGGAGCGTTCTAGCATTTCACCCTCTTTAAAATGTTTTTCTCTGTACTCAATATATTAATTTGTTATCCTATTGAAGCATTCTTTACTATGATATTGTATAATTTAGAAATGTTTTTTTATAATAGGAATGGGCTACTGTAATTCTACCAACTATAGATGAGGAGCCAGGTCCAGATAAAATATTAGTCTGAAGACCTACTGTAAACCTTCTGAAAGGTAGCTCCTGCTGCCTTGTTTTTCAAAACCATCTTTCCTCTCTTTCTCCTTCTGTCTGTCACTGCTTGGTTACCCCAGTGCTTGGATTTGACAAGATCCCATGGTGGGGCACACTGCTCATCTCTTTGGCCTGTGGTGTGCTGACCGCCCTGTTGGTCTGGTTTATAGTCTGCCCACGCCTCAAGAAGAAGATTGAACGTAAGTACATTTTCTTTCCGCTTAAGTTTGGCACACCTCTTACAAAGCTGCTAATTTATGGTTTTATTTGATTAGAGAATTTGAAGTACTCATTCCACAGTCTTACCTGGAAAATATGTTTGATTGGGTGCTGTTAAAGTGCTGCCTTACATTTGGGCACGGAAAGTGTCATGGGGATTAATACTGCGTGTGTGTGTGGCTTCAACCATTCACGCCAAGGTTTTAATCCAGCAAATGGATTCAGGGCTGCAGATATGTTTTACACTAATTCTGTGTTCTGGCTTGTCTTGGAAGTACTCAAGTCTGATCTTTTTAATACAAATCTGCATTGAATTGACAATGAGCTTAAAATGCAGGGTGGTAATTGTGCTGGTCAAAAGTAGACCTGTCTATTAATAGTGAAAAGGAGTCGCATCTGAAATCCAGGATGAAAAAGTTAAACCTTTTCTTAAATAGCCTCCCTTTGAATGGGTACAAATATGAAAAGTTAGATTTTATATAGTCTGTATTATCTTAACTTTGCTATGGGGCCAATGGTGGGTCTTGTGAAAGGTTAATACATTTGCTGCTGAAATATCCGTGATAGATCTGTCTGGTAGGGTCCTATTCTACTAAATAGAGGCACTTAATTGGTTCATAGTGATCCACTCATTGGCCTTTACCTCAACTAGAATAGCCATGGGTTGACTTAAAGTATTCAGTTGGCACTGAATCACAGGGTTAAGACTGCAGGTGACTACTGACGTGGCTCAAGTCGAAAACAAACTGCTGCCGCCTCAACTCCTGTCCTAACCAGTATGAATGACGCAATCGGGTCAACTGGCTAGGTAGCAGACCAAACCGTTCTTAGGACTCACGAGGTGGACATATGTTTGCATTGAGTATCTGAAACTGAAAAAGTCATAAAGGATACATACACTTTCAGACCTTATCTACATAGGCCGACATGTAAAGGTTTTAGTCAATGGCACAATGTAAATATGCTAAAATTAGTACAGTCATTAGCTGTTTTTACCTGAGCTTATGAACACTTTGGCTCTCAAATTTGAATGCGTTTACCTCTATAGTAACTGCTTTTGGTTTTTTTCAGCTGGTTATGCAATTCTTGTGTAATTCTAAAATGTTGATGTGTATAAGAACCAATTGTGCATGTTCCCTCACTACCGTATTCGTGTTTGGTCTCAAGCCCAGGCAGTCTAACTCCACTCTTCCCCCTCCAGGAAAAATCAAGTCTTCCAGCCCCTCTGAGAGCCCCCTGATGAAGAGGGAACTGAGGGAGGGGCCTGTACCCTGTACCATCCTGAAGCCTGTCCCCGAGGAGCCCCCTTCACCCCCCTCCCCTGCCTCCCACGCTGACGCAGACACCCTCTCCCAGCCTCCCCAAGAGGAGCGCAGGGTCACCTTTGGCATTGGAGATTCTGATGATTGCGACAAGGAAGGCAATGAGTCTGAGAACGGCAATGCCAATGGTGAGTCATGGGGAGGTTCTGGCTGCCTTGGTAAATGGGTTGGGAAAAGTTAGAAAATGGGATAAATATGGTAATCCATGACTGACTACACTATTGCTTACTTTAAAGTCTCATTTTAATCAGTCCCAAAAGTGCAGTTCAGCAATGATGTGCAGTTCAGCAACGGCCCGGCCCACGTCCCCAGCAACGGTTACAGCCAGTACCACACGGTGCACAAGGACTCCGGACTCTACAAAGACCTGTTACACAAGCTCCACCTTGCCAAGGTGGGCGACTGCATGGGTGAGGCAGGCGACAGACCCATCCGCCGCAACAACAGCTACACCTCCTACACCATGGCCATCATCGGCATGCACGGGGACTTCCGGCCCAAAGAGGGTGAGTTCCACGCCAGCGAGGACAAAGGTACAGAGAAGAAGCGTGTGCGAATGGACAGCTACACCAGCTACTGCAACGCTGTGGCCGAGCACGGGGCTCCTGAGGGCCTGGGGGAAGCAGAGGTGACTCTGGAGATGGGAGAAGAGGATGCTGGCAGCAGCCGCAGCTCTCTGGAAGAGGATGGCCATGACCATGACCGCCCAGAGGTCTCAGAGCTCTTCAGGTTCCTCCAGATCCTCACAGCCTGCTTCGGTTCCTTCGCCCACGGGGGCAACGACGTCAGGTAGGGAGATGTTCCATCTTGGATGATTTGTCAAGATGAATAGTCATTTTATTGCTGTTTTCTAAGTGTTTTTGGACTAGTAGTTTGGTTGCTGCTTGTATGTTCATGTAGAGGGACTTTTTGTACTTGGCTTGTATTTGCGTAACCTAGTCTCTTCTCCTGCAGCAATGCCATTGGTCCATTGGTAGCGCTGTGGCTGGTGTACAATAGTGGTTCTGTGAACTCCAGTGCTCCCACACCCATCTGGCTGCTGTTGTACGGAGGAGTTGGCATCTGCCTCGGGCTCTGGGTGTGGGGTCGCAGGGTTATCCAGACCATGGGAAAGGACCTCACCCCAATCACTCCCTCCAGGTATGTACCAGACTGACAAATCCAAGTCAGTCAAATGGCACCTTTACAACATAACATTCCCCACAGACCTGAGACTTGGACAGACAACCAACCGTTCACTCAATTCTGGATTTCTTTTCCTTGCAGTGGTTTCAGCATTGAACTTGCCTCAGCCCTGACCGTTGTGGTTGCCTCCAACATTGGCCTGCCTGTCTCCACCACCCACTGCAAGGTAAGCTGTTCAGCCTTGGACACGGTGGTCTGACAGGGAGGAGGGCTGGGTAATGTGTAAGGCAGTAAACAGGATGTCTGCTTTTTGGCAGTTCAGTCTGGTTTTAATTTCCACTTTAAAATACTGGAAAGCAAGGTAAAAACAGAATCCAGTCAGCTACTGTTAGGGGGAGTGTTGTCCACGTCTTAATGGGCCATGGTTCCTAAGTGTTTAACAAAGGTCAGTGCGTCAATCGTGTGTGTGTGTTGCCAGGTTGGCTCTGTGGTAGCGGTTGGCTGGCTGCGCTCCAGGAAGGGTGTGGACTGGCGCCTGTTCCGGAACATCTTCATGGCCTGGTTTGTGACTGTGCCCATCTCTGGCCTGATCAGCGCTGCCATCATGGCCCTCTTCACCTATGTTATCCTGTAAGCCCAGGGCTTCCTGCACCCCACAACAGGGGAGGAGAAAGAACAAGCGCCCACTCGCACCAGGGGAGAGGAGGGGGAGTGAAAAGGAGAAAGGGTTGGAAGGCAATTATATGCCCCTAACCAACATACCCGAAGGAAGAAATACATAAAGAAGAAATGTTAATGGAAAAAAAGGATGTTGTGATATTGGCCTGTGTCATTCTCAACCTTAAGTGATGGTTGTTGGTTCCACCAGATTACTTCCAATGGGACATGAATTTTATCTGACTTGGCTGTATTTTTTGTTGTTGCTTTTCAATGCTCATGTTCTTGTAAATAACTAATGAAAGCATCTTCTGATTCTCCACTACTTCCATTTTTTTTTTATTGTGTAAATATGTACATACTACCATGTTCCTGTTTTTTAAATCTTATTTTACAAGTTCGTATGACACAATTACAATGCAGTATTGGCCTTTATTGAAAGATCTTTCTCCTGACCTACATATTAAAAAATGCTCAAAGTAACCTAGAATAAGCAGTATTTTTTTAGGTTGAAAGTGAAGTTATTGGGGTGTTCTCCACCTTTACATGCCATTGTCAAATGTGTTTGCGTGTCTTTTTGTCACTAATCAAGTTAAGAATTGTGTGTGGAATTGTTTTCCTCATGTGCAGGGGTGCTTGTTATGCCCTTTCCTGATCGAACAGAGTTTGACTCACTCAGCCATTCAACAGAACCCTAGTCTGTGTAGAAGTACAGGAAACGATGCGCAAGCCCCTCTGAGCTGATTGTCTCAACTTGTTACACTGGTCCCTCAGATTTTCCTCTATTTTTAGGTCAGTCATTGGCTCAGCATTATTCTAATGCAATAGATTGTTTTGTGTCAGACTACCTAATTTAACTGAAATGTGCTCAACATGAAACGAGACTGAGTAGACTCCTTTGTTTCTCTACGTACCTATGCTATTTGAGCACAGAGCAGGTGTTACGGGACCTGACCTCACCCAGCTCCTACCACACTGGCTCTTGGGACAAATTATAATTTATTCATTGGGAAAATGGCACATTTTTTCTAAGTAATGTTTTGTGGTCTGAAACACACTTTCATATGGCTAGTTATTTTAAATACAATTGTTTTAATGGCATTGTAAGAAGTTAATTGTGACTTTCAATTGTTTTGAAGCAAGTGAAGGTTAAAACTGTAGTACCATACATCAGTATATATTCTGAGTCAGCTTTAGCATTATTCATGGTGATAGCAGACCTCAACTGAACACGAGGTTATCTGAACAAATTTGCTGGTGGAATGTTGGTAAAGGCTGAGGGGAAACACTCAAATGAAAAGACCATATATTTCCTGTTAAACTTGATTGCATCAAACTAGATGGTGCAATGTGTTAGTTCTGCTCAAGCCTTCTGTAGTCTCTTTTTGTTTTGCAATTTAACTTCAGAATTTTTACTTCCCTGTACTCATGCTCTGTGGAATGTACACTTGCATACACATCAGGTACTCTTGCCACCCCCTCTCAGCTAAATGTTTTTATATCTGGTTGATGAGATTAGTGTGAGAGGGCAGGTTGCTACCCTAAACCTGGTGTGATGTGTGGGGACCTTGACCAGAGGCTCTGTTAGAAAGGGGGGGGGTCGTGCTGTGATGCCACTGAGCGTTGCAGTACTAAATGCATTTAGACTTAGATGCTGTAGTTGCCTTTATTTTTTTAGGCACCAAAGAAAAGACTGATTTGTCAAGCACAGACAGTCTACTCAGACTGGACGAAGGAAAATAAATACAAATTGAAAGCTATTACCTTGTATTTTCATTTTCTATCTGTATTTAAGTTTTTATGAATTATGTAAGGTGCTTTGAAAGACTCACTTCTCATAAACCATGACATTTCAAATAAAGACCTATTCCATAAGGATAGTCACAAAGCAGTGTAATAGAATGGTAAGATGTTTCTCTTTATTGACAGTAAACTGTTCCGCTGCAGTGTTCCTCGGGTTCTGTAATGGGAGGTCTGCAGGCTCCGCCTCCTCACATGATGCCTCCTGCAGGCTCACTCTACCTCAGCTGTGATAGTGAGAATTGATTCCTTTAGGTTATCTGACCATCACACACGTGTCCTACTCCCCCAGGAGTCTCAAAGCCACGTGTATGACTTATCAACCAACCCCCATCGTCTCCTGACTGACCTGAATCATTCTAGCACAGAAGCTGTGAAAAGTCATTGATACAGAACATTAGGGCTCCTTTTATGCCCAGTAAAGTGAATTTTCACGTAAAGGGTAACCCCATGATCTAGAAACTAGTTGTAAATGATTACAATAGATATTTATTTTCAGGGATCAAAACCCTAAGATGATGGACTGAACATGTATACAATGACCTTGACCCTATATTTTGTCCAGAATGTGCCTCCGTTGACTCATACAGGCTAGGAAAGGAACGGTGCATCTCGGGTCCATAAATAACCCAGGACACAGCAGATGATGCAGAATTAATCAAGCACAGATGAGCGTCTGGGGATAGGCGTCTTAGAGTGCCCTGGATTTCTGTCCTAGAAAGTCTAAAAGCAAGAGGGGCAATATTCAAACAATGTCGCTTCTGCTGTCAGTGTCCTAGAAGTTGTGCAGTAAAACCTAGCACTTGTAGTTTAACTAATTCAACTAGTTTATTTTGTGACTCGTTTTAGGACAGTCTCTCCATGGAGTGTTTTGGTCATGAGGCTACTAATAAAGTCTAGCTCTATGATGTGGTTTTCCCCATGAACTCAGAGAGGAAATCTTGACCTTATAAAGAATGCTTGACAACCGGTGTAAAACGTTTATATTTTTTACAGTGACTCAGACTGGTTGGCATAGTTAACTTTTTTCACTGTCTTTTTGCAAAAGTAGCTTGTTAACTATTATTCAACATATGATGTTGATGTGCTCACTACAAAGCACAGTTTTTAGGACAACAAAGATGTCATTACTTGTTCACATGAGTGTAATAAAAACATGTTTTCACTGCCAGGATGCTATTATACAACTGTGGTAAATTTGTGCTTACTGTGTGTTGTATGATTTCAGTTTTACCAGACGGAAATGTAGAGGGTAAACCGATGAAGCTCATTCCTTACCCGTCTATTTCATCCCACTTGGGACACAGTCTTTTCTGAATCAAGTCAAACCCCAGCATCCTCACATTTTATGAGTGGAAATATTCAACAGCTAGAGCAAACGCATGCAGGCACACACACATTTTAATGGAACATGGATACTAGAGGGGTCAAATTAAGAAATGATCACCTTTGTCTCTGGCAAGACAGGCAACAAGACCATTGTCAGTTGTTCAAACTATGACATGTACTAACAAGTAGATATCAGTCATATCCTACCTAAATTGGCAGTTTTATTGGCTTCAACGTCGGCTTCAAGGTATTCTAGGAAGGGACAGAAGACGTTAAAATCGTATTTTAACACAAAATGTAATACCAGTGAGTGATTGGCTAGTATTGGGTTTCAAATGTGTTGTGGATATTTGTGTTACATTGGATATAATCATCTTCTCTGAGTAACTTGAGAAAACATGAGACTCCAAATGTTCTATGCTTACCTCGCTTGTGCCTCATACCTGTGAGGAAAAAGGTAACCCAAGGTTATGAGGGTATATGTGTTTTTACATGATACACTATATACAGTGCCTTTGGAAAGTATTCAGACCCCTTGACTTTTTCCACATTTTGTTACAATAGCCTTATTCTAAAAATTGATTAAATAAAAAATAAAATCCTCAGCAATCTACACACAATACCCCATAATGACAAAAAAAACAAATACCTTATTTACATAAGTATTCAGACCCTTTGCTATGAGCCTCGAAATTGAGCTCAGGTGCATCCTGTTTCCATTGATCATCCTTGAGATGTTTCTACAACTTGATTGGAGTCCACCGGTGGTAAATTCAATTGATTGGACATGATTTAGAAAGGCATACACCTGTCTATATAAGATCCCACAGTAGACAGTGCATGTTAGAGTAAAAACCAAGCCATGAGGTTGAAAGAATTGTCCGTAGAACTCCGAGACAGGATTGTGTTGAGGCACAGATCTGGGGAAGGGTACCAAAAAAATTCTGCACCATTGGAGGCCCCCAAGAACACAGTGGCCTCCATCATTCTTAAATGGAAGAAGTTTGGAACCACCAAGACTCTTCCTAGAGCTGGAGGAAACCTGGCACCATCCCTACGGGGAAGCATGGTGGTGGCAGCATCATGCTGTAGGGATGTTTTTCAGCGGCAGGGACTTGGAGACTAGTCAGGATCAACGCAAAGATGAACGGAGCAAAGTACAGAGAGATCCTTGATGAAAACCTGCTCCAGAGCGCTCAGGACCCCAGACTGGGGCCAAGGTTCACCTTCCAACAGGACAACGACCCTAAGCACACAGCCAAGATAACACAGCGGTGGCTTCGGGACAAGTCTCTGAATGTCCTTGAGTGGCCCAGCCAGAGTGCGGAATTGAACCCGATCGAACAGCTCTGGAGAGACCTGAAAATAACTGCAGCAACGCTCCCCATCCAACCTGACAGAGATTGAGAGGATCTGCTGAGACTAATGGGAGAAACTCCCCAAATACAGGTGTGCTAAGTTTGAACCGTCATACCCAAGAAGAATCAAGGCTGTAATCGCTGCCAAAAGTGCTTCAACAAAGTACTGAGTAAAGGGTCTGAATACTTATGTAAATGTGATATTGTAATGTTTTTGCTTCGTTATTATGGGGTATTGTGTGTAGATTGATGTGGGGAATTAAACGATTTAATCACTTTTAGAATAAGGCAGTAACATAACAATGTGGAAAAAGTCAAGGGGTCTGAATACTTTACGAAGGCACTATATACAAAAGTATGTGGACACCCCATCAAATTAGTGGATTTGGCTATTTCAGCCACACCCAATGCAGAAAGGTGTTAAAATGAGCACACAGCCATGCAATCTCCATAGACAAACATTGGCAGGAGAATGGCCTTACTGCAGCGCTCAGTGACTTTCAACATGGCAGCGTCATAGGATACCACCTTTCCAACAAGTCAGTTTGTAAAATTTCTGCCCTGCTAGAGCGGCCCCGGTCAACTGTAAGTTATGTTATTGTGACGTGGATAATTCTAGGAGCAACAATGGCTCAGCCACGAAGTGGTAGGCCACACAGCCTCACAGAACGGGACTGCTGAAGTGCGTACTGCGTAAAAATCGTCTGTCCTCGGTTGCAACACTCACTACTGAGTTCCAAACTGCCTCTGGAAGCAACGTCAGCACAATAACTGTTCATCGGAAGCTTCATGAACTGGGTTTCCATGGCCGAGTAGCCGCACACAAGACTAAGATCACCATGCGCAATGCCAAGCTTCGGCTGGAGTGGTGTAAAGCTCGCCGACATTGGACTCTGGAGCAGTGGAAATGCGTTCTTCAGAGTGATGAATCACGCTTCACCACCTGGCAGTCCGACTGACGAATCTGGGTTTGGCGGATGCCAGGAGAACGCTACCTGTCCGAATGTATAGTGCCAACTGTATAGTTTGGTGGAGGAGGAATAATGGTCTGGGGCTGTTTTTAATGGTTCGGGGCGGGCTAGGCCCCTTAGTTCCATTGAAGGGAGTTCTTAACGCTACAACATTCAATGACATTCTAGATGAATTTGTGCTTCCAACTTTGCTGCAACAGTTTGGAGAAATCCCTTTCCTGTTTCAGCATGACAATGCCCCGTGCACAAAGCGAGGACCATAAAGAAATGGTTTGTCGAGATCGGTGTGGAAGAACTTGACTGGCCTGCACAGAGCCCTGACCTCAACCCCATCGAACACCTTTGGTGATGAATTGGAAAGTCGACTGCGAGCCAGGCCTAATCGCCCGACCTCTCTAATGCTCTTGTGGCTGAATGGAAGCAAGTCCCCGCAGCAATGTTCCAACATCTAGTGGAAAGCTTTCCCAGAAGAGTGGAGGCTGTTATAGCAGCAAAGGGGGGACCAACTCCATATTAATGCCCATGATTTTGGAATGAGATTTTGGAATGAGGTGTCCACATACTTTTGGTCATGTAATGTATTTTGTTAAAGATTAAGAGGTAAATACTCGCCATCTACATCCTCATCAGACTCGGACTCTGTTGGAAAACGGGAGAGTTAAGCTTATACATATACCTACATGAATCTGAAATATATCATTTTTATAATCTACAGGTGTGTCTTTGAACACCATGCATTCAACCTTTCCTTACCCTCATGGTCTGCATCAACGTTTCTGTCTCTGTCTGCTGGAAAACGACAGGAGTAAAGCTATGTCATCTGAACAAACTAAGCAAAAACCACGTGCCCATCAATAACTCATTTTCCCCCTGTGAGTTTTGTAATAACATGTGACACATGCTCTTACCCATGTCCTCCTCCTGAGTGGCATTCTGTTCTGTAATTTTTTTTAAATTAAATAAATTATGACATGGCACACATTTACAAAATCGTATGGTAAATCACATTTTATCTGTCACATGCTTCGCAAACAACAGGTGTAGACTAACAGTGAAATGCTTACTTACGGGTCCTTTTCCAACAATGCAGAGTTAAAGATTAAAAATAAAATAGAAATATGGTTGATTAATAAGTATGCACATGCATACAGCAGACTACAGTGCTTACCAGTATTTTCACCTTGAACAGCTTCTACAGTAGACATATGAAAAATAACATTTGTTAAAATAAAACAAGACGTCAAATCGTATTATTTCACTATCAATAGGCCAAATGCACAAAAAGACAGATAATGGCTCTGATGTCCCCTTATTTGTTTTTAGAAGGGTAGGATTCCCTTACCCAAGTAGCGTACATCTTCACTATGTGCATCCTCTGTAGATGGAAGGAAATATGGAAATGATTGTTCCTTCATCGTGTTAATTAAAATGAATACAAATTATATGGCGAGACAATTTCAGACAGGTCATAGACTTAAATCATTGCCTGTGTCACTGTCTTACCATTCATTTGCGCTGCTTCGAACTCCTCCTGATCTGAGGACAGAGAAATGCAGGGAAATTATTTTTGCTTAATGCAAACTTTAGCACTACGAGCCATTTGTGCCCTTGAGTACATAAAAGAGAGAAGTTCAGTCAAATGAATTTCAGTTGTTAACGATAAGGCAGTTGCTCTGCATGGAGCAGAAGCTCCTTTATACGCGTCTCTGAGATATGGATCATTGTACCTCTCTTTTGCAGGTCACTTAGCTGCTCCAGCCCCACTGGAAAAAGTCAAAAACCTATACGAGTTGACAGGAATGCACTCAACATCATCATCATTATCATCCTCATTGTTATCATCCATAATGGGCTTCCTTACCATCCTCGGCAAATGTGTCCTTTTTTTCTGCCGATTCCAGGGATGCAGCGAGAGCTGGGGATGTCAGAAAGCAATTTATTATAAAATTTGAATATTATATTATCCAACACAAATTATATGTGATTATATCTCACCAACTCATATTTTTCTCAGGCCATGTTATCCATCAAATGTAAGGATTCAATAGAAACCCAATCACATAAAAATAGGCTATAGGCCTTATTTATAGGCCTTATTTACATTACCATTGCATAATACAACATGAAACAGCATTCATCTCAGTACAATACTTCATCAAATGATACAACTGAGGGATATTTAAACACACATATATTGGACATGTTATGAAATCAAGAATATAAACCACACAATTATCATACCAGTATGGAATCCTGTTGCGGCCAGAAAGAGGAATATGGGCACCTTGACTCTCATCTTGGCTCCGTGGTTGGTTATAGTGGGTGTTATAGGGTCAGTCCAAACTGGGTATTGTTTTTTTGTCAGCCAGTGGCCCTTTTATACTGTCTCTCTCATCACATGCTTTGCATGGACAGGCGGCTGTGGTACCATTGTCCCTCCCTACCTGTGGGCATCTGGGTGGCACATCCCGGCCACAACACAACAGACGTGTCATTATTCAGGGTGTGAATGCCACCCATTGTCGGCTCCTCTGTCAGATGCCCCTTTATTTGGGGTGCTGGTGTGTGATTGGAAGGGGAGGGTGTTTGTAGGACGGTTTGTCCATGTCGTCAAAAGCAAACAATTTCCTTTCTGGAATTTTAATTTTTTATTTTTTATCATTCACTGTGTCATGATGTGGGGTACAGACCACCTCAAAGAGACAATTCATCCATTGTGCACATACCTGATGATATCATTTTTGGTACAGAGCATTCTGTTTCAATTCTAATTTGTTTGGGAGCAGTGAATGATATCTGTATGACATTTGAACCCCTCAATGATCTCTCACAATATCATTGCTACTGTACTTTTTTTCAATAGTTTTGTTATGTAACAATATCACCTTTACTTTTAGTGACCAATTTCAAAATATAAAGCAACTTTTAAAACATAGTTTACAAGGCTACCAATTACTTCACACTGGAAGGTAAAGCTACCCTTAAGAGAAAATTGTTACTTTAAAAAAAGTATTTCACGACATCAAAACTACCTCATGAAAAATTAGATCTAAATCTTTAATGTCATATAATACAACGTTATGAAACATGACGTCAAGAACACATCACTCTGGAGTCAGATGTTAACAGTGTAATGAGATCAGTGTGACAACCAGAGAGTGAATGTGTGTTGACTTAGATTTAATGGGTAGTTGAAGTAGTTCTACTACCGAAAACACTACAATGATTTTAATTTCGTTAACTACTGCCAAGCTAACGCAAATGTAGTTAAATTACTAGTTGAACTACATGTAGTGGAACTACTCCACAACACAGGGCAAATGGCGCTATCTGCAAATAAGAAAATGTGGTTTGGGCTTTCAATGTCCAGTTTGTTGAAGAACATGTGGCTATTTGCACCTTTGTGGCCTGGCAGAGCATGTATCGTTTAATTAAAGATGACATTCATCACTTCAGTGTGTTATCTCTTTATTCTGATTGTAAACATTGATTTCAAGTCTCCTATTTACACTTTTTTTTTTTATGGACAAAACAAGATTGAAGTCATTTAATTTTTCCTGGAAATCCATAGAAGACCATGTCAAATAGAGCATAAAACATATCGCAATTACAAACTCTGATTTCAAATTTGTTTACAAAAGCTTGCATTTCCGTGCCAACATTTGGGAGTCAAATCAGCTGATTTCAAAATACTGTCCCTCTTCCATCAATATAGTTAATGTCTAAATGTCTGGGAATTTTGCTGTGAAATTAGTCATATTATTCTATATATCAAAGTGCACCATTTTCTATGGTTGTACAGTATCTAACACGTTATCACAAACATACAGAAACCCTAAAAACCTCAAAAAGTGTGTTAGAAAAGCTAAACCAACAACGATTATTTTCAGAGTCATTCTAGACAAATTACAGAGACACGTGAAATTAACCTCCCAGAATAGAAGACAATATTTTTTGAAGGATACTTGTCACTCACAGTAAAATAGATGTACTTTGTGTTCTTATATTTCACTTTGGTCCCAATGGAAGACTAGTTTCATGGCACAATTTGCTCATCACATAAACATACCAAAAACAGAGACTAAATATTTTCTGAAAGCAAGTAGAAAGGCGGATTCCCAGATATAAAGAGCATTGCTTAGTAATTTAAAAGGCACAATTTAGAAATATGTAAATAGACTACAGTACATTTTCAAATGACATCAAATGATCAGTGCGAATAGGGGTTTGTTCTTCATGGGTGTATTCATAATTGTATAACACCAAAAACGTTGCAATAATCTGTTGGACAATTTTCCTTGCAAGAACTATTCAATTGCACAACCGCTTACATTTCACCAACCAATTTGCTTTACAACCTTTACAACACTACGCCAGAGGTAGAGAGCTTGAGACGCAGTATGAAGACAGACATGGGTCTAGAGGAGCCACAGGGTACATTATCCAGATGTATTTGACACATTTAGAAACGCAGAAAGTTAGCAGCACCATCTAGTGCAGCTATATATGTGAAAACCCAATGCATTCACGTATTAAACAATAATTGTACTTTTACCCTGCAGTATAGCATAGCTCGCTATGCTGATGTCACAGTGATCATTCTATTCAGCACAGTATAAGAATATCTCCTGAATATCTGATGAAAATTATGTGCTAATGTTGTGTGCTAATCAAAATATATCAATATAGTGGGTCAATGGATATAGCTTCATAATTGGGCAGAACACCCAATACTACTGTTCACGTACGCAGGAGTGTTTTAGTGTGAAATATCTCTGACTGATATTATTGCTTTATATTATTACTTTTCTCCACCTGTTGTCCCTCCCTCCCTTTTCAAAGCTCTCCTCTCAGACGTGTGTGCAGGTCCTCCTGGTCGATTCTGCCCACCTGGGAGTTCCAGCGGTGATGTGCCAACAGTGCCAGGTTCCTGGCTGAGATGGCGCTCATCTCCATGGCGCTGGCTGCCCACTCCACAGCGTTCAGGTAGTACAGGCGCTCATGGAGGATGAACGGCGGGGTCCTACGGTGAGGTGGATTGTAAGCGGGGTACGCCAGCCACTTCGTTTCTGAGGTGGAGTCCCATGATAGGAACATGTCTCGGAGCTGCTCCTGGGACAGAGGCTGAGGAGAGAACACCTTCCACACCTTGCTCTCGCTGGCTGGCGGGCGTGAGTAGCTTGGTGGGATGTGCACAGGGTCAATAGAGCTCAGGCTGTTGATGATGGAGCCCTTGGTGTCTGTGGTGAGAACGTCTGACACACTGAAGGTAGAGGGCTTCTCAGAGGTCCCCAGGTAGGACACGTTGAGGAGGCCGTGGACCAGGGTGGTGACAGTCTGGTGGTAGCGCCCAGGGTATTGGGAGGGGATGGGCGGGGAGAAGCCTGCAAAGGTGATGTCAGACTTTCCCTGGTGGAGAGGTGTGGCCACAATCACTATGTCATACAGGGAATGGGCGGAGCCAGAATCCCCAACATAGTTTACCTCATAAAGACTGGCTGTGATACCTGTGAACAGGAAAGAGAGACTGAAAAGATTTGGCATGGGTCCTCAGATCCTCAAAAAGTTCTACAGCTGCACCATCGAGAGCATCCTGACTGGTTGCATCACTGCCTGGTATGGCAACTGCTCAGCCTCCGACTGCAAGGCACTACAGAGGGTAGTGTCAAAAACCCCAGCCACCCTAGTCATAGACTGTTCTCTCTGCTACCGCACGGCAAGCGGTACCGGAGCACCAAGTCTAGGTTCAAAAGGCTTCTAAACAGCTTCTACCCCCAAGCCATAAGACTCCTGAACATCTAACCAAATGGCTACCCAGACTATTTGCATTGCCCCCCCCCCCCCCTTTTACGCTGCTGCTACTCTCTGTTTATTATGTATGCATAGTCACTTTAACTATACCTACATATACAGTGGGGAGAACAAGTATTTGATACACTGTCAATTTTGCAGGTTTTCCTACTTACAAAGCATGTAGAGGTCTGTACTTTTTATCATAGGTACACTTCAACTGTGAGAGATGGAATCTAAAACAAAAATCCAGAAAATCACATTGTATGATTTTTAAGTAATTAATTTGCATTTTATTGCATGACATAAGTATTTGATCACCTACCAACCAGTAAGAATTCCGGCTCTCACAGACCTGTTAGTTTTTCTTTGAGAAGCCCTCCTGTTCTCCACTCATTACCTGTATTAACTCCACCTGTTTGAACTCGTTACCTGTATAAAAGACACCTGTCCACACACTCAATCAAACAGACTCCAACCTCTCCACAATGGCCAAGACCAGAGAGCTGTGTAAGGACATCAGGGATAAAATTGTAGACCTGCACAAGGCTGGGATGGGCTACAGGACAATAGAAAAACAGCTTGGTGAGAAGGCAACAACTGTTGGCGCAATTATTAGAAAATGGAAGACGTTCAAGATGACGGTCAATCACCCTCGGTCTGGGGCTCCATGCAAGATCTCACCTCGTGGGGCATCAATGATCATGAAGAAGGTGAGGGATCAGCCCAGAACTACACGGCAGGACCTGGTCAATGACCTGAAGAGAGCTGGGACCACAATCTCAAAGAAAACCATTAGTAACACACCACGCCGTCATGGATTAAAATCCTGCAGTGCACGCAAGGTCCCCCTGCTCAAGCCAGTGCATGTCCAGGCCCGTCTGAAGTTTGCCAATGACCATCTGGATGATCCAGAGGAGGAATGGGAGAAGGTCATGTGGTCTGATGAGACAAAAATAGAGCTTTTTGGTCTAAACTCCACTCGCAGTGTTTGGAGGAAGAAGAAGGATGAGTACAACCCCAAGAACACCATCCCAACCGTGAAGCATGGAGGTGGAAACATCATTCTTTGGGGATGCTTTTCTGCAAAGGGGACAGGACGACTGCACTGTATTGAGGGAAGGATGGATTTGGCCATGTATCGCGAGATCTTGGCCAACAACCTCCTTCCCTCAGTAAGAGCATTGAAGATGGGTCGTGGCTGGGTCTTCCAGCATGACAACGACCCGAAACACACAGCCAGGGCAACTAAGGAGTGGCTCCGTAAGAAGCATTTCAAGGTCCTGGAGTGGCCTAGACAGTCTCCAGACCTGAACCCAATAGAAAATCTTTGGAGGGAGCTGAAAGTCCGTATTGCCCAGCGACAGCCCCGAAACCTGAAGGATCTGGAGAAGGTCTGTATGGAGGAGTGGGCCAAAATCCCTGCTGCAGTGTGTGCAAACCTGGTCAAGAACTACAGGAAACGTATGAACTCTGTAATTGCAAACAAAGGTTTCTGTACCAAATATTAAGTTCTGCTTTTCTGATGTATCAAATACTTATGTCATGCAATAAAATGCAAATTAAATACTTAAAAATTATACAATGTGATTTTCTGGATTTTTGTTTTAGATTCTGTCTCTCACAGTTGAAGTGTACCTATGATAAAAATGACAGACCTCTACATGCTTTGTAAGTAGGAAAACCTGCAAAATCGGCGGTGTATCAAATACTTGTTCTCCCCACTGTACATATTACCTCAATTACCTGGACTAACTGGTGCCCCCACACATTGACTCTGTACCGGTACCCCCTGTATATAGCCTCTATTTTTTACTTAACACTTATTTTTTCTTAAAACGGCATTGTTGGTTAAGGACTTTTAAGTAAGCATTTCACTGTAAGGTTGTATTCAACACGTGACAAATAACATTTGATTTGAGTAGACCCTTAGCAGCTATAGAACAGATTTGATATAACTTGCAGATTTATGTACTAAGTTGTTAGCTGTTAGTTACTTGAGGCATTTGTGTATATATACACACAATTGCACCCCCCTTTGCCCTCAAAACAGCCTCTATTTGTCAGGGAATGGACTCTAAAAGGTGTCCAAAGCATTCCACAGGGATGCTGGCCCATGTTGACTCCAATGCTTCCCACAGTTGTGACAAGTTGGCTGGATGTCCTTAGGGTGGTGGACCATTCTCGATACAAGGGAAACTGTTGGGTGTGAAAAACCCAGCAGAGTTGCAGTTCTTAACACTCTCAAACCGGTGCACCTGGCACCTACTACCATACCCCGTTCAAAGGCATTTAAATATTTTGTCTTGCCCATTCACCCTCTGAATGGCACACATACACATTCCATGTCTCAAGGCTTAAAAGTCCTTCTTTAACCCGTCTCCTCCCCTTCATCTACACTGATTGAAGTGGATTTAACACGTGACATCAATAAGGGATCATACTGCTCTTTCCATGACATAGACTGACCAGGTGAATCCAGGTGAAAGCTATGGCCCTTTATTGATCTCACTTTAATGTTTTGTACACTCAGTGTATGTACCTGCTTTAGATGGTCGCAACTTGACAGCGATAGTAGTGACTCGTGCTGGGATGAGCTCGGCCTTGCTGTGGTACAGGAGTCCTGAGCACACCTTCTTATTACCTCCGTCCACTGCCCACAGGCCTGGGTCTGCCCCTGCTAGAGACACCGCCCCTGGAGACAACATCACACCACACATTTCACAAGGATTAGTTCAGTTTCCTTATGTTTTCAAGATAAAACACATTTGATTGGATGGCCACATAAGAGCACTCAGAACCACTTATCAGACCACTTTGGTGTGCATTTCCTTTTGTTACCTAAAAACCTACCCACAAATCCATTGATGCGCACACTTTGGCCATAGTTCACACGGGTGACAGGTGCCACAACGTCGTTCAGGAAGCTCTGAGAAAAGCCCTCCCCCAACATGGCCTCCTCCAGTGTCTGATTGGCTAGTGTGAGGAAATCGTCACCACCCATTGCATGCAGGAGCTTCTCCACACTGGTGAAGGAGTAGCCAAACTGCTGGTACTGGTAGATTCTGTAAAAACAAGAACCAAGACATCACATACCTACAATTAGTACTCTTCTCTCATTAATAATTTCATAATTTTCAAAGGTTTGACTGCTGTCGTAAATAGACAGGTAGCAGAAACTAAAGTCTCACCTCATGAACTTATCCAGAACACTTTCCACCCACATCTGCATCCGCAGGAAGTTGAACCCGTACCGCCAAAGCAGGCGCAGGAAATTCACAATAAACCAGTCACTCTCTTCAAAGATGAGCTCTTTTCCATTGAAGATGGCCATTTTTCCAGGGACATCCCGCCTCTGGGAAAGGCCTGAGAGAAACAGGGGAGAAATAAAGATGTGTGTACTGCACTCTTTCAGGAACAAGCAAGTGTATCTCTCATAGGCCAACATGTCTCACCTAGTCTTTCAAGGAAGTGCTTCATGTGCAGATTTAGAGGGTGGATAACTGCGCCCCCCGTCTCGTACTCATAGTCCCCCATGTTGTGGGTGGCCAGTCGCCCCCCCACAGTGCCTGGCTCAAACACATCGATCTTCACCGCTGCCCCAAACTCCTGTCTCAGGAAGTAAGCTGTTGCTGTGCCACCGATGCCCGCTCCAACCACAGCTGGTAATAGAATGAAACCGCAATGTCATTAGAAGTCCAAGGGGAGTAAACAATTCATACGTGAAAAAATGTGTGTCATGTAAATATGTGTAATGTGAAATAGAAATGCTCTCTGGGCCAATATAACTAAATTCATGGAGATTTGTGAACACACCTATGCAGAACTGATGTACTAGTGTGTAGCCACACAACACTGGATGCCATTGACAATGGAATGTGGAGTCTGGACTAGGATTGGTTTACCTATCCTCTTGGGTGGATCTTTGACTTCTGGAGCTGAGGCTAGACTCCTCCGTCCAGCTTGACAGAGCCCCAAGAACAGGAGTGCCCTGATTGACATGGTTCTTGAAATCATCATGGGTATTCAATTCCTTCCAAGAAAGGTTATCTGAGTAGAGATTAAAAAAACATATTTCAATTACAAAAATAACATAGGCTACACATTCACACCTGATTAGTAGTCAGAAACATGTCACTTTAATATGATTGGGTGAATTGCTGGGTCAATTAAGGACAGACAGCATAGACTGCTGCTGGTGGTGACATGTGTACTATCAGTGTTTTCAATAAGTGTGTTAATCTCTCTGGGTCAAAGGGCAGCACACTTGATCTTTTGAGGAGCAGTCTTTCATGTCGATTGGCATTTTTAAAATGTTTGATATCTTAAAAACATAAATGATATCACCCCTCTTAGTTATTTGGCTAAAATCAGACAATTAAAAAGGAGGTCTGATAACTGATAAGTGTACACTGCTCACCATTTCAAATGTCAGTAGAGGTGAAGACTTCTCAAGGAGTTCACAATGAAGTTTTACTAGCTACGAGCTAACAAATGATTTTTAAAACGAAGCAAGCTATTTACTTATCTAACTCGTAATTTGGTCAAATAAGTCGCTGAGAAACAAATATAGATCCCGCACAGTGTTTTAAAGTTAGGACTTCAAAGCGGAGACTTCGGTCACGACGGTACCATATTGGGAACCGGAAATTACCAAGATAATGCCGGAAGCTAGAGTGGATGTGACGTTTTTTTGTAATAGAACGAAGAAGCATGCTTTCACAGAGGTGACCTTATGTTGAAACAGTAATGTAACAAGGCTTCTAATTTTGCAATAACATACTGTATGTAATTGGTGTGGCTGTTATTCAGCTGTGCATCGTAGCTAAACGTTATCTTCTAACAGTTCAGCTTAAATAGTCACTACTGAGAGAAACATTTGAGATGGCAGAGGCACATCAAGCTCGTGTACTGAAAACCATAGAGGATATGGTTCAAAGTTTAGAACGGAACCACATTCGTAAGATGCAAGTAAGTGCAATTTCAGCTATGTTCAATACATCCAATATAATCCAGTATATTGTGCAGTGCATTATCTACAAATCACCCTCTCTTTCTCCATGGGTACATAATTTGCAACCAGTAATTGTCAACACTTGGGCTCATCAGGTGCCCAGTTCAAATCTTTCTTGTGCATAATGTACCCAGGGTCTCATGTTCAAGTGCAGTGCAGAGTGCTGCGAGCGCTCCATAGACTCCATGTCACAGGTGCACAATTGTATTGAACGCTGCCACACCCCTCTGGCTCAGGCCCAAGGACTAGTGACCAATGAACTGGAGAAATTTCAGGTGAGTATTTTTTGTTTTAGTTGATAACAACTTGAATATCTTGATACAGAGAATGTTTAGCTTGATTGTGATTATTTTTCTGACTCCCCATGCCCAGGATCGGCTGACCAGGTGCACCATGCACTGCAATGACAAGGCCAGGGACCTGTTGGACTCTGGGGCCAAGGAGCCAGCCGTGCGGGCCCTGATGGAGAACTGTGTTGGCAGCTGTGTAGATGACCATGTCAACCTGATCCCCAGCATGACACACAGACTCAAAGAGAACCTGAACTCTATTCCA
Organism: Salvelinus alpinus; assembly: GCF_045679555.1. Classification (NCBI taxonomy): domain Eukaryota; kingdom Metazoa; phylum Chordata; class Actinopteri; order Salmoniformes; family Salmonidae; genus Salvelinus; species Salvelinus alpinus. The sequence continues at coordinate 16,645,799 of NC_092103.1, read as the reverse complement.
CAGTGAGAAAGGGAGAGCGTACAGCAGATGCACGAGACATCTTGGACTCCATGCTATAGTGACAAAGGGGTTCATAAAGTTTACTCTTGGACTGTAATAACAGCAAGGAAGAATAAACAATTGGAAATGCAGTGTTTCCCCTATATGCATTCGTATAATAGATGCATAGATGTATGCCCAAGGAAGACCCCATAACCCCCCTCTCCACACTAACTGCTGGGGAAAATCCTAGGCGAAACACTGAAATGTCAGATCCAATACCTCAGTGAGGGAAAGGAACATGTGGGGTTTACAGCTTGCAAGGGTGAGATTTGAGTCCATGTCGGCGAGGCTGGTGGGGATATACCTCTGCTCAGTCAGAAGAAACTACAGATCCCTTGCAAACTGGTTGGCCTACGTGTTTCTGTGTGGAGCACTTACTGTTTATTGGTTTAACTTAGACCAGAGACATGCCAGATGAATGTTCTCAGCAGGCCTGTGACATTACAAAATTGTCTAACATCCAAATACTGCTATTTGTGAACTGTGTGTGAGGGTAATTTATTACATTTCCTGATAACCTAGCTGTTGTATGATTGTCTTTATTCTGCCTCAGTGACTGTGCTCTTAATATCTGCAACCTGTTCTGTGATTCTTTCCCTCCATCAGTTTTTATATAAACATTTTAACAATGGTATAAAGGGTGGAATTGCGTTGGTAATATCTTTTAGCCTGAAATTCTTTATCTAGCTGCGTCTTTTTGCAATTCATCAAAATGTGAATAGTAATGCAAAACACACCTTATACAGCTTTTGAAAACACCAGTTTTAATAACTAAGCATGTACAGCATAGTGAAACCTGTATAATGTACAAATGTATGCACAGACACTAATGGTGAACTAATTGACAGCATTTCAGTGAGGATATTACAGCACAAGTTATTAGTCATATGTACAGGATACATGGTATACACTGTCCAACGAAATGCTTACTTGCAGGTTCCTTCGACAATGCAGCAATACGAATAATACGATATGAATGACTGCAAAGTGTAAAGGTAAGCCCCCACTTGAGGAAACTGACAGATCAGTAAACTATTTTGTCAAGACTGCCATGCCACTTTGGTCCAAAATAAATCAATATGCCCAACATCTTACAATACATTAAGGCAGGTATATTACAATTATCCTAAATGTAGACTAGAAATTTAAGTAATATTTTGAAAGTTTAAAAGCAGCACCATATTCTGCCATACGTATTTGAAATTCACATCTAATTCAGACCAACTAGTGGCCAACATACTCAATTAGCAATACTGTATGTGTTAGTAATTACATAGAGGATAGTAATGGATGTACAGAACTAGTAAGTGATAATTCCCTGTGAGAGATGACCATGGTCACACTTCTGATAGCACCACAGCCCACCGGTGTGGACTATTTATTGGCAGTGTAAGTTTTTTTATTTCATTAAAAAAAGCAAAATAAATAATATAAAAGGCAAATCAAATATTAACCATGAAAACTGAAGAACGATGAATATTTTTGAAAAACAACGTATCCCAAAACACAATAGACTGGGCTAAAGAGCATGCAGATGCCAGGGTTGTGTGGGGTAGAAGCTGTGGGCCACAGCCTGGGGTCAGAGAGGGGACTGGTTGAGGGTGTGGAGTTGATATCAGGATACACTGCGGGCGCTGCTCTCTGGTTCAGGGGCATCAGGACGGCGGTCCATATGAGATGTGTACTGGAAGTTACAGCACACGTAGAGGGGGAACGACAAGAGCCGACTGTCCAGGTTCATCACCACATACTCCTGGAAAAGAGACAGGAACAGAATGCCATAATTATTTCATCCGATTCAGGCAATACTTAAGACCGAGATGTGTTAATTTCAAGAGGGGAGGAAAGTTTCAGAACGTGGATTATGTGTGGTCTGACTGACCTGGTCTTTCTCCAGGGTGAGAAGCTGGTAACCAGTGGATCGACTACACACCAGCTTCCCACTATTATCAAAGGAGGCCAGGCGTAACCTGAACAGAGACGAACAGCGAATGACAGGTGAGGGGCTAGTCAGGCCTGATAGAGCACAAGTAAATCACATGGCAGTTATACAGAACATAATTATACTATTACTACTACACACACAATGCATTGCCAACCTTTGAAATCTGAAGCTGTCCTATGCGTGTTGTGCTGATCACAGCCTAGGTCCTGTCTGCAGCGTGGAACACTAACCTGTATGCTAGATGCCTCCGGGGCTGCAGACTCACAGCTCCCCCACATGGCTGGCTCAGTGTATTCCTCTTGAACACTATGAAGCGGTTGGTGTAGGTCACTAGCAGGTCAAAGCCAAAGTTGAAACCTGTCCACCGCCAACAGTACTAAGCAAGAATAAAAAGTTAAAACATCCTCTTATTTGATCTTTGCTTTAAAGTGCTTATTATATGATTCAGAATAAATCATAAATTATTTCCTTATTACACAGAGACTAATGGTTTGACTCACATCTCCATCTTTGGTCAGTTTCCTGCCACACCTCATACTGCTTGACTCAAACTCCTCCTTGTTGGCATCCTGTGGACTACAAACACAAATGTCTTACTATAGAAAGAAATAGTAATGGCATCTTTTTGTAGGCACCAACTCTGCAATGGTTCATTGGACAAAGCCCATGTAGAAATGAATGTTTTTTTTGGTTAAATATGGAAAATAAGATCTGTGGTAAAGACAGGCTTAGGAGATCTTATACGTTTTGTTCTGTGAGATTGTCTTCGTCAGCTAACGTCACTTTTTGTGAATTTTGAAGCATTTATGTAATAAAAAAACAAAGCACATAAAGGCATCATAATCCATAAAGGTCATGTTTAACTGACTGATATCTCACAGAACAAAACGTATAAAATCTCCTAAATCTGTGTTAACCTCAGAACTTATGTTCAGCGTTTATCCCAAAACCCTATTCTTTCCCCATTAATTTCCGCGGTGGCCGAACGAATTAGAGGTAACTAATTTCTGTGTTTTAGGACAAGCTGGCGAACTCTATTCATGCGGAAATATATTTTCAGTCACTGAAAGTGGCAGATTGGCATTAATCTTGTCATGGTGTGATGTTGCTGGTTTGGAGCTCCAGTTCTCACCCATTGTCATTGTCGTGCTCCGTCCGTAGCATGGCAAACCACTGGCTCTTGTACACGGAGGTTAGCCAATCTGTGGTATGAGGAGTTGTACAGAATAGATCAAAAATGACCACAAAAACAGTTATAAGTGAAAGTGAAACATAAACCACTATCCAATCATCAACCTTACCGGGTGGGAGAATGTTGTCTCTCTCCAGGATGCGTGCAGAAGCCAGGTCGTTGATGATGTATTGAAGGCGCACATGTCTGAAGACGGGAGTAAAGGGAGCGCCGTCCTCTGTTTTTAAGAAGGGCTCCTCCTCTCCCAACTCTGCAACAGCATGCACGTAAGGTCCATTAGAAAAGACTGGTCAGCCAGCGACTGTCTATTCTACAACCCCTTGTTCAGATAGGCTTGTAGCTAGCTGTGACATGCACTGTGGAACAGAAAGTACCAGTTCTGCGTTTGCAAAGCCAGGTGTCAGCGTCAGCCAGCAGTTGCTTGATGGGACCGTCCCAGGATGGATTGAGCTGCAGGAACATCCACTGAGGAGAGGCAGTTACAAAGAGAGGGTATGAATGAGAACGAAAGAATGGGGAAGGGGGAGATAAATCAACGGTCTTCCTTACAGTAGAGACAGCCCAAAAGGCTGCAGTAGTACCTTTTTCAGGGCTGTGTAGACGTCCATCTCCACCTGCATGACGAAGAGGTCAGACGACTGGATCAGCGGTTCCATCACGTCCGCTCTGCAGATACAGCACACACCCTGCTCACTGACCACACAACACGTAGCCTCTAATACCAGTATGTACAACAGTTCTTGTGCTTACGTTGCTTCCAGAGGCAGCTTGGAACTCGGTAGTGACTTACAGTTGACCGGGGCAGCTCTAGCAGGGCACAAATTTGACGAACTGACTTGTTGGAAAGGTGTCATCCTATGACGGTGCCACGTTGAAAGTCACTGAGCGCTGCAGTAAGGCCATTCTACTGCCAATGTTTGTCTATGGAGATTGCATGGCTGTGTGCTCAATTTTATACACCTGTCAGCAACGGGTATGGCTGAAAATAGCCGAATCCACTAATTTGAAGGGTCCACATACTTTTGTATATTTTGTGTATAAGCCCTAGGGAAAAATATGAAAACATTAATGAGACGCACCCTAGCTCCTTCATCAGGTCAACATTCTGATGGGTCATGAGGTTATTGAGGAGCCATTCCTGACACCTGCAGGAGACACACAAGCATAAGCATGTAGTGCGAGACGAAAATAATTACATGTGTAATATTATTCAATAGGAGTGAACTGATGGGGCTTACTTCTTCATAACAGAGTCCAGGCCGTAGATGCTGGCAGAGGAGTAATAGCCACACACAGTCTTGACACTGACATTCTCTTTCATGGTCTCGCCACATTGCTGGATCAGACCATCCTGCAAAGACACAAAGGCATGGCTTTGATCATCTATTATCATTCAGAAAATTCCATTCCAGCAACTTTCAACTCACACATATCACTATCATCTCAACATTATCACTACATTGTATACAGTTACATTCCATGTAAAATATACTGAAGTGTGATAATGACCATCTACTGACCAGTTGGAGCATACAAGCTGCTGCTAGGATACTGACCACCCTGCTGGGCTTGATCAGAACATCATCCCGGTACAGAGATCCAAACACTACCTGTAGAGCTAAAAACACACACACACACAAAGACAAATGTGTATAGTAACTGCAAAAAAGAAGTTCAGTGACATAAACAAAGCGATTTGTAGTATTTTATTCCTGACAGCAGTATTGTAGTACTCAAGTCCGACTCGAGTCCCGATTTTCATGACTTGTGACTCAACCATTAGTGACTGGGATTCTCCTTTCTCATGACTTGTATTTGCACTTGGACTGGCTACTATGATAAGCAGAATTTTACCAGCATTGGGTGCACATATCTGCAAGGGTTCTGTTCTCTAGCAGTGGGAAGGATGCGCCACACCCGGCACACGCATCCGACGTCAGCTGGTGAGCTGCAGGGGAGCAAGTGATGATTGTGGGCAGACAAGCAGGCAGGCTCCGCTTCGATCATTGGCTAAGCGACACATCGCGCAAGCGACTGCTTTAAGAAATTGAAAACAATACTAGTATCGAGTTTTAACTCATGACTCGACCATTGATGACTCGGACTTCAGCCATAGGGACCTCTAGACTCGACTTGGACTCAAGGTTTAGTGACTCGACTACAACACTGCCTGACAGTGACTTAAGTCCTCACCCTCTGTGTCGATGTTCTGGTCTGGGATCTCTAACGGTATGACCATCATGTTGGACTCCTTCCAGGATCCACTGAACATGCTGGAGAAATACCCCGACTACATAATTAAAACACAGGGAGGAGAGAGGGAGTGGAATGAGTCACAGGCATTGGCTTTGTAGAAACTTCAGTGTGTAGTGTACACAGAACAGTGCACTAACCTGGCACAGGTAGACTTTGTGCAGGTTCCACTCCTGCCCAAGGGCACAGATGCGGATGTCACTGTTCTCGCCGTTCAGGAACAAGGTCTGATAGATGTACTTGGAAGTGCTCTTTAGCTTCTTCCTGTTACAATTCCAAAACAAACCAGCAGAGGGCAGGCCAAGGTTAGAAACAGGCTGGCCATATGAAAGACATGAAAGATGTGTTAATACCTTACCTGTGCTGTGAAGGGCTCTCTACACAGTCTACGCAAACAGAGTAGACTGCGTCGCGTTCCAAAAATTCTGCCGCACACATGTATGTGGAACTACGTAGAGCGTGCCGCAAACGAAGCTCCGTTTGTGTAGACCTTTAGTGTGTTTTTCTCTTACTCTGTTTTGCTGTGTGTGTGTGTGTGTGTGTGTCACCTGTGTTCATGAAGTTGTGTGTATGTGTGTGGCTCTTCTCACCTCCGTGGTGTGTCCAGTAAGGCATCTTCCTCATCAGGCTCACTGTCACAGTCGCAGCGTGCAGTCCGTTTCCTCTTTCTGCACTCACATCCATGCTTGCCACTGGCACATGCATTCTCAACTGCTTCCTCCGGATTCTGGGAGGAGGCCTGCATGCGGCTGCCCAGGGTGCCCATCTCTCCCCTGCACACTACACACAAAACAAGACCGTCAGCATGGATGCATTGTAATTCATGAGCTTCACTACTCAGGGGTAAACTAGATTCGGTCACTTTTTTGTTAATGAGTAACTATTTCTTAAAGTTATCTAGGTTCAGATCTGGAGAACTTTCACAGTTATTTATATACACTACATGACCAAAAGTATGTGGACACCTGCTCGTCAAACATCTCATTCCAAAATCATGGGCATTCATATGGAGTTGGACCCCCCTTTGCTGCTACAACAGCATCCACTCTTCTGGGAAGGCTTTCCACTAGATGTTGGGACATTGCTGCAGGAACTTGCTTCCATTCAGCCACAAGAGCATTAATGAGGTCGTGCACTGATGTTGGGCGATTAGGCCTGGCTCGCAGTCGGCGTTCCAATTCATCCCAATGGTGTTCGATGGGGTTGAGGTCAGGGCTCTGTGCAGGCCAGTCAAGTTCTTCCACACCGATATCAACAAACAATTTCTGTATGGACCTTGCTTTGTGCACAGGGGCATTGTCATGCTGAAACAGGAATGGCCTTCCCCCAAACTGTTGCCACAAAGTTGGAAGAAAAGAATCGTCTAGAATGTCATTGTATGCTGTAGCGTTAAGATTTCCCTTCACTGGAACTAAGGGGTTTAGCCCAAACCATGAAAAACAGCCCCAGACCATTATTCCTCCTCCATCAAACTTTACAGTTGGTACTATGCATTGTGGCAGATAGCGTTTTCCTGGCATCCGCCAAACCCAGATTTGTCAGTTGGACTGCCAGATGGTGAAGCGTGATTCATCCCTCCAGAGAACACGTTTTCACTGCTCGAGTCTAATGGCGGCTAGCTTTACACCACTTCAGCCGACGCTTGGCATTGTGATGGAAACGCAGTTCATGAAGCACCTTACGAACAGTTATTGTGCTGATGTTGCTTCCAGATGCAGTTTGGAACTTGGTAGTGAGTGTTGCAACCGAGGACAGACAATTTGTACTCGCTACACGCTTCAGCACTCGGTGGTCCCGTTCTGTGAGCTTGTGTGGCCTACCACCTCGTGGCTGAGTTATTGTTGCTCCTAGACGTTTACACTTCACAATAACAGCACTTACAGTTGACATTGGCAGCTCTAGCAGGGCAGGAATTTGCCTAACTGACTTGTTGGAAAGGTGACATCCTATGACAGTGCCACCTTGAAAGTCACTTATTTCTTCAGTAAGGCCATTTTACTGCCAATGTTTGTCTATGGTGATTGCATGACTTTGTGCTCGATTGTATACACTTGCCAGCAACGGATGTGGTTGAAATAGCCCAATCCAGTAATTTGAAGGGGTGTCCACATACTTTTGTATATATAGTGTATTTCGAAAGCATAAATGATAAACACAATTAAGTCCTGTCCTCTGACATCAACAATACTACGGTAGCTAACTACGGTAACGTTAGCTAGCTAACAACCTCAGGCAGTGTCCAGCTATCATTGTTTTTGCCACAGCTCCTTAGCTAGCTACCTACACAACACAGCTAGCTACTTTCGCGTACGACCGGGTAGCTAATAAATGTAACGTTAATAGCTAGATCATTTACGATATACAGAAACTTAACTTACCTGATATATATAACAAGGCAAACCCGTCGGCTAGCAAACTTTGTTGACAATGAATTTAAACACGCCTAGCTATGTTGCTAGCAAGCTCAGCTGTGACAGGTCACAGACGTAACTTAGCTACTGTTAGCTAGTACAGTACTGTACCTAAACAACAAGCCTTCTCAGCTAATTTGTTGGGGACAAAGAGGTAATTTAGCACCAGATATTGCGGAGCTAGTTAATCCGGCCAAATATGATCTACCAATAGCTTGAACATCATTAGTAATGTTTAAAAGGATATTTCAAGAACCATTGTCAAATTGTCTTCCTATTTTCCATAGCTAAAACGATGCAGATACCACAGGCTCACAATTTGTCTTCTTCTAGCCTGCTAACTATGATGTGCCTCACGCGCTTCTGCGCATTATTGCCATCTACTGTACTATATGTGATATGCAGATTTGGACAGGTTACCTGGTGCTAGCTAGTGTGGGAATATGTTTATATTGGATGATTGTTCAACCAGATTTATATATTTAAAAAATGTGTAGGTGACCAATGACCACTCCCAGAAACAATGCAATGTTATTTCAGGAGGTAATTTTGATTTGTTTTAATAACATCTCCTAAAACCATTCTCATCCCAACCGCTGTAGTCATATCATTTCCAGATCCCCACTAGCAGTAGTAGATGTGTCTCGTGAAAAAAACAACCAATAGACGCTGAGCACCGTTTCAGGTTCCCAGTCGATTTTCCAGACAGCCTTCATTTGAACACGGGCTGACACGTACCCAACTGTTTACTTGTGTTGAATAACTCATTGGGAAAAGGAGGTACCTTCTGCTAGGTTGACATCCCTGTCCATATATCTAGTCTTTTTTGTGGTTGCATAACCGAGTTATTAATAATCTTCTTCTTAATAGGGGGGCGCTGTTTTCACTTTGGAAAAAATCGTGCCCAAATTAAACGGCCTCGTACTCTGTTCTAGATCATACAATATGCATATTATTATTACTATTGGATAGAAAACACTCTGAAGTTTCTAAAACTGTTTGAATTATATCTGTGAGTAAAACAGAACTCATTTGGCAGCAAACTTCCAGAGAGGAAGTGAAAATTCTGAAAAAGGGGCTCTGTGTCAGGGCCTGCCTATTCAACTGGCTTATATTTATGGATCTGTATGCACTTCATACGCCTTCCACTAGACGTCAACAGGCAGTAGAAGGTTGAATGGGGTGTCTAGCTTGATGTGAGGCCGAATGAGAGCTTTTGGAGTGACAGGTCCGCTCTTTTGTCAGTTTTCAACTGCGCGCCGGGGAACCTCACATTGTCTTCTGAAAAGCATTCGGTATACATGATGAATTGCTCCGGCTCTGATTTTATTGGATACCTATGAGAAGAACATCATAAAGTAGGATTTTCAACCGAGTTTGACCAGTTTATTCAACGTTTATTGGGAATTTTGGAATTTTTTGTTCCAGGCGCCAAGAGTTGATGGGCATGTTCGTGCCACAATGCTAGCCAAAGTTGCTAATTCGACAGAAGAAATGGACATTCTAAAACCAAACAACGATTTATTCTGGAACTAGGACTCCTTGCACAACATTCTGATGGAAGATCAACAAAGGTAAGAGAATATTTATGATGTTATTTCGTATTTTTGTGGTAAATGTTGGCTCCAACAAGGCGGAGAATATGTGAGCGCTGTCTCACAATACTGCATGCTGTATGTTGTACTAAAGTTATTTTTTAAAATCTAACACAGCTGTTGCATTAAGAACCAGTGTATCTTTCATTTGCTGTACAACATGTATTTTTTAGTAAAGTTTATGATGAGTTCTTTGGTTAGATTAGGTGACTGTCCAAAATACCTCCGGACATTTTGGCGTATTGTGGCTACGTATTCACAATGTAAAACCAGGATTTGTACCTCTAAATATGCACATTTTCGAACAAAACATAAATGTATTGTATAACATGATGTTATAAGACTGTCATCTGATGAAGTTGTCCAAAGGTTAGTGATTAATTTTATCTCTATTTCTGGGTTTTGTGAAAGCTATTTTGGCGGTGAATAAATGGCGTTGTGTGTTTGGCTATTGTGGTGAGCTAATAGAAATATATATTGTGTTTTTGCTGTAAAACACTTAAAAAATCGGAAATATTGGCTGGATTCACAAGATGTTTATCTTTCATTTGCTGTACACCATGTATTTTTCATAAATGTTTTAGTAAATGAGTATTTATGTATTTCACGTTGCTCTCTGTAATTATTCTGGCTGCTTTGGTGCTATTTGTGATGGTGGCTGCAAAGTAAAACTACGATTTATACCTCAAATATGCACATTTTCGAACAAAACATAAATGTATTGTATAACATGATGTTATAAGACTGTCATCTGATGAAGTTGTTCAAGGTTAGTGATTAATTTTATCTCTATTTGTGGGTTTTGTGAAAGCTACCTATGCGGTGGAAACATGGTGAAAACATGGCGTTGTGTGTTTGGCTATTGTGGTGAGCTAATATAAATACATATTGTGTTTTCGCTGTAAAACATTTTAAAAATCGGAAATGATGGCTGGATTCACAAGATGTTTATCTTTCATTTGCTGTATTGGACTTGTGATTTCACGAAATTATATTATATGATATCCCTGTCCCGTTAGGCTAGGCTATGCTAGTCAGCTTTTTTGATGAGGAGGATCCCGGATCCGGGAGGGAGACTCTTTAGAGGAGGCAGGGGCGTGCGACAATGCTGCTGCAGGTATGTAACAATTGTTGCTTTGCAGCTCTGCTTTCAGTAAATTGTTACACTGTTTATAGCAAGGTGAGATTTAGTTTGAGTAATACGTTTATTACGGTGAGTGAGTTGCATTACATCCTTATACGTGCAACATACGCAATGAGTTTATAATCAGGAAAAACAATTCATTGTGTCTTATGGTTTATAGTGCATTGTGGAATTTACATACAGTACACAACACATACCTATTGCATTCTTGTGAACAGTAGGGTAAAGATGGTTCTCTTCTGAAGTGTGAATTGGTATACATCTTTCCCCTTCTCGCTTAGGTGCTCCTTTCATTGAGTAGTCTTCAGAACAGGGGGACTCTTCTGGGAGTAGTGATGAAGGGACCATGGACAAGGGGACGGCACCAACAGCAGAGAGGGTAGTGGAAAGTGAGAGCAGGATGAAGCATCTGTTTGGGTTTGAGAAGGAGGACTTGACCTCCTGGCATCACCTGGTGTATCTCCTAAACCGCCCGACTGACCCTGCTTCTCTGGGCATCTTCCACTTCCTGTTTGGTGAGCTGTCAGGCTCACCCATATGTAAAATATATGCACGCATGACTAAGTCGCTTTTGAGAAAACCGTCTGCTAAATGAAAGATATTATCATCTTCTGTCTCTTCCCCTGTCTCTGTCCTGCAGGCATGATAATGACAATGTGTGCCGCTTCCCTCTCTTCAACTTCCTGCAGCTGCTGCCTCTTGATTATATGTACCTGGTCTATGTGGTGATGCTCTTTGGTAGGTCAAGTTCTGATTCAGTGATTAGAACAGCAACTGTATGCTGTCCCCTTTGTGTGTGTGTGTTTTAATGAGAGCATCAATGTTCAATTTCCATGTTTGTGTCTTCTTTATAGGTGCTGTGGGAATCATGCTGGGCTGTTTCTACCGCCTCTCCTGTCTCATGTTCATATCCACCTACTGGTACATCTTCTTCCTGGACAAAACAGCATGGAACAACCACTCTTACCTTTACGGCCTCATTGGCTTCCAGCTGACATTCATGGACGCCAACAGATATTGGTGAGTAGTTCATCTCTTATGAAACCATTGTACTAAAGAGTTGTTAGGTATAATATATTTGGTTAATTGACATTCTTTTTTTTCAGTATCTTTCTGTGTGTGTGTGTGTGTGTGTGTGTGTGTGTGTGTGTGTGTGTGTGTGTGTGTGTGTGTGTGTGTGTGTGTGTGTGTGTGTGTGTGTGTGTGTGTGTGTGTGTGTGTGTGTGTGTGTCAGTGAATGCACACTTATGTACATACAGTACCAGTCAAAAGTTTGGACACACCTACTCATTCAAGGGTTTTTCTTTATCTTTACTACTTTCTACACTGTAGAATAATAGTGAAGATATCAAAACTATGAAATAACACATATGGAATTATATAGTAACCAAAAAAGTGTTAAACAAAAAATATATTTTTATTCTTCAAAGAAGCAACCCTTTGCCTTGATGACAGCTTTGCACACTTTGCATTCTCTCAACCAGCTTCACCTGGAATGCTTTTCCAACAGTCTTGAAGGAGTTCCCACATATGCTGAGCACTTGTTGGCTGCTTTTCCTTCACTCTGCGGTCCAACTTATCCGAAACCATCTAATTTCAGTTGAGGTCGGGTGATTGGAGGCCAGGTCATCTGATGCAGCACCAGATGGGATGGCGTATCGCTGCAAAATGCTGTAGTAGCCATGCTGGTTGAATGTGCCTTGAATTCTAAATTAATCACAGACGGTGTCACCAGCAAAGCACCCCCACCCCATCACACCTCCTCCTCCATGCTTCACGGTGGGAACCACACATACGGAGATCATCCGTTCACCTAGTCTGCGTCTAACAAAGACACGGCGGTTGGAACCAAAAATCTCAAATTTGGAATAATGTCCATTGCTCCTGGGTTTCTTGGCCCAAGCAAGTCTCTTCTTCATATTGGTGTCCTTTAGTAGTGGTTTCTTTGCAGCAATTCGACCTGATTCACGCAGTCTCCTCTGAACAGTTGATGTTGAGATGTGTCTGTTACTTGAACTCTGTGAAGAATTTATTTGGGCTGCAATTTCTGAGGCTGGTAACACTTGATGGTTTTGGCGAATGCACTTGAATAAACTTTAAAAGTTCTTGACATTTCCGGATTGACTGACCTTCATGACTTAAAGTAATGATGGACTGTCGTTTCTCTTTGCTTATTTGAGTTGTTCTTGCCATAATATGTACTTGGTCTTTTACCAAATAGGGCTATCGTCTGTATACCATCCCTACCTTGTCACAACACAACTGATTGGCTTAAACGCATTAATTAACTTTTAACAAGGCACACCTGTTAATTGAAATGCATTCCAGGTGACTAGCTCATGAAGTTGGTTGAGAGAATGCCAAGAGTGTGCAAAGCTGTCATCAAAAAGTAGCCACCTTTTTCCATATGTGTTATTTCATAGTTTTGATATCTTCACTATTATTCTATAATCTAGAAAATAGTCAAAATAAAGAAAAACCCTTGAATGAGTAGGTGTGTCCAAACCTTTGACTGGCACTGTATATTATTATTTTCAGGTCAATAGATGGATTACGTAATCCTAAGAAAAAGAATGCCCAAGTGCCACTTTGGAACTATACTCTTCTGAGGTTTCAGGTCTGTGCCAAATTCATTATATTGAATCCATGGAAACTTGTCTTCATCACTACTCTATTAAGCGTATCTGCCTAATTACATGTGTGTGATAAACTTTTAGGATGCTCCTATAATATGAATATCTTGATATATGTCCTTGGCAGATTTTCATAGTATACTCCATTGCTGGAATCAAGAAATTGGATGCAGACTGGGTGGGGGGATATTCTATGTCATACTTGGCACACCATTGGCTTTTTTGACCCTTTCAGGTTAGTTAAACAGGGCCCTGCTCTGTCATGTTTTGCGCGGCTTATCAAACTGCCCCAATCTCACAAGATTGTATGGGTTTTATCCTGTGTGTCTGTCCCACAGGATGATTCTGCCTAATGAAATGGTGAGTCTACTGGTTGTCCATGGAGGTGGTCTTTGTCTGGATCTGTCTGCCGGCTATCTGCTGTTTTTCGACGCTACACGCCCTTTTGGCATTTTCTTTGTCAGTTACTTTCACTGTATGAATTCCCAACTCTTCAGCATCGATGAGAACCCATTGATTAATTGTATTTAGTTATCAAAACGAATGATCAAATATTATAATTCAAACTACAAAATCCATGAGGGCTGCTTGTAATTACTAAGCCTCGTCATTAAACGATTGCATTGATAAGTATTTCCTTATCACTTACCTTTTTAAAATGTATTTAACCTTTATTTAACTAGGCAAGTCAGTTAAGAACAAATTCTTATTTACAATGACGGCCTAACCTAATGCAAGCAGTCTCCTGTGACCCAGAAAGCATTTTCAAAGCTATCTTTTCTATAATGATCCACTATTTAAGTAAATCTATAATCCCCTATTGATCACATTGTCCTTTATTTTATCTCCAGGTATGTTTGCCTACACCATGCTGGCCACGAGTCCTCTCTTCTGCTACCCCGACTGGCCCAGGAACTTCTTTAGTCGCTTCCCAGAGTTCCTCAGGCCAGAGCTGCCGCTCACGTCTCCTCCCCCACAGCCCAGCATCTCCTGTGTTTACCCAGAGACCCAAAACACCTCTACAGGATCCACTCTGCCCCCAAGGCCTCTAAAACACGGTTTAAACACAAGCTGGCAACTCTGTTCACCATTCTTTACCTGGCTGAACAGTTCTTCCTGCCTTACTCTCACTTCATCACACAGGTACTACTCCTGTAGAAATGGAGGATGAGTTTGTGATAAACTTGTAGTCCTTTCCATGTATTGAATTAAGAAAAAGCCCTGATTTGAATGTCACAGTTGGGAGTCACTGTGTGTACCACTGTCAGCTAAAGTTATTTCCCAACTCTACGGGTTACCAGAATAATTGCTCAATCAGTGTCAACACTGCTATCCGTCAGCGCCAAACAGTAGTGTAGACTAGCTTGAGTCAGCAGAACGATGGGAGTTGCAGAGGGGTGTGGAAGGAGGCTTTGTAGAAGTAAAACTGATCCATAAATCCTGCTGTCCTGATCTGGAGTGCAGTTTTGTTTTTTATTTTTATTTTACCTGTATTTAATTAGGCAAGTCAGTTAAGAACAAATTCTTATTTTCAATGACGGCCTAGGAACAGTGGGTTAACTGCCTTGTTCAGGGGTAGTAGAAAGGGATCTTATACTGTCCCTTTTGATATTCCTTATATACAGTTGAAGTCAGAAGTTTACATACACCTTCGCCAAATACATATAAAGTCAGTTTTTCATAAATCCTGACATTTAATCCTAGTAAAAATTACCGGTTTTAGGTGTTAGGATCACCACTTTATTTTAAGAATGTGAAATGTCAGAATAATGGTAGAAGGAATGATTTATCTCAGCTTTTATTTATTTCATCACACTGCCAGTGGGTCAGAAGTTTACATGCACTCAATTCGTTTTTGGTAGCATTGCCTTAAACAATTTAAACTTGGGTCAAACGTTTTGGGTAGCCTTCCACAAGATTCCCACAATAAGTTGAGTGAATTTTGGCCCATTCCTCCTGACAGCCGGTGTAATTGAGTCAGGTTTTTAGGCCTCCTTGCTTTTTCAGTTCTGCCCACAAATGTTCTATAGGATTGAGGTCAGGGCTTTGTGATAGCCACTCCAGTACCTTGACTTTGTTGTCCTTAAGCCATTTTGCCACAACTTTGGAAGTATGCTTGGGGTCATTGTCCATTTGGAAGACCCATTTGCAACCAAGCCTTATCTTCCTGACTGATGTCTTGAGATGTTGCTTCAATATATCTACAAAATTGTCCTTCCTCATGATGCCATCTATTTTGTGAAGTGCACCAGTCCCTCTCTCAGCAAGCACCCCCACATGATGCTGCCACCCCCTTGCTTCACAGTTGGGATGGTGTTCTTCGGCTTGCAAGCCTCCCCCTTTTTCCTCCAAACATAACGATGGTCATTATGGCCAAACGGTTCTATTTTTGTTTCATCAGACCAGAGGACATTTCTCCAAAAAGTACGATCTTTGTCCCTATGTGCAGTTGCAAACCGTAGTCTGGCTTTTTTATGACGGTTTTGGAGCGGTGGCTTCTTCCTTGCTGAGCGGCCTTTCAGGTTATGTTGATATAAGACGCGTTTTACTGTGGATATAGATACTTTTGTACCCGTTTCCTCCAGCATCTTCACAAGGTCCTTTGCTGTTGTTCTGGGATTGATTTGCACTTTTTGCACCAAAGTACGTTCATCTCTAGGAGAACTATTGCTTGTACAGATGAACGTGGTACCCCTTCAGGCGTTTGGAAATTGCTCCCAAGGATGAACCAGACTTGTGGAGGTCTACAATTTTTTTTTTGCAGGTTTTGGCTGATTTCTTTTGATTTTCCCATGATGTCAAGCAGAGAGTCACTGAGTTTGAAGGTAGGCCTTGAAATACATCCACAGGTACACCTCCAATTGACTCAAATTATGTCAATTAGCCTATCAGAAGCTTCTAAAGCCATGACATAATTTTCTGGAATTTTCCAAGCTGTTTAAAGGCACAGTCAACTTAGTGACAAGAAAATAGCTGTGCAGCAATGCTCCCCATTCAACCTGACAGAGCTTGAGAGGATCTGCAGAGAAGAATGGGAGAAACTCCCCAAATACAGGTGTGCCAAGCTTGTAGTGTCATACTCAAGAAGACTCGAGGCTGTAATCGCTGCCAAAGGTGCTTCAACAAAGTACTGAGTAAAGGGTATGAATACTTATGTAAATGTGATATTTCAGTTTTTAGCAACAAACAAAAAGTTTGTGCTTTGTCATTATGGGGTATTGTGTGTAGATTGATGAGGGAAAAAATATTTAATACATTTTAGAATAAGACTATTGTAACAAAATGTGGAAAAAGTCAAGGGGTCTGAATACTTTCCAAAGGCACTGTGTGTGTGTACATTGAGTATACAACAAATTAACAACACCTGCTCTTTCCAAGACACTGACCAGGTGAATCCATGATCCCTTATTGATGTCATTTGATATTTGCATCCACTTCAATCAGTGTAGGTGAAAGAGAGGAGACAGATGCACAAAAATCTTCTTTTTTTTTAACGTCTGCCATTCAAAGGGTGAATGGCCATGACATAAAATTGAAGTGCCTTTGAACTGGGTATGGTATTAGGTGCCAAACGCACCAGTTTGTGTCAAGAACTGCAGCGCTGCTGGGTTTTTCATGCTCAACAGTTTCCTGTGTGTAGGAAGAATGTTGGCTGAATGGACATCCAGCCAACTTGACACAAATGTGGGAAGAATTGGAGTCAACATGTGCCAGCATCTCTGTGGAACGCTTTCGACACCTTGTAGATTCCATGCCCCAATGAATTGAGGCTGTTCTGAGGGCCAAAGTGTGGGGGAGTGCAACTCAATATTCGGAAGGTGTTCCTAATGTTTGGTATATTCAGTGTGATATATACTGAACAAAAATATAAACACAACATGCAACAAGTTCAACAATTTTCCTGAGTTACAGTTCATATAAGAAAGTCAAAGCAGTATGCCACCTGCCTGAGACGCCACTTGCCTCACTACAACATCTCTGACCCAGAGATCTACTTTGACATCTGGGTGTCCATCAATGAACTCTTCCAACAACGCTACTACATGGCCTTTTTGTGATCTTTCACATCCTCCACATGGATAGAAATGTTCTTCGCAGTTTGGTCTTGAATTCTCTTTTCCCATCCGTTTAGGATTTTTGACCCCTGTGTGAACGTTGTGAAGGCAGACTGGTCACCATTTCGCCCAAATCCATGGCTCACACCTCTGCTGGTGGACCTCTCTCCCTGGAGGACCAAGTTTCAGGAGATCGAGGACTCTTTGGACAACCAGACAGAGAGTCTTCACCGCAGACTTCCCAGGTTCGGGGTCTCCCCCTCTCCCTCATTGTTTTCCATTGAGAGTAATTATATTTTAGTAATTTAGCAGACTCTTATCCAGAGCGACTTACAGTTAGTGCATTCATTTTAAGATAGCTAGGTGGGTCAACTACATCACAGACATAGTAAATAGACTTTTACTCAAGGTGAGTAAGGAGGGGGATTATTTAAGATTCTCTTTGAAGAGGTAGGGTTTGAGGTGCTTTCAGAAGATCGGCAGGGACTCAGCTGTCATAGCTTCACGGGGAAGCTGGTTCCACCATTGAGGTGCCAGGACAGAAAAGAGTTTGGACTGGGCTGAGCGGGAGCTGCCCTCCTGTAGGAATGGGAGGTCCAAGAGACCAGAGGTGGTGTAGGGTTGAGGGTGTAGGGTTTGAGCATAGCCTGAAGATAGGGAGTGGCAGTTCCTCTTGCTGCTCTGTAGGCAAGCACCATGGTCTTGTAGTGGATGCAAGCTTCGCCTGGAAGCCAGTGGAGTGTGCGGAGGAGCGGGGTGACATGGGAGAACCTGGGAAGGTTGAAAACCAGGAGGGCTGCAGCGTCCTGGATAAGTTGCAGGGGTTTGATGGCACAAGCTGGGATCCTGCAGGAGCGAGTCACTGCTTTGATGTTTGCAGAGAACGACAGGGTGTTGTCCAGGGTCACACCAAGGTTCTTTGCACACTCGGAGGCTGACACTGTGGAGTTGTCAATCGTGATGGAGAGGTCTTTGAGCGGGCAGGCCTTCCCCGGGTGGAAGAGCAGCTCCGTCTTGTCGAGGTTGAACTTGAGGTGGTGGGCCAACATCCAAGCTGAGATATCTGCCAGGCACGCAGATATGGGTGTCGCCACCTGGGTGTCAGAAGGGGGGAGAAGGAGAAAAGTAGTTGTGTCATCCTCATAGGAATGACAGGAGAGACCATGTGAGGATATGACGGAGCCGAGTGACATAGAATAGGAAAGGGCCAACATGGTGATTACTGATTCCTCACCCAAAGTACATTTCAATCCTAATCATGCATGTGTTGGTTCGTCTTTCCTCTAGGTCTCCACCTAGATAACTATGTCAGTGAGGACCTGGGCAACACTAGTGTGCAGGTGCTGCTGAATGTTGAGATAGTGGATGAGAAGAAGAACTACATGCTCCAACCTGGAGAGCAGAAGCAGGTATACTCCATCACCCTACCTGCTTCAGCCAGCCTGTAATAACACCCTTCAATGGATGACAGCTGTACTGTAGTCATTATAATGGTGTGGAACTTACTGCTAAACATAAGTTTCACATTCCAGTTGCCACGATGTTGCTAGGAGTACTCATTGTATGTGTGTGTGAGCAGCTTCCTGCTGTACACCTACCATAAGGTGTACACAGTGTCTGAGGAGCCGTCCTGCTACATGTACATCTACGGCAACACCACAGAGGCAGCGCTACAGAGGAACTTCACTAAGCTGTTTGAACTGCAGGAGCGGGTCCGCAACGGAACAGGTCAGGGCTTAAATATACAGCGCATTCGGAAAGTATTCAGACCCCTTCGCTTTTTCATCCTTACATCCTTATTCTGAAGTTGATTAAATAAATGTTCCTTAAAAATATACACGCTACCCCACAATGACAAAGCAAAACAGTTTTTTTGGTGACATTTTTGCTCCTTTATTAAAAATTAAAAACATACCTTATTTACGTAAGTATTCAGACCCTTTACTATGAGACTTGAAATTGAGCTCAGGTGCACCCTGTTTCCATTGATCATCCTTGAGATGTTTCTACAACTTGGAGTCTACCTGTGGTCAATTCAATTGATTTTGAATTGAGCCATGAGGTGGAAGGAATTGTCCGTAGAGTTCCGAGACGGGATGTGTCGAGGCACAGATCTGGGGAAGGGTAGCAAAACATTTCTGCAGCATTGAAGGTCCCCAAGAACACAGTGGCCTCCATCATTCTTAAATAAAATAAGTTTGGGACTACCAAGACTCTTCCTAGAGCTGGCCGCCTGGCCAAACTGAGCAATCGGGGTAGAAGGGCCTTGGTCAGGGAGGTGACCAAGAACCCGATGATCACTCTGATAGAGCTCCAGAGTTCCTCTGTGGAGATGGGAGAAACTTCCAGAAAGACAACCATCTCTGCAGCACTTCACTAATAAGGCCTTTATGGTAGAGTGGGCAGATGGAAGCCACTCCGCAGTAAAAGGCACATGACAGCCCGCTTGGAGTTTGACAAAAGGCACCTAAAGGACTCCCAGACCATGAGAAACAAGATTTAACTATTTGGCTTGAATGCCAAGCGTCACATCTGGAGGAAACCTGGCACCATCTCTACGGTGAAGCTCAGTGGTGGCAGCATCATGCTGTGGGGATGTTTTTCAGCGGCAGGGACTGGGAGACTAGTCAGGATCGAGGAAAAGATGAACGGAGCAAAGTACAGAGAGATCCTTGGTGAAAACCTGCTCCAAAGCACTCAGGACCTCAGACTGGGGTGAAGGTTCACCTTCCAACAGGACAACGACCCTAAGCACACAGCCAAGACAACGCAGGAGTGGCTTTGGGACAAGTCTCCGAATGTCATTGAGTGGCCCAGCCAGAGCCCAGATTTGAACCCGATCAAACATCTCTGGAGAGAGCTGAAAATAGCTGTGCATCAACGCTCCCCATCCAACCTGACAGAGCTTGAGAGGACCTGCAGAGACTAATGGCAGAAACTCCCCAAATACAGGTTTGTCAAGCTTGTAGCTAAATACCCAAGAAGACTCAAGGCTGTAATCGATGCCAAAGGTGCTTCAAAGTACTGAGTAAAGGGTCTGAATACTTATGTAAATAACATCTTTTTACATTTAAAAAAAAATACATTTCCAAAAATGTCTACAAACCTGTTTTTGCTTTGTTATTATGGGTTATTGTGTGTAGATTGATGAGGGGGAAAAAACTATTTAATTTAATCAATTTTAGAATAAGGCTGTAACGTAACAAAATGTGGAAAAAGTCAAGGGGTCTAAATACTTTCCGTATGCACTGTACACACAAATGGAACTAACACACACAATAGGAACTAGCACGCAACATAAAGGAAGTGCTAAGCCAGTGTTTCCCAACCCTGGTCCTCCTGTACCCCCAACAGTACACATGTTCGTTGTAGCCCTGTACAAACACATGTCATTCAACTCATTGAGGGCTTGATGATTAGTTGGCAAGTTGAATCAGGTGTGCTTGTCCAGGGTTATAATAAAATGTGTACTGTTGAGGGTACTGGAGGACTAGGGTTGGGAAACACTGTGCTAAGCTAACACATTGTCTTGCCCCCACAGAAACAGAGCCCCTGCCTCCAGAATTCCAGCCACTCATCACTGGAGACAACGATGAGGGGTCAGAGGTCAATGTGCCGGATCCCGTCGTCCGGCTGTTTCTACGCCAACAGTGACGAACTAAGGAAGTGAAGAAGCACAGGGAAGCCAACATGTTCGAAAGGCTGAACCGGTTTAATGTGAAAGTACTACATGCTGCGGCAAACGTGAGTGTTTTGTTTTCATTGCAACTACCAAAACCCATGACAAAGCTCGTACTTATGTCTGTATTTGTCTCAATGTCCTTGTCCACAAACAATTTCCCCATGAGGATTATAGTCATTATCCTGTCTTCTCTTAAACCCATGCGATTCCTCCACTTTCCACTGGTATCCTGCACCAGCTTGGCGCGTTTCTATGTTTTGTAGTAAAAAAGATAAAGATAAGCGTTTCCAATGACATCGGTATGCATCATATGATTTTAACCAATTGTCTACAAATTGGTTGTCACTTAACTTACCTTTTTTACTACAAAACATAGAAACGTGCCATTTTCACATACACTACATGACCAAAAGTACGTGGACACCTGCTCGTCGAACATCTCATTACAAAATCATGGGCATTAATATGGAGTTGATCCCCCTTTGCTGCTATAACAGCATCCACACTTCTGGGAAGGCGTTTCACTAGATGTTGGAACATTGCTGCAGGGACTTTCTTCCATTCAGCCACAAGAGCATTAGTGAGGTTGGGCAATTAGGTCTGGCTCAAAGTCGGCGTTCCAATCCATCCCAAAGGTGTTCGATAGAGTTGAGGTCAGGGCTCTGTGCAGGCCAGTCAAGTTTTCCACACCCATTCTCGACAAACCATTTCTGTATGGACCTCGCTTTGTGCACGGGGGCATTGTCATGCTGAAACAAGAAAGGGATTTCCCCAAACTGTTGCCACAAAGTTGGAAGCACATAATTGTTTATAATGTCATTGTATGCTGCAGCATTAATATTTCCCTTCACTGGAACTAAGGGTCCCGAACCATGAACAACAGCCCCAGACCATTATTCCTCCTCCACCAAACTATACCGTTGGCATTCGGGCAGCTGACTATGCATTCGGGCAGATGGCGTTCTCCTGGCATCCGCCAAACCCAGATTTGTCAGCCGGACTGCCAGATGATTCATCACTCCAGAGAACGCTTATCCACTGCTCCAGAGTCCAATGGTTGCGAGCTTTACACCACTCCAGCTTACGCTTGGCATGGTGATCTTAGGCTTGTGTGTGGCTGCTTTTGGCCATGTAGTGTATCTTAATACCTCTTAAGGATCTGACCCTTTTCTTAAATTTTCACCTAAAATGACATACCCAAATCTAACTGCCTGTAACTCAGGAACTGAAGCAAGGATATGCATATTCTTGATACCATTTGAAAGGAAACACTTTGAAGTTTGTAGAAATGTGAAATTAATGTAGGAGAATATAATACATTAAATCTGGTAAAAAATGTTTTCTTTTTTGCACCATCTTTGAAATGCAAGAGAAAGGCCATAATGTATTATTCTAGCCCATGCGCAATTTAGATTTTGGCCACTAGATAGCAGCAGTGCATGTGCAAAGTTTTAGACTGATCCAATGCACATCTGTTCAAAATGTTGTATCAAGACTGCCCAAATGTGCATTAATACATTTAAAGTTCATAATTGTGCACTCTCCTCAAACAATAGCATGGTGTTATTTCACTGTAATAGCTACTGTAAATTGGACAGTGCAGTTAGATTAACAAGAATTTAAGGTTTCTGACATCTATGTCCTGTGATTTTTTGTCGTTGTTACTTACAACCTTATGCTAATCACGTTAGCTCAACCGTGCCATGGGGGTGGGGGGACCGATCCCGTCAAGGTTAATGTTCGGATGGTGCTGGAGATGTTTAAAAATGTGGAAACCGAATTCTCTTTAATGTAGACATTAGCATTTTAGGAAGGAGTACATGTCATAGATTGTAAATATAAGGAACATATCTTTGAGGGTACCATGCGCTCTGTGTTGTAGGTTTCTGATGACAGCCATAGCTATGCGTAACCTGGCGGTGGGCCTCCCTCCTCTGGAGCAGCTGACCAGGGAAGTGGCCTTTTCCACCATGAAGGAACCAGAGACAGAGGCCAACCAGGAAGAGGTCGGCCACGATGAGCTCTAGGAGTATTGTTTGTGTGTGAGAAAATGTATTAGTAAATTAATGAATGTGTTTGAATGACAGTGAGAAGATGCTAGACTGCCAAAGGATTTTTGTAAAAGCCTGCATGGTGTTTGAAATTGTGCAGGGGCAAGTTTGAGTTACGACTGATCCTCCTGTTTTACAAAAAAAATACAGTCCAAAGTTGTTTAATTTTGCATATTGTCAGAAGTATCCATTTTTCATAAGTTAAATCCAACATGCACCTTCACAAAAGGTATCTCTTTGCTATGCCTAACTTTTAATGAGGTCATTTGATTGAGGGTAATCATTTTGTTTACTTGATAGGTACCTACACATAGCTAGCTAGAATAAAATGTGTTAACAAGAAATTCATTAAAAGACTTAAAAGCAATACAAATAAAGTTGTCAAGTAGTGGTGGAGCTGAACTTCATATGCTAGCTTTACTATGAGACAAATGACATTGTGCATTATGAAACCTATGGTAAATGTTTGACTTGTCACCATTTGCATTCCAAAATGCAGCTGGTACTTTTCTATGAACGTGAAACAAAATTCGCATTCTCAGTGTTTGAACTTGAACGCTCATGTATGTTTCAGATTTTGGGTAAACCTTAAACGGGTGAAATGAAAAAGTTTTATGAATATGTAGTCCACACAAATGCCAGGAAGTTTCACTCATTAGTTGAGAAAAAAAGAGAAACCGGTATTGAAGTGTCATGCTTTATTGCGGTCTGTCTTAATCATGATATTTTACAGATTACTGTGCTCTGCCTAAAGTGCTACAGTACAACGCCACAGTGTCTTTAATGGTAGGGTGTCATGGCACAAGATACATACTGTACAGGACATGCATATGCTATATACACAAGGAAGATACACAAAAAAAAAATTGGATTTGTTAACACCGGGCATGATTTTATCTCAGTTGAAGTGGACAGTTCTATACATGACTTAAACTAACCCAAGTTTACCTTTCATTTAACAAATTAAAAATTAGTCACCAGGGTCCACCTGGTCTCAATTCAGAGAACACATTGGATAGAAATAAAGGATGGCAGAGAATTCTAGTCAATAGAATGCCCAGACCATCCTCATATTTTAGAGTATCAACCATCCATAATTGTCTAACGAATGACAAGTGCAAAGTAATGTTAGACCAACTAAACTCTACAAAAAAAGTATCAACTGTGCATTACCATCAGTGGAACATTACAGCACCGCTAAGAGTTTACATCTGGAGAGCTTTAGTCGCATCAAAACTCTGGCATTTTAAAATGGCCCTTTGTTGTAGGTTTACAGCAGCAGCCCCACGTTCAAAAAGAGCAACAATGAACCACATTGTTCTTCTTTACAAGAGACACACACTCTAAGATAAAGGCAGACAAACAAAAGACATCTTATTACACAGACAAGTTCAGCTTCCCTTTTTATATTTCAGCTTTTTAACCAGCCGTTTGACGCACTTGATCGGTTGCCCTTCATTAATTCATAGCTAATATATAGAGTTAACCGTTTGACCTATTAAGGTTATTTCATCAACATATCACAGTGTAAAACTGTGAGGTCTCACCTTCATTTTAGGGAAATACCATTAGTAGATGCATACAGCCTGCCGGTCCATAAGGCTGAGTCTATATGCATATGCCTTAGCTCCATTTTCGTTAACGGGGTAGTGTACCTAATAAACTTTGAGTGTCAGTATAATATTAATTTTATATATCTGTATCCATTAATTTCTAGTGGATAGATCAAGAGAAAATAGCCTAGTTAATGAAAAAAAGCATATTTAATATTAAACACCAATGTTGTTCACTAAATTGATGGTTAACATTTAGGATAATCCTTGACAGCGTTGTCATAATTTTTTATTTTAAAGTGATCTTAGTTGATTATTTATTTTACATGTGATAAGGCCACACAGAAGGCCAGAGATTAGACACCTGTGATAATCTGATGTACCCAAATGGGCCACTAGATGTTTTGTAGTAGATTAAATAAAATCCTTGAAAATTACCAAATTCTGGTAGTTTACTGGTAACTTTTAAAATGTTCAGTAACATACCCTCCCTTTGCAACCATGATCATGATACAGTAGTGTTCATCTTTGAGTAACAATACTTCAGAAAACGCATCTCATCAACATATCCATTAATGCTGGGAAACAAACTACAAAATGACTATGAATAGATAAAAATTGTATATATCCACACACACACAACTATTAGAATAATGTTCACAAAATTGAGACGCTTACAAGTTGTACATTTCTGAATCATCCCTTTGTCGTCAAGAGTTAGTAGTAAGTCCTTCAAACTGGCATACAGTAACTCTACCTTGGTTGAAGGTCTGGGTAAAATATTCCATGTATCACTCCTTCTATGACAACATTTGAAAATGTATCTATGAGGAGAAAAAGGTCAAACTGATTTGTTCTATACAATATTATGGTTCCCCTTCAAATGATTAGCTATTGTATTTACATAATTAAATATTACACAAAGAGATCTCACTTTAATATTGCAACGATATTTATTGTCTATTCATGGGCAGTGTGAAGATGTGTAAAGATATGTTACCGTGGGTGGATGGGAGCAGGTAGGGGTCTCGCTGGTAGATCATGGTTGGCTGATGGGTCAGTTTACTACAGAGAGACCAGGAAGGAGAAGGATAAGGGGGTTAAGGATCACAAGCCTGATAAAGCCAGACCTCTGACAAAATTATGCCGAATAGTTAGCTATTTTGACATTATACTTTGGAATTAACCTACATCACAAACTACTATAAACTCAAACTATACAAAGGTAAAATCCACCCAAAACCACTAATTCCTTTAATTTACAGTGTTAAATAACACTAATATGTGAGAAGAATATTTTTTGAGAACAAATGTTTCATTTTGGCGTTATAACAAGGTTGGTAGAAGCATAAAATAAAAAAATCGCTGTGGAAATCCGTTGCAGCTCAAGTCGATTACAAAATCCACAATGCAATGCTCTCTATGAGCTAGCTAGCTAGAAAAAGTAGCTACACACAATATTACCAAAGACAATATCAGCATGTAACGGAGCTAGTTAGCTGTAAAATCGCCTAAACAAACTGCACTACCAATTTAGGAGTATACAATCTCACCATGTTCAACCTGCATTCCTATCACCTTTCTATAATATCTTTATAATATCTCTGGCAACTGCACCATACAATGCACCCTGGACTAAAGAAGCAGACAAATAGGAAAAATGTGCTAGACCCTCCATTAAATTACAAATATCTCGAGGTAGGAATATCACTAAAATATGGTCAATGGCTCATTTGAGAGAAGACATCTTCCCGAGTTATGACATCGGCCAGTATTGAAATTTGACAATGTATGATATAGGTTTTCGCAATCTAAAAGTCGTATTCCTATTAAGCTTCCAGTGTAGTGAGAGCAACTATTACGGTGCTACGTAATACCGGACGGATTTCTGCCTGTTGAACGGCAATAACACAGATACACATGAAAACATTAAATGACACAGGGAATTGATAGGAACAAATACAATATAACATTCAAAATGGATTAACCTTTCAAAATCACTTAACAAACCTTGACTCTTCAGATTCCATTTCAAATGACCTTTAATGAAAGAAAAACATACAAGATTCAGAATCAGTTTGGGGATTTTTACATAAAGGCATGAACTCTATTCTTGCGGAGAGGAGAGATGTTCTATATAGGGCACACTGTATAAAAACTCACCCACAACTTTCTGTTTTTGGCAGCGAGGGAAAGTGGCGGATGTTGAGGAAATCCAGGAATATTTTTGGGAGAACTTCATTCTCCATAATTATAGTCTGTTAAATAATGAACACAAGAAACAAAAGCAAATGGAAGAAAAAAATTAATTGTACCATTTTAATGAGCTGTATTGATACAAAATATGGGTTAGAGGAAATAGTCCGTGTAAACCTGTAGGTGTTTTCCATTACCTGTAGGTAGAGTTCCAGACCATGTCTTCTCTGCTCCAGAACTTTGGGAACCCAGTTCCGTACATGCTTAGAGGGGATCTCAGGCAGCTTTATGCTCTTCTTCAGCTGAAAGAAGCACATTTCAAATTGAGCATGGTTACAGGGCATGGATTAGGGTAGAGGAAAAATTCAAAGCCTAGCTCAAGCCTAATTCCAGCTATTATGATTTTCATATCCTTCACCCATAGACTAAGGCTATTCCACTAATTATCACCCCACTAACCTAGTCCAGCGGTATAACATTATTGACAATGATGGCTCAGTATATGTTCTGAAAGTATTGTGGGCTCCGTTCTTGCACCAGGAATATACACAAAAGTATGTGGAAATTAATGGATTTGGCAATTTTAGCCACACCCGTTGCTGACAGGTGTATAAAATTGAGCACAAAGCCATGCAATCTCCATAGACAAACATTGGCAGTAAAATGGCCTTACTGAAGAGTTCAGTGACTTTCAAAGTCGCACAGTCATAGGACGCCACCTTTCCAACAAGTCAGTTTGTCAAATTTCTGCCCTGCTAGAGCTGCCCCGGTCAACTGTAAGTCACTACCGAGTTCCAAGCTGCCTCTGGAAGCAACGTAAGCACAAGAACTGTTGTACATACTGGTATTAGAGGCTACGTGTTGTGTGGTCAGTGAGCAGGGTGTGTGCTGTATCTGCAGAGCGGACGTGATGGAACCGCTGATCCAGTCGTCTGACCTCTTCGTCATGCAGGTGGAGTCAAATCAAACTTTATTCATCACATGCACCGAATACAACAAGTGTAGACTTTACCGTGAAATGCTTACTTACAAGCCCTTAACCAACAGTGCAGTTCAAGAAGAAAATATTTACCAAGTAGACAAAAATAAAAAGTAATAATAAAAAGTAACACAATAAGAATAACGAGGCTACATACAGGGGGCACCGGTACCGAGTCAGTGGTACAGGCTAGTTGAGGTAATCTGTACATGCAGGTGGGGGCGAAGTGACTATGCATAGGTAACAAACAACCAGCAAATAGCAGCAGTGTACAAAGGGGGGGGGGGGGGGGTCAATGTAAATTGTCCGGTGGCAATTTTATGAATTGTTCAGCAGTCTTATGGCTTGGGGGTAGACGCTGTTGAGGAGCCTTTTGGTCCTAGACTTGGCGCTCCGGTACAGTTTGCCGTGCGGTAGCAGAAAAAACAGTCTATAGTGTGACTGGAGTCTCTGACAATTTTATGGGCTTTCCTCTGACACCGCCTATTATATAGGTCCTGGATGCTCTCGATGGTGCAGCTGTGGAACCTTTTGAGGATCTGGGGGCCCATGCCAAATCTTTTCAGTCTCCTGAGGGGGAAAAGGTTTTGTCGTGCCCCCTTCACGACTGTCTTGGTGTGTTTGGACCTTGATAGTTTGTTGGTGATGTGGACACCAAGGAACTTGAAACTCTCAACCCGCTCCAGTACAGCTCCGTCGATGTTAATGGGGGCCTGTTCGGCCCTCCTTTTCCTGTAGTCCACGATCAGCTCCTTTGTCTTGCTCACATTGAGGGAGAGGTTGTTGTCCTGGCACCACACTGCCAGTTCTCTGATCTCCTCCCTATAGGCCATCTCATCGTTGTCAGTGATCAGGCCTACCACTGTTGTGTCGTCATCAAACTTAATGATGGTGTTGGAGTCGTGTTTGGCCACGCAGTCGTGGGTGAACAGGGAATACAGGAGGGAACAAAGTACACACCCCTGAGGGGCCCCGGTGTTGAGGATCAGTGTGGCAGACGTGTTGTTGCCTACTATTACCCCCTGGGGGCGGCTCGTCAGGAAGTACAGGATCCAGTTGCAGAGGGAGGTGTTTAGTCCCAGAGTCCTTAGCTTAGTGATGAGCTTCGTGGGCACTATGGTGTTGAACGCTGAGCTGTAGTCAATGAACAGCATTCTCACATTGGTGTTCCTTTTGTCCAGGTGAGAAAGGGCAGTGTGGAGTGTGATTGAGATTGCGTCATCTGTGGATCTGTTGGGGCGGTATGCGAATTGGAGTGAGTCTAGGGTGTCCGGGAGGATGCTGTTGATGTGAGCCATGACCATCCTTTCAAATTACTTCATGGCTACCGACATGAGTGCCACAGGGCGGTAATCATTTACGCAGGTTACCGTCGCTTCCTTGGGCACAGGGACTGCTTGAAACATGTAGGTATTACAGACTCGGTCAGGCAGAGGTTGAAAATGTCAGTGAAGACACTTGACAGTTGGTCCGCGCATGCTTTGAGTACACGTCCTGGTAATCTGTCTGGCCCAGCAGCTTTGTGAATATTGACCTGTTTAAAGGTTTTGTTCACATCGGCTACCGAGAGCTTTATCAGTCATCCAGAACAGCTGGTGCTTTCGTGCATGCTTCAGTGTTGCTTGCCTCGAAGAGAGCATAACAGGCATTTATCTCATCTGGTAGGCTCGCGACACTGGGCAGCTCACGTCTGGATTTCCCTTTGTAGTCTGTAATAGTTTTCAAGCCCTGCCACATCCGACGAGCGTCAGAGCCGGTGTAGAAGGATTCAATCTTAATTTTGTATTGACGCTTTGCTTGTTTGATGGTTCGTCTGAGGGCATAGCGGGATTTCTTATAAACTTCTGGATTAGTCTCCCGCTCTTTTAAAACGGCAGCTCTAGCCTTTCACTTGATGCAGATGTTGCCTGTAATCCCCATGGCTTCTGGTTGGGATATGTACGTACAGTCACTGTGGGGACGTGGTCGTTGATGCTCTTATTGATGAAGCCGATGACTGAGGTGGTGTATTCCTCAATGCCATTGGATGAATCCCGGAACATATTCCAGTCTGTGCTAGCAAAACAGTCCTGTAGTGTAGCATCTGCGTCATCTGACCACTTCCATATTTAGCGAGTCACTGGTACGTCCTGCTTTAGTTTTTGCTTGTAAGCAGGAATCAGGAGGATAGAATTATGGCCATATTTGCCAAATGGAGGGCAGGGGAGAGCCTTGTATGCATCTCTGTGTGTGGAGTAAAGGTGATCTAGATTTCTTTCCCCCCTGGTTGCACATGTGACATGCTGGTAAAGATTTGGTAAAACTGCATTAAAGTTCCCGGCCACCAGGAGCGCCGCTTCTGGGTGAGCATTTTCTTCTTTGCTTATGGCTTTATAGAGTTGGTTGAGAGCGGTCTTAGTGCCAGCTTCGTTTTGTGGTGATAAATAGACGGCTACGAATAATACAGTTGAGAACTCTCTTGGTAGATAATGTGGTCTACAGCTTATCATAAGGTACTCTACCTCAGGTGAGCAGTACCTCGAGACTTCTTTAATATTAGACATCGCGCACCAGCTGTTATTGACAAAAAGACACACACCCCCACCCCTCGTCTTACCAGAGGTAGCGTCTCTGTTCTGCCGGTGCATGGGAAATCCTGCTAGCGCTATATTGTTCGTATCTTCATTCAGCCATGTCTCGGTGAAACATAAGATGTTACAGTTTTTAAATGTCCTGTTGGTAGGACAATCTTAATTGTAGGTCATCAATTTTATTTTCCAATGATTGCACGTTAGCGAGAAGAATGGAAGGCAGTGGGAGTTTACTCGTTCGCCTCCGGATTCTCAGAAGGATGCCCGATCTGCGTTCTCTTTTCCCGGCGTCTTTTCTTCACGCAAAAGGCGTGGTTCCAGTGAAAGCAGGATATCCTTCTCGTCAGACTCGTTAAAGGAAAAAGTTTCTTCCAGTCCGCGGTGAGTAATCACTTTCTGATGTCCAGCAGTTCTTTTCGGTCATAAGAGACGGTAGCAGCAACATTGTGTACACAATAAGTCAAAAAATAAGTTACGCAAAAAATATTACAAATAGCACAATTGGTTGGTAGAATGTAAAACGTCAGCCATGTTCTTCGGGGCCATCTTAGAATGGCGTGTTGTTATTGTGAAGTGGAAACATCTAGGAGCAACAACGGCGAAGTGATAGGCCACACAAGCTCACAGAACGGGACCGCCGAGTGCTGAAGTGCGTAGAAATCATCTGTCCTCAGTAGCAACACTCACTACCGAGTTCCAAACTGCCTCTGGAAGCAACGTCTGCACAAGAACTGTTCATCGGGAGCTTCATGAAATGGGTTTCCATGGCCGAGCAGCCATGCGCAATGCCAAGCGTCGGCTGGAGTGGTGTAAAGCTCGCCACCATTGCAGTGGAAAAGCGTTCTCTGGACTGATGAATCATTCACCATCTGGGTTTGGCGGATGCCAGGAGAATGGTACCTGCCCCAATGCATAGTGCCAACTGTAAAGTTTGGTGGAGGAGGATTAATGATCTGGGGCTGTTTTTCATGGTTTGGGCTAGGGCCTTAGTTCCAGTGAAGGGAAATCTTAACGCTACAGCATACAATGACATTCTAGACGATTCTGTGCTTCCAACATTGTGGCAACAGTTTGGGGAAATCCCTTTCAGCATGACAATGCCCCTGTGCACAAAGCGAGGTCCATACAGAAATGGTTTGTCAAGATCGGTGTTGAAGAACTTGACTTGCCTGCACAGAGCCCTGACCTCAACCCCATCGAACACCTTTGGGATAAATTGGAACGCCGACTGCGCCCAATATCAGTGCCCAACCTCACTAATGCTCTTCTGGCTGAATGGAAGCAAGTCCCCGCAGCAATGTTCCAGCATCTAGTGGAGAGCCTTCCCAGAAGAGTGGTGGCTGTTATAGCAGCAAAGGGGAGACCAACTCCCTATTAATCCCCCATGATTTTGTAATGAGATGTTCAACAAGCTGGTGTCCACATACTTTTGGTCATGTAGTGCAAGTCAGTGGTACACAAACTCACTATTTTATGCAGATTATGGAATTCACTGTAGCGTTTCTCCACTGTATGCTGTCTACCATTCATTAGCACCTCAATTTTAAAGACCTGGTGATGAAAAGAAACAGTCATCACGGTTAGGAAATGTGAACGTACAGAGAGATATGCCTTGAATCAATTCACAATCGACAGTCATGGCCATTTAAAACAAAACTTTTCAACAAAATACATTAATTACACCAAACTGCTCTTTAGTGACTTTGCTATCAAGGAAAACAACCGGGAGGTCAGGGAACGTGTTGAAACATCAATCAACTGCTTTAACACGTTCCCTGACCTCCCGGTTGTTTTCCTTGATAGCAAAGTCACTAAAGAGCAGTGTTATCGTCAAAAACGTTTTTACTGTCTGTAAAATTGGTGAAATGGAATGGATCGCGCCAACCGGGTCTTCTCTACTCTCACTCGGTTTAGTCACGTCAAATAAACGTTAGTTGGCAGCATTGGTTGACAGTTTGGCTTGAGAGTCGCTAACAATACTCAAAGTTAATAAATATGCTATTGGTTTGTTTTCAACCATTTGTTGCAAATTTGCAATGTTAGCTATGATTGTTGTTTTGCGGAGGCTTACTGGTGAATACATTCAAGATCTTACCGTGTACCCTTTCTCCATCGGATTGTCCTCTGAGCGGAACGATGGAATGGAAATCCTGACGTTATGCATTTTGGCAAAACAAACCCGAACCTAAATGCATAAAATCCTGAGTTATATATTAACTTGCAGACACATAGGGAGGCTTTGGTAGCTAGCCACGGCTAGCGTTGGAATGGATTCTTCTTCTTGTTTCTGTAGAGTATGGAAGTGGCAAAAAAGTCACACTACTCCCATCTACTGGGGTGGAAAGTTATTACAAGGCGAGACTACTCTAAAATCAATCAACTGCGTGAAAACCTGCTTAAAAATCAATATTTTTGAAAAACAAAATCACAATGAATGTCACAATTATTTATTCAAGTAGATTTCCTGGAATACATCAAAACGTTGCAGCTATATCTTCTTTCATTGCATAAATATCAAACAAAACAGGATAAAAGAGACCGCTAGCAGACTAACCATAAGCACAAGCATTTCACAACACAAATAATGTTTTAGAGCACGGGCGCAGTATGTACTTGCTTATATCTAATAATTTTAAAACCCTTTGGGTCATACAAATAATCTAAAGTGACCTTGAATTTAAGTTGTAAACATACAGTTGAAGTCGGAGGTTTACATACACTTAGGTTGGAGTCATTAAAACTAATTTTTCAACCACTCCACAAATTTCTTGTCAACAAACTATAGTTTTGGCAAGTCGGTTAGGACATCTACTGAGTGCATGACACAAGTCGTTTTTCCAACAATTGTTTACAGACAGATTATTTCACTTATAATTCACTGTATCACAATTCCAGTGGGTCAGAAGTTTACATACACTAAGTTGACTGTGCCTTTAAAAACAGCTTGGAAAATTCCAGAAAATTATGTCATGGCTTTAGAAGCTTCTGATAGGCTAATTGACATAATTTGAGTCAATTGGAGGTGTACCTGTGGATGTATTTCAAGGCCTACCTTCAAACTCAGTGCCTCTTTGCTTGACATCATGGGAAAATCAAAAGAAATCAGCCAAGACCTCAGAAAAAAAATGGTATACCTCCACAAGTCTGGTTCATCCTTGGGAGCAATTTCCAAACACCTGAAGGTACCACGTTCATCTGTACAAACAGTAGTACGCAAGTATAAACACCATGGGACCACGCAGCCATCATACCGCTCAGGGAGGAGATGCGTTCTGTCTCCTAGAGATGAACGTACTTTGGTGCGAAAAGTGCAAATCAATCCCAGAACAACAGCAAAGGACCTTGTGAAGATGCTGGAGGAAACGGGTACAAAAGTATCTATATCCACAGTAAAACAAGTCCTATATCGACATAACCTGAAAGGCCGCTCAGCAAGGAAGAAACCACTGCTCCAAAACCGCCATAAAAAAGCCAGACTACGGTTTGCAACTGCACATGGGGACAAAGATCATACTTTTTGGAGAAATGTCCTCTGGTCTGATGAATCTAAAATATAACTGTTTGGCCATAATGACCATCGAGGAAAAGGGGGCAGGCTTGCAAGCCGAAGAACACCATCCCAACCGTGAAGCAAGGGGGTGGCAGCATCATGTTGTGGGGGTGCTTTGCTGTGAGAGGGACTGGTGCACTTCACAAAATAGATGGCATCATGAGGAAGGAGAATTATGTGGATATATTGAAGCAACATCTCAAGGCATCAGTCAGGAAGTTGAAGCTTGGTTGCAAATGGGTCTTCCAAATGGACAATGACCCCAAGCATACTTCCAAAGTTGTGGCAAAGTCAAGGTATTGGAGTGGCCATCACAAAGCCCTGACCTCAATCCTAAAGAAAATTGTGGGCAGAACTGAAAAAGCGTGTGCGAGCAAGGGGGCATACAAACCTGACTCTGTTACACCAGCTCTGTCAGGAGGAATGGGCCAAAATTCACCCAACTTATTGTGGGAAGCTTGTGGAAGGCTACC
Organism: Salvelinus alpinus; assembly: GCF_045679555.1. Lineage (NCBI taxonomy): Eukaryota > Metazoa > Chordata > Actinopteri > Salmoniformes > Salmonidae > Salvelinus > Salvelinus alpinus. The sequence goes on along the minus strand of NC_092103.1, from coordinate 16,611,475 downwards.
CGAAGTGTTTGACCCAAGTTAAACAATTTAAAGGCATTGCTACCAAATCATAATTGAGTGTATGTAAACTTCTGACCCACTGGGAATGTGATTAAAGAAATAAAAGCTGAAACAAATCATTCTCTCTACTATTATACTGACATTTCATATTCTTAAAATAAAGTGGTGATCCTAACTGACCTAAAACAGGGAATTGTTACTAGGATTAAATGTCAGGAATTGCGAAAAACTGAGTTTAAATGTACTTGGCTAAGATGTATGTAAACTTCCGACTTAAACTGTTCAAGCTACTAATAGCAAGCACATGTAAATAATAATATTAACAATAACAGGGTGAAAGGGATGAGATGTTTGATGATATTTTTTGACATAAAACACATAAAATGATGAGGGAAATGGCATGGTTGAAAAATCAGCATCTAACTATGCGGTACATTCTGTGCTCTTAATGAAGATGGATTCCATACAATGTGGTGCTGAATATTGTGTAATTGATATGTAAAAACAAGCAATTTCTCGCTCTCACTGAGCTTAGAACGTCTGAAATTCCATTTATTTGATTTACACCATTTAAAACCTGTCTAAACTATTGTAATGTAGTATACTTTCAATTTGAAACCTATAAATTCAATTAAGAGTTTATTGCACTTATAGAATGGCTTTAGAAAAACATGTTTAACTTAGGCATAACATGAACCTCTGAGTTTTGGTTTACGTTCACCTGAAAAACGAAGGCCAACTTGACAAGAGTGTGACCATTCTTACACATTTTCAGTTAGCCATGTGTGCCCACATTTTGTTCAAGACGTTTTCTTGGCTGTCATGGAGTTTTTACAGAAATGCTTCTCAGTGGTTTGGAGAATGACTTCCCCCTCTTAATATCTGAGAAGAAAAGAAGAAAGCATTTCATCACACACAGCATAATATATCTTGTAATGTGAGTTATGATTAATCACGTGTTGAAGCATCATGGGCCCGTTTCCCAGACCTACGCCTACTCCTGACTCCTGCACTAAAAAACATGCACAATAGTTTGTAGAATGAGATGAGGAGTTTCAAGACTCACTGTGAGACGTGACATCCTGACACATAGGCGTAGTTGCCAGTATAGCGGACCTCACAGCGCACAATGTTGTTGCTGTAGTCAGACTCTGGAACCTGATAGCTGGGGTTCACACTGATCTAAAACACAGAAAGAAAGGGGTGAGAGTACAAATGTTTCATATTTCATAAAGACAATGAAAATGTGGTCTAAAACAGTTGCAACAGAGTCGCAACAGGGGACGGATAAACATTGATTCCGAACACAGTCAAGGCATTTCAAATCAGCCTTTTTGCTTCTCAGAGCTGGTGTTTGAATACCTTGGGACACGTTGTTCACCACCAAAGTGCCAATAATGTCATCTGTTTTTGTGACAAACCTTCAGGACGTAGTTCCCAGGTTTCACATCTGTAATATCGATCCACTGGCAGTCGATGTCTGCGTTATAGGTATCATAACATCCTGGACTCAGGCCCTATGATTAGACAACAGTAAGCAGCCCTCTCATGCCATTACAGACAGAGTATTCAACTGTAAGTAAGCATCTCTGCTGGATATCATAGCCTGGTACTGAACAGCCATACAAGCTACAGAAAAATAGTAAAAGTTGGATATCCCTTTGATTCGATTGGTCAACATGACATAAAGCAACACGTGTTGTGTCGGTAACCTGGGTGTGTGAGGTGCAGGCAAAGCGTCTGTAGTAGCCGTAGTCACAGGAGCTGTCCTCCAGGCAGAAGCTGGCCTTGTGTCCCTCAGCCACACTCCTCCCACCGGAATCCAGCAGGTCATAGTGGCTGAACTCATCCATGCTGTGGTAATGCCTGGAGAGAAGCAGGACAATGGAGTTTGATCAGTGTTTAAATAACTGACTCAATCACTTTGTCATCACTTTGGCTGGCATTCAATCAAACATGTAGGTAGAAAAGTGAGAAAAAAATGTTGTTCCAATGCAGAGAAATACATCAAATCAAATCAAAGTTTATTTGTCACGTGCGTCGAATACAACAGGTGTAGACCTTACAGTGAAATGCTTACTTAAAGGATCCTAACAATAGTGCAAAAAAGGTATTAGGTGAACAATAGGTAAGTAAAGAAATGAAAACAACAGTAAAAAGACAGTGAAAAATAACAGTAGCGAGGCTATATACAGTAGCGAGACTATAAAAATAGCGAGGCTACATACAGACACCGGTTAGTTAGGCTGATTGAGATAGTATGTACATGTAGATATGGTTAAAGTGACTATGCATATATGATGAACAGAGAGTAGCAGTAGCGTTAAAGAGGGGTTGGCGGGTGGTGGGTGGTGGGTGCGGGACACAATGCAGATAGCCCGGTAAGCCAATGTGCAGGAGCACAAGTTGGTCGGGCCAATTGAGGTAGTACGTACATGAATGTATAGTTAAAGTGACTATGCATATATGATAAACAGAGAGTAGCAGCAGCGTAAAAGAGGGGTTGGGGGGGCACACAATGCAAATAGTCCAGGTAGCCATTTGATTACCTGTTCAGGAGTCTTATGGCTTGGGGGTAAAAACTGTTGAGAAACCTTTTTGTCCTAGACTTGGCACAGTACCACTTGCCATGCGGTAGTAGAAACAACAGTCTATGATGGGGGCGGGGGGTTTTGACAATTTTTAGGGCCTTCCGCTGACACCGCCTGGTGTAGAGGTCCTGGATGGCAGGCAGCTTAGCCCCAGTGATGTACTGGGCCGTACGCACTACACTCTGTAGTGGCTTGCGGTCGGAGGCCGAGCAAATGCCGTACCAGGCAGTGATGCAACCAGTCAGGATGATGCTCTCGATGTTGCAGCTGTAGAACCTTTTGAGGATCTCAGGACCCATGCCAAATCTTTTTAGTTTCCTGAGGGGGAAAAGGCTTTGTCGTGCCCGCTTCATGACTGTCTTGGTGTGTTTGGACCATTCTAGTTTGTTGGTGATGTGGACACCAAGGAACTTGAAGCTCTCAACCTGCTCCACTACAGCCCCGTCGATAAGAATGGGGGCGTGCTCGGTCCTCCTTTTCCTGTAGTCCACGATCATCTCCTTAGTCTTGGTTACGTTGAGGGATAGGTTGTTATTCTGGCACCACCCGGTCAGGTCTCTGACCTCCTCCCTATAGGCTGTCTCGTTGTTGTCGGTGATCAGGCCTACCACTGTTGTGTCGTCTGCAAACTTAATGATGGTGTTGGAGTCGTGCCTGGCCATGCAGTCGTGGGTGAACAGGGAGTACAGGAGGGGACTGAGCACGCACCCCTGGGGGGCTCCAGTGTTGAGGATCAGTGTGGCAGATGTGTTGCTACCTACCCTCACCACCTGGGGGCGGCCCGTCAAGAAGTTCAGGATCCAGTTGCATTGGGAGGTGTTTAGTCCCAGGATCCTTAGCTTAGTGATGAGCTTTGAGGCTACTATGGTGTTGAACACTGAACTCTAGTCAATGAATAGCATTCTCACATAAGTGTTCCTTTTGTCCAGGAGGGAAGGGCAGTGTGGAGTGCAATAGAGATAGCATCATCTGTGGATCTGTTTGGGCGGTATGCAAATTGGAGTGGGTCTATGGTTTCTGGTATAATGGTGTTGATGTGAGCCATTACCAGCCTTTCAAAGCACTTCATGGCTACGGACGTGAGTGCTACAGGTCTGTAGTCATTTAGGCAGGTTGCCTTTGTGCTCTTGGGCACAGGGACTATGGTGGTCTGCTTGAAACATGTTGGTATTACAGACTCAATCAGGGACATGTTGAAAATGTCAGTGAAGACACCTGCCAGTTGGTCAGCACATGCCCTTAGCACACGTCCTGGTAATCCGTCTGGCCCCGCAGCCTTGTGAATGTTGACCTGTTTAAAGGTCTTACTCACGACGGCTACGGAGAGCGTGATCACACAGTTGTCTGGAACAGCTGATCCTCTCATGCATGCCTCAGTGTTGCTTGCCTAGCATAGAAGTGATTTAGCTCATCTGGTAGGCTCGTGTCACTGGGCAGCTCGCGGCTGTGCTTCCCTTTGTAGTCAGTAATAGTTTTCAAGCCCTGCCACATAAGATGAGCATCGGAGCCGGTGTAGTATGATTCAATCTTAGCCCTGTATTGACGCTTTGCCTGTTTGATGGTTCGTCGCAGGGCATAGTAGGATTTCTTGTAAGCTTCCGGGTTAGAGTCCCGCACCTTGAAAGCGGCAGCTCTACCCTTTAGCTCAGTGCGAATGTTGACTGTAATCCATGGCTTCTGGTTGGGGTATGTACAGTCACAGTGTACAGTCACTGTGGGGATGACATCCTCGATGCACTTATTGATAAAGGCAGTGACTGATGTGATGTACTCCTCAATGCCATCGGAAGAATCCCGGAACATGTTCCAGTCTGTGATAGCAAAACAGTCCTGTAGTTTAGCATCTGCTTCATCTGACCACTTTTTTAGAAACCGAGTCACTGGTGCTTCCTGCTTTACTTTTTGCTTGTAAGCAAGGAATCAGGAGGATAGAGTTGTGGTCGGATTTACCAAATGGAGGGCGAGGAAGAGCTTGTACGCGTCTCTGTGTGTGGAGTACAGGTGATCTAGAATTTTTTCCCCTCTGGTTGCACATTTAACATGTTGATAGAAATTTGGTAGAACTGATTTAAGTTTCCCTGCATTAAAGTCTCCGGCCACTAGGAGCGCCGCCTCTGGGTGAGTGGTTTCCTGTTTGCTTATTTCCTTATACAGCTGACTGAGTGCGGTCTTAGTGCATTTTATACGATTTCAGGTACAGGTCCAGTCAATGAGGCTGAGACCTACAAATCAGTTGTACAAAAACAAGCTGCAGGATGTAGGTCAATATGTACCCCATACTTGATGTTGGTACAGTATGTGACTTACTTCAGAGTATAGCTATGAGCTGAGGTAATGTGAAATGCAGACTTCTCTGGAATCAAGATACTTTTGAATGTATTCATTATGACAAGGTTAGAGACTTTTCCCTCTGAAGGTTCTGGCTACACATCCAGCATCACATTCCTCATATGCAGCAGAAGTTATGGGTTGGAGTCAAATATTTTGAAGTGGAAATTGGAGTCAAAAACATTGACATAGACTTTTGCATTGCTACATATTGCCAGACAAATCTGTCTGATGAGACCAGTATGTTGATGATCAAAATATGGACATTAATCCACTCTGTGTGTGAGAGAGAAGAAATAAGAAAGAGTGAAAGAAAACAGAGTGTTGGTGTAACTGGCAGACAGAGACGGAGACAGAGAAACACACATTTCCAGAGCGAGGTGGAAAGGCATATAGACAAAAAGACATTGAGAGAGACTCACTGGTGACAACTGTGCCATTCCCAGGAGTAGCGCGGTCTGCTTGGCAGGAAGTCAGCCGTCCCTTGGTTCTTCACACGTTGTGGGAACCTCAGCAGCATCCGGGTGTCATAGTCTCTGGCGCTGTAAGCCGAACTGCCCTCCCAAAGCAACATCAACAATACACTTGAATACAGAACTGAATACAGATCTGAATACACTTTGGACACAGAATGGGATCGAGTGCATTTATAAGCCATATACACTCTACCTCCTTTTTAAGAAAGTGTATGATCTTACTTTTCTGGGAAAGGTTTGGAAGAGGGGGGAGTGGTTCCTTTCAAAAAGGATATGGCTGTTTGGGTTAGTTTTGATAATGAGTTTACAGTCTGGCTAGTGATGATTTTTCCACGTAAACTGCAGAGCGTTTAAATTATTTGTTGAATTCTACCACTCCACCCAACTGGTGGCAGGATTCTATTTATCCACAAAATGCATCCCACTGGGCACACCATGTCATTTCAAAATGGACATTTGGGTAATATTTCATTGAGATGTTGATCAATGTGTTATCACAATGCTTTCAACCATCTAAAAGCACAACCAAATTCCAATAGAAAAACAACGTTTGATTTTTGGTTTAGTTGTCATTTAAATGTGCTATCACTGCACTTTCAACCATTTAAAAGCACAACAAAGTAAAATGGTAATACAATGTCAGTTATTACAACAACTTAAAGGGACAGTTCACCCAAATTACAAAATGACACATTGGTTTCCTATCCCTGTAAGCAGTCCAAGGACAAGCTATTACAGCAATTCATGCTTTGGTTTAGTGTCCCTGGCACTGTTATATCGGTCCCATGACTTGAATGGGATTTGTGCAACAAATGCTAAAATGTTAGCATGTGGAAAGAGTGCCAGGGAAACTAAACCAAAGCATGAATTACTTTCATCGTGATTGCTGTCATACAGTGGTCACCAACCTTTTCTAAGTCAAGATCAGTTTCTGAGTCAAAATGCAAGCTGAGATATAACGCTAAGATTTTTATTTTACATAACTTAAAAAACGTAAGCCTATGAAACATTAACCTATTTAAAACAGTTCTCTACCATTGAGGTTTGTGCCGTACGCTATAGGCCCAATATATTATCACTGCATATTGGCTTTGCTTGAAATGCCCTGCCAATGCGTTGTAGTTTGCACAATTTTTTAAAATTACATTTCAAATTTGAGGAAGGCTATATGATCACATTGGTAATAGATCAGTTGTTGTATTACTTGTGAGGCACAGCTGTGTGAGCGTACATTTTAATATTTACGGGGCTGATGATGCCTGCATCTGATGGTCAGTCTCAGCAGAGGGAGAGAATAGGAGACTGGAGTCTGCCCCTCAACGTCCCTCCGCTCTCCCTTTCCTTTGCTGACACTGACCAAAAAGTGTGTCTTCCAGCTGATGGCGAAACTCGAGTCCCACCGCATTATTCCTGCCTCATGCACAAATTCATGGTGTTACTCCTATGAACAGAGAAAGTGAAATATTCATCTAATAATAACGCAAACCTATCTATACACTTTCCTACTCATTACAGCTGCAGTGTTGGTGGTAGTGCGAGTGGAAGTAGGAAGAACCCGCATTTTGATAGCCTATAAAAGTGTTGGATAAAAAGTGTTGACAGTGCTGAGTAAGAACTTAAACTCACTCATAAAACAGCAGCTATTTGCTGTGTTCGTTGACAGTCTCTCTCTAGTCATGGTTTAAAAAAAATTGAAATCTAACAGTGACAACTTTGCTGTAGCTTTCTTTAAGCCTGCTACTTTACTGCAGACATGGTAATCTGAGCCATCCGATTGGCCAGGGGTAGGCCTATAGTGCACTTGATTTGCTCTCCGGGCCTGCTGAGAAGGCAGAGTTTGTACAGTGAGGGAAAAAGGTATTTGATCCCCTGCTGATTTTGTACGTTTGCCCACTGACAAAGAAATGATCAGTCTATAATTTTAATGGTAGGTTTATTTGTGTACCTTCAGACACATGAAATGGTTCAACATTGGATCACTTCACCTACCCGGCGCGCAGGGCAGCTGAATTGGGTGCATCTACCGCCAAGAGCGCGAGACAAATACACAAAAAAAACAGGAACCCAAGGCGTTATCAAGGCGTTATCTTTTTTTTTTTTACAGAAATATTTGGCAATCGACTAGGAATGCCTTGGATCGCGATCGACTGGTTGGTGACCACTGGCTTACAGGGTAAGGGAACCAATATGCAATTTTGTAATTTGGGTGAACTATCCCTTTAATGTGGTATCACTGTGCTTCATCTAATAGCACAACCAAATGACCTGTATAGCAGTTGAGATTAATTTAAAACTATATAGTGCAAGGGATCAATGCTGTTCAAGATTATGCACAGATTATTACAGAAATTGTGAAGATCTCTACAGACCTACAACCTTTGAATGCTATCTTGAACATGCACACCTTCTATGATTACATAAGACATTTATAGTTACAGTAGGCTAACCTCAAAATGTGGTCATGGATGTGTTACTCATTTTAAGGTAGAATAAATACTGTTACATTCGTTTGTAAGATAGCCTCAATTTAAGGCTATTTCCTGTATTACAAAAATATTATTGAATTGTGTTTTGTTGACAACACTACCAAATACCAACATTTAAAGGATATCTAATGCTTGGATAGTTTAATCTGAGCCACTGGCTTAATCCTATTCTTTATCTTTTATTTTTGGTTTACTTGGAGACTTGAATCCAACATATAATTTGTTAACTTGTCAAAAAGTTAATAGGCTATTTAATGTATTGGAGAAGTGATATTGTGTTTGGTTGTCAACAAATTCCAGTATGTCTACAAATTAATAATTTATATGTTGGATTCACATCTCCATCTCAACCAAGAATCACAGTTAAAGAAAATGAATAAATCAAATCATACTTTATTTAAAGTACATTTAAAGTTTGATTTCATTTGAGTTAGTCCTATTCACTTAGATTTTTGGTTGCAATGGAGACGTGAATCCAAGATACATAAATTATTAATTTGTAAACAAACTGGAATTGAAGCCAGAATAAATTAGTGGCAGATATGGAGCTATCCAAGCAGACGATACATCTCCTTCAAATGTTGATATTTAGTTGCATTGACAACCAAACACAATTCAATATCCAGTTTGTCGCCATCTCAACCAAAAATATAAGTTAAAGAATAGGACTAAATCTAATCTAATCAAACTTTAAATGCACTTTAAATAAAGTTTGATTTGATTTAGTCCTATTCTTTAACTTTGATATTTGGTTGAGATGGAGACATGAAACCAACATATTAATGATTAACTTGAAGATTAAATTTGAAATCAACAAATGCTTGAAACCCTAGGCCTATATACACTGAATAAAAACATAAACACAACATGTAAAGTGTTGGTCCCATGTTTCATGAATTAAAATAAAACATCCCAGAAATGTTCCATATGCACGAAAAGCTTATTTATCTAATTTTTTTGCACAAATGTGTTGACATCTCTGTTAGTGAGCATTACTCCTTTGCCAAGATAATCCATTTACCTGACAGGTGTGGCATATCAAGAAGCTGATTAAACAGCATGATCATAACACAGGGGCACCTTGTGCTGGGGACAATAAAAGGCCACTCTAAAATGTGCAGTTTTGTCAGAAAACACAATGCCACAGATGTCTCAAGTTTTGAGGGAGCGTACAATTGGCATGCTGACTGCAGGAATGTCCACCAGAGCTGTTGCCAATTTCTCTACCATAAGCTGCCTCCAACGTCGTTTTAGAGAATTTGGCAGTACGTCCAACCGGCCTCACAACCGCAGACCACGCAAGCCCAGTACAGCCCATTTATACTTAAGTATACTGACACTTAAATATATTTGAGCAATTACATTTACTTTTGATACTTAAAAAACGAATATTTTTACACTTTTACTTGAGTCATTTTCTATTAAGGTATCTTTACTTTTACTCAAGTATGACAATTGGGTAATTTTTCCAACTTTGAAATTACGTTGACTTTGATTCAACCAGTTAGCACCCAGTGGGATGTGTATGCTGCTCTAGGGTAAACCAAAACCGCAAACACTCAAGTGTTACGACTCACACACATTCTGACTCACACCTTGAAGTTGTTGGACAATAACCTTCTCTTTAAATCCCATAGAGTTTGTTCCAATAATACCTTGACAAGCAATTCTCTTCGCTTGCACATCTGAGGTTGTACATAGGAACTCTCTGGACATATGCGGAGGCTTGAATGTAGTATGCGTCTGGCACAAGATCAGGCAGACCTAGAGGGGATATATTTGTTTTAATCACAAATTATTGTAATATCAAGAAAAAACTATGACACAGACCGTATCTTTTTAATCTTTTTACAGCTACATGTAGGCTACTGGACAAAATATTCTGGCACTGCAGCAAATGCATTCCAAATTCCAATCCTTCAAACATGCTGTCCAAAAGTCCACAGTCTTACCGTTCTGATGGTAACTTGTGCCATATCCAGGTCTCTCTCTGCGCCTGGGACTCTCGTACACGTCATAGTAATTGTAGTAAGGATTATCTGAATCTGAGGTCTTGTATGGGTTGTAAGGATCATCCCCTGCCATCACGTCTTCTCTTCTCCGCGATGGGGACAGTTTGTCCTGTGTCCCATTCGTCGTGCCATTTGCCTTGGTTTCTGCATGGCCACTTGGATGGACATCCTGATGCTGGCGCCCCTGTCCCCTCGGGGGCCTTGGAACTTGAGGTGGTAGCCAGCGCGGGCGCGCTCCTGCACTGGACACAGTGTGGGTAGACGAGGGAGACTGTCTTGAGGAGTCAGAAGGCTTGTTAGCTTCCCCATCTCTAATGATGGTGACAGGTCTCTCCTGCTCTTTATTGGCGCCTCTTTGCTTTGGTGGTCGATATTCTGAGCCGTGACTCAGAAGGCTAAAAACGTTACCATTGTGCGCCCATTGTATTGTCTGCCGTATACCTGGCACTTGGTTATTTACTTGTCTTGTCTCCGGTGGATGCTGCTGAGATTGGACAGTTTGCAGTATCCAAATGAATAAACATACGTGCGCACACGCATAAAAAATGCCAAATTTACACGCGCCCATAATACAATTAATTCAAATAAATAGATTATGACTAAGAATTACAAATATTTTAATTTCTGTGGTCTAGCATTTGTACTTTGAAACTAAAGTACATTAAAGTAAGTCTAATTTACACCAAATAAAATCCTGAAAAACCTGCACCAGTATTGCTATGTTCTCCACGCAACCTCACATCGTTCTGTTCGGAGGTTTGCAGATGCGCTAAGAGTGGGGAGGAGGAGTTGAACATTTGACGTTTCTAATTCGGTTTTTAGACAAGCCCGGTGCTCATGTAATAAATAGACGGAAAGGCTACTTGACACCGACCCTCCAAATGGCTCTGCTCCAGAGTTGGATAACAGAAAACCATGTGTTATGGTTTTTCTTGCACTGTCTGAAGTTATATAACTGTCTGACATAAGGCTTTGTGTAATGTAATTAGAAAGAGGGGAGGATGTGTAGCCTAAAAACTAACCATGGAGTAAAATGACAATTATTCAGCATTTATAAATGAAATATGAATGTTTAATTTAGATACATTTATCTATGATACATAGTGGCTCAATGAATCCACATTTCAACAGGTCCCTCAGTAAATACCTACGTCACCCTGATATATTACGAATTGCAATTTGTACAGTATGTTACAAATTTGCAAACACTTATAATATGGAGACCTATCTGGATAATCAAGGTGGAATCACTGATGTGTAGACTTTGCTAATGACTGCTTATGTCTTGGAAAAACACAACACAGTAAAAGCACAATGCCTTTCTGCAATTACCCCACCCAGGAGAATATCCTGGGAGAAAACACCACACGCACACACACACACACAGACACACACATACACATACACATACACAGACACACACACACATACACATACACACACACAGTAGTTTATAGTCAGACATTAGTTGGGAAGATTCTGATGGACTTTTTCTCATAGTATGTGATAAGAAAATAACAAGTTCCTCAGCCAGATCAACAGGAACGCAAATGTTATGACAAATAGCACTTACTCTGTCGGATGAACTCTGACAAAAGTACAACCCATTGTGCCAGAATCTCAGCACATCAACTTTCTCATAGGAGAAGCTCTGAAATGTAAACAGGATTGCATGATGGGTTTACATGTCACTGGAACGTCCACTCCCAAGTCCCATAAACCTAAACTGAACAAAATATTCCAGTTATACTTTTCCAATACCCTCTTTCTTTTTGGCCCTTCTTTGGCAATGTGATTATCTTATTTTCAAGCTTTGCAATATGATTTTATGTCACAGTTATTTTATGCAATAAACACATTGAGGTCTCTGTGTTCTTTCACTTGGGAGTGTTTCATTGTGGCCTCTGGTTGCAGTGTGACCACGTTGACCCCTAAAGTCTTGGACAAATCTAAACCTTTACTCTTCTCTTGCAGTATGCCACTGAAAACACTTCCCTGTTGTTAACACTAGGCCTAGGGACATAATACATGGTTGGGAAATCTTAATCAATGGTTTTCATTTTTCTCTGTCTAGCCGTCTTTATACATGACTGACCACAGTAGCCACGACTGCACTGCAGTACCAGATGAAAAAACATTTGAATAGAACACAATCTAATCTCTCAATCCACAGCCAATACTGCTGTACACTATCAAAATACAGAAAGTACAATGCACACTAAGAATCCTGAAACTAAGGGAGCAATGTTATATCCACACCCACATGTGACACTAGGGGACAGATTGTAGCAAACCAATATAATTATTATTTTTGATCTATTACATAGTTTTGTAATAGGAATGTTTTCCATTGGACACTGGGCACTTTCTATTAGTCATCATTAACTCAACAGTATTGTACATTGCAGATAGACTAATCAATGTGTCCACAAAGCTCTTTTCATCAACCACATAAAAAGACAAAATAAGGAAATATGGAAAGAAGCACTTGTTTTTAACCTCCTAAAATTATAATAAATGAACATATTGTATTTTTGCATAAATTGGCATAGAATTTGTCATTGACATAGACCTAACACTGTGGAAAAATCCAACTTTATAGAATAGGCCAGCCAGTAGTGAATTATAAAAGTCTGCTTTGCACATCTGCTTTCCGACAAGCGTCACATGACTTCACATCATCCCTTGTGTAAGCTCTCTAAAGGCAAATCACAGCCAAGAGGCATTATTTGACATGTGCCCTCCAACCGTCTTGGAATTGAATAGCAGACATTTGGTCCCGTGAAGTGGAGTAGCCATTGGATATAGTCAAAACACACAGTTCAATCTAAAATAAGCAACAAAGACAACTATGGGGATACAATGATATATTTAAATGTACAGGGCTCTCAAAAGGAACAGTACACTTAGTGAAAAAACAGGCTTCTAACAAACAGTTGTGGCAAACCTTTAGCCAATTTGCAGCAAACTCAGTATGAATATGCAAATTAGATCAGGTTTTTGGTTGCTGTGTGTTAACTACATAAACCAAATCACATAGAACTTTAAATGAACTTGCTTCTCACAGAGAAAACTAAACATACTAAATATACCAAACAACGTATTCAATGTCTTAACAGATACAAATAAATCCAATACAACTTGAAGTCATCAGCATGGTAATGAAGAAAAGAGCAAAGACTGGATATTGTTTATTTAATATTTTTATGTTGCTACAACATTTACATTAGAGAACTGTGAACACTATGGGGATATTGACCGTAGGATGTTTAAAGGGGCAACTACAGAATTTACATGAGCCAAGTGATAACTGAGCAATAGCTTTCAACCAATGGAAGTTTAAAAGATAATTAACAACACTGAAATAATTAAAACAGAAAATTCAAACCCAGTTCAGAACTATTGACTTTTTTGAGTGAACTTTGGAGAACTTTGAACCCTGTAGAAGTCCTTCGTCCAAAGCTTGTTGAATGCATGCACTGAAACAATCAGAAAACACACACACAAAAAAAAAATGGATACTGAAAACATTTTCTATTTTGGCATCTTAAAAGGTAGACTCAGCAGCTAATGAGCGGGTTCGGCTTCGGAAAAACGGAGTCAGCTGTTACGAAGTTACCTTGGTGTTGGTATGCTTCTCACTGAAACTGGCTTTCTATATTTTTTTCAGCAAGGAAACAATGTTTCTGCCCTGTACAAATGCTATATAAACAAACGATGTAGCTAGCATAAACTGGGACTTAGGCCTACTAAATTTCCCTTTAAATGTGTTGCCAACTGTTCCTAGAGAGGCACAGTATACACGATTTTTCTCCAGCCAAGCCTCAACACAATTGGTTCAAACTAATCAACTAATTATGATATTCAATCTAGACTGGGGACTTCATCATTAAGAGACAGTTGTCTACTAGTTGTCTTTGGTTCCTGACTCAGGTGTATAAGGCTTGCGTGGAAGAAAACCAACCAAAAATGGTGTTATGCCTAATATGGCAATTCAAAAATGAATTCATGTTAGCTTTCATTTCAAAGCCATGTGTGCAAGAAGCTTTGACTTGGTGAACACATAGTTCTCTGTCCTCAGATTGATTGAAGGCCAAAATCATTTTTTTTGTCTTGTAACTGATTGCTTCTAGAAAGAGAGAAGGAACAACACATGATCAAGATGTGCTAGATACTAGTTCAAAGCAATGAAAGATCTAATTGTTACAAAGAATTAATGTATTGGCTACATTTATGAGAATAATACATGCATTTGCATTCCTTACCAAGCTTGAAGAGGACACGCTCATTTATCACTCAATAAAAGTGTTATGAGGGACTGCACCAGAAATATCTTTCCAGGGAGTTGATGCATCCTCCTCCCAATACAGCCTCTTCCAACACAACGGGTAGGGGAGGGGTATCCATCTGCAAAAAGTAAAGTCTTGCTTTGACGTCAAGTCAGCTCATATTGTTGTAACCTTAGCTGTTGTGCTAGCTAACATGCTACTGAACAGTGACACTAGCATATTGACATCCATATGGTATTTGCCACAGATTCACCAGTAGTGGCAAACATTTACAAACTTGCAACATTTTGTGGCACACTATTTACAGTGCCTTCAGAAAGTATTCACACCCTTGAGTTTTTCCACATTTTGTTGTGTTACAGCCTGAAGTTAAAATGGATTAAATTGAGATGTGTCAATAGCCTACACACAATACTCAATAATGCCAAAGTGTAATTATGTTTTTAGAAAGTTTTACAAATTAATAAAAAATCAACAGCTTAAATGTCTTGAGTCAATAAGTATTCAACCCCTTTGTTATAGCAAGCCTAAACAAGTCACATAATAAGTTGCATGGAGTCACTCTGTGTACAATAATAGTGTTTAACATGATTGTTTAATGAGTACCTCATCTCTGTACCCCACACATACAATTACATTTAATGTCCCTCAGGCGAGCAGTGAATTTCAAAGACAGATTCAACCACAAAGACCAAGGAGGTTTTCCAATGCTTCGCAAAGAAGGGCAGATAGATAAAAATAAAATAAAAAGTAGACATTGAATATCCCTTTGAGCATGGTGAAGTTATTATCAATACAGCCAGTCACTACAAAGCTACATGAGTCCTTCCCAGTTGCCGGAGAGGAAGGAAAACGCTCAAGGATTTCACCATTAGGTCAAACAGTTACAGAGTTTAATGGTTGTGATAGGAGAAAACTGAGGATGGATCAACAACATTGTAGTTACTTCACAATACTAACCTAAACGACAGAGTGAAAAGAAGGAAGCCTGTACAGAATAAAAATATTCCAAAACATGCAGCCTGTAAAAATGCAAAAAATGTGGCGAAGAAATAAACTTCATGTCCTGAATACAAAGCGTTATGTTTGGGGCAAATCCAACACAAATCCAACACTATCTTTATAAAATGATCTGCCAAAATTGTTGCAACCCCTATTACTAGCCTGTTCAACCTCTCTTTCTTATCGTCTGAGATTCCCAAAGATTGGAAAGCTGCCGCGGTGATCCCCCTCTTCAAAGGGGGTGACACTCTAGACCCAAACTGCTACAGACCTATATCTATCCTACCCTGTCTTTCTAAGGTCTTCGAAAGCCAAGTTAACAAACAGATTACCGACCATTTCGAATCCCACTGTACCTTCGCCGCTATGCAATCTGGTTTCAGAGCTGGTCATGGTTGCACCTCAGCCACGCTCAAGGTCCTAAACGAAATTATAACCGCCATTGATAAGAGACAATACTGTGCAGCTGTATTCATTGACCTGGCCAAGGCTTTCGACTCTGTCAATCACTGTATTCTTATCGGCAGACTCAACAACCTTGGTTTCTCAAATGACTGCCTCGCCTGGTTCACCAACTACTTCTCAGACAGAGTTCAGTGTGTCAAATCGGAGGGCCTGTTGTCCGGACAGGGTTCAATTCTCGGGCCGACTCTCTTCTCTGTATACATCAATGATGTCGCTCTTGCTGCTGGTGATTCTCTGATCCACCTCTATGCAGACAACATTTACATTTACATTTAAGTCATTTAGCAGACGCTCTTATCCAGAGCGACTTACAAATTGGTGCATTCACCTTATGATATCCAGTGGAACAACCACTTTACAATAGTGCATCTAACTCTTTTAAGGGGGGGGGGGGTTAGAAGGATTACTTTATCCTATCCTAGGTATTCCTTAAAGAGGTGGGGTTTCAGGTGTCTCCGGAAGGTGGTGATTGACTCCGCTGACCTGGCGTCGTGAGGGAGTTTGTTCCACCATTGGGGTGCCAGAGCAGCGAACAGTTTTGACTGGGCTGAGCGGGAACTGTACTTCCTCAGAGGTAGGGAGGCGAGCAGGCCAGAGGTGGATGAACGCAGTGCCCTTGTTTGGGTGTAGGGCCTGATCAGAGCCTGAAGGTACGGAGGTGCCGTTCCCCTCACAGCTCCGTAGGCAAGCACCATGGTCTTGTAGCGGATGCGAGCTTCAACTGGAAGCCAGTGGAGAGAGCGGAGGAGCGGGGTGACATGAGAGAACTTGGGAAGGTTGAACACCAGACGGGCTGCGGCATTCTGGATGAGTTGTAGGGGTTTAATGGCACAGGCAGGGAGCCCAGCCAACAGCGAGTTGCAGTAATCCAGACGGGAGATGACAAGTGCCTGGATTAGGACCTGCGCCGCTTCCTGTGTAAGGCAGGGTCGTACTCTGCGAATGTTGTAGAGCATGAACCTACAGGAACGGGTCACCGCCTTGATGTTAGTTGAGAACGACAGGGTGTTGTCCAGGATCACGCCAAGGTTCTTAGCACTCTGGGAGGAGGACACGACCATTCTGTATACTTCTTTCCCCTCTTTGGACACTGTGTTAACTAACCTCCAGATGAGCTTCAATGCCATACAACTCTCCTTCCGTGGCCTCCAACTGCTCTTAAACGCAAGTAAAACTAAATGCATGCTCTTTAACCGATCGCTGCCCACACCTGCCCGCCCGTCCAGCATCACTACTCTGGACGGCTCTGACAACTACAAATACCTAGGTGTCTGGTTAGACTGTAAATTCTCCTTCAAGACTCACATTAAGCATCTCCAATCCAAAATTAAATCTAGAATCGGCTTCCTATATTGCAACAAAACATCCTTCACTCATGCTGCCAAACATACCCTCGTAAAACTGACCATCCTACCGATCCTCGACTTCGGCGATGTCATCTATAAAATAGCCTCCAACACTCTACTCAACAAACTGGATGCAGTATATCACAGTGCCATCTGTTTTGTCACCAAAGCCCAATACACTACCCACCACTGCGACCTGTATGCTCTAGTCGGCTGGCCGTCGCTACATATTAGTCGCCAGACCCACTGGCTCCAGGTCATCTATAAGTCCATGCTAGGTAAAGCTCCGCCTTATCTCAGTTCACTGGTCACGATAACAACAGCCACCCGTAGCACGCGCTCCAGCAGGTATATCTCACTGATCATCCCAAAAGCCAACACCTCATTTGGCCACCTTTCCTTCCAGTTCTCTGCTGCCTGTGACTGGAACGAATTGCAAAAATCGCTGAAGTTAGAGACTTTTATTTCCCTCACCAACTTTAAACATCTGCTATCTGAGCAGCTAACCGACCGCTGCAGCTATACATAGTCCATCTGTAAACAGCCCATCCAATTTAACTACCTCATCCCCTTACTGTATTTATTTATTTACTTTTCTGCTCTTTTGCACACCAGTAATCTCTACTTGCACATTGATCATCTGATGATTTATCACTCCAGTGTTAATCTGCTAAATTGTAATTATTCGCTCCTATGGCCTATTTATTGCCTACCTCCTCATGCCTTTTGCACACAATGTATATAGACTCATTTTTTTCCTACTGTGTTATTGACGTGTTTATTGTTTACTCCATGTGTAACTCTGTGTTGTCTGTTCACACTGCTATGCTTTATCTTGGCCAGGTCGCAGTTGTAAATGAGAACTTGTTCTCAACTAGCCTACCTGGTTAAATAAAGGTGAAATAAAATAAAATAAAATAAAAATATTGCCTTAACACCCTTGTCTTACCTCATTTGCACTTAACACCCTTGTCTTACCTCATTTGCACTCACTGTATATAGACTTCTTTTTTCCTACTGTATTATTGACTGTATGTTTTGTTTATTCCATGTGTAACTTTGTGTTGTTGTATGTGTCGAATTGCTATGCTTTATCTTGGCCAGGTCGCAGTTGCAAATGAGAACTTGTTCTCAACTAGCCTACCTGGTTAAATAAAGGTGAAATAAAAGAAAAGAAAATAAAAATATTGCCTTAACACCCTTGTCTTACCTCATTTGCACTTAACACCCTTGTCTTACCTCATTTGCACTCACTGTATATAGACTTCTTTTTTCCTACTGTATTATTGACTGTATGTTTTGTTTATTCCATGTGTAACTTTGTGTTGTTGTATGTGTCGAATTGCTATGCTTTATCTTGGCCAGGTCGCAGTTGCAAATGAGAACTTGTTCTCAACTAGCCTACCTGGTTAAATAAAGGTGAAATAAATAAAAACAACACAACACTGAGTACGACTTTTCACATTTTCAAGCATGGTGGTGGTTGCATCATGTTATGGGTATGCTTGTCATCGGCTAGGACTAGGGAGTTTTTTTGGGATAAAAATAAATGGAATAAAGTTAAGCACAGGCAAAATCCTAGAGGAAAACCTGGTTCAGTCTGCTTTCCAACAGATACTGGGAGACTAATTCACCTTTCAGCAGGACAATAACCTGAAACACAAGGCCAAATCTACACGAGTTGCTTACCAGGACGACATTGAATGTTCCTGAGTGGCCTAGTTACAGTTTTGACCTAAATGTACTTGAATATATATGTCAAGACTTGAAAATGGCTGTCTAGCAATGATCAACACACAACTTGAAAGAGCTTGAAGTATTTTAAAAGGATAATGTGCAAATATTGTACAATCCAGGTGTGCAATGCTCTTAATAAAGATGCACTCAGAAAGACATACAGCTGTAATCGCTGCCAAAAGTGATTTTAACATGTATTGACTAAGGGGTGTGAATACTTATGTAAATTAGACATTTCTGTATTTAATTTTCAATACATTTGCAAAAATGTCTAAAAACAGGTTTTTCCGTTTTCATTATGGGGTATTGTGTGTAGATGGGTGAGAAAAATAACAATTTAATCAATTTTGAATTCAGGCTGTAAAACAACAAAATGTGGAATAAGTCAAGGGGTATGAACACTTTCTGAAGACACTGTAATTTGGAGCAAATTTGCCACAAACTTGCGGGAGGTTTGCCACAACAAATGAACTTTCCTGTCCTTGGAAAGTACATCAGTGTCAAATTATGTTAATTGAAAAAAACAAAAGCAGCCTCAAAAGACATGTGAACAATGGTACATATTTTTATTGTTTTCTCGTTGGAGCAGGCTAGTACTCTTATCAACGTGGTTTTCCATTCATCTGTTAAAGCATTCAAATATAAAATGTTGTGTATTTTCCAGTTAAGGTATATATGTAATAGATTTATTATAAGTAGAGTCCTATTTCCAGTAAATCGAACAGATGGTCTATCAATCCAAAGAAAAAGGAGGAAAGAAATGTTGATTAATCATTTGAACATGATTTGATTAGTTGGCTGTAATTACCAAGACTTTTATGATTCAGCATACCAATAGTTCCCTAAATATTGAAAATATGCGTAGTTGTTTCTGGGTTGGTTCCTCTGTTCCACCAAAAAGCAGAACCATCTGTACTGGTCACTGTTGTTTTTCAAGTAATTTATTGAATCGTTCCATGCAGACTCCTCTCTCTGGTAAGGGCAGCACAGTGTTCCTAGCCAGTGGAACCACATATGCAAGCCATTAGCCAAGTTCCATTGTCCACGTGGCTTGAATTCTCGCTTTCCGACTTTGGGCACAGACAGCCTAGTGGACACGCTACGAATTATTCAAAGACTGCCACTTCTAAAAAGTATTGGATAAGAAACTTCTGTCAGCAGTAGGAAATGAGGCTGCATGAGCTGACATCAACTGCATCCTAATATCTCAAGCAAACAACTTCAACTGGTAGATCAGAGCCAGCTTGGATTGGATATATGCTATGGCAGAAATATACCAGTGTTTTAGATTTTTTCCACCTTTCAATATCAAGACAAAGATATCCCACTAGGCAAAAACTGGTTGAATCAACGTTGTTTACACGTAATACAAAATAAAAATAATATATGTATATGTGATGAGTGAAAAACAGAGACATCACTGTAAGGGAATTTCTTATTTTTTTTAATCCAACTTTTAACCTAAATCCAATGACGGTTAAATGTTTTACATTTGACTTTGAATTCACGTTAGTTGACAACTCAGACAAATGTAAATCAAAACTAGACGTTAAAATGACGTCTGGGCACAGTGGGATATGTTTTCCCTACCTCTAAACGTCCTTTGCTCTGCTTAGTATGGGCTGCTTAGTGGTGATACTATTATGTCTTCCTCCTGTCCCTCACATACACCCCAACACAGTTTATTATTTTCCTCCCTCAAGTATTTTATCCAGTCTCCGTTTCCCAATCCACATCCCCTTTGCAATATTGTCAAATTATCTTGTGGTCATAATTTCCAACAACACCAAGCATTTGAAACTAGGCTTCCACTTCTATACTGCAGACAAATAAACATCAAGATAGAAATGGTCAACGTTTTTTCTTTCATAAACTGCTGGTTTCGATTACTCAACTCAATTTAAGAGTATAGAACTGCATCTTGGCAGCACACACATATACACATACCACAGGCTACGTGGCATTCTGCATGTGTAGGCTTCCAAATATCAGTAGGCCTATACACAGCATCCAGGAGGAGGAGCCCCTAACTGAGGCAGAGATGAACCCCAGAAACCCCCACACTGTACTGCCCCGGCCCACAACTACACTGGAGCTGCTAGTTTCACTCCTACTCCATAATGATCAGTTCTTTTCAACCTCCTAAAGTCTGGCATCTGAAATACATGGGAGGAGGCAGTCTATGGCTCAAAGTGAACCCTGGACTTTTGAATGTTGGCAAATACTAAACGCGTAATGTAATGATGTCTCATTAATTTATCTTCTTCCCAGGACAATCACCATAAACTGTGTGCATTGTCTGGGTAATATGGAAGCAAAGATGGAACGAAATGGACAGGATGTAGTAAAATCAAGAAAGACAGAGATGTGAGGGGGGAGAGTGATATAACAGAGAAGCCAGGTCAGAATGGTAATCTGAAGCAAAATTACACTTTTAAGGTATTTCAAGTTTCCTTTATGTTGTCCTGTTCAGTTCTATAACTGCCACTGCATTAGCAGTGGTCATAATTTGTGGTCACTACAGCTCACTTCACCAAAGCTTATGAATAGCACATTGGCACCATCTACTGGGCATATAATATATTGCAGCCAACCAGCAAACAGGTGGTGGCCCTTCATTTTGGAAGTTATTGGGTGTGCAACACTGACACTTATCTTGTGGAAGATGTTGCAGGTACCAAACAGAGAACCAATAGTATCTTGGTGGACATTTTACAGAGCAGTTGCATTTTAAAAGACCTACAAAACATAATTTGTGTGTCTCTAGTAGTGTAGTCTCACCTTGTATTGAGGACGTGTAGAATATGTTTGTGTTCTCCTCTGACCCTTGGCTTGCAGTCAGAGGCACATCCAAGAAACTCCATCAAAATATACATTTTGAGATGACACACCATGACACGTTAGGGACAGAAAGCTAAACGACAGGTAGCTTTAATTGTAATAGGTTGTCTTGCAAACACAGTGCCTTCTCACCCACCCTAAAACAAATCCAGTGAAATTGCACATACAGCACTGTACAGCTACTATTTGAACACAGCCTTGACCTTCAACAAAGAGTATCCTCTATCAATCAGAAACTGTCCGGGTAGGAAGTAGTACATTTTCCTTTCTTTCAAGACTATGTATGGGATTGAAACAACAAAATGCAAGTCCAGGGCATAGGTACATTCATAGCTATCCTTTATAAGATATATGATGGCCAAGGAGGAAAACACTGAAATTGAAATTGAGCTGGCCAACAGTGGAGGTAAAACAATATAGGAACATCTATCAGTGTAGGCCGTCATTGTAAATAAGAATTTGTTCTTAATTTAATTAAGGATCCGCCTGTTTTTTTGTACCATCATCTTTGAAATGCAAGAGAAAGGCGATAATGTATTATTCCCACCCAGGCGCAATTGAGATTTTGGCCACTAGACGGCAGCAGTGTATGTGTAAAGTTTTAGACTGATCCAAGGAACCATTGCATTTCTGTTCAAAACTTTGTATCAAGACTGCCCAAATGTGCCTAGTTGGTTTCTTAATACATTTTCAAGTTCATAACTGTGCACTCCTAAAACAATAGCATGGTATTATTTCACTGTAATTGCTACTGTAAATTGGACAGTGCAGTTAGATTAACAAGAA
This sequence comes from Salvelinus alpinus, assembly GCF_045679555.1. Lineage (NCBI taxonomy): Eukaryota > Metazoa > Chordata > Actinopteri > Salmoniformes > Salmonidae > Salvelinus > Salvelinus alpinus. Next base: position 16,589,116 of record NC_092103.1, on the reverse strand, counting down.
TTTAATGTTTCTTCCCATATCAGATATGTCTATGTCCTGGGAAATGTTATTGTTACTTACAACCTCATGCTAATCACATTAGCATGTCTGGTCAATTCAATGTCTGGTCAGAACACCTGTTTCACATTAGAACACAGAATTCTCTGCCCAGAGAACCGAAACACCCTCAATGTCCACAGTGTCTGGAGAAGCTTTACAGACCCTGGTGTAAGTTTGTCGTTTGTCGTTTGTGTAGTCCAGGGATGGCTGACGTGCGGTGAGTCTCCATCCCTAGCAGGGTCTCCAGCAAGTTTGAAGAATTCATTGACCAAGTACTCATTTGCTAAATCCATGCAGAACTCCCCATTTGCCGACTGGCTCCCCCCAACCAGACACCAGATTACTGGATGGGCAACCAGCAACAGCCACAAACTGAACACTCCCATGACACGCACAGAACTCTGCTATTACATACTTCACTAAACTGATCAATGCACACAACACATAGCCCAGGGGCCATAGAAACAGCTACTTAAGAACTCTAAAGATGTATTTTGTTAAGCTGCCACCCCAAACCTTAGCTGTGTTCGAATACTCATACTAACTGCACTATTTGTGACGTGAATTGAGTATATGGTATGCTTATTGGTCATAGTATGGATATAGTTAGAATGCCAAAAGTTCCCGGATGACGTACTAAATTCGCCAAAATACGAAGTATGCATGCAGTGGACTCTATTTCCGTGCTTTTAGGGTCCATAATGCAATTCTTCAGAAAATGAGTGTGGCTTCATAACTTTTCAGATTTGAAGATACAATTTTTCTCAGTCGCTTTGGTGCATTTTTCACATCATCCCTAACATGTGCAAAATAATAAGTGCATTTCTCAGAACAATTTGTACAAACTGCAATATACAATAGATATGTTTCTAAAGCTAGTCAGTCACTAAAAATCCTTAGTACATCTCTCAAAAGTAAATATTCATGCCAATGATCATGTCAGTGTCATCAGAATGATAAGTCATTGAGTCATCGTTCACGAACAAGGTCATCAAAATGTTTAGGCATGTTGTCAATGTAACTGTGTACTTTGACAGTATTACCTGATGTAAACTTAGGCTACAGTTTGGATGACAGTTACTGTATTGAAAATGCACAAGGCTGCACTTCTATGGCATATATCAATTTCAACAGTACTATTTACATATTACTGTATGTGGGTTATTGATTGAAAGAGACTGGACAACCCAAGGGGCACAAAGGAAAAAAAAACGAAATTAGAAAGAAACACAGGAAACCACCCCTAAGGCACAACTTTGCCCGCAGCACTGTTGTGCTGTCTCTACACATCCAGACGTTTCTGTCTGTCGGCCCACATATTCTCATCCACATCACACCGGATATTTTCCCTTCCAATGCAACGTGGAAAGAATCTTTTGGAATGCCTTATCCATCCTCTGCAGGCGTCTACAGTGATGTCCTCACATGCTGCATCCATTGCAGCCAGCAGGGTCATCTGTGTGTGTGGCTGACGATCGTACACCTTCCACCTCCATGCTGAAAAGAACTCCTCAATTGGGTTAAGGAATGGTGAATAAGGTGGGAGGAATTCTATGAGCATCCTCGGGTGGGTCACAAACCATTGCCTTATGTTTGATCGATGGAAACTCACATTATCACAAATGACCACATACTTTGGGAAATCCTCTCTAAACAGACCCCTCTCATCATCAGGGATGAGAGCCCTGAGGAGAGTCTCTAAAAGGTTGAGTAGATGCTGGGTGTTGTATGGCCCTATAAGGGGGATATGGGTTAGGACACCATGCTCCGAAATAGCAGCACACATGCTGATATTTCCTCCCCGTTGGCCTGGCAAATCCACAGTAGCTCTGTGACCGATGATATTCCGACCCCGCCTTCTGCATTTGGTCAGGTTGAAGCCAGCCTCATCCACGTATACAAAGTTGTGAGAGGGTTCACTTGATTCCAACTCCATTATACGCTATATCCCAGAACACACAGTTGAATTTGTTTTGGTAAGGAAGAGTGACATAAAATGTACATATATTGCATGTTCCTTCCACAGCAATGGAAATGTGTGCAGTTTATGCTTACTGTACTATGTATCACTATAAAATGTTGCTGTAAAGTAGTTACATAGATATATGTTTTACCTGTACATACTGGTACCGTAGCTCCTTAACTCTGTCCTCATTCCTTTGGAATGGTACACGGTACAGCTGTGTACCAGATGCTAACCGTATGGATGTTTTCAAAGACATCGTTGTCTTCTATAATGGTCCGTTGTATTTCCCTGAGTCTCATGGCATTGTTTGCTCAGACCATGGTGCAAATAGCCTCCTCCTGTTGAGGTGTGAAAAGGCGTCCTCTGCCACCGGTTTGAGGTAATCTTGCAGTCCTATGTGGGGAAAAATGCAGTGATGCATCGCACACTTTCACACAGACAAAAACTATGCGAACACACATTTTACTGTAAAACATACAGGTGGATGCATGTAAGGTGCAGTATGTATCTGTATAGAGTATATATCTGTATGCTGTGAAATACAAGTGGACTACTGTAATATGAAGCATTGTAGGAAGTATACTGCTTATATACAGTAACAGTGCACTGTACATTGGTGGACATACCTGTTCTCTCTTCGAAACGTTTGAACTATTGAGGACACGGTTGATCTCCCAATATTCGGCTGCACCCTTCGACCAGCCTCACCCATTGTAAGGCCATGATTGACAACATGGTCTACAATAGTGGCCCTTATGTCATCAGATATGCGCCTATGTCCTCTTCTGCCTCTTCCTCTGTTTTTCCTTCCACCACGCATTCTTGCTCCTCTTCTTCCTCCTGGCTGTTGACCCTGTTCGTTTCCTGCTCCATCCATTATTGGAAAATTGCAACTGTTGTGGTCTGTCTATATATGCTTGCCAATTGATTCTTCATGAGATGCACCTTTGAGCAATTTAGACAACTGGTTGATTGTTGGTTGAACTAACACTTTACATTCCTTCATGAGTGAGGGTCAATTTCACCTGCACGATTCATCAATTCACGTTTTTGTACAAAAGGTCTAATAGAAATGTGTAAAACTATGCTTGACAGTTTATGACAAATAGTTCAACAATTTTGCATGTAATGGCTTATGCAAGGAACTAATGCCTAGATGTTTTGAGGGGTAAGACTATTCAACAGAGAACCATCTACTATATTTTGATCAACATGACATGAGCAATTGATAATGTGGAAAAAAGCTGACACTTGTACATTATCAATTGCAATTTGTTCAAAGGAATAATAAATTGCTTTAATGATGTGCACAAGTGACTAGATGATTTGGAATTTGTACAAGTAGTATCAAGAATTGCACTTTTGATCTAAGAAATGCACCAAAGCGACTGAGAAAAACTGTAATAGAAGAAAATATGCAGCCGAAGTCCGACGACAGCGGATACAAATTTATTGTTTTAACTAATTATGACAAATGTTAAGAAAATGCAGAGCTGTCAAGTTGGTATAAAGGGTCAGGAGACAGATGCAGGAATGCGTAATAGGGTTTTTATTATTTACCCAAATTACAGCGTGCCATGTAAAGGCAAGGGGACGAAGAGCAAACAAACACGTATACAAAACACAGGGTTGAGACCCAAACAAAAGAGCGAGGAGTACCTCGAATAAATACACGGGACGAGACCTGAAAACACAAGTGCACAATGATACAACATGGGACAAGACCCGTAATCATCTGCACAATACAAGTGGCCCGAAAGCCAAAACAACAAGGCACAGGTACTCAAACGACCAACGGACATTGGAACAATAATCGACAAGACAATGGTGAACAAAGGGCACACTTATACAATTACTAATCAGGGGAGAATATGAGGACCAGGTGTGCGTAATGACACAGTTCAGTTTCTAGAGGCCGGTGACGTAGACCTCTGAAACTGGTGCAGCAACAGTACTGGAGGCATCCGTGACATGAGCAATGTAATAAAGTAATGACTTTTCAAATAAGTTACTTTACACGTTATGTTGGCTGACAATTTGTTAGCTATGCTATCCATACTAACCCCATAGCATTACAGAAGTATGTACCGGTATGTTAGCTAGTTACCTAACGTTCATCGAACTTACATCTAACTTGCCAGGTAGTATATTAACTATCTGCTAACTTACTACCCAACGTTTATTGACTTGATTATTTACATCATTCTTAGCTAAGTGGTATAGTTGTACGTTTCAATGGCTATCTACTGCGATTTCAGAGTCCTCTAGTGCAGAATAACTGATAGATTTACGAAACACCTGTTGAATATGGCTGGTGTCAGTAAACGTCAGCAAAAGAGTTGTTGCCAGCAGCACAGTTACAGTCACCAACACTCTGGATAACATTAAAACAGCCTAACCAGCTCTGCTAGGGCGAGTAAAATGGGCAGAGTGAGGTGTTCTCTCATTTGTGTCTGGAAGTAGGTAGCCAACGTTAGCCAGTTAGCTTGGGTGCTTGGCTGCCGTTGAAAGCTCGGATCAACCTTACTCCTCGGCCAGTGTGCCCTCTGAACGCTCCGAGAGTGAAACGCTCTGAATTTACAAATGGACAATCTGACAAAGCTCTGGATTTACGAATGCCAAGAGCACACTTTGAATTTATGAAAACACCCAAAATCGCATTTGTTATGCAAACAGGCTAGCAAGAGGTATCATAGCAACAGCATCAACTTCACGGTAGACAGGAGAAGCTCTAGTTACTGAAACGATACCGTTAATTTACAGTATACTAAAATGAACTAATAGTATATAGTATGTAGTATATACTCATTAAGTATGTAGTATACAGTATGTTAGTATGGGTATTTGAACACAGCTCCTGTCTTTGTAGTATTGTTGTTTTGTATATATTGCATATTTTACATTGTATTATATTAAAAGTGTTTTGCTAGTTTAGGATTTCACTATTTTATAATTATTTATGATTGATGATATGATTGTAAATTGGTGTACAGTTCAGTTTAGGACTGCGATAAACCAATAATACTTACTACAAAAATAATCTGTACATGCATTTGCACAAGTGACAGGCAACTTCCAATTTATTCTTCTATGCTACAATGGCGTTCTGCAAACAAACGTTAGAGGTTCATTTTTAATGTCATTTTCTGATGCAGTACATATTCATACAATTAGACATATTCAACATATTTCAATCAAATTAAATGTTTGTTAAATAAATCATAAAAAGCAGTAAAGAAAATAGGAGTGCAGTACACATTTAAATCATTACACAATCCAGGAAGTGTGCTTCATTTAACAAAGTCTGATGATAACTGACTTGAACGTATGCTACGAATATAACCTAATACTGTTAAATTTGTTGATAATAAACTAATTACAATTATACAAATGTGCTACTAAAACTACTAACTGATTTACAGTAGTCCTACATGTTCAGTGCCAATGTATACTTTCGAGGCGGTGTGTATAGAGGAATTTAGCAGTAGTTTCCCTTTCTGTTTAGTAATAGCTTTACTTTATAAAGCTATTACTTTATACGTTTTGATAAAATATTTTGCATTCCTTTGCACAAATCAATGCATTGTAATTCATACGTTAGGCTACTCCTTGGATTTTTGCCTCGGAATGAATAAACACAAAAAGTAACAAAAGTTGTCGGCCAGCTGGACAGAGATGGCGGAGGGCTGCTGGATGGCGTTGCTGCTGGGCCCCTGGGATCCGGGGGGGCCTCACTTCAGGGGGTCCTAGAAAGGAATTCAGAAAAAGAGGGTGATTTTTGGAAAGAGGGGTGGATGGGTTATTAACTGATTTTGAACCAATTACCTTGTTATCCTGGTCTGACTGCTCTGGCTCCTGTTCCTGCTCCTGGTTCTGGTCCTGCTGTTTGGTCATAGTTGGTCTCACAATCCAGGCTTTGAGGTTGAATTGTGGGATACGGTTGCAGTTGATGATACCGTTGGTCCCACGATTGGGGATCTTGAAGGGGTTACTGGTGACTTGTAGAATGCCAGTGTTGTCACACATGATCCGAGCCAGAGAGGCACAACTAAGGGCAGCCCTCTGTGCCGAGGTAAAGACGCCTGGGTTTTCATACCACAGCCTGTAGACCAACAAGCATGATGAGGACACGAAACACACATGCATACTCTGACTGAGAAACACACACTCAAACAACCACTCCCTCTCACTCACACTCAAATATGCAAGCTCGCGCACACACAGACACACACACACCTGTCTCCCTGGCGAATCCTCTGGAACTGTGTGGCTATGAGGCAGGCGAAGAGAGGCCCGACGCGGCCTCCTCGTACAAAAGGTTCAGCCACACCCCCCATCCACACGTCAATGTTAGCTGGGGTGCCGTAGAGCTGCAGCAGTCTGCGGGCCAGGTCTTTGTTGTTCAGAACCACAGCCAGCTGAGCCTGGTTCCTAGGAGTTGAGAGTCCACAGAATTTACGCCAAGCATTGTAGCCTAGGTTGGATGACAGAAAGAAAATAATTAATGCATGGAACAGATTGATAGAGCTATATTGAGGAAGAGAGAGAGATGAAGGACATTTTAGAGTTGGTGTTTACATGCGTAAAGGATAAACTTTAATGTGAGTATAACGGTATAGATGTATTTATCTGTGGTATCAGTTTAGTTTGTAGAGGGGATAAGGCAGGTGTACCAGGGAGGCCATGGTCACGTCCCCGCTGCATGTTGAGGGAGCCCAGGTCTAGAGCCAGGTGTTGTACGAACTGGAAAAGTCTCTCCCTCAGAGCGTCCACCATCATGTGATCCTGGGTGTTCAGCTTAGCAGGCCGACCCACCAGACCTCGGATCAGAGGGTCGATACCACCTGAAGGAGGACAGAGAGAGAATTGAATATTTAAATGTTTATCCTTTTCTACCATCAAAGTTAATTAGTTAACAATTGGCAAGGGGTCTTCATAGCATCCCTATGATTATCTCCCACCACTCACCCTCAAACACCAGCCTCCAGGGGGTGAAGAAGGCCTTGAACAGAGGCACACTGGGGAACTTGGCATTTTCCCTGTAGTTGCTATCCAGGCGGGACAACATGGGCTGGATGGCCAGGTGGGCAAAGCGGTATGCTGCTGTAGCAAACACGTTGGCAATGCTGGGATCAATCTTCTCATCGTAGCCAGGGTAACGGCCGAGCTGGCGGGCCATGGTGTCTGGGCCCACGATGTGCGGCAGGTAGTGCCGGAACACAAACACCTAGGAGGGATTGAAAGGAAGAGCGTGAGAGAGACACATTTGTAGATGTGTATGTGATAGGGAAGCTGTGTCTGTGAGAATATTCAAGAATATTTACGTGTAAGAATGAGAAGCAGAGGGAAAGAGAGTGTGTGTTAGAGAGTATACACTGGACGAGTAGCGGAGAGAAGGAACTGAGACCCTGAGTATCAGTGATATGTGTCTATTTGTGGTACCTGCGTGTAGGCACCCATGATCTTACGGGCCTCCTGATAGAGTGTGTCAGCATCCCATTGTGGGTTGAGACGACGCAGGGCACGGGCCAGACGGTTGTGCTCACGCATGAACATTGTATGAATAGATGTTAAGGCTATGTTCTCATCCACACGGGCATCACCTGGCAAACAGAGAATGACTTGTTTGTCTGTGTCGGGGCAGCTATTGTACATGATGGTTAAAGAATTGCTTTAATTAAAATGTGAAGTTACTGGAAGAAAATGTTGAGCCGTGGTCTCGTTCTGTTCTTTAGACTTTCACTTAAATATACTGTACATTGGTCTATACTCCTCAAACAAACAGAGTTAAAATGCTAACCTGCAATGAAGCAAAAGGGGGTGCAACTTAGTATTAAGAAGATGGTCTACTCTTCAGACAAACAAAGTTTAAAGGCTAACCTGCAATGAAGCAGGGCACCTCCTTGGAATTGGTTTGGTTGGTGACTCTCTGACGGGTGGCACACATGTTACCCGTCACTTTCGTGAAGGGCAGCAGTTCACGCCCATTGTCTGTGAACTCTTTGTTGACACGCAGCAGGCCCCCATCGTTGGTAAGGTCACGGAGGTCACGCGCCAACCCCTCCTCAGAGCCGTACACCTGCCCCAAGTCCAGGAAGGCCGTAAGGGTATTGATCTGCTCCCTCTTGTTGGCCACGCCACCGAAATTGAAAGCAGACTCCCCTGTGCCGCACACGGGCGCTGATCGGAAGACCGGGATGCAGCTGTCTCGGCCAGTGGGCAAGCGTGGGTCTCTGGGAGGAATCTGGTCATGGAAGAAATAACAGACGTTGAAGACCTAATAATCCATGGACCATGGATAGAAAATGGCAAGATATACAGAGATGGCTGTATAGTCATAGTGCTGTGGGATGTGAAGGCTGTGGGATGTGATGTGAGAGCTGTGACTGACCTGGATGGGGAAACAGGGTTCGGAGCGTTCACAGCTCTCGTCACAGTCCAGGCCGTTGCTGTAGGAGCGGATGCTGGGGGAGAAGGGCGTGAATGTCAGGTCATGGTCGTTCCACTGGCCAAAGAGGGTGACCATGTGTGTGAACTCGCGATCGCACTTAACACCAGCATCATTGGTTGCCAGGATACGGTTAGAGACCTCCCTTACCTGCAAACACGGAGGGAAGGAGAGAAAGAGGGCAGAGGGTAACAATTATGTTACTTCATACATAACTTGTGGTAACATAGTAGCAGTTATTCCAACTATATTTTTTGTCATCATACCAGAGGGAGCATAAAGTTGTTGAAGCGTGTGTTTCGGTCCCAGCCTTTGGGTTGAGAGACCCCATCGTCATACTGAGCAGGCAGCCAACGAGTGAAGGGTGTATTTGAAGCTCCAAGACGAGGGTACTTCCTGATAAGCATGAAGAAAATACACAGAAACTGGTAGGGTTGCATCTCCTGCGGCCGATACACTCAGCCGACCTCAGACATAGTGTACACATAGTGAACTTCCCCTTACATTCCACCCTACACAACTTCTGTGTGCAAGGCTTTCAGATTGTTGCGTGAAAGTATTAAACCCCGCCATGCCCTGGTGCTCTTACAGGTTGTTGCAGACGCTAGTGGCTGTGCGGTACTTGTTAATGTTGGGTGTGGTGTGGCAGGAGGGTTTGCTGACACGAGCTGCACAGCCAGTTACCCGGACAATGGTGTCTAGCTCCTCTGGTGTGAGCAGGTCTGAGAAACAAGAGAGAGGGATAACAAAGACTTGAATGTGTACTTATTACGACTGTGTGTGTCTATATCTGAGTGAATATGTATTCCGAATTTCTCACGGAGTGAATGTCTGTGTATGTATGATGGTGTGTATTACTGACCTGTTGCGTTGAGCGAGCGTTTGTGCAACCTGTGCGTGCTGTGGACTTTCTCATGGATCAGTCTCAGGGTGTTCTCCAGGTAGTCTGCAGACCGTACAGCAGAGCGTGTGTCCCTGGCAGGCTGCTTCAGGAGACGCAGGACATCTGAGGGCCTGGTGGACTGCCCACGCACTCTCTCCAGACTCCTGACAAGAAGATGAAGTTATGAACAGAAACATGCTCCTGAAGTTGAATAAAATCTCAGTACAGAGGCAGATTTAGTACTAATGCCATACAAATGTAATTCAATGTTTAACAGGCTCCTCTTCCCTTCATCAAAAATAAAATACAAATCTGAAAAATGTAAAAGTTTTACTGAAAAATTGCATGGTTATGGCAAAAATTCGGTCCTAATTCTTCCATTGAAGAGATACACAACTTCCTCTTTGATTGTGACAGAACTATACCTCTTTTAGGCTCCCTCAAGAGGCTAGTATTTATTGATTAGGTTGCTCAGTGTTGAACTAAGAAGTTAACACGAGGGTCTATAATTTTTTCTCTCTAGCCTCACTGTAAAAAAAATCTGTTAAGCATTTCATTAAATCTGTATGGCCTAATCATTAGAAATGATGATAAATTGAAATGATGAAACCATTATTTTCTAAAGGAAATACAAGAAGTAAAATAAATGGAAATAAAGAGGAATAAGAAAGACTTCCGTAGTGCAAATCCATCTGTTCGACTGAGTGAGACAATTTTGCTAAATGCAGACAGTGATACTAGTGCTGCTATTTACAAAGACAACTGTCAGATTCACTCACTTTTCTCTGGAGTACTTGTAAGCTTCATCTACGAGTCTCTTTGCCTCCTCCACCGAACTTTGAATGAATGGGCTACCCAAGCTTTCCTCTGTAGACAGGTCTGGCTGGCTGAACATCAGGCACAACCCCAATGCCATGAGGGAGGGAAACGGCTTCATCTCTGAAAAGCAAAAAGGGGTTCATCCGATCATCTTTCGAAAAACCATGCTGCACTCTGAAATGTCATGTGGCCCTTAGCTGTTTTTCAGAATGTGTGAGAGAGAACTTTTCACAAAATACTACTTTTACACAATATTAATAACAGATTCATAGCACATGGATCAGAATGACCATGTATAACAGAGAAAAAATGGAACCTGATTAATAGACAAGAATGAAACATACTGCATAAAAAAGTGTATACAATTGTCTTACCTTTGTTTTAACAACTGTTGTTGTGAAGTCTTGTTGAAGATGTGTGGTGCTCTCTCTAACTATTCTATTTATAGTTAATGTTGCAAAGCCTCGCCTCCTGTCATCTGTCATTTCTGAGGTGTCTGACTGAATTATGCACAGTGCCTTCAGAAAGTATTCATACCCCTTGATTTATTGCACATTTTGTTGTGTTACAGCCTGAATTCAATCTACAATCTACCCATCTACACACATTACCCCATAATGACAAAATGAAAACATGTTTTTAGAAATGTTTTAAAATGTATTGAAAATGAAATATAGAAATATCTCATTTACATACAGTAAGTATGCACTCCTCTGAGTCAATACTTTGTAGAAGCACCTTTCGCGGCAATTACAGCTGTGAGTCTTTTGGGGTATGTTTTTAAGAGCTTTGCACACCTGGATTGTATGATATTTGCCCATTATTCATTTAAAAATTCTGCAAGCTTTGTCAAGTTGTTTGTTGATCATCGCTAGACAGCCATTTCAAGTCTTGCCATAGATTTTCAAGCAGATTTAAGTCAAAACTGTAACTAGGCCACTCAGGAACATTCAATGTCGTCTTGGTAACAAGCATACCCATAACACCATGCTTGAAAATATGAAGAGTGGTTCTCAGTGATGTGTTGTGTTGGATTTGCCCCAAACATAACGCTTTGTATTCAGGACATAAAGTTTATTTCTTTGCCACATTTTTTGCAATTTTACTTGAGTGCCTATTTGATCATGGTGTTTGATTCCCTGCAGGATTATTGTCTTGCTGTAGCAAGATCCTACAACTATAGCTTTAGTCTGTTGTCATCATGCTTTTGCTTAATGTTATTTCCACACAGAAACTGTTACTTAAGAAGCGGCCTACATAGGGAAGTAAGATCATGAACTCTTAACATGACTAAGGTAATTAACATGACTAAGGTAATTAACATCACTAATAACTAAGATAGCTACATTATTAGCTTATCACATTATCTACGGTAATTAACATGACTAAGGTAATTAACATGACTACGGTAATTTACATGACTATGGTAATTAACATGGCTATGGTAATTTACATGACTACGGTAATTTACATGACTAAGGTAATTAGCATGACTAAGGTAATTTGAAATAAAACAGCCACACCAATGCTTTGGACCTGGTTAAGAAATTGAAACATTTTCATCCTGATTTCAGAGAGTGACACTTATTGATGTTATGATATGGAAGGTGCCAAGACTTATAGTTTTCTTCATTCGGTAAAGTTACATAGCCTAGACTCACAGGGGTATTCAACTCTTACCCTACGAGGTCCGGAGCATGCTGGTTTTCTGTTCTACCTGATAATTAATTGCACCCATCTATTGTGCCAGGTCTAAATCAGTCCCTGATTAGAGGGGAACAATGAAAACAAGCGGTGGAACCAGCTTCGAGGTCCAGAGTTGAGTTTTAGAGGTAGAGGATACTTTGCAACATTACACATGAAGAAGAATTTATGGTATGAAATATGCCATGTCTTTTTTCAACACAAGATACTATCAGTATAGAATAGAAGAGGTCAACACACCATTAAAATAATGTAGCTATCTTAGTTATTAGTGATGCAAAGGTTGCCTCATAACCAGCAGTCGGGCAGGTTAAGGGTCATGAAATATTATGTGGATGAAGGGCGACTGGGTTGAATAAAGAGAAAACAATACCTTAAAAACTCCATAAATGTATCATTTTTAGGCAATTTATAGGCTACGTTGAGGTTTTTCTTTCATTATTTTTGGCCTATCTGGCATTAGTACGTAAGCCTACGCATTATTAGGGCCTAAAGGCGTTGAATGCTTTCCAGTCGAAACAGTTCGGGAAGAGTTTGTACATATATTATGATGACATGTTGTGACATTATTGTTCGTTTTGGACTTCAGGCACACACCGAAGTCGGTAGCTGAAGTCTAAGACCATTTCTTTGCTGATTGGTAAACAGTAGGGATTCTTCAGTAAAGTATTTATTGTCATTCAACGAGAAATGACACATTTTCATGATTTTTTTTAAAATTGAGAAATACTGCATAAAACATCTTAGTTAGATGTAAAATTGCGCGACTAAGATCTCCTCTGCAAAAACGTCAAAATGAATGACAGATTTCTTGAGTAGGTTAGATTAATTGTGACTTCATCTCAAAATAGACAAACAATACTATTGCCGCTTTTTTCTCCAGGAGTATGCTAGCACACTCGTTCGGTTTGCGTAGCTGACTTCGGCTAGCCGCCAGCCGAACTGAAGCATGCCTTAAATGTAGGCTATGTGCGCTAAATATACTACACGCAAATCGCCAAATGCTTTAGGGAATGGGCAGAAAAAGTTAACGTTGATCCAGAGGGGACAATGTCAGAGTTTAATTCAACAATAGAAAAGCTGTGAAATGGAGAGTTAAACATAAAGAGAGGGAATGCCAGAAAAGTAATGCTTGTAAAATATTTGGTGAAGTGGTAAAAGAGGATGATAGCAGTGCCAGCTATGTTATATGTGATGGTTGTGAGGGCTATACAAATTTGACAGTCACAAGAGGGGGACTTCAAATAGGGCTATGGCACATCAAGGGAACTGTATGTAGCCTACTGTTCAGATGTGTTAAATGGAAACTGAAATCTGGACACTAGGTCTATAACCTCTCACATAGCCTTAATATTAACTCCTGCAGAATAATACATTTCTTGTGTGAAATGATACACCAAATGCATGCAAAATTTGGACTTAGGAACAGGAGTGGAGAAAGATGATTGATTTCTTTCAGCATCTTGCGAAGCATGCAAATACACAGTTAGATACCATCTGTAGAGGTGCTATCTTTATCAACATCATAAAAGCTGATAGTAGACTATTTCAACCACACAAAATAGCCTATGCATCCAAGCCGAATGTAAATCTTATCAGAAACACGTTGGGTCATTTTTACAGCTTTCTGTTTCCTTACAACCGGTCAAAATTTTGCACAGAAAATCATTCCTGTTTTTCTTTTAGTTATTGCATTTTGTCACCAGTCCTTTGCTCCATGAAAGAAGCAGAGATGACAGAGAAAACTTTACAAGTGTCAACTGGATTGAAGCATTCATTCTATCGATTTATGACATTGTTCTGGCATTAATATGGAGTTGGTCCCCCCTTTGCTGCTATACCAGCCTCCACTCTTCTGGGAAGGCTTTTCACTAGATGTTGGAACATTGCTGCGGGGACTTGCTTCCATTCAGCCACAAGGGCATTAGTGAGGTCAGGCACTGATGTTGGGCGATTAGGCCTGACTCGTAGTCTGCGTTCCAATTCATCCCAAAGGTGTTCGATGGGGTTTATGTCAGGGCTCTGTGCAGGCAAGTCAAGTTCTTCCACACCGATCTCGACAAACCATTTCTGTATGGACCTCGCTTTCTGCACGGGGGCATTGTCATGCCTAAACAGGAAAGGGCCTTCCCCATTGTTGCCACAATGTTGGAAGCCCAGAATCGTCTAAAATGTCATTGTATGCTGTAGTGTTAAGATTTCTGTTCACCGGAACTAAGGTCCCTAGCCCAAACTATGAAAAACAGCCTGATAAAATAATTTATATGTTTAGAGATAAGGATTAAATAATTCTACCCTGAAACTTAACCATTAGGGATTATAGTTATATAGCATGTATAAGGAATAATTAAAGTATTAAACATAAGTCCAACTAGGTTGGACTGGGAGGTGTCACGACTCCTACAGAAGGTGGCTCCCCTTCCTGTTCGGGTGGCGCTCGGCGGTCGTCGTCACCGGCCTACTAGCTGCCACTGATCCTTTTCCCCCTTTCTGTTTATTGGTTTCACCTGTTTTGTGTTTGGCTGATTAGTCGGGCTATGTTAACCAGTGGGCCCGCCTGCTCTTTGTGCGGGATTGTTTGTGTGACTAGGGTGCACTTTGTGCACGTGTTTCCCATTTCGTGGGTTTTTGCTGGACTGTTTAAGTCCCCCTGTTTGGGGCATTTGTTTTGTGTGCGCCCTGTGTTTCGTGGGGTGGCTTATGTTCACCGTTTGTGCATTAAATAGCACTACCCTGAACTCTCTGCTTCCTGCGCCTGACTTCGCACCCACTACACCCAGATCGTTACAGGAGGGAGATACATGTGTGTGCCTAAGAAATTACCAAGAACAATTAAACTGTGTTTGAACCGACCTGGCTAGAACTCTGAGAAACTTATGATAGGACAGGGAGTACTTCTCAAGGTTTCCCTAATCTCGGGGGAATGGAACTGTCGGCTGGGTAGTGATACACAGTGTTGAGAACTATGGAGAAGGATAAAACTCACCTACTGTTTGTGTGTATGTATGTGCGTAGGATATCTACTGTTTGTGTGAAAGTATGTGCATAAGTAAGGAGCAAGTATAAAATGGATGTTTTTGTATAATGGACTTCAGAGTGCTCTCGTGAATAAACATTTTGATTATTGTAAGCTGGGACTCTCGTCTGTTTCATTCAACCAGAATCTTACACACTCTGGGTTGCAGACTGAGTAGATTAATTGAAGTTTATGAACATTGATAACGAAATTCTCATAACACAGCCCCAGACCATTATGGCTCCTCCACCAAACTTTACAGTTGGCACTATGTATTTCGCATTTAGCGTTCTCCTGGCATCCGCCAAACCCAGATTGTTACGCGCTACGCATTTCCACTTCACAATAACAGCACTTACAGTTGACCGAGGCAGCTCTAGCAAGGAAAAAGTTTGATGAACTGACTTGTTAGAAGGTGGCATCCTATGACGATGCCACATTGAAAGTCACTGAGCTCTTCAGTAAGGCCGATTGGTCATATTGGTACCATAGCCGCGGGAAGTAGGGGTGCTGAGGGTCCTCCAGCACCCCTTGAAAATGTTGAATTACAAAATTATATATATTTTTTTATAAATTATAAAAATAAAAATAAAGTAGTGCACTGGGCCTTTACTAGTCCTGTACTAGTAGACCAGCATAGCGTCTGTAGCAAGGGATACTTTTTTTGATAGCACCCCTCTTCACCCGGTGAGATTTTTTTTTTTTTTTTAATCACGGCACCCTTAGCCCCAAACTATATACAGTGCATTCAGAAAGTATTCAACCCCTTGACTCTTTCCACATTTTGTTACATTACAGCCTTATTCTAAAATGTATTAAATTGGTTTTCTCATCAATCTACACACAATACCCCATAATGACCAAGTAAAAACAGTTTTTTAGAAAAAACTGAAATATCACATTTACATAAGTATTCAGACCCTTTACTCAGTACTTTGTTGAAGCACCTTTGGCAGCGATTACAGCCTCGAGTCTTCTTGGGTATGGCACACCTGTATTTTGGGAGTTTCTCCCATTAGTCTCTGCATATCCTCTCAAGCTCTGTCAGGTTAGATGGGGAGCATGGCTGCACAGCTATTTTCAGGTCTCTCCAGAGCTGTTCGATCGGGTTCAAGTCCGGGCTCTGGCTGGGCCACTCAATGACATTCAGAGACTTGTCCCGAAGCCACTCCTGCATTGTCTTGGCTGTGTGCTTAAGGTTGTTGTCCTGTTGGAAGGTGAACCTTCACAACCAGTCTGAGGTCCTGAGCACTTTGGAGCAGGTTTTCATCAAGGATCTCTCTGTACTTTGCACCGTTCATCTTTCCCTTGATCCTGACTAGACTCCTAGTCTCTGCCGCTAAAAAACATCCCCACAGCATGATGCTGCCACCACTGAGCTTCACTGTAGGGATGGTGCCAGGTTTCCTCCAGATGTCACACTTGGCATTCAGGCCAAAGAGTTGAATCTTGGTTTCATCAGACCAGAGAATCTTGTTTCTCATGGTCTGAGAGTCTTTAGGTGCCTTTTGGCAAACTCCAAGCGGGCTGTTATGTGCCTTTTACAGAGGAGTGGCGGCTGTCTGGCCATTCTACCATAAAGGCCTGATTGGTGGAGTGCTGCAGAGATGGTTGTCCTTCTGGAAGGTTCTCCCATCTCCACAGAGGAACTCTAGAGCTCTGCCAGAGTGACCATCTGGTTCTTGGTCACCTCCCTGACCAAGGCCCTTCTCCCCCGATTGCCTAGTTTGGCCGGCGTCCCAGCTCTAGGAAGAGTCTTGGTGGTTCCAAGCCTCTTCCATTTAAGAATGATGGAGGCCACTGTGTTCTTGGAGACCTTCAATGTTGCAGAAATGTTTGGTACCCTTCCCCAGATTTGTGCCTTGACACAATCCTGTCTAGGCGCTCAACGGACAATTCCTTTGACATCATGGCTTGGTTTTTGCTCTGACATGCACTTTCAACTGTGGGACCTTATATAGACAGGTGTGTGCCTTTCCAAATCATGTCCAATCAATTGAATTTACCACAGGTGGACTCCAATCAAGTTGTTGAAACATCTGAAGGATGATCAATGGAAACAGGAGGCAACTGAGCTCAATTTCAAGTCTCATAGCAAAGGGTCTGAATACTTATGGTATGTCATTATTTATTTATTTTAATTTTCAAACATTTCTTAAAACCTGTTTTCGCTTTGTCATTATGTGTATTGCTAAGGAAAAAATGCATGTAATCAATTTTAATCAATTTTATAATAAGGCTGTAACGTAACAAAATGTGGAAAAGGTCAAGAGGTCTGAATACTTTCTGAAGGCACTGTACTTCCCACGGCTATGATTGACACTCCCCAGAAAAAGCAGTCCTCTGCAATATTTCAATGACATTTTTCAAAAACAAAATAACATGTATTTAAGTATGTTTTTGATGTAGATGGGAGATTAACATTAGAACTTTAAAAAAATTATACTTTAAGGAAATGTTTTAAACATAGTGTAACGTCCTGACCAGAGTTCTTATGTGTTTTGCTTGTTTAGTGTTGGTCAGGACGTGAGCTGGGTAGGAATTCTATGTTGTGTCTAGTTTGTCTGTTTCTGTGTCCAGCCTAATATGGTTCTCAATCAGAGGCAGCTGTCAATCGTTGTCCCTGATTGAGAATCATATATAGGAGGCTTGTTTTGTGTTGGGACTTTGTTGGGTGATTGTTTCCTGTCTCTGTGTTTTGTCTGCACCAGATAGGGCTGTCTCGGTTTTCACATTTATTGTTTTGTTGTTTGTAGTGTTCACATATTCTTTATTAAATTATGTTCCTCTCCTTCATCCCAGGAAGAAAACCGTGACAGAATCACCCACCAAACTCGGACCAAGCAGCGTGGCAACGGGCAGCAGCGACAGCAGCAGAGAAAGGAGGAATGGACATGGGAGGACGAGCTGGACGGTAAAGGACCCTGGGCAGAGCCAGAGGAGTATCGCCGCCCCAAAGCAGAGCTGGAGGCAGCAAAAGCGGAGAGGCGGCGTTTTGAGGAGCTAGCTCGGCAGCGGGAGCCGGATCTGGGTTACACCACTTGGGAGGAAATAAACAGGTGGTCGGTTGACCCAGGGAGAGTGCCGGAGCCCGCCTGGGATTCCATGGAGCAATGTGCAGAGGGACCAGCCTTACGCATGGTGTCCCCGGTTCGCCAACACAGCCCAGTGCGGGTTATTCCACCTCCCCGCACTGGACGGGCTACGGGGAGCATTCAACCAGGTAAGGTTGGGCAGGCTCGGTGCTCAAGGGAGCCAGTACGCCTGCACGGTCCGGTATATCCGGCACCACCTCCCGCCCCAGCCCAGTACCACCAGTGCCTACACCACGCACCAGGCTTCCAGTGCGTCTCCAGAGCCCTGTTCCTCCTCCACGCACTCTCCCTATGGTGCGTGTCTCCAGCCCAGTGCCTCCAGTTCCGGCACAACGCACCAAGCCTCCTGTGCGTCTCCAGAGCCCTGTACGCACTGTTCCTTCTCCCCGCACTCGCCCTGAGGTGCGTGCCCTCAGCCCGGTACCACCAGTGCCGGTACCACGCACCAGGCCTGTAGTGCGCTTTGAGTATTCAGTGTGCCCTGTTCCTGCTCCCCGCACTAGCCTTAAGGTGCGTGTCCTTAGCCCGGTACCTCCAGTTCCGGTACCACGCACCAGGCCTACTGTGCGCCTCAGCAGGTCAGAGTCGGCCGTCTGTCCAACGCCGCCTGCACTGCTCGTCTGCTCAACGCCGCCTGCACTGCTCGTCTGCCCAGCGCCGTCTGAGCTGCCTGCCTGCCCAGTGCCGTCTGAGCCATCCGTCTGCCCAGTGCCGTCTGAGCCATCCGTCTGCCCAGTGCCGTCTGAGCCATCCGTCTGCCCAGTGCCGTCTGAGCCATCCGTCTGCCCAGCGCCGTTAGAGCCGCCCGTCTGTTCCGAGCCGTTAGAGCCGTCCGTCAGTCAGGAGCCGCTAGAGCCGTCCGTCAGTCAGGAGCTGCCAGAGCCGCCAGCCAGTCAGGAGCTGCCAGAGCCGCCAGCCAGTCAGGAGCTGCCAGAGCCGCCAGCCAGTCAGGAGCTGCCAGAGCCGCCAGCCAGTCAGGAGCTGCCAGAGCCGCCAGCCAGTCAGGAGCTGCCAGAGCCGCCAGCCAGTCAGGAGCTTCCAGAGCCGCCAGCCAGTCAGGAGCTGCCAGAGCCGCCAGCCAGTCATGAGCTGTCCTCCAGTCATGAGCTGCCCTCCAGTCATGAGCTGCCTTCCAGTCATGAGCTGTCTTCCAGTCATGAGCTGCCTTCCAGTCATGAGCTGTCCTCCAGTCATGAGCTGCCTTCCAGTCATGAGCTGCCTTCCAGTCATGAGCTGCCTTCCAGTCATGAGCTGCCCTCCAGTCATGAGCTGCCCTCCAGTCATGAGCTGCCCTCCAGTCATGAGCTGCCCTCCAGTCATGAGCTGCCCTCCAGTCATGAGCTGCCTTCCAGTCATGAGCTGCCTTCCAGTCATGAGCTGCCCTCCAGTCATGAGCTGCCCTCCAGTCATGAGCTGCCCTCCAGTCATGAGCTGCCCTCCAGTTATGAGCTGCCACTCAGTCATGAGCTGCCACTCAGTCATGAGCTGCCACTCAGTCCGGAGCTGCCACTCAGTCCGGAGCTGCCACTCAGTCCGGAGCTGCTACTCTGTCCTTAGCTACCTCTCTGTCTTGAGATACCTCTCTGTCTTGAGCTACCTCTCTGTTTTGAGCTACCCCTCTGTCTTGAGCTACCTCTCTGTCTTGAGCTACCTCTCTGTCTTGAGCTACCTCTCTGTCCTGAGCTATCTCCTCTATCTAGGGGGGGCCTTGGTGAAGGTTCCTAGACCAAGGTCGGGGGCGAGGGTCGCCACTCAAAGGACGCTAAGGAGGGGGACAAAGACAGTGGTAGAGTGGTGTCCTCGTCCTGCGCCGGAGCCGCCACCGCGGACAGATGCCCACCCAGACCCTCCTCTTGAGTTTTAGGGGTGCGTTCGGAGTCCCCACCTCAGGAGGGGGGTACTGTAACGTCCTGACCAGAGTTCTTATGTGTTTTGCTTGTTTAGTGTTGGTCAGGACGTGAGCTGGGTGGGAATTCTATGTTGTGTCTAGTTTGTCTGTTTCTGTGTCCAGCCTAATATGGTTCTCAATCAGAGGCAGCTGTCAATCGTTGTCCCTGATTGAGAATCATATATAGGAGGCTTGTTTTGTGTTGGGATTTTGTTGGGTGATTGTTTCCTGTCTCTGTGTTTTGTCTGCACCAGATAGGGCTGTCTCGGTTTTCACATTTATTGTTTTGTTGTTTGTAGTGTTCACATATTCTTTATTAAATTATGTTGAACACTAGCCGCGCTGCGTTTTGGTCCTCTCCTTCATCCCAGGAAGAAAACCGTGACACATAGTTCTTATTTGTTTTTATGTTTAGCTCACATAATATAATTTAAAAGTGTCTGTAATAGAATACATTTGTCAAAAACAAATGTAGACAGTAATAAATGCATCTCTATATCTTCCACCTCCGAGATGGAGGTGCGGTGTCTTCAAAACCCCTATCAGCCATAGTGTATATACAAATCATTGGTTATTAGCAATTGCAGGCGGGTGCGTGTGAAAAGCTGACCCGTGCACCACCATTAGTTATTTCATTTTCATTTTCTGATGCAGTGTATATTTATGCAATAAAACACAGAAATACAGTATTTCATTCAAATAAAATATTAGAAAAATAAACCATAAAAAAAATGAAGAATATAGGATACTGTCACGTTCTGACCTTAGTTCCTTTGTTATGTCTTTATTTTAGTTTGGTCAGGGCGTGAGTTGGGGTGGGCATTCTATGTTTTTTCTATGTTTTGTTCTATTTCTATGTGTTTGGCCTAGTATGGTTCTCAATCAGAGGCAGGTGTCAGTCGTTGTCTCTGATTGGGAGTCATATTTAGGTAGCCTGTTTTTCATTGTGTTTTGTGGGTGATTATTTTCTGTTCTGTGTTTTGTTTCCCCGTACAGGAGTGTTCGTTTGTCGTTTTATTGTTTTTGTTCAGTGTTCATTATTCGTATTAAAACAATATGGACACTTACCACGCTGCGCATTGGTCCTCCTCTTCTTCCAACCACGACAAGCGTTACAGATGCAGATGTAGTACACATTTAGATCAGTACAAAATTGTGTGCAGTACAAAAGTGTGCAGAATCTTTAATTTAAAAAGTCTGGTCATAACTGACTTGAACATAAGCTACGAATATAACCTAATAGTTACAGTTGATAATAAACAAATTATATTTTCGAGATAAGGCGGTGTGTATAGAGGAATTCAGCAGTTTCTGTTCACTACTTTATAAAGTAAAAACTTTTGCTATTTCTTCTTCTGTTTGCATTCTTTCACACAATTCAAATACATGACAATTCTTACAGCACTCCTTGATTTTTTGTCATAGAATAAATCAACAACACCTAAAACACCAAATTATCAGTTTGCAGAATGCAAAGAAATCTCTTTAAAATCTTGTTAAAATGACAATAGGCCTTACTACTGTAGTTAATTGACCTTGACCAGCTACAAGGAGGGCATCAGATTTCCTGAGAATCAGCTGGCTGACGGAAGGCCATTGACACAACTGATTGTTACGCCACAGGTCAGCGCTATGAACCGCTGTGCAGAAGAAGGGAAAAGTGGTAGATACCAGGTATTGTGCTGGTGGTTAATAACGCCCCTGACTCTGTGTTGTAATGGTTCCACCTGTTGTAGACAACCTGACAGAAAACTGTAAGTGTGAGGAAGGGGTCGGCCAGCTGGACAGAGAAGACAGAGAGCTGCTGGGTCCTTGGGGTCCGGGGGGCCTCACATCAGGGGATCTAGAAAGGAATACAGAAAAAGAGGGTGATGTTTGGAGAGAGTGGTGGATGGGTTATGGATGTATTAAATGTCACCTTGGTGCAGAAGTATTGAGTTATTAACGGATGTTGAACCAATTACCTCGTTGTCCTGGTCCGACTAGCACTGATGCTGTTGTTGTTGCTGTTGCTCCTGATCCTCCTCCTGGTTCTGGTTCTGCTGTCTCTCTCTCCAGGCTTGGAGGTTTAGTTGCGGGATACTGTTGCAGTTAATGAGTTTGTTCTTGCCTTGGATGAATTGGTCATTGGACACGACTGTTATGCCAGTGTTGTCACAGATGATCCGAGCCAAAGAGACACGACTCAGGGCAGCCCTCTGTGCTGAGGTAAAGACACCTGTGTTTTCATACCAGAGCCTGGGAATCAACAAACAAGAAGGGATATGAGAGACACGTTCATACATACTCTGATAAACATGCTGGAACAACCACTCTCTCTATTTCTCTTGATTTTCTCTCTCTTTCTCTTTATTTTTTCTTTCTTTCTCCCTCTCCTTCTATCTATCTTTCTTCCTTTCTTTCTTTCTTTCTCGCTCTCCTTCATTCTTTCTTTCTTTCTTTCTTTCTAGCTCTCCTCTCTCTCTCTCCATTCAATTTCAATTTAAGGGGCTTTATTGGCATGGGAAACACATGTTTACATTGAAATAGATAATAAACATAAGTGAAATAAACCATAAAAAATGAACAGTAAACATTGCACTCATAAAAGTTCCAAAGAATAACGACATTTCAAGTGTCATATTATGATAATATACAGAGTTGTAAAGATGTGCAAATAGTTAAAGTATGAAAAGGAAAATAAATAAACATAAATATAGGTTGTATTTACAATGGTGTTTGTTAAAACGGACAGATTCAGTCAGCTGATTCTAGCCATCCCTTCTCGTTAGTTCTAGTCGGATATCTTAGTCTCCCATTCAGAGGACCCCTACTTTTGTTAGAGTCTTATTGGTCAAGGTCACGCCAAATACTTATCACCACATCTCCTTCAGCCTATTAGTGGCCTGATTCCCAGGACTTCAGTGTCAGTTAGTCTATGACCCCAGCAAGCTGTGTGGTCAGAAAGTGCTAACCCAATCCTAATGAGCACTTCCACAGTTTTCCTCCTGCTGAACGTTTCCTCCTGTGGACTGAATCCCTGCATGTCTGATGTTTAATTGTGTGTGCATCAAAACGACCACATAGTTAATGTCAGTTATAACTGGACATGATTCTCAGTTATCTGAACCATGAGTGGTCAGATGTGTGTGTGATGTGTGTGTAAGTGTGGACATCTTCCATTAAACTCCCATTAACCTGGACATCCGCCTCATCCTTGTTCTGATCGGACATTCTGTAGTGGTTGCTACCGGCCTTGAGGTTTCTTAAAATATTCATGGTCCTTCGATTCTCTACAACCCCTATTTTTCAGTGTTTGTTCTTCACTGGTTGCACTTTTCTTGTGGCAACAGGTCATACATCTTGCTGCTGGGATTGCACACTGTGATATTTCACCCAATAGATTTGGGAGTTTATCAAAATTCGATTTGTTCCCAAATTCTTTGTGGGTCTGTGTAATCTGAGGGAAATATGTGTCTCTGATATGGTCATACATTTGACAGGAGATTACGAAGTGCAGATGAGTTTCCACCTAATTTTGTGTGCAGTTTGCACATAGCCTGTCTTCTCTTGAGAGCCATGTCTGCCTACGGCTCATGCTCTGCTGCGCAGTACAGTCATATCTGACTAGGGCTGTGGCGGTCACAAAATTTAGGATCGGTAGGATAGTCCGTTTTACGAGGGTATGTTTGGCAGCATGAGTGAAGGATGTTTTGTTGCAAAATAGGAAGCCGAATTCTAGATTTAATTTTGGATTGGAGATGCTTAATGTGAGTCTGGAAGGAGAGTTTAGAGTCTAACCAGAGACCTAGGTATTTTTAGTTGTCCACATATTCTTAGTCAGAACCGTCCAGAGTAGTGATGCTGGACGGGCGGGCAGGTGTGGGCAGCGATCGGTTAAAGAGCATGCATTTAGTTTTACTTGCATTTAAGAGCAGTTGGAGGCCACGGAAGGAGAGTTGTATGGCATTGAAGCTCGTCTGGAGGTTAGTTAACACAGTGTCCAAAGAAGGGCCAGATGTATACAGAATGGTGTCGTCTGCTTAGAGGTGGATCAGAGAATCACCAGCAGCAAGAGCGACATAATTGATGTATACAGAGAAGAGAGTCGGCCGAGAATTGAACCCTGTGGCACCCCCATAGAGACTGCCAGAGGTCCGGACAACAGGCCCTCCGATTTGACACACTGAACTCTGTCTGAGAAGTAGTTGGTGAACCAGGCGAGGCAGTCATTTGAGAAACCAAGGCTATTGAGTCTGCCGATAAGAATGTGGTGATTGACAGAGTCAAAAGCCTTCGCCAGGTCGATGAATACAGCTGCACAGTATTGTCTCTTATCAATGGCGGTTATGATATCGTTTAGGACCTTGAGTGTGGCTGAGGTACACCCATGACCAGCTCGGATAATGGAGAAGGTACAGTGGGATTCGAAATGGTCGGTGATCTGTTTGTTAACTTGGCTTTCGAAGACCTTAGAAAGGCAGGGTAGGATAGATATAGGTCTGTAGCAGTTTGGGTCTAGAGTGTCTCCCCCTTTGAAGAGGGGGATGACCGCAGCAGCTTTCCAATCTTTGGGGATCTCAGACGATACGAAAGAGAGGTTGACCAGGCTAGTAATAGGGGTTGCAACAATTTCGGCAGATAATTTTAGAAAGAGAGGGTCCAGATTGTCTAGCCCGGCTGATTTTTAGGGGTCCAGATTTTGCGGCTCTTTCAGAACATCAGCTATCTGGATTTGGGTGAAGGAGATATGGGGGAGGCTTGGGCGAGTTGCTGTGGGGGGTGCAGGGCTGTTGACAGGGGTAGGGGTAGCCAGGTGGAAAGCATATCCAGCCTCCAATGCTTATTGAAATTCTCAATTATCGTGGATTTATCGGTGGTGACGGTGTTTCCTAGCCTCCGTACAGTGGGCAGCTGGGAGGAGGTGCTCTTATTCTCCATGGACTTTACAGTGTCCCAGAACTTTTTGGAGTTTGTGCTACAGGATGCAAGTTTCTGTTTGAAAAAGCTAGCCTTTGCTTTCCTAACTGCCTGTGTATATTGGTTCCTAACTTCCCTGAAAAGTTGCATATCGCGGGGGCTATTCGATGCTAATGCAGTATGCCACAGGATGTTTTTGTGCTGGTCAAGGGCAGTCAGGTCTGGAGTGAACCAAGGGCTATATCTGTTCCTGGTTAAAAAAAAATTGAATGGGGCATGCATATTTAAGATGGTGAGGAAAGCACTTTTAAAGAATAACCAGGCATCCTCTACTGACGGAATGAGGTCAATATCTTTCCAGGATATCCGGGCCAGGTCGATTAGAAAGGCCTGCTCGCTGAAGTGTTTTAGGGAGCGTTTGACAGTGATGAGGGGTGGTCGTTTGACTGCGAACCCATTACGGATGCAGGAAATGAGTCAGTGATCACTGAGATCCTGGTTGAAGACAGCAGAGGTGTATTTGGAGGGCAGGTTGGTTAGGATGATATCAATGAGGATGCCCGTGTTTACGGATTTGGGGTTGTACCTGGTAGGTTCATTGATCATTTGTGTGAGATTGAGGGCATCAAGCTTAGATTGTAGGATGGTCGGGGTGTTAAGAATGTCCCAGTTTAGGTCACCTAACAGCACGAGCTCTGAAGATAGATGTGGGGCAATCAATTCACATATAGTGTCCAGGGCACAGCTGGGGGCTGTGGTCTATAGCAAGTGGCAACGGTGAGATACTTGTTTCTGGAAAGGTGAATTTTTAAAAGTAGAAGCTCAAATTGTTTGGGCACAGACCTGGATAGTAAGACAGAACTCTGCAGAATATCTCTGCTGTTGATTGCAACTTCACCCCCTTTGGCAGTTCTATCTTGTCGGAAAATGTTATAGTTAGGGATGGATATTTCTGGGTTTTTGGTGGTCTTCCTAAGCCAGGATTCAGACACGGGTAGGACATCCGGGTTGGAAGAGTGTGCTAAAGTAGTGAATAAAACAAACTTAGGGAGGAGGCTTCTAATGTTAGCATGCATGAAACCAAGGCTTTTACGGTTACAGAAGTAAAAAAATGAGAGCGCCTGGGGAATGGGAGTGGAGCTAGGCACTGCAGGGCCTGGATTAACCTCTACTTCACCAGAGGAACAGAGGAGGAGTAGGATAAGGGTACGGCTAAAGGCTATAAGAACTGGTCGTCTAGTACGTTCGGAGCAGAGAGTAAAAGGAGCAGGCTTCTGGGCACGGTAGAATAGATTCAAGGCATAATGTACAGACAAAGGTATGGTAAGATGTGAATACAGTGAAGGTAAACCTATGATGAGAGAGATTTTGTCTCTAGAACCATCATTTAAACCAGATGAGGTCACCGCATGTGTGGGATGTGGAACTAAAGGGTTAGCTAAGGCGTATTGAGCAGGGCTAGAGGCTCTACAGTGAGATAAGGCAATAATAATTTACCAAAACAGCAATGGACAAGGCATATTGAATTTAGGGAGAGACATGCGTAGCCGAGTGATCATAGGTCCAGTGACTAGCTAGGCGGGCTGGAGACACGGCGATTCAGACAGCAAGCGGGTCGGGGCTAGCAAGCTAGCAGAAGGGCCTTAGAAGGATGTCGCGACGGAATCAGTCTGTTGTAGCCCCCTCGTGCCGTTACGTCGGTAGACCAGTCGTGATGGATCAGCAGGGCTCAGTGTAGTAAAAGGGTCCAGGCCAATTGGCAAAATAGGTATAGTGGCCCAAGAAATTGGCCGATGGGCCTCTTCAGCTAACAGTCCGATATGCTCTAGACAGCTAGCGGGCCGTGGCTAGCAGGCTAGCAGATGGGCATTCAGGGGATGTCGCGACGGAGGAGCCAGTTGAAAAAACCCCTCGGGCAGATTAGGTTGGTAGTCCAGTCGTGATGGATCGGCGAGGCTTCGTATCGGCAGTAAAAGGGGTCCAGGCCAATTGGCAAAATAGGTATTGTTGGAGTTGCTGATGGACCTCTTCAGCTAGCCGGGAGATGGGTCTAGCATAGGCTAGCTCCAGGCTAATTGGTGCTTGCTTCGGGGCAGAGACGTTAGCCAGGAGTGGCCACTCGGATAGCAGCTAGCTAGCTGCAATGGTCCAGGTGAAAAGGTTCAGAGCTTGCGGTAGGAATCCGGAGATATGGAGAAAAATAAGTCTGATATGCTCTGGTTTGGATCGCGCTGTGCAGACTGGCGAGTTGTCTGGGCTAAGGTTAGTTGATGACCGCTAGCAGTGGCTAGCTGACTACTAGTTAGTTAGCTGGCTAGCTTCTGTTGGGGGTCCCGGTTCAAAAGTAAAGAAAATAGCATATCCATACCACATTGGGTGAGGCGGATTGTAGGAGAGTATGTTGAAGGTGAGGTTAACTTCTTTGGGCTGCAAGCCCGACGTCGGTACACTTATGACAACAGCCAGGCCAAGTGCAGGGTGCGAAATTCAAAATATATTTTTTAGAAATATTTAACTTTCACACATTAACAAGTCCAATACAGCAAATGAAAGATACACATCTTGTGAATCCAGCCAACATGTCCGATTTTTAAAATGTTTTACAGCGAAAACACCACGTATATTTATGTTAGCTCACCACCAAATACAAAAAAGCACAGACATTTTTCACAGCACAGGTAGCGTGCACAAAACCAACCTAACTAACCAAGAACCAACCAAACTAACCAAGAAACAACTTCATCAGATGACAGTCTTATAACATGTTATACAATAAATCTATGTTTTGTTCGAAAAATGTGCATATTTGAGGTATAAATCATAGTTTTACATTGCAGCTACAATCGGAAATAGCACCGAAGCAGCTAGAACAATTACAGAGACCAAATTGAAATACCTAAATACTCATCATAAAACATTTATGAAAAATACATGTTGTACAGCAAATGAAAGACAAACATCTTGTGAATCCAGCCAATATTTCCGATTCTTTAAGTGTTTTACAGCGAAAACACAATATAGCATTATATTAGCTTACTACAATAGCCAAAAACACAACAGCATTGATTCAAGCCAACAGTAGCGATAACGAATAAACCAGAAAAAGATATTAATTTTTTCACTAACCTTCTCAAAATTCATCAGATGACAGTCCTATAACATCATATTACACAATACATATATTGTTTGTTCGAAAATGTGCATATTTAGCGGCACAAATCGTGGTTATACAATGTGAATACTAGGCAAAATGCAATAACAATGTCCAGAGAAATCTTGGAGAGGCACCTAATCTAATCAAATAACTATTCATAAACGTTACTAAAAAATACATGTTGGACAGCAAATTAAAGATAGCTTAGTTCTTAATGCAATCGCCGTGTTAGAATTCAAAAAAAAACTTCAGTACGACATCCAGCTTACGTTATTGCGAGAGAGCGCCCAAAATCAAAGCGGAAAACACAACGACACATTTTCCACAGAAATAGGAAATAACATCATAAATGGGTCCTACTTTTGCTGATCTTCCATCAGAATGTTGTACAAGTGGTCCTTTGTCCAGAACAATCGTTGTTTGGATTTAGAATGTCATTTTTCCCACTCGAATGAGCAAGCAAAACTTGCCAAGTGGCGCGAAGCTGTCCATCGTGAACAAACGCAAAGAACGGAACACGCCAAAACTTCCGAAAAAAATTCAATATTCTGATTAAACTATATTGAAAAAACATACTTTACCGATGATATTGTCACATTTATCAAATAAAATCAAAGCCGGAGATAGTAGCCGTATATAACGACAGCTTTTCAGAAGGCAATCCCCGGTTCCTTCTCGCGCCTTCCTGAAAACAGGAAATTGGTGTCACGTCATGCCAAGAGCTCTTATTCGACCTCAGATCAAGCTATACACTCCATTTCTTCTCTCACTGCTTATTGACATCTAGTGGAAGGCGTATGAAGTGCATGTATACTAATAGATTTCAAGCAAAAGATTAGGTAGGCCCTGGAACAGAGCCTCGATTTGAGATTTTTCACTTTCTGACAGGAAGTTTGCTGCAAAATGAGTTCTGTTTTACTCACAGATATAATTCAAACGGTTTTAGAAACTTGAGAGTGTATTCTATCCAGTAGTAATAATAATATGCATATTGTACGAGCAAGAATTGAGTACGAGGCCGTTTGAAATGGGCACCTTTCATCCAAGTTACTCAATACTGCCCCTGCAGCCCAAAGAAGTTAAGGAAAATATTTTAAAAATATATATGCGAAGAAAAGGAACAAAAATATATATACACGGGACACGACAAGACGAAGACAAAGACGTCTGCTCCGCCATCTTGGATTAATAGGTTCTTAGCCGAAGGAATATAAGGGAGTAAGGTCAGAGGGAACCTGAGGGTTACAGGTTCCATGACGGACAAGGGCCACGGTTGGTCGGAGGGCCTACATTTATTTTTAATTATAATTTAGTTAATAAAAAAAAATGATCTGGCTATGCCATATGGCTGTGGGCTACATTAGTTCAATTAGCAGACAAGATTTGCTTAGCCAGAGCATTGTTTTATTGTATGAAGTATACAATTGAACACAGCTGAATTAAATACAAAGGATATTTTCTCCAAACAATTTGAGGGAGTGCGCACATGCGGCTATTCTGTGTTGAGCAGTTAATTAACAAAGAAACAGCTACTTCTATATGCTTAATTTAGAGTTATTTATTTAAGTTGTGATACAAACGTTGGGCTAAATGTTTTGATTTTTTATACATTCCAAGGTTGCATGATGCAACTCTAATGATGATTTGAAAAAGTTGCATGAAAGGCATAAGCTCTGCTTTGCTTTTTGTGCAGGCCGTACACATTTCAGTCTCTCATGAACATTTTGACAAGCACTTGATAATGCCTCGAATTTCCCAGCGGCATCGCCTTTGTGTGGCTGTAAATCCCCCTAAAAAAATCCATGCCTTTTGCGGCCAGTGGCCCTTGTGCCCTTGGGCTGAATCTAATAATTGTAATTCCCTTCTCCCTGCGTGCTGCGTGCTCCGAAGCACCTCTCACTCGCATGGCTCTCTGTCACTTGATCGGGTCTTTCTCACAGGCAACAAGACAGACACATCAGCGACGCAGCTACACACACCCTTATCCAATACCGAGGCGCAAATGGAAGATATTGGAAGAACTGTCCACATTTACTTTTCGGCAGCCAACAAGATGAGTAGGCCTAACGAAGAGCAAAAGCACTAACCTATGTCAATCTACTATCCCCCATAGCACCAAAGTTGACCTATTCTATTCTGTGCGAGAAATAAATATTTCAAACACAGTCTGGGACAGTTGTGGGATGCGATAGATTCCAAATTAAGACAACCACTAGCATCAAAAAAACTTTTTTATGCAATGAGGCTGACGCAACAGATCCGAAAGTTTAGCTTAAAATGTTGATAAACTATTAGGCTATTTCTTCACATTATAAGCGTAGCAATGCACACACAGCAGTAGGCTATAAGAGAAAAAAAATCCCATTAGCGGAAAACACCATTATCAAAAGTGACTGCAAATGTGATTATCCTTGTAATGTTTTTATTATAAAGGTGCATTTTTATGATGAAAATGATCTTCCCCAAACTTGAAACTCACGCGCTGCTTATGTATACCAGTTAGGCTCTACACCCCTTGTAAAGCGGATTAATGTGCTTCATTTTAAGAAGTTACTAGGCCACTTTAGTTGTGATACAAACCTTATTTAAACATATAGGCCTATGGGCTAGGCTACATGAGGTCTGGGACTATGATTAGAAAAACAAGCAAAAAAAAGGTATGCATTGTTTCTTGCCTTATGCTGGGCATTATTCACAAGTGATAATATATCATTCACGTGATAGGCTAATATTATCACCCAACAGACTATTATTGAATTCATCTTGTCTTTACATATACTAAATAATATATGTGTGAAATTTGTTTTGATTTAGAATAGACCATTATCATGCACCTGTCTTGAAACAAGGGCAGGGGGAAAAATGTATGTAATTTATGCACTTAAATAGCGAATAGAGGATGCTTTTGACGTGGTTCATTTTCATGCCAGCCAGGTAGGCTATAATTCTGTTGTAAAGAGAAGCAATGTGCTTAATATTAGGAAAGTTGAGAAATAAATATAGTAGGCCTAATATTAGGAAAGCTGATGGGTTCCTCCTCTTTTCAATAGAGGCCATCACTCTGTTTTCTCACTCAATTGCATAGCCTATAGAAATGTTGCGCAACATGAGCTCATGGGCTCTTATGAAGTGTTTGATTAGATTTTCGATTACATTTGCATTGATGTCAGAGTGATTACAGGGACAATAGAGTGCTGAGTAGGCAGTTATCAAGTTTGGTAGGCTACTAATGACCATCAGCAGCATCAGAGCTCGGAGAAGCCTAATTACCATGACTAAACGGTCACATGGAATTTGACTGCCTTCATGACTGCTGGTGTGGTGGTAATACAGTCAGCTCTATATCTGACCATGATCAAAACATGGTGTCAGAAGTGCTTCAACCTCGTCAAATATAGGACATGAGATATAATTTCACAGAAAATTATAATGTTCCTTGAGTTTTGCTTCGTCATTGAGTAGAGCAGCACAAGCGGAGTCGTTGCTCCTGGATTACTGCAACTCGCTGTTGGCTGGGCTCCCTGCCTGTGCCATTAAACCCCTACAACTCATCCAGAGCGCCGCAGCCCGTCTGGTGTTCAACTTTCCCAAGTTCTCTCACGTCACCCCGCTCCTCCGCTCTCTCCACTGGCTTCCAGTTGAAGCTCGCATCCGCTACAAGACCATGGTGCTTGCCTACGGAGCTGTGAGGGGAACGGCACCTCCGTACCTTCAGGCTCTGATCAGGCCCTACACCCAAACAAGGGCACTGCGTTCATCCACCTCTGGCCTGCTCGCCTCCCTACCTCTGAGGAAGTACAGTTCCCGCTCAGCCCAGTCAAAACTGTTCGCTGCTCTGGCACCCCAATGGTGGAACAAACTCCCTCACGACCCCAGGTCAGCGGAGTCAATCACCACCTTCCGGAGACACCTGAAACCCCACCTCTTTAAGGAATACCTAGGATAGGATAAAGTAATCCTTCTAACCCCCCCCCCCCCCTTAAAAGAGTTAGATGCACTATTGTAAAGTGGTTGTTCCACTGGATATCATAAGGTGAATGCACCAATTTGTAAGTCGCTCTGGATAAGAGCGTCTGCTAAATGACTTAAATGTAATGTAAATGTTGCTATGGATAATCACAGAAGCAGAGCCGCCATGAGCAGCGCGCATGCAGAGTGAGCAGCGCGTAGGGAGCAAGTGACAGAGAGGAGCAGCTTATGGATTTACTAACGAAGGAAGTTATTTCTGATTTTGGGTTTCGGGCAGGGCCTTAAATTATTATAATTTTTTAAAATATATATATATTTTTTAATTTGATCCCCTTTTCTCCCCAATTTTCGTGGTATCCAATCGCTAGTAATTACTATCTTGTCTCATCGCTACAACTCCCGTACGGGCTCGGGAGAGACGAAGGTCGAAAGCCACGCGTCCTCCGAAGCACAACCCAACCAAGCCGCACTGCTTCTTAACACAGCGCGCCTCCAACCCGGAAGCCAGCCGCACCAATGTGTCGGTGTTGAGGAAACACCGTGCACCTGGCCCCCTTGGTTAGCACGCACTGCGCCCGGCCCGCCACAGGAGTCGCTGGAGCGCGATGAGACAAGGATATCCCTACCGGCCAAACCCTCCCTAACCCGGACGACGCTAGCCCAATTGTGCGTCGCCCCACGGACCTCCCGGTCGCGGCCGGCTGCGACAGAGCCTGGGCGCGAACCCAGAGACTCTGGTGGCGCAGCTAGCACTGCAATGCAGTGCCCTAGACCACTGCGCCACCCGGGAGGCCCGCAGGGCCTTAAATTTGATGGAAGCAATCGGGCCTGGGTAGGGTAGGGCCTGACCGTCTTGGGCATGGGTAGGCGTCAGGCTTAAAATTCATACCCATGCAGGGCTCTAACACACACACACACACACCTGTCTCCCTGGCGGATCCTCTGGAACTGTGTGGCTATGAGGCAGGCGAAGAGAGGCCCGACGTGGCCTCCTCACACAAAAGGTTCAGCCACGCCCCCCATCCACACGTTAATGTTAGCTGTGGTGCCGTAGAGATTCAGTAGTCTGCTGGCCAGGTCTTCGTTGTTCAGAACCACAGCCTGCTCATCCTGGTTCCTTGGCGTTGAGAGTCCACAAAATGCACGCCAAGCATTGTAGCCTAGGTTGAGGGACAGAATGAAAAGAATGAGTGCATGGAATCAATCAATCAAATGTGTTTATAAAGCCCTTTTTACATCAGCTGATGTCACAAAGTGCTATACAGAAACCCAGCCTAAAACTCCAAACAGCAAGCAATGCAGATGTAGAAACACGGTGTTAAAATATTTTATCAAGGTTTAAGATAAATGATTAAATAATTCTACCCGGAAACTTAACCATTAGGATTAGAGGTTATGTAGCATGGACAAGGAGTAATTCAAGCTGATAACCATTGGGGAAGAAAGGAATGTATGTGTGTGCCGAAAGAAAGCAAAGAGACTCCTTAACCTATGTTTGAACCCAGCTATAACTCTGGGGAGATAAGATAGGACAGGCAGAGCCCCTCCAGGTTTTCTGTATCTGGGGGGGACTGGAACTGTCAGCTGAGTGGTAATAAACTGTGGTGAGACTTCAGGAGAAAATCCAAATATTAGTGTGTATGTATGTGCGTAGGTTAAGAGAATAGTATAAAATGAACGTTTTTGTATATGCACGGGAGAGCTCTCGCAAATAAAATTGGATTTGACTAATTGTGAGATGGGAATTCTGTCTGTTTCATTTAAACCAGAACTTTACAACCTCTGGGTTTCAGACCTAAAAAGATAATTGCAATTTATGAACATTAATTACTAAATTACATAACAACGGTGGCAAGGAAAAACTCCCTAGAAAGGCAGGAACCTAGGAAGAAACCTAGAGAGGAACATGGCTCTGAGGGGTGGCCAGTACTCTTCTGGCTGTGCCGGATGGAGATTATAACAGTACATGGCGAAGTTGTTCAAATGTTCATAGATGACCAGCAGGGTCAAATAATAATAATCACAGTGGTTGTAGAGGGCGTGACAGAGGGTGCAACAGGTCAGCACCTCAGGAGTAAATGTCAGTTGGCTTTTCATAGCCGAGCATTCAGAGTTCGAGCAGGTGCGGTAGACAGAGAGAGTGGAACAGATTGATAGAGCTATATTGAGGCAGAGAAAAATGATTTTTTTTTATCTTGAAGGCAAAATGTATTTCCCAACAGATTTGGTGTCAACAGACCTACTCTGCTGAGAAAAACATCATAGACTGGTCAGTGTGGTCACCAACCGTTGCTGTGTTTTGGACACTGGTGAAATAAAATGTAAATTAAATAAAACATTTGTTTGTCACATGCCGAATACAACGGGTGTGAACTTTACCATGAAATGCTTGCTTACAAGCCCATCCCAATGACGCAGAGTTAAAAAATTATATAACAAAAAAAAAAAGTGTTATCAGAATGGCGGTATGTGGACGTGCGTACCAGACCATGGTCACGTCCCCGCTGCATGTTGAGGGAGCCCAGGTCCAGTGCCAGGGCCAGACGGATTACCAGGATTTATACTCTGAGCACGCTCTGACCAACTGGCTAGTGTCTTCACTGACATTTTCAACCTGTCTCTGACCGAGCCTGACCAACATGTTTCAAGCAGACCACCGTAGTCCCTGTGCCCAAGAACACTAAGGTAACCTTCCTAAATGACTACCGACCTGTAGCACTCACGTCTGTAGCCATGAAGTGCTTTGAAAGGCTGGTCATGGCTCACATCAACACCATTATCCCAGAAACCCTAGACCCAATCCAATTTGCATCCTGCCCCAACAGATCCATAGATGACGCAATCTCTATTGCACTCCATACTGCCCATTCCCACCTGGACAAAATAAACACCTACGTGAGAATGCTATTCAAACAGCTCAGCGTTCAACACCATAGTACCCTCAAAGCTCATCACTAAGCTAAGGACCCTGCAACTAAACACCTCCCTCTGCAACTGGATCCTGGACTTCCTGATGTGCCGCCCCCTGGTGGTAAGGGTAGGTAACAACACATCTGCCACGCTGATCCTCAACACGGAGGGCCCCTCAGGGGTACGTGCTCAGTCCCCTCCTGTACACCCTGTTCACCCTCGACTGCATGGCCAGGCACGACTTCAACACCATCATTAAGTTTGCTGATGATACAACAGTGGTAGGCCTGATCACTGACAACGATGAGACAGCCTATAGGGAGGTCAGAGACGTTGCCGTGTGGTGCCAGGATAACACCCTCTCCCTCAACGTGATCAAGACAAAGAAGATGATCGTGGACTACAGGAAAAGGAGGACCGAGCACGCCACCATTCTCCAAAGTGGAGGAGAGGTTGACTTCATCACTACTTGTATTTGTGAGAGGTATTGACATGTTGAATGCCCATGCATACCCCACAAAACATGCCACCAGATGTCTCTTCACAGTCCCCAAGTCCAGAACAGTATATGGGAGGCGCACAGTACTACATAGAGCCATGACTACATGGAACTCTATTTCACATCAAGTAACTGATGCAAGAAGTAGAATCAGATTTTTGAAAACAGCACAGACACATGCATACACACACACGATAATATACGCACTATACACACATGTGGATTTTGTGTTGTAGATATGTGGTAGTGGAGTAGTGGCCTAAGAGCACACACTTAATGTGTTGTGAAATCTGTTGTGAATGTATTGTAATGTTTTAAAATGGTATAACTGCCTTAATTTTGCTGGACCCCAGGAAGAGGGGATCCATAATAATTACAAATACCACTCAAAGGACATCCAGCCAACTTGACACAACTGTAGGAAGCATTGGAGCCAATGTGGGCCAGCATCCCTGTGGAAAGCTTTCGACACCTTGTAGAGTCCATGCCCGACGAATAGAGGCTAATCTGAGGCCAAAATGGTGGGTGCAAATCAATATTAGGAAGGTGTTCCTAATGTTTGGTGTACTCAGTGTACATCCTTTCTTTGATGGCCTAATTATACCCTAACACAGTGGTGTTAGAAATCTCCTGCTTTACAGGCACATCAGGCCTGGAAGTCACATTATCATGGCTTGCAAAGTGATGTATAATTCCTATTGGAATCGAGACAGAGTTAGGATATCCAACAAGTAGAATTGTTAATCACCCACAACCTGCATTCAGAATGATTGCCAGGGTAGGGACGATTGAATACTGAGACTATCTCAATCATCTAAATCCAATTACTAATAGATTGGATTAGTTTAGAAAACTGTATGTTATTTATCTTTGTGTAGCATCAAATTAATCTACCAATCAATGTACTTGCAAAAACACAGACATTACAGTAAAACAGCAATTCTGAAAATCTCCCTGCAATAGAGCATGCTGGGAAATATTATATATGGTTCTATGTAAAACCCTCGTTCCAAACAATCCTTCTTGCCTTCCAAAGAATCATCAAAGAACCCGTTTTTCTGACCAAAACGGTTCTTGGTAGAACCATATCCCTCTGCAAAGAACCCATTTGTCGTAACAACTGTTGTTGTGAAGTCTTGTTGAAGATGTGTGGTGCTCTTCCTAACAGTTCTATTCATAGTTAATGTTGCAAAGCCCCGCCCCCTGTCATCTGTCATTTTTCAGATATGTCTGAAAATATATTTCCTTCTTCCTTCTTCCGACAAGTCTGCCCTTGCTTTGAATGATAATGTGGAGCAAATTGCATTTGATTGAGCATAAATAAATAAATAAATAACTTTACCCTCACCTATCTTTGCTTACTCTATATTCTGTCCTGTTTTTTCCTGCTGCAACTCTTTTGCAGTATCATGAGTTATATGACTGTGATGATTATGTCTGCATGGTCTGTGAATGAATTACTTTATTTTGAGCTGTGTACTCAGAGCCTCTTGATATTGGCACACTTACAACCAGCACAGGTTATAAATAGTTCACCACTCTTGTTTGCTTTCCATTTCTTCTGTGTAATGTCTTAATGAACAGTTATACAATATTTAAATTATTTAGGGAAATTGACATCATGCAACAGACTTGTGCATTGTGACAGAAACATCTGTTTTAGGATTTTATCGTAAAACACTTATCTCAAGTCACAATTAAACTTCACTTTTGTCAAAGTAAAATTGGTTCATTGGGAGCAGCTCTCCAGAGCTAGCTATAATAGTCTGTTGAAATCAGTCTTTAACACAAAGAGATTTCTGTTTGGCTTTTTGCCATTGCATACTGTATACAGTCACGTAAAAAATTATTGGCACCTTTGATAAAGATGAGCAAAAAAAAACTGTATGAAATAAATAATAGAACTACTGCTAAAGTGTTTTGGAAAATTATATTATTTTATTGTAGTACAATTGTTAGAGAAGGAGATTTTGTTTAACAAGACATATTTTTCCCCCAAAAAGACAGGTAAAATATTTTGGCATCCCTGTTCTCAATACCTTTCAATACCTCACCTTGCAAGGATAACGTGACTGAGACTTTTTCTAAAAGGTTTTATGAGATTGGAGAACACATTCGGAGTGATCGTAAACCATTTCTCCATACAGAATCTTTCTAGATCTTTCTGCCCTTCTCAGTTCAAACCACATGTGTTGAATGGGGTTCAAGTACGGAGACTGAGATGACCATTGCAAAATGTTGATATTGCGGTCAATTAACCATTTCTTTGTGGATTTTTATGTGTGCTTGTGGTTATTGTCTTGCTGGAAGATCCACTTAGCAGAGGCAACCAGGTTTTTGGCAAAAATGTACTTGTACTGGGTAAAGTTCAAGGGCCCCAGGACCAGTGGAAGCAAAATAGTCCCATAACATCAAAGATCCATCACCATTGTTTACAGTAGGTATGGGGTTATTTTCTGCCTATGCATCATTCTTTCTACGCGAAACCCACCACTGGTGTGTGTGGCCAAAGAGCTTTATTTTCGTGTCATCTGAACATAGCACTGGTTCCAGTCCAAGTGCCAATGGCGTTTATCAAACACCAGGCATTGACATTTGTTGGATGACATGAAAATGAAGCTCTTTGGCCACGCACACCAGTGGTGGGTTTCGCGTAGAAAGAATGATGCATAGGCAGAAAAGAACCAATAACTGTTTCTTGAGAAAGCTCCATTGGGAAGATTCTGAGTAAAAAAATTAGGTCATTAGCTCTTAACATGACTCATGTGTCATTTGAAATAAAATAGCCACACTAAAGCTTGGGATCTGGTTTACAAACTCACCATCATTCTTCCTTGTTTCAGGGAGTGACACTTTATTGATGTTATCTTAGGTCACAGTAACAATGTGTCGATGCAGTGCATTTGCATAGAAACATTTCTGGTATGCAACACAATTTGAAAACTATTTTGTGTTGTTCTTTGTGGAATAAGGGAAGGGAACAAAAAAAAAGCCATTGGTAATATTTTATCTGTGATGATGTTTGTTCCATGGTTAATCGTCCGAGTATAGGGTTTGTGTCTGGTCAAGGCATGAACGTTCAGACCCATCTCAAACAATGATACTGCAGTATTATCTGTTTCTGAACACATAGACCAACATAGAGTTTTGTTTTGCATGGCTGATTCCTAATTGCTCGGACCTGCCCATGTGACAGACACATAAGAGCATGGTTGCAACACACAGTGTTTCCTGAGGTATGCCGCTCTGTCATGTTCACCAGCCTCTATGGCACCATGCAGTCATGAGTCTTTTGTGTCACTGTTGCATTCGGGATCCTCAGAACACATGTTTTGCATAACCACTAACAGAAATATCTCTGGGGAAACTATGAGTCATTTTGTGATAGCCTACATGGCCCACACTGGAACGTGTTTAGCCAGTCAGGACCGGAAAGTTCACTTTGAGGTTTTAGTCAGATTTACCAATAAATTATTTATCTTTGGCCAATACCATGACACAGCGAAAACGAATTAGAGGCCACATGATTGCACCAGTGGTGAGAGGCTGGCAGACTGTGGAGCACTTAGGTTCCTCCTAGCCCCTACACCTTAGGCCGTATGCTTCCATGGCCTATTCAGTCCTCTCAGCATCCAGCCATCAAGAATCAATGTAAATACCTTGAACTATACTTGAGGTATGGCCCAAGAAGTGGGTCATTAGTGAGATAAAATGTATTCCGTTGCACAACATGGATAATCACCATATAGACCATATAGGTTCTACAATAAGGAAGTGCCCCTGAGAACAGCCTTAAAAAATGGACATCAACTATAATAGTTTATATTCTAATCAGACCTGGGTTCAAATACTATAAAGGGTATGTCAATTACATTCGAAGACATTCGGTAGTAATTATTTTGATATTTCTTCTTTGAAAATACAAGTAGTTGAGTATTGGAATGTATTTGGAAATTAACTTTGAAAGTATTGGCATGTATCAGAAAATACTCAAATACACAGACAAGTGTATTTTAAAATACAAATATGTAAACACTCCATCCATTTGAACCCTGGTCTGTTTGGTATGTGAAATAACATATTTGGAAATGGTTTCAAATAGTATGCTATTTATAGGACATTATTTTAAAATACAAAAAAATACTTCCAATAGAAATAGTTGATTCGGGCAACATTATTTGAAAAAACTCAAATACACAGAAAATAAGTATTTCAAATACAAATAATCAAATACAAATGTATTTCTATTTTAATATCATAACTGAATACATTTCTTATCGTATTATGCAAATTGTTAAAAAAGAAGACAACCTCCCCTGCAATGTCCACTATCGTTCAAAAGTTTGGGGTCACTTAGAAATGTCCTTGATTTGTAAGAAAATACATTTTTTGTCCATTAAAATAACATCAAATTGATCAGAAATACCAGTCTCAAGTCATCAGTGAAGAGGAAACTCCGGGATGCTGGCCTTCTAGGCAGAGTTCCTCTGTCCAGTGCCTGTGTTCTTTTGCCCATCTTAATCTTTTATTTTTATTGGCCAGTCTGAGATATGGCTTTTTCTTTGCAACTCTGCCTAGAAGGTCAGCATCCCAGAGTCACCTCTTCACTATTGACGTTGAGACTGGTGTTTTGCGGGTACTATTCAATGAAGCTGCCAGTTGAGGACATGTGAGGCATCTGTTTCTCAAACTAGACACTCTAATGTACTTTTCCACTTGCTCAGTTGTGCACCGGGGCCTAGCACTCCTCTTTCTATTCTGGTTAGGGCCAGTTTGCGTTGTTCTGTGAAGGGAGTAGTACACAGCGTTGTACGAGATCTTCAGTTTCTTGCCAGTTTCTCGCATGGAATAGCCTTCATTTCTCAGAACAAGAATAGACTGACAGGTTTCAGAAGAAAGGTCTTTGTTTCTGGCCCTTTTGAGGCTGTAATCAGACCCACAAATGCTGATGCTCCAGATACTCAACTAGTCTGAAGAAGGCCAGTTTGATTGCTTCTTTAATCAGGAATACAGTTTTCAGCTGTGCTAAAATAATTGCAAAAGGGTTTTCTAATGATCAATTAGCCTTTTAAAATGATAAACTTGGATTAGCTAACACAAAGTGCCATTGGAGTGATGGTTGCTGATAATGGGCCTCTGTACGCCTACGTAGATATTCCATAAAAAATCTGCCGTTTCCAGCTACAATAGTCCTTTACAATATTAACAATGTCAACATTGTATTTCGGATCAATATGATGTTATTTTAATGGACAATTTTTTAAATGTTCTTTCAATAACAAGGACATTTCTAAGTGACCCCAAACCTTTGAACGGTAGTATACGTCTGAAAACGAATAGAGCGAGATACTGAGGTCCAACCACCATAGCTGCTGTGATTTTAGTTGTACCGCATTCAGTGACGACCGAAAGGAATGTCTTTGTTCAGGGCCAGTCGAAAACAATTCCTCTTTATTTTGAGCAAAACATTGTGGAGAGTACAAGAATGTCAGTGTAGGAGCTCCTTGAGTTTTTATCCTCCATGCAACTGGAACTACATAAGGTGTGTAAACAACCTTATTGTAAGGTGGTGCGGTAGGTCTATTTTGAATTCATTATTTTGGTCTCACATAAAAGTTCCATAAGAAATTCTCCCCAATAGCAAATACTATAAATCAATAGACTTCAAAGAACATCAGGCATCAAGTGAGACATATCCATTCATTGTAATATCTTATATCCTTTGAAGTTCATACTCACTTTGCCTTTACCTCAATATAAAATAATAGAAAAAACAGAATATACTGCCATGTTGGCATTGTTACTTGACATGTCACATCAATGGTTTATGACCTTTCTGGAACTGATTATGGCTTTATTGCAGTACAAAGCATTACTTAGGAACAAGTAGTATTCCTGGTGCACTACTAGTAGTGATCCCCACTGTGCACATACCTTTCATCAGACCAGCAGAGAGCGCCACTTCAGCGCTCTGCAGCCAACCTTAACCAAACACAACATCCAAGCTGTGGCAATAATATCATATGGCACTGAGGTGCTGTTGAATATGCTAAATTGACCCTAATTGAACCTACCACCGGCATTAGTCAACGATGCTCCTATGCATCTGTTGTAAAACTTCTTATAAAAAAATGTGAAGGTTATTATATTTGCGTTTGTCATGGCAACTAGAGAGGATCAAAGTTCAAACAAGACAACATTTATTTACCTTAATTGTATGCACTTCAAGGGCCATCTCCAATTCTTAAAGGATTCAGTTATTCCCAACAAATGATTCAACAAAATGAAACATTTGCAAAATTCACAAACTTCCACAATCGTATTCACCTTACCTAAATCTAACCTTGACCCTATCCCTTTTGATGGATTCTGGGTTCTGACTCCTAAACTTGGAATAGTGTTAATTATCAGGTATCCTATTGAAATATTGAGTGCTATGGCCTAGGGCAGGTATTCCCAAACTGGGGTGTAATGACGTCGGGGGTACGCCAAATAAAAATGGGATTCACATAAAAAATGTTTTTTTTAAATAACCTTCACATTTTTGGACAGTCCATTTACACTACCGTTCAAAAGTTTGTGGTCACTTAGAAATGTCCTTGTTTTTGAAAGAAAAGCAAATTAAAATAAAATAACATCAAATTGATCAGAAATACAGTGTAGAAATTGTTAATGTTGTAAATTACTATTGTAGCTGGAAATGGCTGATTTGTTATGGAATATCTACATAGGCGTACAGAGGCCCATTATCAGCAACCATCCCTCCAATGGCACTTTATGTTAGCTAATCCAAGTTTATAATTTTAAAAGGCTAATTGATCATTAGAAAACCCTTTTGCAATTATGTTAGCACAGCTGAAAACTGTAGTCCTGATTAAAGAAGCAATACAACTGGCCTTCTTTAGAATAGTTGAGTATCAGGGGCATCAGCATTTGTGGGTTTGATTACAGGCTCAAAATGGCCAGAAAGAAAGCCCTTTTTCTGAAACCTGTCAGTCTATTCTTGTTCTGAGAAGTGAAGGCTATTCCATGAGAGAAATTGCCAAGAAACTGAAGATCTCGTACAACGCTGTGTACTACTCCCTTCACAGAACAGAGCAAACTGTCTCCAACCAGAATAGAAAGAGGAGTGGGAGGCCCC
The DNA here is from genome assembly GCF_045679555.1 of Salvelinus alpinus. Taxonomy (NCBI): domain Eukaryota; kingdom Metazoa; phylum Chordata; class Actinopteri; order Salmoniformes; family Salmonidae; genus Salvelinus; species Salvelinus alpinus. The sequence goes on along the minus strand of NC_092103.1, from coordinate 16,546,686 downwards.
GGTGCACAACTAAGCAAGAGGACAAGTACATTAGAGTGTCTACTTTGAGAAACAGACGCCTCACATGTCTTCAACTGGCAGCTTCATTGAATAGTACCCGCAAAACACCAGTCTCAACATCAACAGTGAAGAGGTGACTCCTGGATCCTGGCTGGGATTATTTTTTTTTTTATAAAAAAAAGTTAAAAAATATAAATATAGGACAAAACACACATCACGACAAGAGAGACAACACAACACTACATAAAGAGTGATCTAAGACAACAACATAGAAAGGCAGCAAAACATGACAACAACATGGTAGCAGCACAAAACGTGGTACAAACATTATTGGACACAGACAACAGCACAAAGGGCAAGAAGGTAGAGACAACAATACTTCATGCAAAGCAGCCACATGTCACGATCGTCGTAGTGAGGAGACCAAGGCGCAGCGTGTGAGAAATACATCTTCCTTTAATTTTGAAGAATACGTAACACGAAACAAAACACTCTTACAACAAAACTAACAAAACAAAACAAACGTGAAGCTATAAACGAAAGTGCACACACACAAGCTACTAACGTTCAACATAGACAATTACCCACATAAACCTAGTGCCTATGGCTGCCTTAAATATGGCTCCCAATCAGATACAATTAATGACATCTGTCTCTGATTGAGAACCATTCAGGCAACCATAGACACAGCTAGACAACTATACTAAACACAAACCCATCTACTCTATTTAACCCCCTAAACCATACAACCACCTAGACACTACAAAAACACATACATTCCCCATGTCACACCCTGACCTAACTAAAATAATAAAGAAAACAAAGAATACTAAGGCCAGGGTGTGACAGTACCCCCCCCCCCCAAAGGTGCGGACTCCGGCCGCAGAACCTGAAACAGAAGGGGAGGGTCCGGGGTGGCCCCCATCATGGCGGCGGCTCGGGCGCGGGACGAGGCCCCCACTCCACCATTGTCAATACCCGCTTTGGTGGTGCCTCTGGAGCGGCGACCCTTGTAGCAAGTCCCGGACTGAAGACCATCCCAGAGGGCGCCACCGGACGGATGGGTAGCTCCGGACTGAGGGGTAGCTCCGGACTGAGGGGTAGCTCCGGACTGAGAGGTAGCTCCGGACTGAGGGGTAGCTCCGGACTGAGGGGCAGCTCATGACTGGGGGGCAGCTCATGACTGGAGGGCAGCTCATGACTGGAGGGCAGCTCATGACTGAGGGACGGCAGCTCCGGACTGAGGGACGGCAGCTCCGGACTGAGGGACGGCAGCTCCGGACTGGCTGACGGATCTGGCTGCTCATGGCTGGCTGACGGATCTGGCTGCTCATGGCTGGCTGACGGATCTGGCTGCTCATGGCTGGCTGACGGATCTGGCTGCTCATGGCTGGCTGACGGATCTGGCTGCTCATGGCTGGCTGACGGATCTGGCTGCTCATGGCTGGCTGACGGATCTGGCTGCTCATGGCTGACTGGCGGATCTGGCTGCTCATGGCTGACTGGCGGATCTGGCGGATCCTGGCTGGTTGGCGGCTCTGGCGGATCCTGGCTGGTTGGCGGCTCTGGCGGATCCTGGCTGGTTGGCGGCTCTGGCGGATCCTGGCTGGTTGGCGGCTCCTGGCTGGTTGGCGGCTCCTGGCTGGTTGGCGGCTCCTGGCTGGTTGGCGGCTCTGGCGGATCCTGACTGACGAACGGCTCTGACGGCTCCTGATTGACGAACGGCTCTGACGGCTCGGGACAGACGGGCGGCTCTAATGGCTCGGGGCAGACGGATGGCTCTAATGGCTCGGGGCAGACGGATGGCTCAGATGGCGCTGGGCAGACGGATGGCTCAGATGGCGCTGGGCAGACGGATGGCTCAGATGGCGCTGGGCAGACGGATGGCTCAGATGGCGCTGGGCAGAAGGATGGCTCAGATGGCGCTGGGCAGACGGATGGCTCAGATGGCGCTGGGCAGACGGATGGCTCAGATGGCGCTGGGCAGACGGATGGCTCAGATGGCGCTGGGCAGACGGATGGCTCAGATGGCGCTGGGCAGATGGATGGCTCAGATGGCGCTGGGCCGATGGCAGACTCTGGCCGGCTGAGGCGCACTGTAGGCCTGGTGCGTGGTACCGGAACTGGAGGTACCGGGCTAAGGACACGCACCTTCAGGCTAGTGCGCGGAGAAGGAACAGGGCATACTGGACCCTGGATAAGCACCTTAGACCTAGTGCGTGGTGCCGGCACTGGTGGTACCGGGCTGAAGACACGCATCTCAGGGCTAGTGCGGGGAGCAGCAACAGGACGCACAGGACTCTGGGAACACACAGGAGGCTTGGTGCGTGGCGTAGGCACAGGTGGTAATGGGCTGGAGACACGCACCACAGGGCTAGTGCGTGGAGGAGGAACAGGGCTCTGGAGACGCACTGGAAGCCTGGTGCGTGGTGTAGGCACTGGTGGTACTGGGCTGGGGCGGGGAGGTGGCGCCGGAAATACCGGACCGTGCAGGCGTACTGGCTCCCTTGAGCACTGAGCCTGCCCAACCTTACCTGGTTGTATGCTCCCCGTCACCCGACCAGTGCGGGGAGGTGGAATAACCCGCACCGGGCTATGTAGGCGAACCGGGGACACCATGCGTAAGGCTGGTGCCATGTAAGCCGGCCCGAGGAGACGCACTGGTGGCCAGATGCGTTGGGCCGGCTTCATGACATCCGGCTCAATCCTCAATCTAGCCCTACCAGTGCGGGGAGGTGGAATAACCCGCACCGGGCTATGAACACGTACAGGAGACACCATGCGCTCTACTGCGTAACATGGTGTCTGCCCGTACTCTCGCTCTCCACGGTAAGTACAGGGAGTATGCGCAGGTCTCCTACCTGACTTCGCCACACTCCCTTTCAGCCTCCCCCCAAGAAATTTTTGGGTTGTACTCACGGGCTTCCAGCCTTGCTTCCGTGCTGCCTCCTCATATCGCCTCCTCTCGGCTTTAGCTGCCTCCAGCTCTTCACGAGGGAGGCGATATTCTCCCGGTTGTGCCCAAGGTCCCTTACCATCCAGTATCTCCTCCCATGTCCAGAAATCCTTAGTAGGTTGTTCCTGTTGCTGCTTAACACGCTGCTTGGTCCGGGTTTGGTGGGTGATTCTGTCACGATCGTCGTAGTGAGGAGACCAAGGCGCAGTGTGTGAGAAATACATCTTCCTTTTATTTTGAAGAATACGTAACACGAAACGAAACACTCTTACAACAAAACTAACAAAACAAAACAAACGACCGTGAAGCTATATTGATGCTGACATCAACATGCTCAGGAAGGTCACACGCACGCACACACACACACACACACACACACACACACACACACACACACACACACACACACACACACACACACACACACACACACACACACACACACACACACACACACACACACACACACACACACACACACACACACACACACACACACACACACAAGCTACTAACATTCAACATAGACAATTACCCACATTAACCTAGTGCCTATGGCTGCCTTAAATATGGCTCCCAATCAGATACAATTAATGACATCTGTCTCTGATTGAGAACCATTCAGGCAACCATAGACACAGCTAGACAACTATACTAAACACAAACCCATCTACTCTATTTAACCCCCTAAACCATACAACCACCTAGACACTACAAAAACACATACATTCCCCATGTCACACCCTGACCTAACTAAAATAATAAAGAAAACAAAGAATACTAAGGCCAGGGTGTGACACCACAACTGTCAGTAAGAGTGTCCATGATTGAGTCTGAATGAAGAGATTGAGATAAAACTGTCCAGGTTGAGTGTTTGTTGCAGCTCGTTAGTCGCTAGCTGCAGCGAACTGAAAAGACGAGCGACCCCAGGGATGTGTGTGCTTTTGGGACCTTTAACAGAATGTGACTTGCAGAACGGGTGTTGTATGTGGAGGATGAGTGCTGCAGTAGATATCTCAGATAAGGGGGAGTGAGGCCTAAGAGGGTTTTATAAATAAGCATCAACCTATTGAGCTGTTGTGGGAGCAGCTTGACCGTATGGTACGTAAGAAGTGCCCATCAAGCCAATCCAACTTGTGGTAGGTGCTTCAGGAAGCATGGGGTGAAATCTCTTCTGATTACCACAACAAATTGACAACTAGAATGCCAAAGGTCTGCAAGGCTGTAATTGCTGCAAATGGAGGATTCTTTGACGAAAGAAGGACACAATTATTATTTCAATTAAAAATCATTATTTATAACCTTGTCAACGTCTTGACTATATATCCTATTCATTTTGCAACTCATTTCATGCATGTTTTCATGGAAAACAAGGACATTTCTAACTGACCCCAAACTTTTGAGCGGTAGTGTATATTTTTCAACGGGGCTATACATTTGGGTGAGGTTTTCTTCTCTCCTAAGTAGCCTCGTTTCACTGCCAAAAATAAAATGAAACCATTTAGTGTTCATCGAAATAACAACACAATGTCAAATACAGGTAGCCTAGTCAAATAATTAACATCCAATCACATTAATCGTTACTCTTTCGCGGGAATTCCACCAACGGTCCGTATGTAGCTGCTGCTCATTCCGTTTGCTCAGAAATTTACAAATGGTTCAAAAAAGTAAGGCCCGCGTCCATAGAGACACATACCAGCTCTACTGGTAATACTGCTACTACCAGCAGTACTACACCTGTACCTGTCAACGACCCAAGTTGTTCTGCTTCCACGAGCACATTCAATGCTAGCATCAGTAATTCTACATTTGTTGTTAGCCCAGCTAGCATGGACACTGACAGTTGTGAATCTGAGCTACTGCCCCCTTACCCGGGAAAGCACCGAACAACAGACAGGGATGTTGGACCATCGAAGAGGTGCAAATATGATGAAAACTACATTTATTTGGGGTTCACTTATATTGGGAGTAGTGCCTTTCCTCAGCCACAGTGTGTTATATGTGCAAAAGTACTATCTCACAACTTGATGAAACCTTCACTCTTGCGCAGACATTTAGAAACAAAACATGCCAATTTGAAAAATAAGCCGCAGGAGTTTTTTGAGCGAGAACCAAGACGACTTTCGAGTAGTAAGACATGTATGAAAGCAACAGATACCATTAATAAGAAGGGGCTAGAAGTGTCTTATATGGTAAGCTACCGAGTGTCTAGGACAGGCAAGCCCCATACTATTGTGGAGGACTTAATTATTCCTGTTGCCGTGGATATGGCTGGGACAATGGTGGGGGGAAAGGCCCAAAAAACTATACAGACAATGCCTTCATCAAACAACACTGTTTCACGACGCATCAGTGACATGGAAGGAGATGTTATGAAACAATTACTGCTTCGCATACAAGCCACCGAACACTGTTTGCTCAAAAACACGACTGGCCTATCTGGGTGATGTTTTTTCTCGCCTGAATGATCTGAATCTAGGATTACAGGGACTCTCCGCAACTATATTCAAAGTGCGGGACAAAATTGAGGCTATGATTAGGAAGTTGGAGCTCTTCTCTGTCTGCATTAACAAGGACAACACACACGTCTTTCCATCATTGTATGATTTGTTGTGCGCATATGAACTCAAGCTTACGGACAATGTCAAATGTGATATAGCGAAGCACCTGAGTGAGTTGGGTGCGCAATTACGCAGGTACTTTCCTGAAACGGATGACACAAACCACTGGATTCGTTATCCCTTTCATGCCCTGCCTCCAGTCCACTTACCGATATCTGAACAAGAGAGCCTCATAGAAATTACAATAAGCGGTTCTGTGAAAATGGAATTTAATCAGGAGCCACTGACAGATTTCTGGATTGGGCTGCGCTCAGAGTATCCTGCCTTGTCCAATCGCGCTGTTAAGACACTGATGCCCTTTCCAACCACGTACCTATGTGAGAGTGGATTCTCGGCCCTCACTAGCATGAAAACTAAATACAGGCACTGTATTTGGAAAATGTGTGGGAAATGATTTAAGACTGAGTCTCTCTCCAATACAACCCACCATTGCAAAGTTATGTGCATCCTTTCAAGCACACCCTTCTCATTAACCTGTGGTGAGTTAAGAGGGTCTACACCAGAAGTGAATGGTTATCTGTAGGAGGAATGTATATGGTGGAGGCAATTAAGCTTGGAATGTACTGAGTGCAGGGAAGATGATCACATGTTGGCAGGCACTGATAAGGGTGGAGAGCTGTGGATTAGTGAGGAAGGGGGTCCATATTAAGGGAGAAGGAACAGTTTATTGCCCATATCACTTAACTTCCTGCCAAGCAATAAAGATGTAATGTTGAGAGAAAAGGAGGAGACCACCCAAATCGGCGTATATACAGTATATTACCACTGGTGGAAATATGTTTTTGTCTTTTGCAGCTGTATTGACACAATGGGTGAATAAACTTGGTTTAAGTTTTACTGATTGTCCGTGAGATTTAATAGGTTCATTTAGAACCTAACACTTTCAAGCGTTCAGTCAGGGATGTCTAGTTGTAAATTAGTTTTGTTAGAGGATCCACATACTAAAATTACAGCTTCTATTGAATTGGGACCAACATTATGTTTGTACAACTCAGTTCCGCAATACCAAAGAGAATACAAAAAGCTTATCACACTTTTCTGTCAAGCTCTGATTGGTGAGGGCTTTATGTGGCAGGTGGACCCTGTCTATACCCCAGTTCTACATTGAGCGGGTATTCATTTTTCAAGTAGAGTCTTTAAGGGAGAGACTGACTTATGATGGCATTGTTCAAGCTTGTATTCGTTGTCTTCATTGCTTACCAGACCACAGGTACGAGTCCGCTATACAATTGCACACATTTTAGGTTGTTTACTCTATGAATGTGATGTTATAGTATTTTTTATTCAATGGACATTATTGACATATTAATTAATGTTTTAATTCAATTAAACATGTAATTAAAATGTGTAATCTTGTTCATGAGACATTTAGAACCATAAATGGAGTGCTCAATTATTTAATCATCTTTTAATATTTCCACAGCTCTGGCGAGGGTTGTCACTGGGGAGGAAACACAAAACGCCTGGGACAAGCTGAACGTAAGAACTATTGTTATTTTGGAACAATGATTCCCCCATTTAACCCCCAAAATATAGCCATACTAGTGTATGCAACATATTGTGCTGCCTACTGTACTAACAACCAACTGGCAAGGTTCAAAGCAGATTCAGAAAGCTAACAAATATGGTGAGAAAAAACAGAAATGTGTTTTACCGGTAGAAACTTACCAGATAATGTGCTCTCTCTCTCTCTCTCTCTCTCTCTATATATATATATATATATTTATGGGTACTTGTATATACATATAATTCAAGAAATATACAGTACCAGTCAAAGGTTTGGACACACCCAGGTTTTTTCTTTATTTGTACTATTTTCTACATTGTAGAATAATAGTGAAGACATTCAAACTATGAAATAACACATATGGAATCATGTAGTAACCGAAAAAGTGTTAAACAAATATATTTTAGATTATGCAAAGGAGCTCCCTTTGCCTTGATGAGAGCTTTGCACAGTCTTAACATTCTCTCAACCAGCTTCATGAGGTAGTCACCTGGAATGCGTTTGAATTAACAGATGTGACTTGTTAAAAGTTAATTTGTGCAATTTCTTTCATTGTTAGTACATTTGAGCCAATCAGTTGTGTTGTGACAAGGTAGTGGTGGTATACAGAAGATAGCCTTAATTGGTAAAAGGCCAAGTCCATATTATGGCAAGAACAGCTCAAATAAGCAAAGAGAAATGACAGTCCATCATTACTTTAAGACATGAAGGTCAGTCAATCCGGAAAATGGAAAAAACTTGGAACGTTTCTTCAAGTGCAGTCGCAAAAACCATCAAGCACTATGATGAAACTTGCTCTCATGAGGACCGCCACCGGAAAGGAAAACCCAGAGTTACCTCTGCTGCAGAGGATAAGTTCATTAGAGTTACCAGTCTCAGAAATTGCAGCCCAAATAAATGCTTCACAGAGTTCAAGTAACAGACATATCATCAACTGTTCAGAGGTGACTGCGTGAATCAGGCCTTCATGGTCAAATTTCTGCAAAGAAACCACTACTAAAGGACACCACCAACAAAAAGAAGAGACTTGCTTGGACCAAGAAACATGATGAATGGACATTCGTCTGGTGGAAATTTGTCCTTTGGTCTGATGAGTCCAAATTTGAGAATTATGCTTCCAGCCGCTGTGTCTTTGTGAGACGCAGAGTAGGTGAACGGATGATCTCCGCATGTGTGGTTCCCACCGTGAAGCATGAGGTGGGATGGTGTGGGGGTGCTTTGCTGGTGACACTGTCAGTGATTTATTTAGGATTCAAGGCACACCTAACCAGCATGGCTACCACAACATTCTGCAGTGATACGCCATCCCATCTGGCTTGCGCTAAGTGGGACTATAATTCATTTTTCAAGAGGACAATGACCCCAAACACACATCCAGGCTGTGTAATGGCTATTTGACCAAGAAGAGGGGTGATGAAGTGGTGCATCAGATGACCTGGCCTCAAAAATCACCCGACCTCAACCCAATTGAGATGGTTCAGGATGAGTTGGACTGCAGAGTGAAGGAAAAGCAGCCAACAAGTGCTCAGGATATGTGGGAAGTCCTTCAAGACTGTTGGAAATGCATTCCGGGTGAAGCTGGTTGAGAGAATGCCAAGAATGTGCAAAGCTGTCATCAAGGCAAAGGGTGGCTCCTTTGAAGAATCTAAAATCTAAAATCTAAAATATTTGTATAAAGATATAAAGAATAGTTCATCTCTTTTTTGGTTACGACATGATTCCATATGTGTATATTTCAATTTCATTTCTGTATTCTTGTTAAAGAAGAAGGTAGAAAACAGTCAGTTTATAAAATACGGAAATGTTTTGCAACACGAAAGAACAGTTAATCAAAATCAAGCACTGTTTTTCAGGCAGTACATTTTCAGGAATAATATAAATGTCCACTTATATACTGAGTAGAATAAATGGAGGTCTTTTCCTCAGTATCCCACCACAACTTTGTGTTAGCATTCTTCTCTTTTCCTCTCCTCCGCTCAGAAATGGGACAGCTGCCAGGACTGTGCCCAAATAATTGAACTCCTTACAGCCCTTCTCTCCAATCCAGACATGCAGGTGAATACATCAGCAGAACACCCCTGAACCATACATTTAATAATTCATAAAAACACCAATAAACACTCACAACCACCCATAAACACCCATAACAGTCTATAACCACCCATAAACACCCATAACCATCAGATCGCTACTATTTGCATGATGTCCATTCACCTGGTTCAGTTTTTGTTCCTGGTTGTCGAAGTAAGGTTTCTTTTGAGCAAACCAGAAGGTAACACAGACTTTCAGTTCCTGATATGGTTTTCACCTGTAACACCCCTACAACGGCCATCTCAAACCCTCACTCTACACTATAAGTGTACGTATGTGCATTTCTGTTCTGCACTGCTGTGGAATTAGAGACACCCTGTTTTCTATCTAAACATGAAAAGAAACTACTAAGTATTTTACTGTAGCTTTTGATACTTTCTTTAATACGTGTTAATGATTGTAGAACCCAATAAATATACTTAATGCATTTCAAAGTGATTTCAGGATCTTTCTCAAACTCTGCCACTCCTCCATCCCCAGACCAAGATCAGGAGCGAGCTGGAGAAACTGTGTGACTACATGCCAGGTCCTGCAGCACCTAAACTGTGCCAGGAGCAGGTGGATAAGAACCTCCCCCTGTCCTTCACCTTCTTGACCAGCTTCGTCGTAAGTGTTAGTGGGAGGTTGAGAAAGATCCTGGTTTGTACTTCTTCAAATACTTCTGACTGAATGTGAGCCTAAATTAAGCTTCTCTCCTCTCCCACAGAAACCAGCTCAGGTGTGCTCCGTGTTGGGACTGTGTGGCTCCCAGTCAGAGGGCCAGCAGCATAACCTGCTGACCAATCACATTCAAGACACTCTGAAGTCAGCCATGACAATGACAAAGGTGAGACAGAAAGAACAAGACTAATGCTCTCTCTCTGACCTATTCTGTGTCCTGCTGACTGTTTTTGTCTGTCTGAACCTGACGGTGTTTGTCTGTCTTCATCTTGTTTTCTTTCTCCTTGTCTACCAGGTGCAGTTCTCACCACAATGTACCTTCTGCGTTTATCTCATCAAGTTACTGAAGAGTATGCTGCCAAAAGTAAGGCATGCCTTAGAAATATAATTACTGTAGTGATTCCATTTATTTAAGGCATGCGTACACACAAACAGACACATGCCCTGTATCTGTTTCCCCTCCCAGATGGCTGTGATTGATATGCTGGGGAAGGTGTGTGGCATTCTGCCCTCATCTTACAGAGATCAGTGTGTGAACCTGATAGAGAAGTATGGTAAGATGCTGATGGACATGCTCCTGAGCTACATCACCCCTGAGGCCATCTGCACCCTCATCCAAGTCTGTCATGGCATGGAGACGCTTGTCAGTGGTGAGTTCATAACCACTTCCTCGTTCATCTCTCCTGCTCTGCACCACCACCGTATAGTCACTTTTCTCTCTATCCATTTCCTCTTTTATATTTCCTTGTTTTGAAATGACTTTCTCTCTCTCAGAGAGTGCTCCTCTGTCTGACTGTGAGTCCTGTCTGACCCTGGCGGTTTTGACTCATCTACAGTTGGGCTCCAACGCTTCAGAGCCCCAGACCGCCTCCTTCCTGGGCTCTGTCTGCCAGCTCCACCCCAACGCCCTCCCCAAGGTCAGCCCTGCCCCCTGGTCTACATCGCCCCTCATCTCACATAGGAGCCTTATAGAAGCCTCTGGGCTCATGTCTTATTTCTCTCTTTTCAGTGTGACGGCTTCACCCAGCTCCATGGCCACCAGCTGAAGGGGGTTCTGGGTAAACCAGAGTCTGCCCTTAATGTGTGTGAGGTATGTCATATTTAGATTCACTCAACTACATACAGTAACATAACATGAAAGTCACTTAAATCCAAGTTTCTATGGGTTGGGTGGGGATGTACTGTAAGTGGCTGTGAGAGTAACTCGAGACATTTGTTTCTCAGAGGGTGGGTCTGTGTGGGGGAGTGAGAGAGGCAGGAGAACAGAGAAAGGACCCATGCATTCTGGGCACCAGCTACAGGTGCAGAGACCTCAAGACTGCCCTGGAATGCGGGGTAAGGCCACCAAACAAACATAGTTTTATTTGACCTTTCGTTTAGCAGGGAGTCCGATTGAGACTAAGGTCTCTTTTTCAAGGGAGCCCTGCATTATATAACAAATTACACAATATAAAATACAAAAAGTATAGTACTCATTTCATAACAGAACAAAGGTGTTTAAATCTTGGCATACAATTTGTCTCATGCAGACAGTGTCCTTCTGCCAGAAGTTTGTGTGGAAGTAAGAACCTTCGCCCAGCACCTACTCACAAAGTGGATGGTAAGTTGATTTGACATACAATATTTGTTTCAGAAAACTGGTTGTTACACACAACTCAGGTAAATGTGGGTCCACTCTCTTTTCAGACTGATGATCCAAGATTTAGAGAGCCTGCAGCCTTTGCTACAATGAATGACCCCAAAGCTTTCATCAAATTGTAACTACTTGATATTTACTGTGTCAATATCAGATAACATTTCCTGCAGACATGGACATTGATTGCACTGAGTATTTTGCCAATGATATTTTATAAAGCTCTTTTGTCCTTTTATTTGCTGTACACAACATACTCTATATGAACCATACAGAGCAAGTCAATGAATTCCTAGGGCTGGGGATTTCTCAAGAGGACACAATAAAGATATTGAAACTAGACATTCTTTATATTAGCAGTAAAGGTGGCCTAGAAAGGTAGTGGGGAAATTATTAGATCAAACAAGAGCTGAGGTGTTGACACACCAACGTGTATGCTTGCAATTTTAGCTGTAGATGGTCATAAAATCCTTCTCAAATATATTAGCTGTGGTCATGCCCATTCTCTTTGTTACTGAAATGTTAAAAATAAGGTGTGATCAGAGCTAAACTACTATATCAAGTAATTTACTCAAATAAAAAACAGTTTCCTTTACAGCTACTGACCCTTTTGTTTAAATGGTGCAGTGCAATCCAAACACTGTACATTACATTGTCCTCATTAGGGACATGATATTCTACCTCTCCCAATTCAGTTGCTTCTCTGTTACAGTGCCCATGGAGGTTAGTGCTACAAGAGTAGCATGTTGACGAGAACAAACAAAGAGACACTTACATACAAAATGCCAGAATAGACTTTTATTCAAAGACTCCCCATGTGGGACAGCGTTTCAGGTCTTTCGGAAATGGAACATTTGAGACAAGGGAAGGGGTGTTTAGGGGTCAAGAGACGGGCTATATCACATGTGATGGGTTGGGGATGGTAGCAGTAGGCAGGGTTTGGGTGGCGAGGGAGGGAAAACACTAGAAAAGGCACTTTTTCACCTTCAGTAACCAGACTGACAAGAAAGCAGAGAAAACAAGAAAGACACAGTCCACACAGACCCACTAGAGAGCATTGTAAACAAGGCCGGTTTCTCTGTACAACACCAGCCAGACTTTTGCTTCCATCTGTAGGCCTACGGGAACAAAAATATTACATTTGTTTTACTTCTGGGAGGTCAGTCATCTCACAAACCCTTGTCGCTGAAATATAAATAACACTGGCGAATGCTTAGAGCACCACCTTGTGGCCGCAACCCAAAGTTTTTCTGTAGAACACTTCAGGAACCAGGCTAAAGACAGCCCCTCATCAGGAGTGACAAGCTGAGTTTCTCTGTAACCACAGTCTAAGGAGGGGGAGTGCCTCACATTACATCTTCAAGTGACAAAGAACACGATAGAGAACTAGAGATATGGAAGGTATATCCCAACAAGCCAGAGGTCATTAGCAGCTTCTGACTTCTCTGTAACACATCAGAAAACATGGTCTGAAGGGATTACGCTTCCAAACAAGGTACCATGTTTTACGACAAACTCACGTTCCTCTTCCCCAATTACATGTTTGGTTATGTCTAACAAAATGGCAAAAAGTTTAATTTTTATAAAATAGCTAAGGGGGACAAGAGTTGCATCCTAACTACCCAATTACTCCTAGCAATCTTCAACCCTAAATGTGCCATGACTTATTTGTCCCAATGGAGAAACATTGTGTGGGGGTTAGGTACAGAGAGGAGGGAAGGGGGTAGTCTTTAGCTAACATTCCACTCCTTGGCACATGACATGGAGTACAGGGAGTGGATTAGCTAAAGATATGGGTAGACAGGCTAGGGTGAGAATATATTTCTGTGAAGTCAAATCACTACAGAACAGTCAGAGGGAAAGACAGGGAAATGGATTTCAAGGAGTGTGCAAGCAATTTCAAGTGGGTAAAGAGGAGGGGACAGAGGTGTAACATTTTCAATAAGGGAGTAGATAGCGTTTTGGGGGGGGGGGCATTCTTCCCTCCCAGAGTGTGTTGGTTTTTCTGTAGTACACCTACAGCTCTGGGTGGGAAGGTTGGGGTTCAGTATTTGAGCTTTTTGGGGACCTCCCAGGGGAAGGCCTCCCGCCCAAAGTGGCCATAGGCAGCGGTCCGCTGGTAGATGGGCTTTTTCAGGTCCAGCTCCCTGGAACAGAGAAACACAATAAGGTGTTGGGTAAATAAATAAATGCATAGATTTACCAGAGGGCAAACCAAGCCGTCATCGCCATTTAAATGTAGAACCCCTCCACCAACGAGGACCAGCTTTGACCCCATGGAACCCCTTGCTGACAAAAAGTGTTGCCGGCAGCCACCATTGTTCCACACTACCTGACAATGACACCAGGGCGGAGGTCAAAGTTCTTCTTGACAATGTCCAGCAGCTCCCTCTCGCTCTTCTGGGAAGTCCCATAGTGGAAGATGGAGATGGACAGGGGATGGGCCACTCCAATGGCATAGGCTACCTGACAACACAGCCACTTATTAACAAAGGATCAAGATTTACATGACAGGTAACTATAACATATGCTACCTTTACTTTTCATCTCATTGCAATGCATAACAGCTAGAAGTGAATGACTTATATAGCATTCAAAACATGACTCCACATGCTGAAGACCACAAAACAAAAAGACAAACCGTTAGGTAACAGCCATTAGCTCATTCCTCACCTGGACCAGTACACGCTTGCAGAGCTCAGCTTTCACCAGGGACTTGGCCACCCAGCGGGCAGCATAGGCAGCAGAGCGGTCCACCTTAGTGTAGTCTTTCCCAGAGAAGGCCCCTCCACCATGGGCCCCCCAGCCTCCGTAGGTGTCCACAATAATCTTACGTCCTGTCAGGCCAGCATCACCCTGTGAAGGGGAGAGGAAGAGTAAGCCAAGTAGCCCAGGACAGCCTTGGAAGTGTCTGTATCTCGTGTTGATAAGAGTGCCTACTTTTTAATATCTGACTGACAATGTACCTACTTAATCACATCTCTATGGATCATTTTTTTCTTCCCCTACATCGTCTATGGGTCTAGAAAATATCTCACCTGAGGACCGCCGATGACGAAGCGGCCGCTGGGCTGCAGGTGGTAGATGGTGTCGTCGTCCAGGTACACGGTGGGCACCACAGCCTTCACAACCTGCTCCTTCAGCGCGTCCCGCATCTCATCCAGGCAAATTACCTCGTCGTGCTGCACAGACACCACAACAGTGTGCACACGCACTGGAAGCATGGCCCCACGGTCCTGCCTGTACTGAACAGTCACCTAGAGAGGGGGAGACGAGGTATGAAACGTAATTCAAAGTGTACAAACATGTCTTACAAGGTAAGGCACTAGGATATCTGCATACAAGTGGAGATAGCTGTGCCTCAAGTGTGCCTGAAAGGACTGCTTTATAACATACTTCCGGAAAAGGAATTTCCATGAGTTGTCAGGAGATAATTGTTTTACTTGATTACAACCAAAATGAAAAGAATTCCACCAGAATAGTCTTTCTGGTTCCACCCCTGTGTACGTACATCATTTTTTAAATTATTATTATTATTTTAAAAATATGTCCTTTTCCGCCAAGTGAACATAATCTTCTGGTAACCAAAGAAATACTCCTGCCTTATTCAATGGGTGAGTGCATTTCAGACCTTAACCCATAAGAGTCTAAACCAGGAGGGGTGGGGGTACTACTAAGCTATATGGAATGGTTTTAAGGTCATACCAAGGATAATTTTGCTATTTGATTAAGATTTGTAAGACTCCTTTAGTACATTTAAAAAATATATCTAAAACAATTATTTGATGAAAAACTATTTATGGCCTTACTGCTATTAGCCCATACCAACACCTTAAATAACACATTCCCTAAATGGAAAAGATAGTGTGGTGGATGAATCAGAATTAGTTGGGTAACATAGATAATTAAGATGTCTTATCTGCATAATATGCTTATGTGATAAGAATGTATCCCTTCGGACTCTGGTGTTGGCAGTTGCACTTCTTCCCTCAGCTGGGGCTCAGTCACCTGGGGCCCAGAGAGGGGAGAGGTCAGGCTTGTCTTTCACATGTCCCTGGTGCTATATGCAGAATATCAGAAAGGGAAGAGGACAGGAGGGAACATTGTCTTCATATGTGAATGTATCTGTTAAACCATGTGAAGGGATGGTGTTATTAATGGGAACCAATTACTGGTTTCCACAATGTCTGTGCGCCAGTCAGTCCCTCCTTTGGCCTTGGGGGATGTGTGGTAGTGTCTAGAGTTGACAATTTATTTATGCCATTGGATGAGTTGGTGTTTTTGTGTTGGAGTAACAGGTACAAGATAGCAACCTCGTCTTAGGGGCCAAACTGAACGATAATTTATAGCGAATGCCATCTGGCTACAGGATACTCCTTTCTCATTTATAAAGTCTCACTTTGTGAACTGTTCCTAATATCTGTGGTTTGTTATGTCGACTAGGGGGTGGATCTTTGCTATAACAGATCTCAGTAGCCATTGTGTTGCCACTCAACAGATCATTAGAAATGGTGAATCGTTGAAAGTCATTGCTATTGCAAAGCACTTATTATTAAAGATGTAGTTTAAGTATAACTCTGACTTGTGTGATAAGTTTGTCTCTCCTCATTTGATAATACAGAAATTAACCACCACAATAGCCCCCCAAAAAAGTATTTTCTGAAGAGTCTGTCCTATATCTGAGAGGTATAAGATCAGGAATGTTTTTCTACATGTATTTAACCCCTTATTTTTGGCACTAAACAATCTAAGCAGAGGGTTCTACTAAGCTATATAGAATTGCTTTAAGAAGGTCATTCCAAGGACAATTTTTCCATTTGATTTTGAATTTTAAATGTCAATCCCTGCCGTATTTGGTGTATAGACTGCGGTGCTGAATCTAACCTGAGTTTTGGAGTCTGGCCTCAGCCAGGGCAGGGTTCCGTTGCGGCGCAGTTCAGCCATCTTGGCATTGAGCTTGTGGGCGAGGACGATGGTGAGGGGCATACACTCCTCAGTCTCATCAGTGGCATAACCAAACATCAGACCCTGTAACGCAAAACACAGTCAAGCACTTGGTGCGGAAACAAAAACCATAAACACTAATATGCAGTTGAGCATGAGGTCCAGTCAATTAGTCACTGACTCAAACGGTCAATGACAAGAGCCTTCTAACCTGGTCTCCAGCCCCCACATCCTCCTCTTTGCGGTCCAGGTGAACACCCTGAGCGATGTCAGGCGATTGCTGCTCCAGGGCCACCAGGACATTGCAGGTCTTATAGTCAAAGCCTATGAGAAGGGAATAGAGTCAAACCTCAGTGTTACTTACTGTCTGTATCGCTTTGCCAAAGCTAATCCTGTGACTTCTTAAAACCATGTATTCAATTCAATCAAATTTGCCATAATACCCTTGGATGAGTCATCATAGCCAATGTGCTTGATGGTGTCCCTGACAACCTTCTGGTAATCTACGTTGGCCCTGGAGGTCACCTCTCCTGCCAGCAGAATCATCCCAGTCTTAGCCACTGTCTCTGAAAAGATGCAGACAGAAAGATAAAGCATGTGAGCAAAAGACTGGGGACAGATGGAGGGAAATCAAGTGAAGGAAAGTGAGTGAGACTAAGGTAAACGTGTGCATTAGCTAACTAGGATGACGAAGGGGGGGCAGAAGCAAGGGCATGTTACAGCATCAGACAGTGCAACATGGACAAACCTACATACAAAAACAGTAAAAAAATTTATAGACGTGATTGATCCTTACCGCATGCCACTTTGGCATCAGGGTCCTGTTTGAGATGCGCATCGAGCACAGCATCGCTGATCTGGTCACAAAGCTTATCTGTCAAACAAGAGAAACGAGAGTTATGGACTGTATCCTGCAGCAAAAAAATATCCTGTTAAACAATTCCCCAGACAGGTTATTCCTGCAAAACCAAGAACCTTATGGACCAAACTTGCAACACAAGGCAGACTCCGCAGCCAAGTATACAGTGCATTCGGAAAGTATTCAGACCTCTCCACATTGTTACATTACAGCCGTAATCTAAAATGGATTAAATTGTTTCCCCCCCCCTCATCAATCGACACACAATACCCCATAATGACAAAGCAAAAACCGGTTCAGACATTTTAGCCAAAAAAACTGAAATATCAAATTTACAGAAGTATTCAGACCCTTTACTCAGTACTAGAGGTCGACCGATTAATCGGAATGGCCGATTAATTAGGGCCGATTTCAAGTTTTCATAACAATCGGTAATCGGCATTTTTGGACACCGATTGTGGCCGATGTAAAAAGATTTTTTAAACACTTATTTAACTAGGCAAGTCAGTTAAGAACACATTCTTATTTTCAATGACGGCCTAGGAACGGTGGGTTAACTGCCTTGTTCAGGGGCAGAATGACAGATTTTTACCTTGTCAGCTCGGGGATTTGTTTTTGCAACCTTCTGGTTACTAGTCCAACGCTCTAACCACCTGCCTTACATTGCACTCCATGAGGAGCCTGCGTGGCAGGCTGACTACCTGTTACGCGAGGGCAGCAAGAAGCCAAGGTAAGTTGCTAGCTAGCATTAAACTTATAAAAAACAATAAATCTTAACATAATCACTAGTTAACTACACATGGTTGATGATATTACTAGTTTATCTAGCGTGTCCTGCGTTGCATATAATCGATGCGGTGGCTGTTAATTTCTCATCGAATCACAGCCTACTTTGCCAAACAGGTGATGATTTAACAAGCACATTCACGAAAAAAGCACTGTCGTTGCGCCAATGTGTACCTAACCATAAACATCAATGCCTTTCTTTAAAATCAATACACAATATGTTTTTAAACCTGCATATTTAGTTAATATTGCCTGCTAACATGAATTTCTTATAACTAGGGAAACTGTGTCACTTCTCTTGCGTCCCGTGCAAGCAGTCAGGGTATATGCAGCAGTTTGGGGCGCCTGGCTCGTTGCGAACTGTGTGAAGTCCATTTATTCCTAACAAAGACCTTAATTATGTACAATTCTGGCAAATTAATTATGATTTACATTGTACAACCTTCAATGTTATCAGTAATATTTAAACTTAGGGATGCCATCCGTTAGCTAAAATACGGAACGGTTCCGTATTTCACTGAAAGAATAAACGTTCTGTTTTCGAAATGATAGTTTCCGAATTCGACCATATTAATGACCAAAGGCTCGTATTTCTGTGTGTTATGTTATAATTAAGTCTATGATTTGATAGAGCAGTCTGACTGAGCGATGGTAGGCAGCAGCAGGCTCGTAAGCATTCATTCAAACAGCACTTTCGTGCGTTTGCCAGCAGCTCTTCGCTGTGCTTCAAGCATTGAGCTGTTTATGACTTCAAGCCTATCAACTCCCGAGATCAAGCTGGTGTAACCGATGTGAAATGGCTAGCTAGTAGCGGGGTGCGCGCTAATAGTGTTTCAAACGTCACTCGCTCTGAGACTTGGAGTAGCTGTTCCCCTTGCTCTGCAAGGGCCGCGGCTTTTGTGTAGCGATGGGTAACGATGCTTCGAGCGCAGGTAGGGGCGAGGAGAGGGACGGAAGCTATACTGTTACACCGGCAATACGAAAGTGCCTATAAGAACATCCAATAGTCAAAGGTTAATGAAATAAAAATGGTATAGAGAGAAATAGTCCTATAATTCTTATAATAACAACAACCTAAAACTTCTTACCTGGGAATATTGAAGACTCATGTTAAAAGGAACCACCAGCTTTCATATGTTCTCATGTTCTGAGCAAGGAACTTAAACGTTAGCTTTCTTACATGGCACATATTGCACTTTCACTTTCTTCCCCAACACTTTGTTTTTGCATTATTTAAGCAAAATTGAACATGTTTCATTATTTATTTGAGGCTATATTGATTTTATTGATGTATTATAATAAGTTAAATAAGTGTTCATTCAGTATTGTTGTAATTGTCATTATTACAAATACATTTGTTTGTTTCTGGTCCTCCAATAATCGGTATCGGCGTTGAAAAATCATAATCGGTCGATCATAAAATCATAAACCATCTCTGCAGCACTCTACCAATCAGCCCTTTATGGTAGAGTGACCAGACAGACACCACTCCTCAGTAAAAGTCACATGACAGCCCACTTGGAGTTTGCCAAAAGGCACCTAAAAGGACTGACCATGAGAAACAAGATTCTCTGGTCTAATGAAAACAAGATTGAACTAATTTGCTTGAAAGCCAATCTTCACATGGAGGAAACCTGACACCATCCTTACGGTGAAGCACGGTGGTGGCAGCATTATGCTGTTCTCACATCAACACCATTATCCCAGAAACCCTAGACCCCACTCCAATTTGCATACTGCCCCAACAGATCCACAGATGACACAATCTCTATTGCACTCCACACTGCCCTTACCCACCTGGATAAAATGAACACCTATGTGAGAATGCTACATTGAACCCTGAGCTGTAGTCAACACCATAGTGCCCTCAAAGCTCATCAACAAGCTAAGGACCCTGGGACTAAACACCTCCCTCTGCAACTGGATCCTGGACTTCAACGGGCCACCCTCAGGTGGTAAGGGTAGGTAACAACACATCCGCGACACTGATCCTCAACACAGGGGCCCCTCAAGGGTGCGTGCTCAGTCCCCTCCTGTACTCCCTGTTCACTCATGAATGCATGGGGGGGGGGGGGGGGGGCACGGCTCCAACACCATCATTAAGTTTGCCGATGACAACAGTGGTAGGCCTGATCACCGACAACGACGAGACAGCCTATAGGAAGGAGGTCAGAGACCTGGTCGTGTGGTCCAGGACAACAACCTCTCCCTCAAAGTGATCAAGACAAAGGAGATGATTGTGGACTACAGGAAAAAGAGGACCGAGCACACCCCCATTCTCATCAACGGGGCTGGAGTGGAGCAGGTTGAGAGCTAAGTTCAGGAGACTGAAAAGATATGGCATGGGTCCTCAGATCCTCAAAAGGTTCTACAGCTGCACCATCGAGAGCATCTTGACTGGTTGCATCACTGCCTGGTATGGCAACTGCTCAACCTCCGACAGCAAGGCAAGGCACTACAGAGGGTAGTGCGAACGGCCCAGTACATCACTGGGGCCAAGAGGCTTCTAAACAGCTTCTATCCCCAAGCAATACGACTCCTGAACACCTAATCAAATGGCTACCCAGACTATTTGCACCCCCCCTTTACACTGCTGCTACTCTGCTGTTATCATCTACGCATAGTCACTTTAATAACTCTACCTACATGTACATATTACCTCAACTAACCGGTGCCCGTGCACATTGACTCTGTACCGGTACCCCTCCGTATTAAGTCTATTGTTATTTTACTGCTGCGCTTAAATTACTAGTTACTTTTATTTCTTATCCATATAATTTTTAACTGCATTGTTGGTCAGGGGCTCGTAAGTTAGCATTACACTAATACCTGTTGTATTCGGCACATGTAACTAATAAAATTTGATTTGATGTTTTTCAACAGCAGGCACTGGGAGACTAGTCAGGATCGAAGGATAAGTTAATGTAGCAAAGTAGAACGATCCTTGATAAACACCTGCTCCAGAACGCTCAGGACCTAGTCCTGTTGGAAGGTGAACCTTCGCCCCAGTCTAACTCCCCTAAGCACACAGCCAAAATAAAGCAGGATTGGCTTTGCGACAAGTCTCTCTGAATGTCCTTGAGCTGCCCAGCCAGAGCACGGTCTTGAACCCAATCGAAAATCTCTGGAGACCTGAAAAAAGCTGTGTAGCAACACTCCCTATCCAACCTAACAGAGCTTGCGAGGATCTGCAGAAAAGAATGGGAGAAACTCCCCAAATACAGGTGTGCCAAGCTTGTAGTGTCATACCCAGGAAGACTCGCAGCTGTAATCGCTGCCAAAGGTGCTTCAACAAAGTACTGAGTAAAGGGTCTGAATACTTATGTAAATAAGGCCTAAGTTTGTTATATTTTCATAAATTTGCTAAAATGTCTAAAAACTTGTTTGCTTTGTCATTATTGGGTATTGTGTGTAGATTGACAAGGGGAAAAAACTATTTAATACATTTTAGAATAAGACTGTAGCATTAC
Organism: Salvelinus alpinus; assembly: GCF_045679555.1. NCBI lineage: Eukaryota > Metazoa > Chordata > Actinopteri > Salmoniformes > Salmonidae > Salvelinus > Salvelinus alpinus. Next base: position 16,525,159 of record NC_092103.1, on the reverse strand, counting down.
AAAATGTGGAAAAAGGGAAGGGGTGTGAATACTTTCCAAATTACCTGTATTTCATAGGCTTTGGTTATGTACAAAAGCTTCAAACAGCATAACATACAATATGTTTGGTTATGGAAAATATATTTCACAGCGGTTTAGATGGTATAGTGATTCACTATACTTGCTTTTGTTGTCAAACTGAAATTAGGCTAACTATTAGAATTGTAGCAATTAGAGGTCGACCGATTACGATTTTTCAACGCCGATACTGATTATCGGAGGACCAAAAAAGCCGATACCGATTAATCGGCCGATTTTTATTTATTCGTAATAATGACAATTACAATAATACTGAAATAGCACTTATTTTAACTTAATATAATACATCAATAAAAATATATTTAGCCTCAAATAAATAATGAAACATGTTAAATTTGGTTTAAATAATGCAAAAACAAAGTTTTGCAGAAGAAAGTAAAAGTGCAATATGTGCCATGTAGAAAAGCTAACGTTTAAGTTCCTTGCTCAGAACATGAAAACATATGAAAGCTGGGGCTTCCTTTTAACATGAGACTTCAATAGTCAAAGGTATATGGAATAAATATGGTATAGAGAGAAATAGTCCTATAAATACTTTATTAACTACAACCTAAAACCTCTTACCTTGGAATATTGAAGTCTCATGTTAAAAGGATGTTAGGTGGGACGTTCTTTGAAAAACTGGACATGTATGCCATATTGTTTTTATATATTCGTTTCTTACAGTAAATGTATTCGTACATTTGCCCGAGTCGAACACAGGTGTTGCATCAATAGACAGCGAGCTCGTTCAAGTGACACATCTTTCACGACTACGCGTGAAGAGTACAGTAGGTTGTTATCCGGTCACTGGGTTAGCTGAGCTTTCCAACTGTCAATACTAGGTCATTACAGTGCGGTTCAGTTGTGTAAGTGATATTTTGATTGGCAGAAGCAAGGGGCCGCATAACATATAATAACAACGCTGGTGTATTTACACGGCAAAATTGCTCCCTATTTAGGATATCCGTTCAAATACGCATACTCCTCTAAGAAAACCAATGGTCATAACTGCATGTCTCTATCATAATCCGTCAAACGTTAGTGGAGTTTTTATCCTTGTAGGGTGTCAAAATTAGAGTGACTAATTTAACAATCCAGACAAGTAATTTAGTGACCTACTTTTGAATTAGCATTATCTGCTACTAGCTAGCTAACTAGACACCACACGCTAGGGCAAAGGCATCCCGCGTGGCCTGAACATAAACTGTAAAGAAATGGGCCTGACCCTATCGCGTGTTCCCCATTCATAATATCGTCCGTCTCAAAGATCAGAAAATGTGAAAACATTGTCAATTAGCTAGCTGGCGAGCCATACAAACAGTATACTAAGTAACGTTATGCGTGTTCGTAAAAATGACTGGCACCCATTTTTTAGCAATTTGTTACTGTAGTTGTTACTGAATCTACGCCATGACCTTGTGTCGAAAAATAGAAACTAGCTAACGTTACCTAGCTAGCTAAAATAAGACCGACGCATTGCGAACTCACCTGGATGACCTTCTCCAACAGATTCAGAGGTGAACAAAAAGCAGTCTTCATCAATGAGCGAGTTATGGAAACCGTTCAATTGCCGGTTCATTTTAAAGGAATTGTTATTTGCCGAGTTATAACTAGCTGGCTACCTAAAATGTGTCAACTGTGGTTTAAGAAAATATGATTTATCTGATAGTAATTATAATTCCCAATTTAAAAAAATACCAATACCAGCCTCTGAAGACTAGTTATTTGCCCGGTGTTCTCAAAAAGAAAATAATTGGTGGTGGTGATAGTGATATTTATCCTTTTTCGCGCGTCTTCTTCTTCGGGTTTGGGTTGGCGGATCGCATTCAACTTTCAAAGTGCATACACTGCCACCTACTGGAGTGTGAGGCCAATCACAGCCTAACTACATAAAATTATCTTCTTTAATCATGTTCCTCTAAGAAAGTAAAATAGAGCCCTAGACACCACTTCCCTACACCACCCAAACCCCAATCCAGCCTCTCTAACCCTTTCACACAGTCTCTCCCTATCTACGTCATACAATTCACAAATATCAACACGTGCTCCACCGTTTCCTTCTCTAAACACTCATCACACAGACCTGTTTCATGTCTCCCTATCATCCACAATGTGGCAATCAAACCTGTACTCCCAAACCATAGTCTACTCCACACAACGTCCTCTCTAGTACATCCCATACTGACCGATGCATGCAATACAATTGCCTCCCCTTACTACTAGTATCCCATTCCCTGCCAAAGATCGAGCCCTTTTGCCCAGATTAAGGACATGACTTCCCTACGACCCAGCGGGACCTGAATAGCACAGGAGGTTGATGGCACCTTAGTTGGGAGGACGGGCTCGTGGTAATGGCTGGAGCGGAATGAGTGGAATGGTATCCTGGTTTCCATGTGTTTGATGCCATTCCATTCGTTCTGTTCCAGCCATTATTATGAGCCGTCCTCCCCTCAGCAGCCACTGCTGAATATCTACCCCTTCTCTCCTCATAGCACTCTTAGCCACCACATTGACCTTCTCATTACCCTCCACACCCACATGGGCAGGAACCCAACAAAAGCTAACCTCCACTCCCATCCTCTCCAATCCCATTAACAGCACCATCATCCACAACCAAGTCTCCCCTATTCAACCTGCGCTTCTTCACACTACTCAACACTGCAGCCGAATCAGAGCAGATCACCACTCTGAGTGTTTTCACCTCCTCTACCCATCTCCAACCTATAATCATGGCCATCAACTCTGCCGTATACACTGACACATAATCAGTTAACCACTTACATACTCTAATGTAAACACCCCAGCCCCCACCCTTCCACTGACTGGATCCTTTGAACCATCTGTACATATCCTTAAAAAGGAATAAAACCGATGATCTATATATCTCTCCACACACCATCTCATGTCCTCACCCCATTCTCTCCTGCCCTCAAACATGTCCACATCTACACTTGGTTTTGGAAACAGCCACAGAGGAATGTTCCCCAATGCAATTGCCAGCCCTATCTCTCTCTCCCCCAGTCCATATTCTACAACCGTCTGTCTGATTGTCCATCTGTATGCTTTCTGCTTACCCCCTCCTCGCTCCCAGTATTCCCTAGTTGCCGTGACTGCAGGATGTCATTCTAATTTCCCTTTCAACCTCGCCCAGTACGGTGATGCAAGTTTGTCCCACCTTATCCTCAGTGGCAGTTCCCCACTATCCACCTGCAATCTATCAACAGGTGTCGTCCTGAAGGCACACACAATCTCAGGGCCCTTGACTGTATCCTATCCAGGCTCTGTAGTACCGTTTTGGCTGCCGATCCATATACAAAGCACCCATAATCCAAAAATGTCCTGATCAATGCCTGCTACATATACAACAGTGTTTGTCTATCTGACCCACAATCATATCCTGCCTCTGCCCCCATGAGGTTCAGCACCTTCCTACACTTAATTTCAATATACGCAATGTCTCTTCCACATAAGCCTCTCATCAAACCACATACCTAAATACTTGAACTCAAGACACCCTACCTATATCCTGACTGTATATTTGCAGCTTAACATCTTTAACCTTCCTCCTAGAAAACACCATAAGCAGGACTTGGCCACTGACATCCTAAACTCCCACGTTAAAGACAAATCTTCCACAACTCCCACAGCTTCTTGTATCTTCCTCATCACATATTTCACATTCCCACCTCTCTTCCATACAGCCCCTTCATCAGCATACAAGGCCAGACCCACTCCCTGTCCCAACTCCTTAAATATGTCATCCATCATCAGGGTGAACAACACCGGACTAACTACACTTCCCTGAGGAGTACCATTGTCCACTTCAAACCGCATTGACAATTCTGACCCACCTTCACCCATATGACTTGATTGAACAGGAAGTCCATGATCCAGTTATACAGATGTCTCCCAATACCCAATGCACTCAACTTGATCAACAACCCTTCCCTCCACATGGTATCGTAAGCTTTCTCAACATCAAAATACACAACACTCATCACCTCTTTTATTGTCAAGGCCTTGGCTATCTCTGTACTAACTGTCACCAGGGCATCCATGGCAGAACTCCCTCTCCTGAAACCACTCTGTGCTCTGCTCATCAAACCCCTAACTTCCAAGAAATACATAATCCTACTCACTATCATCTTTTCATCAACTTACACATGTTGGATGTCAGTGCGATAAGCCTATAACTGCCCGCCCTAGCGGAATCTTGGTTTTACAAACGACAACACCACCGCACGTTTCCACCCAGCAGATATCACCCCAGTCCTCCACACTTTATTATACAACCCTAACACTGCTTCCAACTCACTGTTCGGTGCATGCTTAAACATCACATAACCCACCCTATCTTCTCCAGGAGCCCTTGTCATCTCAAACATAGAAAACTCTGCATCCATAGCTTCTACTGACTCCCCTTCTTTCTTTAAAACATTTCCATGCTCCTTTAACTTTTCCCCACGTCTCCTCCTACTCTCATCACACAGGTGATAACATATTTGAACCGCTGCAAATGCACCACCTAGGACATTTTCCTTTCCTTTACTTGATACAGCTGTGACGTTTCCTTCTACAGACACTGAAATTCCAGCAGTTTTACTGTTCCCCATCATTTTTTGAAACGTTTTCCAAACCTCACCAATTTCGGTCCCTCTACCAATAGTGGAGTAAAATTCCCGCCATGCCTCCCTTTTAGCCCTCTTAATCGTTCTTTATCGCTCTCTTCCTCTGATACTCCATGAGATTCCTTTTCTGTCAATCAATTCACTCTTAAGTACCCGTAGAGCTATATACCCTTCCTGCACCACATTTGAGCAGTCATCTGTCCACCATGGCACCACCCTCCGTCTTCCTCCCCCCGAACACACTAGAAAAGTCACATCTGCAGCTGATATAATTACAGACGGTTACTGCCTCAGCGTTCTCATCCACAGACCCCTCCATTGATAACGTTTGCCGCTCACACAGGTACATGAACATCTTCCAGTTAGCGTTCTCAAAGCACCACCTAACGTAATTGCCTCTACTCTGCACACACACACCCATATTGACCTCACATCGAACCGGAAAATGATCACTCATCACTTCCCATTCACACCTCCCTGCCTCCGCCACAGGTACCAACATCAAGTCCAAGCATGACTCCGCATTGATTCTTGTCCCCCTCCCATCATTAACACACACTAATCCCCTTTCACCCATAAATTCTTCAGCTCTACTCCCATTGTTATCTTTAGGCGTACTTCCCTAGAATTCATTATGGGCATTAAAATCACCACACCATATTACCTTCCTACCCCTACATGTCCTATCAATCCCTTCTAACTATGCTAACATGAACGGTTTGCAGGGGTTATAGAAATGAGCTATTACAATCTTACCCCTACTCCTACATACTTCTATTCCCACACATTCCAATTCCTGTAGCTCCAATACTCTGTACGCCATCCCCTCTTTAACGAACGTAACACAACCCCCACCCGACCCCTCCACTCTATTATACCATACCGAACTGAATCCCGGAATCACAAACTCCAGTTGAGGTTTGAGCCATGTCTCTTGTATACACACTACATCTGGTACTACATCAATGTCATATACAAACTTCTTAAACTCCTGCCCGTTAGCTATTAAGCTTCTAGCGTTTCACTGAAGGACCTCAAAAACCATACCAAAAAGGATGTTCCAACCATCACCTCTTGGCTGATTCAACATCTCATGTATCATTACTCCAGTTGCTTCTGTAATTCCCAGGAAATCTTTAGCCTAGCGTACCACCACGTCTATGCGTGCAGACTGTTCCTTAACCTGATCACTCATATTCATCACCCTACACATGAACGCCAAGAAATCAACCCTGTTCACCACCAACGATTATTTTGTAACCGCACACTGATATTTCATGGAAACCAAGTTTGTGCGACTCTCTCACCTCCCCCTTCCATCGGACGCCCCTGCGCCAATTTCTTCACAGATTCTGTACTTTGAAATCTCCGTGCTGCTTCAGCATATGCTACCTTGTTTGTGATCTTATATCTCAGTATCTCCGCTTCCTGCTTCAGTACTATACAGCACCCAAATGCAGCACTATGTTCCCCGACACAGTTACAGAACCTTGCCTTAACCTCAACTCCACACTTGCCATATTCATGCGGTCCCCCACACTTCGCACAACGTCTCTGCCCCTTACAGACGCCAGCCACATGTCCCATGCGTTGGCACTTAAAGCACCGAAGCGACTCTGGCACAAACTCCATAACATACAAGCTGATGAATCCTAGATGTGCTCGTCTCGTAAGATTCACTTCAAACTCTAGCAGCATCGTAGTGCGCATTTAAGAAATGTATGGGCATAACAGGCCCGGCTCTGGACGTTCTGCTGCCCTAGGTGAGATGCAAAATTGCCACCCCCTCCTATCCCCGCTAAACTAGAACAGGTAATAATTGGCAGAACAGAACATACTAGCAATACATTTTTAACACATCTGGATAGTAGGCTATATATCAGATCAATGTCAATAACATAACATATACAAATATTTGTGTTAACTTAATTTATTCACTTATAGCACCACCTGAACCTCCTGCCTCCCCTCCAACTGCACGACGGGGTAGGAAGAAAAAGGCCGAAATGGCTCTTCTGGCTCCCCTGGTGGCATATCCAAACCCTCAGCCACGGCTACACACTAACAACGCGGCAGCCTATACAGCATGGGACCCCGTGCTGTGGATTCAAAAGACTTGGCAACATGATGAAATTAATGACATTGCAAAAGATCTTCCCGATCCCAGTCAGGACTCTGTCAAATTCTGTGTTGATTGTGAACAATTGATGAGACAATGCAAAGCCTCTTCCGCTGAAATTGCCCACATCTGTCGAAAAAATAAGGGTTTGAGATGGGGTGATGTAGAGGGTGGGTTTGACTCCAATTTATTTTGGCAGAATGACGGTGAGTTCCAGAACCAACTGGGACAGTTACTTCAGAGGATAAAATATCAATATCCCCCTAAAACAGACTGACCAGCGATTCAGACATGTACACAAGGTGACGAAAAGTGCCTGGAAGATTACAGGAAATGCCTGGAAACCTGCTTTCGCCAATTTAGCATGTTGAATAGGCAAGAAGCTGGGTATGAACATTTGTTAAAAAGCGCCTTGGTGTCTGGCTTGCGCTCTGAAATAGGGAAGATGGTGAAAACAACCTGTATCAGATGGGAAACTACGTCACTTACAACAGTGGTGGAACCTTGCAAGCACGCCGAACGACAACTGACACAAAAAACGAGTGAGACGCAGAAAGCTAAAACTGATAAACTACATGTGGCCAAACTGACTTTTTACCAGGGTAAAGTAGAGGGGAGAGGGAGGGGACATGAAGGAAGAGGAACGTACAGATGGAGAGGACGTGGAGGACCAGGGGGAGATCGGTGCTGTTTCAACTGCGGGAAACCAGGACACTTTGCTGTTCCTTGTAATGAGCAACCAGCCACAGAAGATAGAGCCTGGCAGAACAACCAACAACCAGGCAGAGGATGAGGGGCGCCGAGGGGAAGGGGAGCCTATTCAACCTGGCAGACGGGACCACCTGCCCAGAGAGACGGAGGACGAAAAGCAAAAAAAGGCAGTTGGAAAGAAAGAAACAGGGGAAGTAGAGAAAACTGGACACAGTCATGAGGAGCACACTATTTTCCTTAGTAGTTGTAGTTCTTTGTCTCTGAGTGTTTGTTAGACTGAATACATCAGACGTACCACAATGGTGATGATAGGGAAATGTTATTCTTTTCTCGTCTTCGGTTGAGTTTCCTAGACTACGTTACATGCAGAGCTGCAGGCGGTGCATGTCTTAGTCTAGTCTTCTTCTTCTCTGTTGAATGTTTCAGAGTTTCTAACAATTTTGTAACGTATTCAGCTCGCGCTGCACGTATACTGGTCTTGTAGTTTTAAACCATTTCAACGTGTAGCCACCGCTCCACGCCTTCTGGTCTGATATGTTAATTCTTCAGCGAGCCCTTTTAACTTCTTACGGATCATTGGGACGCTAGCGTCTCACCTCGACAACATCCGGTGAAATTGCAGAGCGCAAAATTTCAAATGACAGAAATCGTAATATTAAACATTCATGAAAATACAAGTGTCATACATCATTTAAAAGATGAACTTCTTGTTAATCCAGCCGCGTTGTCAGATTTCAAAAAGGCTTTATGGCGAAAGCACACCATGCGATTATCTGAGGACAGCGCCCCGCACACAAAAGCATTACATACATTTTCCAACCAAGCAGAGGCATCACGAAAGTCAGAAATAACGATAAAATAAATCACTTACCTTTGAATATCTTCATCTGGTTGCAATCACAAGGGTCCCAGCTACATAACAAATGGTTTCCCTCGTTCAAAATGCATACAAATGAAGTTACCAATAAACGTCTTCCAAACATATCAAACAACGTTCCTAATCAATCCTCAAGTACCCTAATATGTAAATAAACGATAAAATTTATGACGGAGAACACCGGAGACCATTACCGGAGATAAATAACGAAGTACGAGCATTCACCGGAACGCGCAACAAATACTACAGCCAAAATGGGAGCCACTTACTAAAACTACAAATTTTAGCTAATTTTTTGCGCGTAATAAACAAACCTAAAACTCTTTTTAAAGACTGTTGACATCTAGTGGAAGACCAAGGAACTGCAATCTGGGAGGTCTTCCTTTTATATTCCCATTGACAGCCATAGTAATCAAGGGTGAGCTGAATTTTTTTTTCCTGGATGGATTGTCCTCGGGTTTTTGCCCGCCATATCAGTTCTGTTATACTCACAGACATATTTTAACAGTTTTCGAAACTTTAGAGTGTTTTCTATCCAATACTACCAATTATATGCATATCCTAACTTCTGGGCCTGAGTAACAGGCAGTTTACTTTGGGCACCTCATTCATCCAAACTTCCGACTACTGCCCCCTAGCCCGAAGAAGTTAAGCACTCGCCTTGGAAGGCGGTTCCATCATGTTGCCACAATGTCTGTGGTCACGTGGGCATGGTCACTGACTCGGCAAAAGCTTACATGAAAAACTATTCTCCTCTAGAAGGCTAAAATCACATTTAATCTTTACAGAAATAGTTTAATATTTAATCATATAACTTTTACAACATTTTGATGTAAATCTGATAACTGGGATGTATACATTTGTAGAGTTACAGTTATTTAGTTATACAATCCTTAATGATATCACAAAACAATACATTTTTGACAGGATTTATTGTTTGGATCCCCACCAACCATTCCAGACATTTGGATTTGAAAACTAATGTTCCAATTCCCAATCTTTTGATGTTTGAAGTTTTGGCAAGATTTTCTCTCTACACACAAAGGATTTTTGACTCCTCCATACTGCAATGCAAAAGAGAGAAAGTTTACGACCGGCCATTAAAGTCATACAACCGGCCCCACTCCCCCCTTCCTCTCTGGTGGGAGAGAGGGGGGGGCTCTCTTTGATTCTCACACAGGAGGGAAAGTTATGACATGATGCTGTGCATGCGAGAACCCCAATTGTTCCAAACCAGACTACACTGCTATCAGCGGTACCAGCAACAGCAAATTGGTTTTCAGTTGTTGACCTGGCTAATGCTTTTTTCAGCATTCCCGTCGCACCAGAGTCACAGTTCTGGCTTGCATTTACGTTCTTAAATCGCCACTGAACTTGGACGGTGGCGCCGATGGGGTACACCGAATCCCCCGCATGTTTTCTGCTGCATTGGCACAACATTTTGAGGGTTTCATGCCCCCCGAGGGGAGCAAGCTGATACAGTACGTCGACGATTTGTTACTGTGCTCTGAAACCTTTGAAGCATGCGAAATTGACACCAGAGCTCTGTTCATGTTTTTAGCAGAAAATGGCCATAAAGTCTCATAGATAAAGTTGCAACTTGTCTCCCAATCAGTACAATATCTGGGGCATGACATTATTCCAAATGGTAGGCAGCTGGGCTCAGAGAGAGTCAATGCAATTCTGTCTGTGCCACAGCCAGTAACAAAGCAGCATATGATGACACTTACTGGAATAGCAGGGTACTGCAGGGCATGGCTGCCTGAATATGCAGAGGTTGTCCAGCCATTGTCTGATCTAATTTACGGTCACAAGATGACAATGAATGACAAGATAAAATGGACCCCTGAAGGACTGGACTCTATTGACAGACTGAAACAATTGTTGACTTCTTCTCCCTGTTTAGGATTGCCTAACCACTCTAAACCTTTTAACGTTTTTGTTTGGGAAAATAATGGGTTCATGTTGTCTGTCCTTACACAGGAACATGGTGGAAAGCAGAGACCTGTGGGATACTACTCCAAGAGACTTGACAGTGTGGTGAGGGGGCTGGTGTGTTGTCTTAGGGAAGTAGCAGCTGCTACAGAAGTGCCTACTAACTGTTCATGTCCCCCATGCTGTTCACACTCTGATTTCACAGCCCAAGACTGCTCACTTGACTCCTGCACGGTTGCTTCACTATCCGATGTGTTGTTAACCATGTCTCATGTTACCCTAAAGAGATTTTTTTCGTTTTGAACCCAGCAACTCTGTTGTCTACCGCGGTACCAGCAGTACCAGCAACAGCAAATTAGTTTTCAGTTGTTGACCTGGCTAATGCTTTTTTCAGCATTCCCGTCGCACCAGAGTCACAGTTCTGGCTTGCATTTACGTTCTTAAATCGCCGCTCTGATGGAGCTGGTGTCAAAACCATGTTCTGACCTATCGGATATGCCACTACTTAATGCTGATTTAGATTTTTTTGTAGATGGCTCTGCACAGCGATCAGATAATGGACAGCCATTGGTGGCATATGCAGTAACATCTGCTTCCACTACACTGGAGAGCGTTAACCTTTTTCAGCTAGGGGGCAGAATTTTTATGTTTGGAAAAATAACGTTCCCAAGGTAAACGGACTATTTCTCAGGTGCAGATGCTAGAATATGCATATAATTGACAGATTAGGATAGAAAACACTCTAAAGTTTCCAAAACTGTCAAAATATTGTCTGTGAGTATAACAGAACTGATTTTGCAGGCGAAAACTTGAGGAAATCCAACCCGGACGTGCCTTTTATTTTGAGAAATCCCTGTTCCATTGCCTGCCCCTCCTCCATTTAAAGGGGTATCAACCAGATTCATTTTCCAATGGCTTCCTCAGGCTGTGACCAGGCTTTAGACATAGTGTCAAGCTTTTATTTTGAAAACTGAGCGAGATTTTTCAAAAGTAGTCAGGTGTCCTTTGATTAGTTCCTGCGCGCGAGAGGGGTAGCTCTCCATTTTCTTTCTCTCTTTTATTGAATAAGTTACGGTCCGGTTGAAATTATTGAAATTATTGCATTCTTTGCCAGCCTCTTCGTCTCGATGACTGTTTGGACCCTGCAGAGATGGGAACAGGCAAGAGGGGAGGAAGGCCTAAATGCTACCGCAGTCCGACAGCGGGAATTAAATAACAGCCGCTCCAGCTCGAGCCAAAGCCAGGCTCAGGACAGGAGTCCAATAAACAATAGCCGCTCCGATACCAGAAGAAGCAGGAGGTCGATGCATCCTCCTGTTATGTATGTAGTCTTTTTCCACACTCAGAGATCTCGCCGTTCTTACAGTGTTCAGTAGAGGCCAGCATTAATGACACTCTATGTGCACTGGAAGTGCTCTCATTGAATGAAACTTCGTGGGGTAAACCTTCACAGGGTTAAACTTTGAAGGAAAAATGCCTTAATGGTGATTTGGCATCGACAAAAGATATGAGAGACGGATTTGAATGTAAACGTTGGTGTACCAAAATTATTTTAGAACCTAGACACCATGTACCAGAACCAATTCTAATCCAACCCCGGGGAACCCCATTCCGAACCTGCCATTGTCACAACCCAAGTAATACCTCCATACCACAATCTAATGAATCCCATTTGTGTCACGGTCGTTTGTATAATTAACGGACCAAGGCGCAGCGTGCGTAGAGTTCCACATGTTTAATTAAAGAAACTCACCAAAACAATACAGAACAGAAACGAAACGTGAAGTCAAATGCAGTGCAACTGGCAACTACACACAAACAAACAAGATCCCACAAAAACCCAGTGGATAAAGGCTGCCTAAATATGATCCCCAATCAGAGACAACGATAAACAGCTGCCTCTGATTGGGAACCATACCAGGCCAACATAGACAAATAATAACCTAGATAACCCACCCTAGTCACACCCCGACCTAACCAACATAGAGAATAAAAGGATCTCTATGGTCAGGGCGTAACAATTTGGGAATGTCAACATATGTTAGTTATAGAGTCTTCCCAATAGGATGTAGCTGGATAAATGGAACATGCGATTCTAACTGGCCCGGTAAACTGAATGTGGGGCAGACCACTATTTGGACAGAAACAGACAAGTGATCTCCACATCAATACGGCTCAGCCACGTTTACTGATCATTATTGGATCTGTGGTGATAAGGCATACCTTTATTTAGCAACAATTGGACAGGGTGCTGTGTTTTTGATAACTAAATATCTCCATTGTTGTAATGCATAAAACGAACTATCCCATTCAAAGCAGATTAAGACGGATTAGGAGGAGCATTTCACAATTGAATGACGTTTCAATTGAGTCCCGACAATCCTTGAAACTTGAGATGTTTTGGCGTGGGTTAATTCCTTGGTAGGGGGCATCGGAAAATGCACGTGAGTTAGACCAATTGGGATATAATTTAGAATCATTGGTAAATTTAACCACTTCAGGATTTTCAATAATGAGACTGGAATTGCAAGCCGCTCGCCTCACGGCTATACAGAATAGAGTAGCGCTTGACATGTTACTAGCACGAGAAGGGGGTGTGTGCCAAATGATACGTGAACATTGTTGTACATTTAACAATGAGGGTAACTTCACAATTGTAGTGGAACATCTGAAAGAGCTCAGTGGAGTGGCAATCTCGCAAAGGAACACCAACCAGACAACGATTGGAATCCGTTTGGATGGGTTCAGTCATTATTTGGTGTTATGGGAGCAACAGTTTTCCATTGGCTCATTTATGGACTAGTAATCTTTTTTGCTGTGCTATTTCTCATTGTCAGTGTTAAAAATCTTTGTTGTGTCAGTGTTAAAGTGCTGGATACTGCCCTCACTATGCCATTGCTTGATGATCATGCTTTATCTGAGGATGATGATGAGAATAATGATGATGTATCTATAAATGATAGAAGGCCTGATTTTCAAGACCAATTTCCTATTCCTGATTACATATCTGATGATGAGGACCCCAACCCTGATTTTAGGGCTGAGGGTATTGAACGAATGGTCCACTCAGTTTATAGAAAATGTCCCAAGAAAGGTAGATGTTCTTGGTGTAAAAACTCAATGAATGTTAAGGATGGACATTTTCATCATGCTGACCCATACCATCGTACCAGTGTGATGACTGTCCTATTTGCTATTTGCTTGTGTGTGAGTTTTTTAAATGTTTACTTTTCTGTTCCAGATTGACTGTGTTTTGATAAGAAAGGTCTAAAACTCAGCAACCCAAAGGAAGGTTGTTTACCATGGATGAAATGTCAGGCGCCAGAAATATGTATTTGGTTTGTTTAAATGTATGTTTAACAATAATTATGTAGTGCTTGTACCCTTACATTTTTATAGAAGAAACTGACTTTCTTGAGAGGGGAATGTGGGAGAAAATGACGTATTTACCAGATTTGTTTGATATTAATAGTTAACAATTATATACTTAACAAATAGTAAGACATTTCTATTCTGTTTAATTCTGTGTTTCTGTAAAGGGATGGATTCCACTCTAGCTTCCTGAAATTGGGTTTTGCTAGAGATAGCTTGTTTCATTATTGCAATAATTAATCGATATTAAATGAAGATGATTGTTCGAAGTCTCTGTCACTTGGTTAGAATTTCCACCACAAAGTCTGATTTAATTTGATACTAATTTTAGAATTTCAATTGAAATATTTTCAATGTTATGTTTAACTCAGGCCTTTTCATTAGGGGAGCAATGCTAAAAAGTATTAGAAATATTGATTTGTTTATTACTTTTTGGACTTCGAAAACTGTCACGGTAATGGAAATTTAGTGAAAATGTTTTAGTGAATATTTGAAATGCATAATATCTGATCAAAAACATAAAAATAATTATGAAACAGATAAGCACACATCTTAATTAATATCAGTGATTCAAGAGAACATTTCGTGAAAAATTACACTTTTTTTTACAGTTTCGTGAGAATGACCGATTTATCTAGGCTAGCTACACATACAGATATAGAATTAGAAAAAAATATGTGCTTGTGTTACAATGCATAATTGTCCCTTGATGTCATGAAGTCTAAAGAGTCTTAATGAATTGACTTGGAACTGAGAGGAAATAATGCCCAAATATTCTAATATACTGAATGAGAGGTAACATCTGAACAGCGCCTGTCCTGTGCCATTAAGGTCCAGACCCCAATTGGCTGGGGTGGAAGGCCTACTTAAAGCTTTGATGCTGTTTCCCTACTCCACGAGTAGGCAGGCTACCCTTTGTTATTGTGAGATATCATCAATCATCCTGTTTTCATCAACATCTCCTGGTACCTTCTAATCCACACAAGAAAATCTGCCCTTGCCTTTTCCTACTAGCACTGACTTTGCTGATAACTACTTTGTTGAGGGAAAATGTACTTGCTACAACTGTAGTGTTGTCAACAAATCACAATTATTACTTTTGTAATAAAGTAAATAGCCTAGTTAAGGCTATCGTACAAGTTAAGGCTATCGTACAAACTAATGCAACAGTACTTATTCAACTTCAAAATGAGTAACACATCCTTGGCCACATTCTGAGGTTACTGTAACATTGAATGTCTTCTTATGTAATCATAGAAAGTGTGCATGTTCAAGATAGAGTATAAATGTCACAGATTTGTTGAGATATTCACAATTACTATAATAATCTGCGTAGAATCTCTAACGGCATTGACCACTAGCACCATGTACATTACATAATCTCAATTGCGATCAAGGTAATTTGGCTGTGCTAGTAGATGATCACAGTGATAACACATTAAGATGTTGTATAAATAAACAAAATATCTAACATTGTATTCCCATTTTAACTTTGTTGAGCTTTTAAATGTTTGGAAGTGCAGTGATAACACATTTAAGTGACAACTAAACCAAAAATCTGACATTGATTTTCCATTGGAATTTGGTGGTGCTTTTAGATGGTTGAAAGCATGGTAATAACACATTGGGAATTCAACAAGCTTTCGACTGTCTTTTTGAGTGGGACCAATGGTATGTGGACACCTGCATATCAAACTTCTCATTACAAAATCATGGGCATTAATATGGAGTTGGTGCTATAACAACCTCCACTCTTCTGGGAAGGCTTTCCACTAGATGTTGGAACATTGCTGCGGGGACTTGCTTCCATTCAGCCACAAGAGCATTTGTGATGTTGGGCACTGATGTTGGGCGATTTGGCCTCTGTGCAGGCCAGTCAAGTTCTTCCACACCGATCTCGACAAACCATTCATTTATGGACCTCACCTTGTGCACGGGGGGATTCTCATGCTGAAACAGGAAAGGGCCTTTCCCAAACTGTTGCCACAAAGTTGGAAGCACAGAATCGTCTAGAATGTCATTGTATGCTGTAGTGTTAAGATTTCCCTTCACTGGAACTAAGGGGCCTAGACCGAGCCATGAAAAACAGCCCCAGACCTTTATTCCTCCTCCACCAAACTTTACAGTTGCCACTATGCATTGGAGCAAGTAGCGCTCTCCTGGCATCCTCCCAACCCAGATTCGTCCGTTGGGCTGCCAGATGGTGAAGAATGATTCATCACTCCAGAGAACACGCTTTCACTGCTCCAGAGTCCAATGGCGGCAAGCTTAACAACACTCCAGCCGACGCTTGGCATTGCGCATGGTGATCTTAGGCTTGTGTGTGGCTGCTCGGCCATGGAAACCCATTTCATGAAGCTGCCGACGAGCAGTTATTATGTTAATGTTGCTTCCAGAGGCAGTTTGGAACTTGGTAGTGAGTGTTGGATGATTTTTACGCACTTCAGCACTCGCCGGTCCCGTTCTCTGAGCTTGTGTGGCCTACCACTTTGTGGCTCAGTTGTTGCTCCTAGACGTTTCCACTTCACAATAACAGCACTTACAGTTGACCGGGGCAGCTGTAGTAGGGCAGAAATTTGACCTACTGACTTGTTGGAAAGGTGGCATCCTATGACGGTGCCATGTTGAATGTCACTGAGCTCTTCAGTACGAGCCATTCTACTGTCAGCGTTTGTCTATGGAGATTTCATGGCTGTGTGCTCGATTTTATAAACCTGTTAGCAACAGGTGTGGCTAAAATACACTATTTTGAAGACGTGTGCACATACTTTTGGCCATGTAGTGTAGGTTGTAATCTCATTATGAATCAACATATCAACCAAATATTACCCAATTCTCCACGTTGAAATTACGTGGTGTGCCGAGTGGGTAGCTACTCTAACTTCATTGATATGTGACTATACACCCAATTATGTCTCTTGCCGCTTGGTCTACTAGATTAAGATTCATATATGTAAAGAACATTTCCCACCCTCAGTGCACATTAAGTTCACATTATTTGTCAATTGCACAGAAGGTCTAATCGAAATGAGATTTTCACTTTTAACCCAACCCTCCCGAAAGACACAAATGTTTTGGGGAGGTGCAGGGGGCTGCCACATTGGGCACCCAGGGAGCTGTTGTGGGGGTTAAGTGCCTGGCAATGGCATCTAGGATTTAATACAAGCAACCCTCCGGTTGCCAGTTCACTTCCCATCAGATTTTTCTTGTTGGACCTGGGATTCGAACAACAACCCTCCAGCTGTTGGCTCAACTCTCTAACAGCTAGACTACCTGTCACACAGAGCTCAGAGTTTTAGTCTCAGTTGATAATCTTTCTAATCCTCAGAGTAATTATTCTGATTGCTAAAGAACAGGGGAACCTACGGCTACCACACAGCTTGTGTGCATGTATCTCTCAGTCATGGAGTCATGACAGTGACTCCTTTCTCTGCTATGTGTAACACCTGGGGCTGCAACTGTCAGATTCATTTTGACTGTCTGCCATGTCAAGGTGTGACTGTGTAGCCTACAGTAGCTTTTTAATTGGGAGACAGTACGTGTGTTTGTGTTTGTGGGAGAAGCCTTCTCAGCATATTCATCCTCCAGCATGACCGGTTTGGCGGTGGGTCAGTCATGGTGTGGGGTGGCATTTCTTTGTGGGGCCGCACAGCCCTCCATGTGCTCGCCAGAGGTAGCCTGACTGCCATTAGGTACCGAGATGAGATCCTCAGACCCCTTGTGAGACCATATGCTGACACATGCACATTTGTGGCCTGCTGGAGGTCATTTTGCAGGGCTCTGGCAGTGCTCCTCCTTGCACAAAGGCGGAGGTAGCGGTCCTGCTGTTGGGTTGTTGCCCTCCTACGGCCTCCTCCACGTCTCCTGATGTACTGGCCTGTCTCCTGGTAGCGCCTCCATGCTCTGGACACTACGCTGACAGACACAGCAAACCTTCTTGCCACAGCTCGCATTGATGTGCCATCCTGGATGAGCTGCACTACCTGAGCCACTTGTGTGGGTTGTCGACTCCGTCTCATGCTACCACTAGAGTGAAAGCACCGCCAGCATTCAAAAGTGACCAAAACATCAGCCAGGAAGCATAGGAACTGAGAAGTGGTCTGTGGTCACCACCTGCAGAACCACTCCTTTATTGGGGGTGTCTTGCTAATTGCCTATAATTTCCACCTTTTGTCTATTCCATTTGCACAACAGCATGTGAAATTTATTGTCAATCAGTGTTGCTTCCTAAGTGGACAGTTTGATTTCACAGAAGTGTGATTGACTTGGAGTTACATTGTGTTGTTTAAGTGTTCCCTTTATTTTTTTGAGCAGTGTATAAAGATCCAGTCCATTAAAAAAATTGGAGGCCCCTTACACCTCAGTGTTGTGATGGGAAAATTATAGCAAAGTGCATAGTACTTATAATTCAAAAAGTTATGTTATCATCCTAATCTGGAAACAATAGAACACTGGAAACAGTACTGGGAACAATAGAACACTATGAAAAATCTGGGAAACCAGGCCTGGTATTCATAGCCGACTTTGAAAAGGATTTTGATTAAGTACGACTGGATTTTATATAGAAATGCCTGGAATATTTCAATTTTGAAGAATCTCTTATACAATGGGTTAAAGTTATGTATAGCAACCCTGGGTGCAAAAAAAAAAATAATGTCTACTTCTCAGAAAGTAGCCACTATTGTCAAGAGGAGTAAAACATGGTTGTCCGCTATCGGCATATCTATTTATTATGGCCATCTAAATGTTAGAAATAATATCAAGGGCCTAGAATTCCAGGGCTTAAAAACAAATGTGTCATTGTATGCTGATGATTCATGTTTTATTTTAAATCCACAGCCTCATAGATGGTCTAGATACTTTTTCTAACCTCTCTGGATTACAACCAAATTATAAGTGTACTATATTACGTATTGGATCAATAAAAAATAAAACTTTTACATTACCATGTAGTTTACCAATAAAATGTTCTGATGGTGAAGTGGAAATACTCCTTATTCATATCCCGAAAGAAAGAAGTTATCTCATTACAATACATTTGAATAGAAAGTTAGCAAGAATAGATAAGATGTTGCTTCCGTGGAAAGGAAAATCCCTGTCAATTTGTGGAAAAATCACCCTGATTAACTATTTAGTCATAGCCCAGTTTACCATTTGTTTATGGTCTTGCCTAGACCTAGCGACTTGTTTTTTAAATTATATGACCAAAAAAATCAACGAGATCTTCAGTTTCTTGGCAATTTCTCGCATGGAATGGCCTTGATTTCTCAGAACAAGAATAGACTGATGAGTTTCAGAAGAAAGTTTTTTTGTTTCTGGCCATTTTGAGCCTGTAATCGAACTCACAAATGCTGATGCTCCAGATACTCAACTAGACTAAAGAAGGCCAGTTTGATTGCTTCTTTAATCAGAACAACAGTTTTCAGCTGTGCTAACATAATTGCAAAATGGTTTTCTAATGCTCAATTAGCCTATTTAAAAAGATAAACTTGGATTAGCTAACACAACGTGCCATTGGAACACAGGAGTGATGGTTGCTGATAATGGGCCTCTGCACGCCTACGTAGATATTCCATATACAATCAGCCGTTTCCAGCTATAATAGTAATTTACAACATTAACAATGTCTACACTGTATTTCTGATCAAATTGGTGTTATTTTAATGGACAATTTTTTAAATTTTCTTTCAAAAACAAGGACATTTCTAAGTGAACACGAACTCTTGAACGGTAGTGTATATATATACAGTTGAAGTCGGAAGTTTACATACACTTAGGTTGGAGTCATTAAAACTTGTTTTTCAACCACTCCACAAATTTCTTGTTAACAAACTATAGTTTTGGCAAGTCAGTTAGGACATCTACTTTGTGCATGACACAAGTAATTTTTCCAACAATTGTTTACAGACAGATTATATCACTTATAATTCACTGTATCACAATTGCAGTGGGTCAGAAGTTTACATACACTTAGTTGACTGTGCCTTTAAACAGCTTGGAAATTTCCAGAAAATGATGTCATGGCTTTAGAAGCTTCTGATAGGCTAATTGACATCATTTGAGTCAATTGGAGGTGTACCTGTGGATGTATTTCAAGGCCTACCTTCAAACTCAGTGCCTCTTTGCTTGACATCATGGGGAAATCAAAATATATCAGGTAGGTACCACATTCATCTGTACAAACAACAGTAAGCAAGTACAAACACCATGGGACGACGCAGCCGTCCTACTGCTCAGGAAGGAGACGTGTTCTGTCTCCTAGAGATGAATGTACTTTGGTGCGAAAAGTGCAAATCAATCCCAGAACAACAGCAAAGGATCTTGTGAAGATGCTGGAGGAAACAGGTACAAACGTATCTATATCCACAGTAAAACGAGTCCTATATCGACATAACCTGAAAGGCCGCTCAGCAAGGAAGAAGCCACTGCTCCAAAACTGCCATAAAAAAGACAGACTACGGTTTGCAACTGCACATTGGGTCAAAAATCATACTTTTTGGAGAAATGTCCTCTGGTCTGATGAAACAAAAATACAACTTTTTGGCTATAAAAAACATGTTATGTTTGGAGGAAAAGGGGGAAGCTCGCAAGCCGAAGAACACCATCCAAACCGTGAAGCACGGGGGTGGCAGCATCATGTTGTGGGGGTGCTTTGCTGCAGGAGGGTCTGGTGCACTTAACCACAATAGATGGCATCATGAGGAAAGACAATTATGTGGATATATTGAAGCAACATCTCAAGACATCAGTCAGGAAGTTGAAGCTTGGTCGCAAATGGGTTTTCCAAATGGACAAGACCCCAAGCATACTTCCAAAGTTGTGGCAAAATGGCTTAAGGACAACAAAGTCAAGGTATTGGAGTGGCCATCACAAAGCCCTGACCTCAATCCCATCGGAAATTTGTGGGCAGAACTGAAAAAGCGTGTGCGAGCATGGAGGCCTCCATCACTACTCAGTTACACCAGCTCTGTCAGGAGGAATGGGCCAAAATTCACCCAACGTATTGTGGGAAGCTTGTGGAAGGCTACCCGAAACATTTGACCCAAGTTACACAATTTAAAGGCAATGTTACCAAATACTAATTGAGTGTATGTAAACTTCTGACCCACTGGGAATGTGATGAAAGAAATAAAAGATGAAAGAAATAATTCTCTACTATTATTCTGACATGTCACATTCTGAAAATAAAGTGGTGATCATAACTGACTGAGTTTAAATGTATTTGGCTAAGGTGTATGTAAACTTCCGACTTCAACTGTATTTCCCAAAGAATATATGTGTCACGCCCTGACCTTAGAGATCCTTTTTATGTCTCTATTTGGTATGGTCAGGGTGTGATTTGGGGTGGGTATTCTATGTTCTTTAGTTCTATTATTTTGTTTTTCTATGTTTTGGCCGGGTAGGGTTCTCAATTAGGGACAGCTGTCTATCGTTGTCTCTGATTGAGAACCATACTTAGGTAGCCCTTTTTCACACCTGTCTTTGTGGGAGGTTGACTTTGTTAGTGGCACTTATGCCCTGTAAGCTTCACGGTCGTTTTTGTTATTTATTGTTTTGTTGACGACATTTTAACAAATAAAAAGAAAATGTACGCCTACCACGCTGCACCTTGGTCCACTTCCTTTGAAGGCCGTGACAATATGGGGGATTGGAAATGATGCAGACAATTACATTGATGGAATCCATAATCTATCTGCAATATTGAAGTTGATCTCCTGAAAAAAGAAGAAGAAAAATCCTAATAACATCAGAAAAATTTGGAACATGTGTAGGTTACACCAAACATTGTGTGACAGACTGTGTGAAAAAGAAGAAGCTGACCAGGAGATGGCATTTACAGTTACATATTAACCTTCTAGTTTGCTGAAGATATGATGACAAAGAGTTGAACCTCACATGTGCAATATGAAAATATATAGATCATTGTTACAAAACCTGTGGACTCTTTGCACATAATGATTATGAGCTGTCCAATTGAATGTTCTGTGCATGATAATACAAAATCAAGTCTCTTTTTCATGTTGTTCATTTTATTTTCTTCACACACCCTCACACAACCAATATTTCAACAACCAAAGCAAACCACTAAACCATTAGAGGTCTTTACTCTCTGAAAATAAGACAATATCTTTTTCTCAAACATGTACAGTGCTACACATACACACACAAGATGGGAAGATTCAGAAACAAACCACTTTAATATAAGTTGGAGCTTGGGAGTATAGAAAGACAGATATCATACCACACCAAGTGATCCAGGCCGATAGGTAGAGCATATTTATAGACATCCCTTCAACTTACTATATAACAACAATAATGTACATTGCAGATTTACTCTTGCTTTGGTTTTACATTTGTGTACGTACAGTATTGATACGAGTCTGTATAGCACTTCTTGGGGTAACGCTTCAACTTTTAGCGATTTGGACTAGCCCCCTACAGGATGGAGTCACTGATAAGTAGATTGCTCTTAGATGTAAAGTCTCATATTTAGGGGACTTTGAGCAGTTCTGGACCGGTTCCGAGCAACATTTTTGTGTACAGAGCGCTCTGTGAACGGCGCAACATCAATTGCTGTGCACTCCGTGAAAGCTCTGGTTGTCCCTCTTCTCATGCCGCTCTCTGCCCTCAGCTGACATGCAGTATGTGAAATTGCATATTAAACGGAGAGCCTAGCGATTGCAGATAAAGCGGTCTCATCTTGCTGTTATGTTCTAAGATGGATTTAGAGCTCACAACATTAAAAAATACAAAATAATTTAGTAGATTTTAAATAATGGCACTTTCTCTTGGTCACAGAGGGACGAAATCACTTTGTGCTTAAAGCTGGCGTCACGAGTCTGCTGGAATTTGCATGGCGTCTCTGCGTCGCTCAGGGGATGTTTGTGTGAAAAGTCTCTGTCGTCAGTTATTTGAAATGGTGCCAATTTTGTATGATCATATTTATTTTAGTTATAAGGTGAAATCTTAGAGTAAGTCGTTTATAATTTCATTGTTACTATATTTTGAAAGCATTTCAATAATTAAAATCCACATTCCCCCACTTTTGTTGAATAGGAAAACAAATACACACATATATATATATACATGATGTTTCATATTTTCATATTTGCACTGTGTACTTGAGCTTGTATCCTCAGTGACTACACCTCAGCAATTTATAACTATTTTTACCAGAATGGTGAGATTGTAATCTTTCTGGCAGTATAAGCATTAGCTGGTATTGTTTATGGCCCTCTCATGATAAATAATTACTTTTGGGTATGTCTATTTAGGCGGAAATCTACATTTTGACATTAGATTTAACAGGTTTTAAGAAATAGAGACAACTGGTTGACCACCATGTGGAATGTTGCAAACTACAACTCGTACAATGCACTGCTTTTATGAGTGCAGTGACAGTGTGAGGTCAGATCAGCATAGAAATAATGGACCATATCAGCCCTAGATACTATCATCATATGGTCTTTACTGGCCTCATTTCAACAGTCTTATCTTAGGGCTAGATTCAATCTGTATCGCAGAAACAAATTTAAGGGTCATTTCCGATTGAGCCGACATATGCAGCGTTTTCCGTGAACACAGTCTCCGTGAAAGCGGGAACATTGCCTTTAAATTTCGAGCAATAATGCTACAATAATTCTTCAATATGGATTGAATTCAACCTTTAATGTCTCTGCATATTCATGACACCACAGATATAGTTGGTTGGGCTCCTCATAAACTTGTCTCTCCAGTCTTGCCTGGTGACCTGCCCCCTGTGGGGGTGACCTGAGTTTGTCTATGCTCCCCCAGGATGGCAGCGATTAGAGCCTCTGGGGCTGAGACCCCGCCTCCAGGGGACACAGGGCTGCGGGGGGTGAGCGGGCTGATGGGCGACGGCAGGGTGTCCTGGGGGGACACCAGGCGCTCCTTCTTAGCAGCAGAGCAGGGCGAGCGGCTGCTTGGGAGCCCCTCTAGGGGACGAGGATGCAGGCTGAGGCCCTGAAGGGAGGGCATGGGGGTGTTGGAGTGAGCAGGACTACGGCTGCCGCGGTGGCGATGGTGGTGTTTTCTTTTTCCAGGGCTTGGGCTGCGGGAGCTAGCAGGGGCCAGCAGGACCAGTGTGCTGTCATCCTCCGAGCTGACGTCAGAACTGTCTGAGCGGCATACTGGTGGGGCTGTCGGGCTGCGCACAGGAACATGGATCTATGGGAGATGGGAGAAGAGAGTAAGAGAAAAGGAGAAATATCCAGCAGAACTGAATGGCAGACAGCAACTGCTATATTCTCTGTTCATTGAACAACACAGGAAGGAAAATGTCAGGAAGGGTCCTTACCTGAAAGGGCGATGTCACACCGATAATAGTGTTCATGTTATTACTGTAGAAACCCAAAATGTATTCCCCTTCATCCCTGGGTAAATCCTCCTCTGTAAATGTCACCTGAGAGAAAGGGGAAGAGTGAAGAAAAGTACAAATAGAGAAAATGGAAACATAGTAAGTAGATGTGTGGATAAATGTTTTCTCATCTCAATGGATAAATGTTTTCTCATCTCAATGGATAAATGTTTTCTCATCTCAATGGATAAATGTTTTCTCATCTCAATGGATAAATGTTTTCTCATCTCAATGGATAAATGAGGTTGAGTTTGTGGGAGTATGTTTGTCAGGCTTTGTATCATACCTGTGACCCATGATCTGCTTTGGCCCACATATATGTTACATAGTCCTTGTGATGTTTGAACCCAACCTGTGTAGACAAATCACAGACTTCAATTGACCATGGAACAATTACGCATAGCCCTAATAACCTATAGATATTGTGTGAGAGAAGATATGAAATCTCACTGCTTTGAAGTTGAAGTCACAGTTACCTTGTATATTGCAACCCAGTCCCATGAGCTGCGCTGGAAGTTGGACATCACAGTGAATCTGACCGTAGCGTCAGAAACCTTAGTCCACTCCTTCACATACTCTAACGTTACAAGAGGAAGGTCCACTTTAAATGGGAACTGAGGGAGAGAGCATGAGAGTGAAAAATAAACAGAGAGATAGAAAGATAATTTCAGAGGGTGATTCTTATGTGATGAATTTCTAAGGCTATAATGTAACAGTAACTGTGAAGCTTTTTCACCATATCTGGATAAACATCAAACAGTGACTGCTGGGGTGAGAGTCCAGGGGTCACAGGAGGTTGGACTTACATGTAATGAGAAGACAGCAGAGACAGGCTTGTGGTCGCTGCAGGTGTAGCCCATGTGACTGCGGTAGGAGTGTTGCACCACCTTGGTTGCCCCACCCAGCCAAGAGGTCAGGCCGCGCTGCAGCGCCGCATTGTGGGTAGGAACAGGGGAGCCCGTACAACGCAGACGCCACAGGATACGGTCTGTCCATGCTGGCTTTCGCTTCTTACTGCTGTGAGAGGAACAGAGAGAGAGATAATAGTGGGAATTGGAGGTCAGTGAATCAGTCAATAGAGGTGTTATTATGAAACCAATAACTTGCCAATTTTGCTGCACTCATTATGTCTAAGGCCTAGCTACAAGGTCTGTAACCTGATTTGATGTGTGCATAAATGTGAGAAGTAAGCGTATGCAACCAGGTGTTGAATGCATGTACCCGGGATACAGAAACCTTCCCTTAGGTTCAGGGCCACCTCAGTCATGACTCCCATAGTCGGCTAATCCAAGCAGATTAGTATACGTTCAAAGTGGTAACCCAAAATAAATAAAAACAAAAGAAAACTACAAAGAATGTATGAATGTTTATATACATATGTATATGGGTATGTGTATGTATGTATATAGATATATATATTTACCCCAAAAATATATGGGGGATTGGAAATGATGCAGACAATTACATTGATGGAAGCAACAATCTATCCGCAATATTAAAGCTGATCCAACCCCCCCCCAAAAAAAAACTACAAAGAGGCATGCCTAAAATAAAGAGGCTAACTAACACAAAACACTGACAGGCCGAGAAGCATCTGGTCACACACACACACACACACACACACACACACACACACACACACACACACACACACACACACACACACACACACACACGTCATCCTGATTGCTCACACCTGTCAACTTCTCCAGGCTTCCTGGCAGAGAAAAGCCCTTGACCCGGTTGGTGCTGCCACCTGGGGATGGAGTGTGGACGTGTATCCTGGTAGTGCGTTGCCTAACTGTGTCCTAACACTAAACTACCCCCCATATCATAGCAAGTCAGTAAAAAGGGAGCATCACATCAATCACAAACCATTTATTGCTCTACACAGTATCACGTACCTGGTGTCGTATGTGTGTGTCCCCACATCAAACTTATATGTGGGGGGGAATTTGAGAGGGCCTTCTAAGAAACCGTCTAAGATGGACTCACTGTTTTTGGCTATGTTGAGCTGCAAAACAAACATGTGAGAATGAAGAGAGAGAGAGCGAGAGAGAGAGGGAGAGACACAGACAATATAATTGAATCATCAAAGTAGCTTGCTTGACTTGATGCAGCCACTGTGTGATTGAATATTATTGGGTGTAGGTTCATTTTTGTTGGTGCTATAGCTATCTCTGCAGGTAATTAATCAACAGTCATTGTTTTCAAAGATAAACATGACTTCCATTTGGTACTCTGTTTTCAAAGAAAATTCCATTTGGACTCTTTTTTTAAATGTCAAATAACTGGCAGATTTCTCACCTGGTCTCTCTCCCACAGCAAAGGTAGTTTATTGCTGTCAATGGCACTCTTCACCACATGAATGTCATAGTCCTCTATGCGGAAGTTAAGATCTCCAAACCAGAACACCACGCTGGGAGAAGAACACAGGACCATTTCACCACTCTATGAGCCAACAACTGATCATCAGAACACCAGGCTCAAAGATGGCGCCGGAGGGTAGGGCTGCCGTCTTTTCGGCTCTTAAGCAACCATGCTATTTTGTTAGTTTTTTCCGCGTAGTTCGTAACTTGTTTTGTACATAATGTTGCTGCTACCGTCTCTTATGACCGAAAAGAGCTCAGAACTGGGATTACTCACCTCAAATTGGACAAGGAGTTCTTCTTCAACGAGTCGGTCGCGAGGGATATACTATGGACACCCGACCAGGCCCAGATCCCTGTGATTCGCTGGAAAAGGAAACGTAGGTTTCGCGGAAAGAGATCAGGATGCCTTGTGAGGATCAGGCGACGAGTGGCTAATCTGCCCTTCCATTCTGCTAGCTAACATTCAATCGCTGGAAAATAAATGGGACGAACTGAAAGCACGTATATCCTACCAACGGGACATTAAAAACTGTAATATCTTATGTTTCACCGAGTCGTGGCTGAACGACGACATTAAGAACATACAGCTGGCGGGTTATACAGTCTATCGGCAGGACAGAACAGCAGCCTCTGGTAAGACACGGGGCGGGGGCCTGTGCATATTTGTAAACAATAGCTGGTGCACGATATCTAAGGAAGTCTCAGGGTTTTGCTCGCCTGAGGTAGAGTATATCATGATAAGCTGTAGACCACACTATCTACCTAGAGAGTTTTCATCTGTATTTCATCTGTACACTAAAACCGCACTGAGCTGTATTCCGCCATAAGCAAACAGGAAAACGCTCATCCAGAGGCGGCGCTCCTAGTGGCCAGGGACTTTAATGCAGGGAAACTTAAATCAGTTTTACCTCATTTCTATCAGCATGTTAAATGTGCAACCAGAGGGGGAAAAATTAGAGACCAGCTTTACCCCACACACAACGACACGTACAAAGCTCTCCCTCGCCCTCCATTTGGCAAATCTGACCATAACTCTATCTTCCTGATTCCTGCTTACAAGCAAAAATTAAAGCAGGAAGCACCAGTGACTCGGTCTATAAAAAAATGGTCAGATGAAGCAGATGCTAAACTACAGGACTGTTTTGCTAGCACAGACTAGAATATGTTCCCGGGATTCCTCCGATGGCATTGAGGAGTACACCACATCAGTCACTGGCTTTATCAATAAGTACATCGAGGATATCGTCCCCACAGTGACCGTATGTACATACCCCAACCAGAAGCTATGGATTACAGGCAACATTCGCACTGAGCGAAAGGGTAGAGCTGCCGCTTTCATGGAGCGGGAGCTTATAAGAAATCCTGCTATGCCCTCCGATGAACCATCAAACAGGCACAGCGTCTATACAGGACTTAGGTCGAATCGTACAACACCGGCTCCGACACTCGGCGGATGTGGCAGGGCTTGCAAACTATTACAGACTACAAAGGGAAGCACAGCCAACAGCTGCCCAGTGACACAAGCCTACCAGACGAGCTAAATAATGTCTATGCTCGCTTCGAGGCAAGTAACGCTGAAACATGCATGAGAGCATCAGCTGTTCCGGACGACTGTGTGATCACGCTCTCTGCAGCCGATGTGAGTAAGACCTTTAAACAGGTCAACATTCACAGGCCATTGGGCCAGACGGATTACCAGGACATGTACTCCGAGCATGCACTGACCAACTTGCAAGTGTCTTCACTGATATTTTCAACCTCTCCCTGTCTGAGTCTGTAATACCAACATGTTTCTTGCAGACCACCATAGTCCTTGTGCCCAAGAACACTAAGGTAACCTGCCTAAATGACTACCGACCCGTAGCACTCACGTCTGGAGCCATAAAATGCTTTGAAAGGCTGGTCATGGCTCACATCAACACCATTATCCCAGAAACCCTAGACACACTCCAATTTGCATACCTAATCCAACAGATCCACAGATGATGCAATCTCTATTGCACTCCACTCTGTCCTTTCCCACCTGGACAAAAGGAACACCTATGTGATAATGCTATTCATTGACTACAGCTCAGCATTCAACACCCTAGTGCCCACAAAGCTCATTACTAAGCTAAGGACCCTGGGACTAAACACCTCCCTCTGCAACTGGATCCTGGACTTCCTGATAGGCCGCCCCCAGGTTGGAAGGGTAGGTAACAACACATCCGCCACGTTGATCCTCAACATGGGGGCCCCTCAGGGGTGTGTGCTCAGTCCCCTCCTGTACTCTCTGTTCACTCATGACTGCACGGCCAGGCACGACCCCAACACCATCATTAAATTTGCTGATGACACAACAGTGGTAGGCCTGATCACTGAAAATGATGAGACAGCCTATAGGGAGGAGGTCAGAGACCTGAATGTGTGGAGCAAGGACAGCAACCTCTCCCTCAACGTGATCAAGACAAAGGAGATGATTGTGGACTACAGGAAAAGGAGGACCGAGCATGCCCCCATTCTCATCGATGGGGCTGTAGTGGAGCAGGTTGAGAGCTTCAAGTTCCTTGGCGTCCACATCACCAACAGACTAACATGGTCCAAGCACACCAAGACAGTCGTGAAGAGGGCACGACAAAACCTATTCCCCCACAGGAGACTGAAAAGATTTGGCATGGGTCCTCAGATCCTCAAAAGGTTTTACAGCACCATCGAGAGCATCCTGACCGGTTGCATCACTGCCTGGTATGGCAACTGCTCGGCCTCCAACTGCAAGGCACTACAGAGGGTAGTGCGTACGGCCCAGTACATGACCTCTATACCAGGTGGTATAGACCTCTATACCAGGACCTCTATACCAGGTGGTGTCAGAGGAAGGCCCTAAAAATTGTCAAAGACTCCAGCTATCCTAATCATAGACTGTTCTCTCTGCTACCGCACGGCAAGCGGTACCAGAGCGCCAGGTCTAGGTCCAAGAGGCTTCTAAACAGCTTCTACCCCAAGCCATAAGACTCCTGAACAGCTAATGGCTACCCAGACTATTTGCATTGCCACCCCCCCCCCCCCCCCCCCCCCCCACGCTGCTGCTACTCTCTGTTATTATCTATGCATAGCCACTTTAATAACTCTACCTACATGTACATAATTACCTGAATTACCTTGACACCGGTGCCCCCCGCACATTGGCACATTGACTCTGTACCGGTACACCCTGTATATAGCCCCGCTATTGTCATTTACTGCTGCTCTTTAATTATTTGTTATTCTTATCTTTTACTTTTTTAGGGATTTTCTTGAAACTGCATTGATGGTTAAAAGGGCTTGTAAGTAAGCATTTCACTGTAAGGTCTACACCTGTTGTATTCCGGGCATGTGACAAATAACATTTCATTTGATTTGATAATTAGGACCAGGAGTATTTCCTGACCACCTGACCTGACCACATGACCTGAACAAGAAAAAATTGTGACACTTTACTTGAAACCCAGTGTCATAGCATGTTATGACACGGGCATTACCATGTCATAATATGTCATAACAGCTGATGTAACTTGTCATAATCTGTCATAATATCGTCCTAACATTGTCATTACATATATTTTTACACATATATTGCGTTATTTTATGGCTGGTTATGACACCTACATAAGAGTGTCAAAACCCATATTTATTCAAATTATTTTTTTCCCTGCCAAGAAGTTTCCTTTCATTTGAAAGTTTGTTTCTTAAATAATTTCTTGTTGTAATTAATGTTTTTTCATTATATTTTAAATAACTTGTAGAAAATACACTTTATGACACTGTCATGAAGCATTATGACCATCCTGTGTCATTTTACTTAGACAAAGAAAATACACTTCATGACACTGTCAAGAAGCATTATTACATATAATCCTCTTTAGGTTTCTTCCTAAATTCCTGCCTTTCTAGGGAGCTTTTCCCAGCCACCGTGCTTCTACTGTACATCTGCATTGCTTGCTTTTTGGGGGTTTTAGGCTGGGTTTCTGTATAAGCACTTTGTGACATCTGCTGATGTAACATTTATAAATACATTTGATTGATTGAGATAGGCCTATCTCGTACATGCTCTTATGTCAGTCATCAGTCAAAAAGAGGATGTCTTGTCCTGCTACTGAAATATACTCCTGTATTCATCCCAGTCATCAGCAACAGTGCATTGGGGTAGGTGAATGTCTGATATCAATGTGTGCGCATATACAAAGCTAATTTAATATGGTCAAAAAAATAATAATGGTATAACATAAACATACTGTTGACACGTAGGCTGTGGTGTAATGGAATGTTTTGCCTTGTGTGGTAGGTTTTGTGGGTTTTGCCACTCTTATGTAGGTGTCATAACCAGCCATAAAAAACGCAATATATGTCACAACAGGTTTAAATATATATCTTATGACAAGTTATGTCAGCTTTTATTACATGGTTATGACTGTGTCATAACGTGATGATGCTGGGTGTCAAGTAAAACGTCACCAAAAAAACTCCCATAGGTGGCCAGGTGGGATAAACTCCTGGCCCTAGACATACTGTTTACATCAGCCCTCCCCCATCCAAATGACCCACTCGTGGTCCAGCACACCCGAGGCGGTCCCGCCCTCAAACTGCTGTTGATGCAGAATGCTCCCAAAGTCCTCCATGCGCTGCTCCAGGTTCCGCATGTGAGCCGGCAGGTGACAGTTCAGGAAACACACCGGGTGGCCGAACATCGTCATCCTCGCACTTACACCCCCTTTATTACCCTGGGGGAGGGGAATAGAGAGATAGTATGAAAATGTAACACACACTGATGGATAAAAGATGGATGCTCTACCAGCCTTTGTAATCAAACATCCACTGTGATAAGGATGAAAGGACAGATGGCATTTTGGTATCGTCTGTATCAAAGAGCCAGGCAGTCAGACAGTCCTGCTGCACTGACCTCAGAGAGAAGGAGACTGCTCCGGCAGCCAGTATTGATGCTGACATCAACATGCTCAGGAAGGTCAACACGCACGCACACACACACACACACACACACACACACACACACACACACACACACACACACACACACACACACACACACACACACACACACACACACACACACACACACACACACACACACACACACACACCTCTTTTCTCTCTCCCTGGCATATTAACATATTTTGATGCAATTTAAAAGCTACAGTGCATTCAGAAAGTATTCAGACCTCTTAACTTTTTCCATATTTTGTTACGTTACAGCCTTATTATAAAATTGATTACATTTATTTATTTCCTTATCAATCTACACACAATACCCTATAATCACAAATCAAAAAATGTTTTTTAGGAATTTTTGCAAATGTATTACAGATAAAAAACCGAAATACGTTATTTACATAAGTATTCATACCCTTTGCTATGAGACTCAAACTTGAGCTCAGGTGCATCATGTTTCCAATGATCATCCTTGAGATGTTTCTACAACTAGATTGGAGTCCACCTGTGGAAAATTCAATTGATTGGACATGATTTGGAAAGGCACACACCTGTCTATATAAGGTCCAACAGTTGACAATGCATGTCAGAGCAAAAACCAAGACATGAGGTCGAAGGAATTGTCCATAGAGCTCTGAGACAGGATTGTGTGGAGGCACAGATCTGGGGAAGGGTATCAAAAAATGTCTGCAGCATTGAAGGTCCCCAAGAACACAGTGGCCTCCATCATTCTTAATGGAAGAAGGTTAGAACCACCAAGACTCTTCCTAGAGCTATTCGCCCGGCCAAACTGAGCAATCGGGGGAGAAGGGCCTTGGTCAGGGAGGTGACCAAGAACCTGATGGTCACTGACAGACCTCCAGAGTTCCTCTGTGGAGATGGGAGAACCTTTCAGAAGGACAACCATCTCTGCAGGACTCCACCAATCAGGCCTTTGTGGTACAGTGGCCACTCCTGAGTAAAAGGCACATGACAGCCCGCTTGGAGTTTGCCAAAAGGCACCTAAAGGACTCTCAGACCATGAGAAACAAGATTCTCTGGTCTGATGAAACCAAGATTGAACTCTTTGGCCTGAATGCCAAGCGTCACGTCTGGAAGAAACCTGGAACAATCCCTACAGTGAAGCAAGGTGGTGGCAGCATCATGCTGTGTGGATGTTTTTCAGCGGCAGGGACTTGGAGACAAGTCACGATCGAGGGAAAGATGAACAGCTCAAAGTACAGAGAGATCCTTGATGAAAACCTGCTTTAAAGTGCTCAGGACCTCAGACTGGGGCAAAGGTTCACCTTCCAATAGGACAACAACCCTAAGCACACAGTCAAGACAACGCAGGAGTGGCTTCGGGGCAAGTCTTTGAATGTCCTCGAGTGACCCAGCCAGAGCACAGACTTGAAACCCGATCAAACTTTTCTTGAAAGACCTGAAATAGCTGTGCAGTGACGCTCCCCATCCAACCTGACAGAGCTTGAGAGGATCTGCAGAGAAGAATGGGAGAAATTCTTGAAATACAGGTGTGCCAAGCTTGTAGCATCATATCCAAGAAGACTCAAGGCTGTAATCGCTGCCAAAGGTGCTTCAACAAAGTTCTGAGTAAAGGGTTTGAATACTTATATAAATGTCATATTTAAGTTATTTATTTTTTATAAATTTGCCAAAATGTCTAAAAATCTATTTCGGCTTTGTCATTATGGGGTATTGTGTGTAGATTGCTGAAAAAAACAACAACAATTTAATACATTTTAGAAAAAGGCTGTAACATAACAAAATATGGAAAAAGGCAAGGGGTCTGAATACTTTCCTTATACACTGTACGTATTTAACAAGTGTTTTTGGACTCTGCATTTACCAACAAGCTCCTATTTTAGAGCAGGGGTTGCCAGGGTGACACTCACCCAGTAGCCCCCGAGGCCTGTGCGTGTTTTCTCTGTCTGCAAACCCCTCAGAAATGGAAGATGACAAAATTTTGAGAACACCAGCAACAGCACCCCCTGCATACGCTGGGACGTCACCTACAGCGATAGAGGGGGAGGTGAGAGCGAGAGAGAGAGGGAGAGAGAGAAATAGAGAGTAACTGTATCCACAGAGATTGAGACAGTGACTGGCCTGGCACAACATTGCGAGTTAACTCTTTACTGACCAGCACATATCCAAATCGACTCAGTGTGTCCATGCAGAGTTCACTCCACTGGTCGGTGAAGAGAGCATCCTTCAGCCGCTTGTTAATCATAGAGTTCACTTCCTGTAGCCTGAGTGGGGAGGAAAAGAGGAAGAACAACTCATAACTCAGTGGGAGGAGAAGAGGAATAAGAAGAATGTTTGGATGATAAGATGTGGTGACATCAGTAGTAGAGGAGAGATCAGAACAGTGATAGAGGTATGATGGAGGAGACATTGAATGCTGGCACCGTTTTGATTGGAGCAGAAGCTCACCCAATGATAAACATGTCTGTGCTCCCATCGCCAGCATGCGGCCCAAACAGAGAGGTGATGTCATCAGGAGGAAGAGCAGAGCCCACATTCCATGTGACAATGTGAACCCTATTAGAGGACGACACAGGGGGTAATGCACATCCTACATTATCAGTAAAACTACATACATTAGTTAAACTTTACATACATTACATGCCCAAAATTATGGGGACACCTGCTCGTCGAACATCTCATTCCAAAATCATGGGCAGTAATATGGAGTTGGTCCCCCCTTTGCTGCTATAACAGCCTCCACTCTTCTGGGAAGGCTTTCCACTAGATGTTAGAACATTGCTGCAGGGACTTGCTTGGGCGATTAGGCCTAGCTCGCAGTCAGCATTCCAATTCATCTCAAAGGTATTCGAAGGTGCTGAGGTCAGGGCTCTGTGCAGGCCAGTCAAGTTCTTCCACACCGATCTCGACAAACCATTTCTGTATGGACCTCGCTTTGTGCACGGGGGCATTGTCATGCTGAAACAGGAAAGGGCCTTCCCCAAACTGTTGCCACAAAATTAAAAGCACAGAATCGTCCATAATGTAATTGCATGCTGTAACGTTAAGATATCCCTTCACCTGAACTAAGAGGCCTAGCCCGAACCATGAAAAACTGCCCCAGACCATTATTCGTCCTCCACCAAACTTTACAGTTGGCACTATGCATTGAGGCAAGTAGCGTTCTCCTGGCATCCTCCAAATTCAGATTTGTCCGTTAGACTGCCAGATGGTGAAGTGTGATTCATCACTCCAGAGAACACTGCTCTAGAGTCCAATGGTGGTGAGCTTTACACCACTCAAGCCGACGCTTGGCATTGCGCATGGTGATCTGAGGCTTGCATGCGGCTGCTTGGCCATGGAAATCCATTTCATTAAGTTCCCGACGAATAGTTATTGTGCTGAAGTTGCTTCCAGAGACATTTTGGAACTTGGTAGTGAGTGTTACAACCGAGGACTGATGCTTTTTACATGCTACGCGCTTCAGCACTCAGCGGCCCTGTTCTGTGGGCTTGTGTGGCCTACCACTTCGCTGCAGAGCCGTTGTTGCTCCTAGACGCTTCCACTTCACAATAACAGCACTTACAGTTGACCGGGGCTGCTCTAGCAGGGCAGAAATTTGACGAACTGACTTGTTGGAAAGGTGGCATCCTATGACAGTGGCACGTTGAAAGTCACTGAGCTCTTCAGTACGGGCCATTCTATTGCCAATGTTTGTCTATGGAGATTGCATGGCTGTGTGCTCGATTGTATACACCTGTCAGCAACGGTTGTGGCTGAAATAGCCGAATCCACTAATTGGAAGGGGTGTCTACATACTTTTGTAGTGTAGATTTGCAATCATAACTGTGTAGTAATGTAATGATTATGTAATAATGTATAGCTCAATGTTATGGAGACTATAAACTGCACCTACAGGAACAATCCAATCGAATATCAGTAAAAGTGATTTTAGTGGTTGTGAATGAACAGAAGGAGAGAGAGAGAGAGGTCTGGGACCTCTGTCAAGGAAATGTGCAGCCTGTATGCATTCTGTCTAGTTCAGATGGTTCTTACTGAGATGTATGGCATTTAATTCACATGACACATTCTGGCTCATATCAACCCATCATCCTGCAAATGGCTTCTATACCTGAGGCTGGGTTCTGCCTAGCTCGTTTGTCATGCCAAGGACGGAAAGAGAGAACAATCTCCATGGAGACAACAACATGTTACTGTATTTAGTCAAGGAGTAGAAAGAAAAACTGGAACAAATGTAATATATGGTTGGCATGCTACTGAAATAGTACTTGGCGTCATCATTCGTGATCTGTCTCACCTAAAGCCGTAATCTGTTTCTCCTTCAGTCTTGTCAGTCTGTGGCTGGTTCTTCACAGCGCCCCCAGGGGATCTGGTCCTCTGGGGTTGTGGACTGGAGCCTGGTTTGGGGCTGAGGCTGGATGGCGGGGTGAGGCAAGGCTGAGGCAGGTTAGGCTGTGGGATGAGGTAAGACTGGCCGGTGTAAGGCTGAGTGCTATGAGGACTCTGAGGGCTGCGGGACAACAGGGAAGACTCTGTGGGGGACTGGGACAGGGAGATGGGGCTGTGTGGTCCAGGAATGCGGTTTGGAATAAAGGCCTTATCCTTCATATCAGCCTCTGGACCTCTGGAGGAATTCAGTGCAGTAGGTCTGGGACGGCTGATATTGACTGGAACTGTAGCACTGGACCCAGGCTGTACATTCTCCAGCCTCACCGGGTCTGGCATCTCACGTACACCTGAGGCCTGAACTGGACCCATTCCTGGGAGTTTCCCAGACCCCACTATGGGACAGGTTATAAAGGTGTCCTGGGCTGTTGGTTGCAGGGGTAGAGCAGGTCCTGGAACAGCATTCAACCCAGGTTGTCCAGATAGTCTTGCTGGATCTATGCTGCTTTGTTTCTGCTGCATTTGATCCATTAACCTGATTAGTAACCACAAATCATGTGGAAGGGATGGGAGAGCGTTTGTTAGATAAAGAGATTGAACAGATGGGAGAGCAATTACAAGAGAGAGGAATGTGCAGTCTGCTGGGCTGGTTGTGTAACCGATGTAAATGTAGAATGAGAAGATGAGAGACCTGTGTTTGTTTTTCCTTCACAACCCCTTCCCTCATCCCCCCTCTTGTCACAGACTGTCTCCATCTAACACAGAACCCTGTGGCCCGACTGGGAGGGGGAATTGGCATGGAGCCAGAAGGGGGTGAGGGAACTGGCTCACACTGAGTACCTGTCCACCTCCTGCCCCCCAGTCCCCAGACATCACAGCTGACATCATAACCATACTAAACCATAGGCAGTCGGTGGGAACCAACTTTCTACCCTAATCCATGTCTACTTTCCTGTTGCTTAGCAACACATTTCAGTCCCCTAGTCCAACCCCCTTTCTATCCCATTACTCCCTGCTCCATTCCCTCCTTGCATCTTCCCTTTCAACTACTGTATGTTATGGAAGGGAAGGGTGGGCTTTTCTACTCTTCAAACTAATCTATCATGCCCCCTCTGCCTCAGAAAATCCAGGTAGAACAATGTATATCTCTAACACACTCTAACACACACACTATGTGTGGCAGCGAGATAGTCTCAGACAGAACACTAACCCACTGCAGCAGTAAATACAGAGCAAGAACACAATGGGTCACATGACATTAAGTAGGCTACTCACTCTATGAGAATCAGCCTATAAGATGCCAGTGACAGCAAGAACAGCTCACTTACCAAACGCATTGTTTGTCCGCCGACCTCCATAAATGAAATACCCTCCCTGATTTATTCATGACATTCAGAGTGGCTATGGAAACTGAAAGGTACATGTGACCACTTGAATGTGGAAGGGTAGCCTAAACATAATAGATTGTGGTTGTGGTCATGGAAGGTGTGTCACTGTGAATAACGCAATACCTTGGAAAGAAAAAAGCCATCACAAATGTTGTTGTTAGTGGCTATATACATGTTGATTCAGCCATTGAATGGACAGCCATCGATCACGTGACACCAATCATTCCTATGTGAAGACTCAATAGCACATTGAAGCCAAATGGTGCCGGTTAAGATGGCATCTCATGGATACATAACATGCACAGTTTGAGGTACTCCAGGAAGTGACATTGCAGGCTAGCTCATTGCTGCCCCCTCTCATTGAGTAACTCCAGTTGAAGGTGGCTGGGGTACTGCAGGCTGCTATTAGCAATTCAATAATCCTTATAATTTATTTTGTGTGCAATTTTAAAATAATCGGTTGAAGAACATACATATGTTGTATTAGAAGCAATTACGTACCATGATTGTCTTCGGGAAAAAAATTATTTTCACAAAGATTGCCCTTTTCCCATTCACTACAGTGTTTGCTGACAATGTCTGCAGTACCGTGGTCGGCCTTGAACTTCCATGGCTTCAATGAGAGGGAAGCCACGGAAGCCCTCATTCTCCCCTGGAAGCCCTCGTTATCCCCTGGTTTCAGAAGAGGTGGAGTTACATAGGTGGACTACAAGTGACCTACAGCAGCTGTAAGAAAGCCTGTCCCTTTAAGAACTCAGTGATGATGTCACAGCTATCGCAAACTGGCACAGTGTTTAGTTCATTACCAAGCGCAGCTTGCCACCTACAGCTGTGAACACAACTCTCAGTTTTGGACATTATTTATTTTCTGACCAATGTATTCATCACTGTGCGTGAATACCAAAACTGTAAGTAAGGTTTATGTTTTCCCCCTGTTTTACTGATGAAGTTGTCAATAGTTTAAGAATATTTTCATCATTATTACAGCATTATGTGTTTTTTTTATGCTGCATGTGCCTTATCTTAGTATTGATGCTTATTATTTTCAGACCACATCTTGTATGGATAAATGGACAGTTAATTGGATAATCAAATCTGAATGACATGGCACAAAATTGCAAACATTGTTAATCTCCAATTAACATTAAAGAATCCTAAACTGAGGATTCTGTCTCTCTCACCATCTCTCTAATAGGAGTACAATCTCCATAACTTCACCTACTCAATCACTGAATAAATTCCAGAGGCACCATCCTCTAATTCATGGTCCTTAGAGTTGGATTGAGTAAACCACCTGAAGATATGGATCCGACACATACGGACCCATCCAAGAAAGACATCCCCCAGCTCACCTGGGCGATTATGCTGTTCAATATCTCCCCACCACTCAGGCACCCCCCTCATTAGGACAAAGGAGTAGTCAAGCGGACATCCAATTAGAGAGGAGTGTTACCAGATCCAGATATAGTGCCAGTTTATCGGTGAGCCGCTTCCCAGATCTATCCCACTTCCAAGCAGCTATGTTGGAGGAAAGAATGAAGCTACCTACAATGCCAGCTAGAGCAAGATCACTACGTCGACGTAGTGTCGACGCATAGCAGCCGAAGCCAGAGAAGCTCAGCGACAACAGGAAGAGACTCAGCGTCGACAGGAGGAAGCTCATCGGGCCCGAGAAGCAATAGCTACACAATTGAACAGGCAGTGGCATCTACAGAAGGTAGCTAATGAGCTAGATCTAGCCAAGCTTGTCACATCCTTTCTTAAAGAAAGAGATGAACGCATTGATGCAGCCAGAATCCAGATGACTCAGTCAGAGCAGAGGAGCCCCTCACCAGCACTGTCTGATGAATCATGTGACAGCTTTGCGTCTATCCCACTCACACAACCACAACACGCCAACCTAGGAGAAAGAGGCGGAGCCTATGAAGACTCACATCATCTTTTCCCTGCCTACCCGAGGCACTCATCAGCAGCTCCGTGGTTCTGCACCCAGCTCCAGCTCCCATGGTTCTGCACCTTTCTCCATCTCCCGTGGTTCCACACCATGCTCTAACTCCCATGGTTCCGCACCCTGCTCCAGCTCCTGTGGTTTCCGTACCCAGCTACAGCTCCTGTGGTTCCGCACCCTGCTACAGCTCCTGTGGTTCCTCACCCAGCTCCAGCGGTTCCGCACCCAGGATCAACACCTACGGCTCCATACTCCGGACCAGCACCTGCGGCTTCATACCCTGGACCAGCATCCGCAGCGGCATATCCTGCACCAGGATTTACACCATACCCTGTTCCTTGTGAACCCTACTTAACTACGGGACAAAACATACCTCATCCAGTCCCAGCAGCACCAAGCTTCCATCCAGGTTTAAGCGTGCCCTATCCCAATCCAGCAGCACCCTATCCTGCTCCATCATACGGCATGCCGAAGCCATCGTTGCCCTACTTTGAGAGCGGTAGAGAGAGTGACTTTGCCCTCCTCAAGATAGCCCTAGATACCTGATAAGCAGTCACAGACACCTAAACGAGAGGTATAAGTATCAAGTCCAACTGGTCCACCTGAAACTACAGAGTGCAGTCCAGCTCACTAAGGCCTACATGCACGACCCGAGACTTTACACTGTTTCCTTAAAAACCTTGCAGGACAAGTACGGTCAGCCCCGCCAACTCATCCAGTGTGAGCTAGCCACCATCCTAAACTCCCCTGCCATCAGGTTCGGAGATGCAGAAGCCTTCGACATCTTTTCCCTATCTATCCACTCACTGGTAGGCATGCCCAGGACCCTTGAGGGGTAGAATGGCTATGAGCTCAGATGTGGATCCCACGTCGACCATCTCTTGAGCAAGCTACCGGGATGAATTCGTTGAGTACTGCTGAGACCGCGGCATCCTTAGGACTGGCACGGAACAGACATACACCCTACACGACTTGGCAGCCTGGTTGCAGAAGAAGTCCCAGGCTAACCGCAAATCAAGCAGAGCCACAGCCCTCTATCAATGTGATATGCCTTAGCCATTCAAGAAAGACTCCCGTGCCTTAACGAGACAGAAGGAGAAATCTGCTTCAATCCTTTTCAAAGCAAGTGAAGATTCAAACCCAAAGGAGACTGCTCATTCCAAGGGAGAAATCCAAACCCAAGCCATACTGTGACAATAAAGAACACTTTCTCAACTCATGTGAAGAGTTCAAGAAGCTGAACACAGGACAAATCGTCAAGTGGTTTTAAGGGATGGAAAAAGGAGGAAGCGTGGACAATCCCACAAAGCTGATGCTTGCACCCTCCGACGACCTTGCAAGACATGTAAAGAGCAACACCTAACGATCCTTCATGATGCCATACAGGAAAACCAGAAAAGCGTGATCATGGTGAGTGTCCCGAAGACCAAGGTGTACCTGGACAGACCCAACCGATCAGCGAAAGTAATGCCACAGTCTGTTCAACAACTTAACCTCAATTCTAAGCCTGAGACCTTCACCCTCAGGACAGTTCGACAAGACGTTGTGCAACTGCAAAGTGCCTCAGTTACCTTTGACGTGTTCCCCCTGCTCAATCCTTTCAAGAAGTATCAGATAAGACCGCAGACAACCTAGGTCTTTCCAAACACTCCCACCAAAAGCTCAAGCTCAACCTCTGCTGCTGATTGGTTCAGACATGCCTCACCTCCTGATACCCATACAGCTACAGTGTACAGGTCCGCCTGGTGGACCCATTGCCGTCCACACCGAACTCGGCTGGTCCTTGCAAGGCCCTACTAGCTTAGTCCATACAGCACCAGCGGATTTTGTTTTTTTACATAAAATATATTTGTGGTCATATTTGCAGGGAATATAACAAATTAAAGGCCTATTATTATTATTGTTAAAAATGTGTTTGTGAAAAGTAATGTAAAATTGCTTATAACACCATTATACTTAAATGGTGTATAAAAAATTATCTAAAAATAAAGTATTTAAAACAATTCACGGACCACCTGCAGTACCCCCATGGACCACAGGTTGGAAACCACTGACCTAGAGATTATTTTCTACCCATCTGTCATACATCAAAGATTACATATGATCTATAACATCACTTGATACAGGTCTACTCAGCCATGCACCTCTTTGCTACCGCACACTGAACTATGAAAAATAAAAAACAAGAATGCATGATCAATCAACAAGCAATAATAATCACATACAGACATGCTGTGGGGTTGCGCACACTCTCGGTGACAAATAATTTACCTTTCATCTGCAAGGTGAAATGTTTCGCCAGTGAATCGGTTTCAATCTGGCGCAAGGCAGGGCATGATGAAATACTTATCCAATTGAATTAGTCCATGATATGGGACAAATATCTACAGGTTTTCAATCGTCAAAACACCAGCACTTTACGGTTAACGGCTTTCTTCTAGACTCATCGGAAATATACTACGCCCCGGGGAATGACAAATCGATACCGTGGCGTATGACAGCCCGTGAGTGACACTAGCGCGACCTGTCAAAGGTGAAAAACCGGGCGCTGTTCCCGGTACGCGAGTTTAATGTCTTAAAACGTGAAAAACAGTAGACTAGTGCCTGATGTCCAGTCAACACAGCATCCTTGAGATAGACTACTGGTGGAGCTTCTGTGCGCGTGATACCGACTGTCCAGTTAACGGGACAGTTGCCCGCGCCTCGATCCTGCTATCTGACCAGTGCAACTGTTTTCCTAGAGAGGAACCAACATCACTTACACACCGTCCTGAGACTGTCTGATTAAGAATAGAGTCAGAGCTGGCGACCGTAATAAAGGCACCCAAAATGAATCTCAACCTCCAAATTCAGCTGACGTTGTGACTAGGATTACATAAATGAATTGAGCATCTGTCGTGTCAATTATATAATTAATCCGAGAGTTAGTCGTACACCGCCATACAGAGAATTAAAATGTCACAACGTCAGGCAGGTTGCTAGGCTACCTTAAAGCGTAGACTAGTGTAATGATATCGTTATTACAGGACACTGCGCAAGAGCGCCCGGAGTTGGTGCCCCACGTGACCACTATGCTTGAGCGCAGTTAATCATATTTCAAGTAAAATCATTCTGACAGGATTGGCAGAGATGACATAACTTAACTGTTATGTGAACTATGATTGCCCGTTTAAACCGTAAAATGTAGGCTACTGGGATGGATCTGATTAATATATCTGGTAAAACAGAGTAGGCTTAAGTCATTAAACAGATTTTCAACATTTTGATGCTACCTTTATAATTATATAAAATATATGCGACAAATTGTCCACCAACAGGTTTTTGTGACAATGCACCACACAACCAATAAGCAAAGGATGCGGACTTCGGGCACTTCAACATCATGGTTTGCGTTTTCACCACCACAATCAAATAGACTATGTAAATTTCAACAAACAGAAACTACATCCCTCCCTTGTACCCAGTATCGAAGGCTTAGTTTGAAAATCTCTTAATGTCATACATTTTTTTGGTGTTTTGTAGCAGATGTCTATTTCCATTCATCAAATTACGTTTGGATGCTGGAATTATATTTTGGACAAAGGTGCGCAGGTAGCCTACAGGAGACTTTTGAAGTAGCCTAATCAGATTAAAACATTGTTACTGGTTGTGTTTATGCCACACATAAAAGGTAATACATTTTAAATGTGAAATGACAAATACTTAGGCTATATTGAATATTTAGGTTCTAAGGTGCTCAAGGAATTGCCTCAGAGAGGAGGCAAGAGCCTGATTAAAGGAAAATTCCACTCAAAAACTTTAGGTATTTGTTTCATTAGTCCACTTTTGATACAGTTCCAAAATGTTTTGCATGTCAGCAATCAAGTTTTCAAGATCTTTAACTTTCAAAATATTAAAAAGTGTCACAGTATGATGCGTTTAGCACTTTCTGTATTTTGAAAGTTCTATATCTAGAATATTGATTGCTGATAAGCAAAACGATTTGGGACTGTATCAATACTGGACTAATGAAATAAATAGCAAGAGTGATATTTTCCTATAAAGATCCAATGCAGTCGTTTTTACTTCAATATCAAATAATTTAAGTACCTTACTGTGATAGTTTTCAATAAAAATTGTAAAAAAAAGTTTAAACAGCTTCTTTGCAAAGAGCAATTTGTCAAGCAAGAATTTTGCTAGGACTGTCTGGTAGTGATCTGAGTGTCACCAGGCAGGCCAAAATAGGCTGAAATTTCAGTCGGCCTTTTAAAACAACTCATGCACTAACAGAGAATTATAATCATTTTCACAATTTCACAGTATTATTCAAACCTCAGAGTGTGCAAATATACATAAAACACAGGAAAATCTAGGTTTTGACTGCACTGGGCCTTTAAGCTTTACTGAATAACTGGGCCTTCTGGGAGGATATGTAACCACATTATTATAAGACGACTTGTTGGGAGAATGATGATTTACAACAGAGTGCATTTCAGTATCACAAAATCAAAATACAGCCAGACTGGCTTGCTACTGTCCCTTTCCAGACCTTAGAAACTGTCGAGGGTACACCCACAACTGATCCAAATGGAATAAAACATTCAAATCACAGGGCGTTGTGCCATTATTCAAATTACATTTTAACTGCAGTTTACAGCTTAGAGTAGAATTTTGTACTTACCATAATACAAGTTTTCATTGCATTGTGGCATTCTAGGCTACACTAGATACTTTTATTGTCCCTAAACAAGATCAGGACAAACAATCCACCTACCACTATTGTCACTATGAATGGTAGATAGAGGGCAGGATATACAGTTAGACTTGTAGACTATATTGACCTGTGGTATAGTTAGCTGGCGGAAAAGTACCAAACTACCTTGCTAGAGGAGGTGCATGCAAGCAGAAGAGTAAATTACCCTCCCCTGTGCCCAATAAAAAAAACACACAACTCTCCCCAAAACA
Organism: Salvelinus alpinus; assembly: GCF_045679555.1. NCBI lineage: Eukaryota > Metazoa > Chordata > Actinopteri > Salmoniformes > Salmonidae > Salvelinus > Salvelinus alpinus. The sequence continues at coordinate 16,481,097 of NC_092103.1, read as the reverse complement.
AAACCCTCCCCTATTTTGCACCCCCCAACCCATTCACAGTGAAAATAAAGATATTGCATCTCTGTGTTTATATAGTAGGATTCTAGTCTGTCCCTGAGCACATGGTGGAATTAATCAGTCTTACTGTGAGCCACAGTCTTAGAATAGACTTCAGCGATATTTGCCATTTTTTGACAGTTACCAAACAGGGTAATGATTGGGCAACAATCAGGCTTTCAGACTGAAAATGGTATAGGTTCCCCATAATAGAAATGGGGTAGGCTAGGCCTACTCTAAAATGTGATCAGAACAAAATAAATGTTCACAAATCAAATCACATCATTCACATTATATTTGACCTCATGCACAGTATCTTTAATCCATACATAGCCTACACACAAAAAGGCATTATAGTCAGGGCTCAGCACCTCAGCACCCCAAAAAGCCATTCACAGATTCACTATGGCTCTGACTGAGATTAATGTAGATGTGTAATCTCAGTGGAATATACTGATCCTAAGTGCCATCTGTCTTTTGAAAACATACACAGATAAGTGTAAGCACACACAAAACAATACAAAGACACCCACACACAAATAATCAAAATCCCAGCTATGTGCTTACAAGCTGCTGCAGCAAGTTGCAAACTTTTATATCCCCTCCCCATGGCACGTGAACGCAACATATATTTAAGTATATTGTGAAACAGTGTATTTAGAGTTTCTTTTTAGTTTTAACTAGGCCCTTCTCCACCAGGCATCGGTAGAACTCCTGGATGTATGTGTACACACACTTCCAGTCAGGCTCATGCATCCGGAGCAAGTCTTCAACGTCCAGCAGAGGGGGGCAATCTGCCAGCCTCCTGCAGCCAAAAGAGAGAAGAGGAGAGAGACACAGGCCTCAGCAATCACAATCCTTATGTCCCCAGGCAGGATCTACTGGCAGCTGAGCTAGAGGACACTACAGGGGAGTTTTTTCAGAAAAAGCGTTTTTGTCAAGTGTAATCTATCCCTGCACAGCCCTTTGGGCCTTCATGTGCATAAAGTAGGAGAAAGCACATTTTGACAGAGTAGGTTTCTGTGGCTATGTGTGTGTTTCAATGTTTGTTTAGAACAGATATAGGGAACTTACTCTGCAGTACTGAAGGCCAGCTCAAAGTTGTCCTTGCGTGCGTTGGGGTTGAGGATGGAGTACTCAAATGCATCTGGGAAGAACCTGTGCACCAGCGCACAGAACGCTATGCCATCACTCCAACTGGAGGAGAAGTTGTGGATTTCCACCCCCTGCATGGAATAAGGGAGGAAGGGACAGAGAAAGAGAAAAACAAAGAGAGCAGGGAGAGTGTGGATTTACAAAGACAATTATATAGTGAAGTAAGGTTGGTATGCTGGGTACACAACAGGACATTCATGTAGACATAAGATGGAGAGTGTACATATTCCCTGCCGTTCTGGGTGCCATCTTGTTTATGCACAACATTTGCATATCCTCCGGTGAGAACCTGCCCGAACTTGTTGAGTGCTCAACACATTTCCCCCTGGTGCACCTTGCCTTTTGTTGTTTCCTTACTGATAATAACTTTGTACATGTGTGCGTTCATGCAACAAAACCACACACACACACACACATACACACACAGTTTTCAACATCATTTGCCATTAGACATCATAACTGCCTGGAACTGGAGTTGTTGACATCTTTCCTAATTAAGATTGAGGCCAGCTTTTGTATGACTAGCAACATTTAGTGAGCATATGCTCCTTTACAAGTTGTCCCTAGAGACGGATTAGTACATCAGCTGCGCTAAGGCATACTCCAGTGACTATTATGATGGAAAACAACGGCCAACACAGAGTCCCCGTCCCAGCAGGGCCCGGTGAGTCTGACACATCTGGATGACTATGTGTTGATTTTCTCTCCACATCAAGGGATCCCGAGTGGCACGGTGGTCTAAGGCACTGCCTCTCAGTGCTAGAGGTGTCACTACAGACCCTGGTTTGATTCCAGACTGTATCACAACTGGCTGGGATTGGGAGTCCCATAGGGTGGCGCAGTGTCGTCCGGGTTAGGGTTTGGCCGGGGTAGGCCGTCATTGTAAATAAGAATTTGTTCTTAACTGACTTGCCTACAGTGGTTAAATAAAACATTTGAAAATAAAAATCCCCACGTTCCACCAGCGATGATGGAGGCATCCTACATGACAACAACAGCGGCATCACTCCCCAGTCAGTAGTGCTGAACTGAAATTTCAGTTATTTTTTGTTTTTTAAACAACTAATTGACCTACTTTGGTTCAATTATTTGAATTCCATTTCGTTCTTTTTTTTCCTGTGAGCTCAATGTGCAGTCTCTCTAGAGACAAATCAGATCAAGCCCGGACTGTGCAATGTAGTAGGGAGTTGTAGCTTCCAACAGGCCAATATTCTACATAGTTTAGTGCATAAAACGTGGTAATTAACGACAATGACCATAATCCATTGCATGCTTACTTGTCCGGTCTGTGAAAGGGAGATAACAGACAATGAAAGGGAGATAAGAGACAAAAGACATGCGATCGAGAGGGAGATGCTTCGTGAGGTATCTGTAACTGAAAATACAAGATCTAAGTGATTAATAGTTGGTATTCAGCAGTCATAAAAGTATGCCTTATTTACTTTGAATAACTACTAAAATAGTGATTTTGTCAGACAGCATAGGCAGCAGCTCTATAGAGATGAGATGATGACTTGGAATTAAATAATAAAGTCATCAAATAAAACACATGTATTATACACAACAATTGACATATTTTATTAGGGTAAAGTAATGCGATTAAATGATGGTTAATAAGTGATAAGCAGTAATGAGCAGTCACTACCATCATGGTACTTTTATTAATTGTTTTATTTTGCGTTATTACAGTATTCAACCCACATAATGCATAGTGCATTTAATGTTTAAAAAGATTCTCGAAACCGAAATCAAAAACCGTGAATCATTTTTTTTTTTACAATCGAACTCAAACTGAACCGACCTCAAAACGCACCAATTGCTCAGCACTACCAGCCAGGGGACCTGAGTCAACTATTCAACTCCCCACGTCCAGGAGAACATGAGGACGAGAGATAGTGATGCATGGAGGCATGTGTTATGGACATGAGCAAGCATATGAAGGAACTCTCAGTTGTTATGGGCAATGCAGCACGAGCGCCCTATCCCCACAACTACACGTATCCTTATATCAACAGCCCATACCAATATCCCTCCTACATCTCGCAATACAACAGCTTTCCTCACCTGGAGCCTATTCCCAACCCTATCAAACACTCATCCAGTCAAACACTCATCCAGTCAGCCCAATTCACTCCTCAGTGAGAACTACTTAAGTTGAACTGACACAGCTGGTTCCAGCTCCTCAGCCCGGGCCCCAGCCAGCTCCTCAACCCGAGCCCCAGCCAGCTCCTCAGCCCGGGCCCCAGCCAGCTCCTCAACCCGAGCCCCAGCCAGCTCCTCAGCCCGAGCCCCAGCCAGCTCCTCAACCCGGGCCCCAGCCATTCCAGCCATCGCGGACAGCATCACCGATAGGTCCAGCTCAGCATGCCCAGACACCTCCACATCCTGGGTCACAGCCCCTAGATCCAGCGCAGCCTGCCAAGTCACCTCAGCCCAGGCCACAACCAGCGTCACAACCCGGGCCACAGCCAGCTCCTCAACCCGGGCCACAGCCAGCTCCTCAACCCGGGCCACAGCCAGCTCCTCAACCTGGGCCACAACCAGCTCCTCAGCCACAGGCTCCCACAACATATCCGGTGCCACAGTATCCAGTGCCACCCTACTGTCCACAGATAGCACCACAGTATCCAGTGCCACCCTACTGTCCGCAGACAGCACCACAGTATCCAGTGCCTCCATTTGTACCTCAGCCTCAGCCTATGCCACCTATGCCGCATAATGGAGATGGCCATTGCGTCATTCTATTCGGGATTCCCAAGCCTAAACTCACCATCTTCAGCTCCGGCAAGGAGAGTGACTTTGTCATGTTAAAGAAGGGACTGGACAGTGTACTTGGCCCACATAGGTACCTAACAAAGGACTATAAATAACAGATGCTGCTGGATCCCCACAGCTTCCCAGCGCCTACCAGGTGGCTAAACGGTATGTGAATGACCCAACACCATATATCAAGTCTAAGCAGGCCCTTTAGCAGAGGTACTGTAAAACCCAGAAAACTGGTCCATGGAGAACTAAAGGCTATCCTGAACTCTCCTGCTATCAAGCCCGCCGTCGCCCAGGGGTTTGAAGATTTTGCTTCAGCTGCCAACACACTAATGGGGATGTTAAGCACCATGACCGGGTCATCTAGATCTGAACTAAGTTGTGGTTCCCACGTTCACACACTGCTCACCAAGCTTCCCTCCAGCTACAGAGACAGTTTTGCTGAGAAACTATATATCCCGGGGCATCATCAGTGGCAAAGACCAAATATACACACTACCCGGATTCTGCACAGTGGCTCGCGAATAAGTCCCAGGCTATTCAAGTCTCCCGGTGAGCTACAGAGGATAGCCAGCCAGACCCTTCACGAGTGGACTTCAGAGAGCAGAGATCAAGTAAGCTACAGAAACCCAAGATGGCTACCATCTACCTCAACAGTGAACAGGAGACAGAGAGCGTTTCTCCTCCAACATGCAGTTCTTCATTCCCTACCTCCGGTTCTACTTCCACACCCAGGAGGAGTAAGTACAAGCTTTTCTGCCCTTACTGTAGTTCTGAGGAGCCCTTCCTAAACTCCTGCGCAGACCTCATTAAGTTAAACCCTGCTCAATGGGCTACATGGGTCCAGGAAAAAGGCTACTGCTGGCGTTGTGGAAGAGGCCACAAACCAGAAGACTGCACCCTTAAGAAATCCTGTCTAGCCTGTGGCCACTTGCACCTGATTATCCTACACGACATGACCATGACACAGAGAGAACCATCATTCTCCTGGAGGTGGGACACCAACTCGGTCTACAGGGCCCAGAGGAGAAGTTGGCCCTACAAATAGAGTGGGATGTTGTCCAGCTCAAGGGACTTCTCAGCTACCGCTTGGAAGCACCGATGCGTGCACCTGCAAGGACTGCCTCTCCAAACTTTTGAAAGGACCAGTCCCTGATAGGTTAAGACAATCCGCACGTAATCACCCCTACTCAGCCTGTGGACCCGGGCCCACCAGAGAGTCCTGTCGCAGTATGTTCTGCGCTGGGTTGGGCTGTTGAGGGCCCTACCGACCACCTCCCTGACTCAAGCCCTGAGCACCGGCCTCCTCCGAGATCCACCACTAGACTACCTCCGGGTTCCTCCAAGCCTGGGGACTCCAGTGCTGCAGTAAATTGGCCCACATTCTGTGGCCTCATAGTAACAGAGCCCTGCTACAAGAACAGCCAGCAGTGTCGTCAAGGGGCAGCTGGCCTCCGTCCTCCGTCCTCTGCCCCTCAGGGTCTGCCTAAGCAAGGCAGGAGAGAGTGCAGATAGCTACACTAACACAGACAGCGTGGACTCCTCCCACGCAATCCTAGACCTCCTAACACTGTTGCCGATGGGGCAGCCACGGTTGAGAACCCCCAGCTAACAACAAACACTCCCACAACTTTAGAAAACGTTCCCTTTTATGAGTCTCATTAGGTCATTAACTAGTATTTTCATAGGAAAGTTCCTGTGATGTGCCTGAAATGTTTCCAAGAGACCATTCCCTTAATGTCAAATATAACTTATCTCAGAATGTAAGATATTAATGTTCGAAACACGTTTTATGGGAACGTTGTAGGAACATTTCTGTGTATCAGTTGTCAGGACAACGCCAGGTGGAACCAAAGAAACGTTCTTCCCAAAAAAGTAACATGCATTGTAACTGTTGCTGAGCCAATCAAGGCCCTGATTACTTTTTGGGGGAGAACGTTTCTTTGGTTCCATCACGTGATGTCCTGACAACTAATACACAGAAATGTTCTTGCAATATTCCCTTGAAATGTGTCTAGAACATTATTATCTTATATTCTGAGAACATGGCAACCATGTTCTGCGTATGTTTGATGTGACGTTGATGGAATATTCTCGAAACACTCAGAAAACTAGACACATGTTCTTGCAAGGTCCCATAAAATGCATATAGAACATTAACGTTGTATATTCTGAGAACATTGTAAACAAGTTCTAGATAAAGTCTACTTGACATTAAAGGGATTGTTCTCCTAACTTCAACGACAAAACATGCTAAAAAGGATCTCAGAAGGTTTTTACTAACTTAGAATGTTCCCCTAACTCACGGAAAACTAGACACTCAAACATTAGGGGAACATGACTGGTAACATTGCAAACATGTTCTCTCTCCCTAGAATTGTTAGCTGGTCAAATCCTCCCAATGCAGAGGAACTCTTTTTCACAGCCCTTACCTATACCTGACCAGCTCCAGTGTTGGTTGAGTTAATCATATACAGCCCCCCAGAACTCTGTAGGAACTTTACATTTAATTACAAATATGCCTATGTAATTGGGGGCAGTTGTATAATATTCCCTGCTGTTCTGAGTGCTACCTCACTCACCTGTTTCTGTGCATGAGTAGATATGTTTTTGCATATCCTTCGGTCAGAACCTGCCCAAACTTCTTGAATGTAGCAACATATTTCCCCCTGGCGCACCTTGCCTTTTCTTGTTTCCTTACCGATAATAACTCTGTACATGTGTGCGTTCATGCAACAAAACCACACACACACGCTTACAAACAGTGTTCAACACAATTTGCCATTAAACATCATAACTGGAACTGGAGTTGTTGACATCTTTCCTAACTAAGATTAAGGCCAGCTTATGTATGACTAGCAGCATTTAGTGAACGTACACCCCTTTACAGAGCGACCTCAGATGCTTACCTCATATGGTTCGGTTTTGGCCCTGCACCAATCCAGTAACATCTGCTTGACATTTTTCATGTTGGGTGCTGCAGCGACAGGGGAAGACTGATGGGCTGTTGCGATAGCTGGGTTGGCCATGCTAGGGAGAGAGGATAAACATGTTATTTAACACATTCTTAGTGTCACCATGCTGAACAGACATAGACCTGCAGAATTTGATCAATCACACGTGAAGCATGGCTGACTGTTAGCTCAATGACTCACTCACCTGCTAGTTGTCTTAGACAAGGAGCTGGTGGTTGATGCAGGAAATTGGCTGTGCACTGTAGAGAAACAGAAGGGGATAGCAAGAAAGAGGTCGGGAGTCATTTTGAGTAGGGGAAAAGTTAATCTCTCACAATTCCACTTTGATTTGAAAGCTTGAAGCTTGAAGTGTGTGTTTGTGTGTGTGTGTGTGTGTGTGTGTGGCACGCATGTGTGTGTGATGTGTCCTGGTGAGGATATGATACACACTGTGGGATTTAGGCTGGTGATTGCTGGTCTGGCCTCTGTTCATTCCCATTCGTCCTGTGCCTGCTTTACTCAAAGCCTGCTGTTTCAGGTCATCTTGCCGTGACCCCCGCTCTTTCTCTCGCTTCTCTTTAGAGAGGAGGAGAGAAGTAGAGGGAGAAATAGCATTGTCGTATAGAAGAAGGACAGCGAGTAGACATTAGAAACGATTGTCAGTAGTTATAGGTACTAGAAGAGATGGGAGAGTGAGAAACGAAAGATGTGATCCTGTCAAATTTCACATTGAAGTTCTCCCTGACCTTACCTCTCTTCTTCTTGAGCAGGTCCCTCAATGCAGCGCGGATCATTCGCCTTTCATCAAAATCCACAGCCTTATCCAACTGTCAGAGGTAAACACACGTAGAAACCAATAGATGAGAAGGCCAAAATCAACCCAACTACTGCATGTCTATGTGAACTACGCACCGCAAGTGCCCCACCAGTTTATTCAGGACTTCTTCATCCTCAATAGCAGCTAGCTGCTGACTGGTCAGTGTGCCTGACGACGTGTCGCTGGGCGTCGTCTTGGCAGACGCAGCCCTCATTGCTCCCTCATCAGGTCCCGCCTCCATGTCCAATATACTGTATGGGACTTATAAAGAAGGTGGATAATGTAGATAATGGGGTTCCAATGGCAAGAACTCCTACAAAAATATCTAAAGAGCCAGAGCAAATAACGTTGTTAGTTTGATTATCATCCATCATTGATGGATCCATGGAAAGCAGTTGCATAGTTGGCAGACATACATGGGCCTACATAAAACATAGGATCATCCATCAACCATCTCTTTTCCCATGTGGCAAGTCACGTGGTCAGAGGAGGAGGACAAAGTTGAATCATTTGGTGGGGGCTTATATTGGTCCTCTTTCACACATGCACAATTTTGTATTAATACACGTGTGAATTGGAAATGTGTTTTTTTGCATATCCCAGAGAAACGCTCAGAGAGTGGTTTCAGAACCAGGGTCTGCCATTATCAATGGTGACCCTGGAGCAATTAGATGCCTTGCTCTATGGCACATCACCAGATGTTTCAACTTGCCAGCTCAGGGATTCAAACTAGCGACCTTTTGGTTACTGGCCCAACACTCGAACCGCTAGGCTACCTGCCACCCTGTGTTTGTGACACGTGTGCGTGTGTGTGTTTACAGTATTTATGTGCTAGAGAGGAAAAAGATGTGTAGGTGTGTGGAGAGGAGAGGGATAATTCTATCTATAGTAGCCATTATCAGTACATACTGTACCATCATTCATAAAATATAGTTTAGAATTACTTTCATAAAACTAACAGGGTTATGCAGCATTGGCATTTTAAGTTTCAACTCCCAGTGATGTGCAGAGAGCAGAATTGTCATAATGTAAATGCATAACACCATCTGTTCAACCTGTAGTCTGTTCAGCGATCTGAATATAAACACTGGGGGGGTCAAAACTGACATAAACTATGCTGCTCTCGAGAACTGTTTGATTTAACACTGAAGTGCCCTTCTTATTCTCTCAGCAACCGGCCTAGAGCAGCACACAAACAGTATAAAACAAATATAGTAATAATATGTACAAATATAGTAATGTAGCTTCGCTCATTTTAACATCAATCATCCCAAGTACATAGAATGAGAAAAATAGATGGATAAAAACACAGACGCACAGACTGACATAAATATCCAAAAAGCAACTACACAAAAAGTAGACAAAGCATAACGTCAAATCATATCGAGGAAGATAAAACCACTGGGCACACCACGTCATTTCAACATGGATAATTGGGTCATATTTGGTTGAGAGGTTGATCAATGACATTACAACCTATATTCACCCACTCAAAAGAGACAGCCAAGAGTTAGTTGAATTCCCAATGTGTTATCACTATGCCTTCAACCATCTAAAAGCACAACCAAATTCCAATGGAAAAACAGTGTTTGATGTTTGGTTAAGTTTTCGCTGTGCTTTCAAGCAAGTTCAAATGGGAATACAATGTCAGATATTTTGTTTATCCCTGTGCTTCATCTAATAGCAGAACCAAATGACATGGTGCAAGTGATCAATAACATTTGAAATACTGCACAGATTATTACAGCAATTGTGAATTTCTCCATACTGCCCTACCAAGCAAAAAGGCAGTAACTGCTCATTTGGTCGAAAATTAGTTGTAATTTTCCTACATTAAATACATGCTTAATCATGTGGACATGTATCCTTCCTCTGTTGTATTGTGTTTTGGAGAAAATGGGGGTCGTGTTAGCAGTAACTGCATAAAGTTACTGTGAAACCAAGGTAAATAAAAGCCATTTTTCTCAGTTCCACGCTATGAGGAGTTACTGTCTTTTTGATTGGTAGGGCATCATAGACCTGCGATGACCTATGCATTCTGCCTTGAACATGCATGCTTTATATGACTACATAAGAAGACATTTGTAGTTACAGTATCCTCAAAATGTGACCATGGATGTGTTACTCATTTTAAGGTTAAATGTTTCATTCGTTTGGAGTTTGCCTTAACTTCAGGCCTTTCACTGTATTAAAAAAGTAATATTGAATTGAATTTGGTTGTCAACGCAACCAAATATCAACGTTTGATGGAGATTCATCTTCTGCTTGGATCGTTCCATCTATACCACTGACTTAGTCTGGCTTTAATTCCAGTTTGTCTACAAATTAATAATTTATATGTTGGATTCAGGTCTCCATCTCAACCACACATCTAAGCCCTTTCCTGCAGTCAATGAGCACCCTCTTTGGCCTCATGGGTGGAATGTTATTCATATTTTTCATAATTTTTATAACTAATAAATATATATTAACAATGAATATCTGGTGTTTCTATGTCAAACAGTTTTGTTATATTTCAGTCTTCTGTGATGTATATAAAATGTAATATTGAGGTGCAAACTCAACATTGAATAGATTTGAACTCTATATCTGACGTAGTAAACTTGTCTTCTTTTTATAAGCCCGTAACCATGTGTGTGAGGTGTATACTTTTGTTTCAAAATAGATTTGTTGAAGACCCTGATTTAGACCACTGCAGTAAAAAGTTAAAGAATCAGACTAAATCAAATCAAAGTTTAAATCCACATTAAATGCTACTATGTATATAGGCCTAAATAGCATCTTTGATGATCTATGAGTGATCAAGTATGGTCACATTTCATTTCATGGGGCGGCAAGGTAGCCTAGTGGTTAGAGCGTTGGACTAGTAACCGAAAGGTTGCAAGTTTGAATCCCTGAGCTGACAAGGTACAATCTGTCGTTCTGCCCTTGAACAGGCAGTTAACCCACTGTTCATAAGCCGTCATTGAAAATAAGAATTTGTTCTCAACTGACTTGCCTAGTTACATAAAAAAAATCAAAATTTGTTCTGTTAACCCTACCCTTTGGAATGACTTCAATAGCAACAATTAATCTATTTTATTTTTAAGCAGAGATTTCACAACAATCATTCTCATCATAGAACATTGGCAATAATCAGTGTTAAACATCATGGCTAAGCAGGGCTGAGCTTGGTTAAAACCCTGGATGGGAGACTAAATGGTACTATAGCTGTAGATATATAAATTCTCCAGTAGGTGCTTCTCAGCCTGTAGTTTTTCTTATGATAGTGGACGTAACGTTGAAGATCTGACATTGATGTAAAGGTACAAATTCAACATATTTTATGCAAAAAGTAACCACCCGCAACCGCAGGGCTCTCCAGAGGGTGGTGCAGTCTGCCCAACGCATCACCGGGGGAAAACCACCTGTCCTCCAGGACACCTACAGCACCCGATGTCACAGGAAGGCCAAAAAGATCATCAACGACAACAATCACCCGAGCCACTGCCTGTTCACCAGTACAGGTTTATCAAAGCTTGGACCGAGAGACTGAAGAACAGCTTCTATCTCAAGGCCATCAGACTGTTAAGCAGCCATCACTAGGCGGCTTCCACCCGGGTTACGTAACCCTGCACCTTAGAGGCTGCTGCCCCATATACAGTGGGGAGAACAAGTATTTGATACACTGCCGATTTTGCAGGTTTTCCTACTTACAAAGCATGTAGAGGTCTGTCATTTTTATCATAGGTACACTTCAACTGTGAGAGACGGAATCTAAAACAAAAATCCAGAAAATCACATTGTATGATTTTTAAGTAATTAATTTGCATTTTATTGCATGACATAAGTATTTGATCACCTACCAACCAGTAAGAATTCCGGCTCTCACAGACCTGTTAGTTTTTCTTTAAGAAGCCCTCCTGTTCTCCACTCATTACCTGTATTAACTGCACATGTTTGAACTCGTTACCTGTATAAAAGACACCTGTCCACACACTCAATCAAACAGACTCCAACCTCTCCACAATGGCCAAGACCAGAGAGCTGTGTAAGGACATCAGGGATGAAATTGTAGACCTGCACAAGGCTGGGAGGGGCTACAGGACAATAGGCAAGCAGCTTGGTGAGAAGGCAACAGCTGTTGGTGCAATTATAAAAAAATGGAAGAAGTTCAAGATGATGGTCAATCACCCTCGGTCTGGGGCTCCATGCAAGATCTCACCTCGTGGGGAATCAATGATCATGAGGAAGGTGAGGGATCAGCCCAGAACTACACGGCAGGACCTGGTCAATGACCTGAAGAGAGCTGGGACCACAGTCTCAAAGAAAACCATTAGTAACACACTACGCCGCCATGGATTAAAATCCTGCAGCGCACGCAAGGTCCCCCTGCTCAAGCCAGCGCATGTCCAGGTTCGTCTGAAGTTTGCCAATGACCATCTGGATGATCCAGAGGAGGAATGGGAGAAGGTCATGTGGTTTGATGTGACAAAAATAGAGCTTTTTGGTCTAAACTCCACTCGCCGTGTTTGGAGGAAGAAGAAGGATGAGTACAACCCCAAGAACACCATCCCAACCGTGAGGCATGGAGGTGGAAACATCATTCTTTGGGGATGCTTTTCTGCAAAGGGCACAGGGCGGCTGCACTGTATTGAGGGGAGGATGGATGGGGCCATGTATCGCGAGATCTTGGCCAACAACCTCCTTCCCTCAGTAAGAGCATTGAGATGGGTCGTGGCTGGGTCTTCCAGCATGACAACGACCCAAAACACACAGCCAGGGCAACTAAGGAGTTGCTCCGTAAGAAGCATCTCAAGGTCCTGGAGTGGCCTAGCCAGTCTCCAGACCTGAACCCAATAGAAAATCTTTGGAGGGAGCTGAAAGTCCGTATTGCCCAGCGACAGCCCCGAAACCTGAAGGATCTGGAGAACGTCTGTATGGAGGAGTGGGCCAAAATCCCTGCTGCAGTGTGTACAAACCTGGTCAAGAACTACAGGAAACGTATGATCTCTGTAATTGCAAACAAAGGTTTCTGTACCCAATATTAAGTTCTGCTTTTCTGATGTATCAAATACTTATGTCATGCAATAAAATGCAAATTAATTACTTAAAAATCATACAATGTGATTTTCTGGATTTTTGTTTTAGATTCTGTCTCTCACAGTTGAAGTGTATCTATGATAAAAATTACAGACCTCTACATGCTTTGTAAGTAGGAAAACCTGCAAAATCGGCAGTGTATCAAATACTTGTTCTCCCCACTGTACATAGACATGAAATCACCGGCCACTTTAATAATGTTTACATGTTTTCATATACTGTCTATGCCACTCTGACATTGCTCATCCTAATATTTATATATTCCTTAATTCCATTCTTTTACTTTTAGGTTGTGTGTATTGTTGTGAATTTTTAGATATCACTGCACTGTTGGAGCTAGAAACACAAGCATTTCGCTACACCCGCAATAACATATGCTAAACATGTGTGTGACAAATACATTTGATTTGATTTTGATTTGATTACAAGGTTTTTCTATGTTGACATTTGGTTACCATGACATAATCCTGTGGTTGAAATTTCACCCTCAAAACAACCGTTGCTGAGTTTTTAAAATCCATATATTTTTCACAATACGTCGACAAATTACATGGAAACTATGTTGATTCAACCAGTTTGTGCCCAGTGGGAAAGCTGTTATAGTAATTAAGACTAGAAGAGACAGCAAGGGAGTTATAGTGAAAGTGTCACAGACCTACCTGTTCACTGGGTTCTGTCGGTGCGTCTTAGGGGACAACGCAGCAGCTGTTTGCGGCAGGTGATGAAGACTTGCGTTTTCCCTCGATGTTCAGTACCCCTGTCCCACTCTCTCCTCTTCCTCAGACTTGCACAAGGGAGTGCTGAGAAGTAACACCACACCCCTTGCCTCAGCGTTGGACCAGAATGGATGTTTTGGGGGGGAGAGGGGTACTAGTGAAAATAACTACTCAGGGCAAGGAGGAGGGAGGAGAACAGACTGAATCGTGGGACTGTGTCCTCCCTTCCCTTGTAAAACTTTATGAGGCTTAACTAGATAGATGACCATGTCTTTGTAATGACCCCATTTTGAACCAAAGCTGTTTATCAACTCAGGGGGGTGAGTGAAATGTTGTTTAGAGAGCCCTATATACAAATGATTTGAGAGTGAGGGAAAGGGTGAACTGCTGAGCAGAAGGGGGAGCAACAACACTACCTTATTCAGGCAAAAAAGCCAAGGAGTTGTTCAGCGACATCACTCTGAGCCAAGACATCTCTGTATGGGAAGAAAGAACACACACACATTTGGCAGAGAATTTAGATAGAAAAAATAATCTATTCTCATGATGTTATTTTCATACAACAAGGTTGACTGGGGGATGTTGAGGTCAAACATATCAGTAACCAGGGAAATAGCTCCACCATGTATGTGGCAAACTGAAAACAAATCATACAGTATTGTATACAGGTAGTCTGGCTATTTATTTTACTACAGTGTGTTTGGGCTGTTTGTTCTGTGTCTAGACATGCCATTGTCCATTTTGCTAAACTAAAATAAGACAGGAGACACATATGTTTTTGAACCAGTATATTTGAGCCAGCTTTCCATGATTGTAAAATCAATACAATAAAATAATTATTTACATGTAACGTTTTCAGACAACATCAACAGTATATACATAAGAGCCATACACTGTAAAGGCAGCATCTCCAAAACTCGTCAGTGCAATATGTGCGTTGCTCTGCCCTTATAGCCAGTCAAAGACAACCTCTGTGTGAACAAGCAGCCTGACTAGTCAAACCCAGAGTTGTCAAACTGACTCAGTCTGACAAATCAAACCCAGATCTGTGACGCTGGTACAGTTTAAATGCTGTGTGATTAAAAAGTATCTTATCATAAATTCAAAGTTGCTAAACAAAATTGGCCTTTCGATCAGTAGGCTATTTAACAAACAAATTATAACAGTTGACCAGTAGACAAACCGTGGTTGTGGGCAGACATGCTTTCAGCTATTTGATCTCGCTTCAACTGCCAACTTACTTAAGTCATTAAACAAATGGGCTGCAACAAACTATGTTGAAGACTGAGGTATTTAACTACCATCAATAACATGATCCTCTCAATAGAACTCTGTGTTACATTTTTGGGGAATGGCATTCATCTTATCTTCATTCAAATGACTAATTTATCAGGTTGAGGCTGGATACAAATCATTCTGTGTCTACTGCTGTGCATATGACAACATATTGGGGGAAAAACATCAGGCGGGTATAACAAAAAATATATAACAATTTCCAAATAGTCTATCAAAGGCTGAACTGGGGGGCTAAGTCTCACACCGGAAGGTTCTTTGACTGGGGAAGGAAGATTAGAAACATCTTCATTCAACATCTTCATAAGGTCCTTTCAGTAGCAATGGCCTTAAGATGGGTGTAATTGAATGACTGTATATGAATGGACAAAGCCATTGATCACGTGACACTATTCATTCCTATGTGAAGACTCAATAGCGCATTTGAAGCCAAATTAAGTCGGTTAAAGGGCCTCCCGAGTGTCTAAGGCACAGCATCACAGTGCTAGCTGTGCCACTAGAAATTCTGGGTTCGAGTCCAGACTCTGTCGCAGCCGGCCGCGATCGGGAGACCCATGGGGTGGCACACAATTGGCCCAGCGTCGTCCAGGTTAGGGGAGGGTTTGGCCGGCAGGGATGTCCTTGTCCCATCGCGCACTAGTGACTCCTGTGGCGGGCCGGGTGCAGTGCACGCTGACGCGGTTGCCAGGTGTACAGTGTTTCCTCCGACACATTGGTGCGGCTGGCTTCCGGGTTAAGTTGGCATTGTGTCAAAAAGCAGTGCGGCTTGGTTGGGTTGTGTTTCGGAGCACGCACGGCTCTCAACCTTCGCCTCTCCCGAGTCCGTACGGGAGTTGCAGCAATGAGAAAAGACTGTAACTACCAATTGGATACCACAAAATTGAGCAGAAAAAGGGGTACATTTTTTATTTTATTTTAATTATGTCGGTTAAGATGGCGTCTCATGGAAACATATCATGTGCAGTTTGAGATACTCCAGGAAGTGACGTTGCAGGCTAGCTCAGTGCTGCTCCCTCGCAATGAGTAACTTTGAAGGCCGACGGGGGTACTGCAGGCTGCCATTAGCAACTAAATTATCTGGATAACTTCTTCTGTGTGTGATTTTAAAATAATAAATTCAAGAACATACAATAATAATATAAGCAGTTATTGTTACCATTTTTATTTAGACAAAGATTACCCACGAAGATTGTCATTTTCCCATACACTATAATAGAGGATCCTGTTTTCGGCAAACAATGCCTGCAGTACCGTGGTCAGCCTTGAACTTTGTGGCTTCAATGAAAGTGGGCCCTCGTTCTCCCCTGGTGTAAATACATCAGATTCGGTTCCAACAGACAAAGATCTACAGTAACTTGTTGGAATGCAATCTCACGCCTGAGTCTGAGAGTTACGCTCGAACTCCAGTCACAGAACATACACTACCGTTCAAAAGTTTGGGGTCACTTAGAAATGTCCTTGTTTTTGAAAGAAAAGCACATTTTTTGTCCATTAAAATAACATCAAATTGATCCGAAATACAGTGTAGACATTGTTAATGTTGTAAATAACTATTGTAGCTGGAAACGGCTGATTTTGTATGGAATATCTACATAGGTGTACAGAGGCCCATTATCAGCAACCATCACTCCTGTGTTCCAATGGCACGTTGTGTTAGCTAATCCAAGTTTATAATTTTAAAAGGCTAATTGATCATTAGAAAACCCTTTTTGAAATATGTTAGCACAGCTGAAAACTGTGGTGCTGATTAAAGAAGCAATAAAACTGGTCTTCTTTAGACTAGTTGAGTATCTGGATCATTAGCATTTGTGGGTTTGATTACAGGCTCAAAATGGCCAGAAACACTTTAATTACTTTCTTCTGAAACTCGTCAGTCTATTCTTGTTCTAAGAAATGAAGGCTATTCCATGTGAGAAATTGCCAAGAAACTGAAGATCTGGTACAATGCTGTGTACTACTCCCTTCATAGAACAGCACAAACTGTCTCTAACCAGAATAGAAAGACGAGTGGGAGGCCCCGGTGCATAACTGAGCAAGAGGACAAGTACATTAGCGTGTATAGTTTGAGAAACAGACGTCTCACAAGTCCTCAACTGGCAGCTTCATTAAATAGTACCCGCAAAACACCAGTCTCAACGTCAACAGTGGAGAGGCGACTCCGGGATGCTGGCCTTCTAGGCAGAGTTGCAAAGAAAAAGCCATATCTCAGACTGGCCAATAAAATTAAAGAACACAGACACTGGACAGAGGAACTCTGCCTAGAAGTCCAGCATCCCGGAGTCGCCTCTCCACTGTTGACGTTGAGACTGGTGTTTTGCGGGTACTATTTAGAGTTTTTCTATCAAAAACAAGTACATTTCTAAGTGACCGCAAACTTTTGAACGGTAGTGTACATTAGCTGGCCAAGTGACAGACCAGTTGACTAGACCTCCAGTTACTGAGTGACTTCTGACAGATGTCAGTGCTCTGGACACATCATGTAAGAGCTTTCCAACTTCAATTAAATCGTTTTAGTTTCTGATCAAGGTCAATTCTGGTAAGAGACATACTACAGCTTTTGTATTCAATTTAGTAGGTGGCAAAACAGAAATCCAATAACAACTTCCTCTTTGTCCTGTGTAAGAATCATAAACAGGACAAAAAATAGTGTTGCTTACAGAAGAAAAAAGAAAGAAGAAAATACCATTGCATCATAAATATTCAAAAGTGCAAATGAAGTTACAATAACACTGTCCAGCAGAGGTCAGTTATAAAGACTAAATGTAAAGGTTGAAAACAGTGGCACACTCTGAGTGGAGAAGACATTTCTGTTCGAGTGGCGGTAAGGAGAGGATGATGAAATACTTTTTATGGAGTGTGCTAAAGATGAGTGAGACTCCTTAGAGAGTGGATAGGCCTTATAATAGACATTTGCTGCAGTGAGAACTGCTGTAAAGGTAGGAGGTTATTAAACTGATTATAATAGGTTCCTATTATTAAGAGGAAATGAAGGGAAATACAATAAGGGGTCGTTGACTGGGACAAGGTGGCTGCCCTCAGATCTATGCCTCACTATGCAGTAGATTAACATTGTGGCTTACTGGCCGCCATGCCTACAAACAGCCAGGAGAAATGATATGCTGAACCTGTTAGCTTGAATGTTTCCACCATTGTAAACTTCATCTAGACAAAAGCTATAGCACTATAACAAATGCGGAACCCCCATTTTAAGATCCCCAAATAAAAAGCTGCCAGAAAACCTCTTTCCTACTGATAAGAGACCAGGGGAAGGTTAGGTAACAGTACCATACGTTTTAAAAACGTTTTTTGTTGTTGTGCCCATCCATATGAGGAGTGTTCCTTGTCCTTCCCACCCAACCATCCCACTGAGCACTCACTCAGAGAGAACATTTTCACAGTGGAGTAGTGTGAGTAACAGTGCGTGATATCTCATAAGATATATCACATAGTTTGTGTGCTCATGCATGCATACCAGTATGTGTGCATGTATGGGTATTAGAACAGTACAAACTAAACTGTCACTTTCCTAAAGGCATCTGTTTTTTTAGTCAGCTGGCCTAGACTGACTTCTGTTCCATGAGACCATGGCTAAAATAAATACATTGGCACAGTGAAGAGGTAAAAACAACCCAACCAAACAAGTTCTGTCACTCATGTCGTCATCATCAACTATGACATCATGAACCACCTAACTAACCCTAAGGGCAGGAAAGCCTATTTTTTTTCTCTCTCTCTCTCTCTCTCTCTCTCTCTCTCTCTCTCTCTCTCTCTCTCTCTCTCTCTCTCTCTCTCTCTCTCTCTCTCTCTCTCTCTCTCTCTCTCTCTCTCTCTCTCTCTCTCTCTCTCTCTCTCTCTCTCTCTCTCTCTCTCTCTCTCTCTCTCTCTCTCTCTCTCTCTCTCTCTCTCTCTCTCTCTCTCTCTCTCTCTCTCTCTCTCTCTCTCTCTCTCTCTCTCTCTCTCTCTCTCTCTCTCTCTCTCTCTCTCTCTCTCTCTCTCTCTCTCTCTCTCTCTCTCTCAGTCCATCTTGTCCTCTCGCTTGCCGCCAGCGTGTACCCTCTCCTGCTGTTCTTGGGGGGGCGGTTGGAATGGGCCAGCAATATCCTCCTCCCTCACTCGGCTGAGCTCCCTGGCATTAGCTCGCCGTGCATCCAGGTAGTTGGAGATGAACTCAGAGTTCTGGTAGATGAGCATGCCAGAGAGAGTAAGAGCCACACCGGCACAGCTGAGCGCTGACATCTCGTTGCCGAACAGCAGCTGGGAGAGCAGCAGGTTGCCCACCACGCTCAGGTTCCCCAATATGTGCAGGGTGACGGCGGAGGTGAGGGTGATGATGCAGCAGCTGGCCAGGTTGTACATGACAGAGCCCAGGCAGCTGAGCAGAATGAAGAGCCACAGGTTGTGGTCGTAGTGCATTGGAGACTCCAGCACGGCCCAGTTCTCCAGGGCCAGAGCAGCTACGGCCAGGATGCAGAAACTGGGGATAGACATCAGGTACAGCAGGAACACAGAGTTGATTTTCTCCTCCTGGAGCAAGATACCTGAGAGACACACACAAAGAAAAGCATTTAAATATAATCTACATAGAGAGAAGCAGAATACACACAAAAGTAGGCTTAAATACAAAGTAGTCTCATGACAGGATTTGGATAGATTTGGTTTTGGGTGGCGGGATTAAATACAAAGATAAGAGAGGATAGAGAGAAATAAAACCTAATCATACAAAACAACACTGTAGTTCCACATTCATATCACTGAGATGTGTTATATTTGTGAAACAACACGTCAGATAATTGCATGGATACCAAGGGAGTGAGCCGCCTGTAGCAAAATAACAAGACACGTGCACCACTGATATGTGTCATATAAAGTAAACAAGTGAGACCTTTACGAGGGTAGTTTGAAAATAGCTGCTGAAACACGACACGACACCATCCAACTACATTGGTATTTCAGGGTGGTGGTTCTGAGAGTAGAAAATCCAGACCAAGAGTCATTATTTTAACATAAGGTCAAATCTGCCATGGTCAGAACATGGAAATGTCATAGGTTTGTTTAATTAGAATGGATTTCACATCATGAGACTAGCAGGTTCATTATCAGTACAGCACTATACAGTACACTAACAAAACAAGTAGAGAAAATATATGAACAAATTCATACTGTTCAAATACAGGAACGAAATTAAGGAAGTCTCGAGAGTTTTAATCTATATATTTCATAGCTGTCTATTTACCACCACAAACCGATGCTGGAACTAAGACATAAACAAATGAGAAAATGCTCATCCAGATGCATTATTTTCCACCATAATTTGCAAATAAATTCATTAAGAATCCTACAATGTGATTTTCTGGATTTTTTTTCTAATTTTGTCTGTCATAGTTGAAGTGTACCTATGATGAAAATTACAGGCCTCTCTCATCTTTTTAAGTGGGAGAACTTGCACAATTGGTGGCTGACTAAATACTTTTTTGCCCCACTGTACGTTTTAGCTTAGACCATATTTTACATCATCTGAGGTGTTTGTGTTATGCCTGCCATCAGATGAGACACAGCATACTCTTGAATACAGGGTGAGTGTCATGTTTTGGCTGATAATGTACTAAAATGTGAAAAAAGTTGAAATGTAAACTTTCAAATGGTATAGTACCACAAAGATGGTTGGAGGTCTACAACCATCATTAAATTATCATAAAAGCATAGCCTACCCTATTCCCCACTAAAATGTACTGCACACAACAAACCACCGAACATATTCAAAATAGTATTGTAGGCCTACGTAAATCCATGACTCTTATATTTACCATGCGACTCACATAGACCTACACATAATAAACCATAGACCTATAATTAAAAGACTATGAGACTAGAACATAATTGAAATTTCAACTTTCAAATGATACCACAAAGATGGTTGGAGGTCTACACATCAAAGAACGTTGACTTGAGTGAGAATATCCATTGTTATAAATTAAACTATCAATCTTCCATTGGAAACCTATTGAAATCCTAGAAATATAGATAATAGGATAGACTATTATAGATTCCCATTCAAGTTGACATTCAACGGTGGGTGGACCATCAGCCATCTTACTGGTAGTAATTTTAAGTTTCAATTCAATTTAAATGTCAATTGTGTAGCAGCTAAATTGTAGCAAAGATTGTCTATTATGCAGTATTAACAAGAAATTCGAGTGACTGCTCTAGCAATGGAAATACATGTCCTCAAACATAGAAAGCAGGCGAGAGGAGGCGAGATCAGGTGGGACCATTCTAGCCAATGAGAGGGCAGATATGTGTGTGAATACCAGGCCAAAGAGATTACTCATCTTTCTATGTGTGCCATTATAGCATGGGCGGTGCCATTGAAGCTAGCTATCTCCATTTTAAACAAGTACATTTTCTTCTCCATTTGCTGATTGCTCCCAACTCATAGGAATCCCCACCCAGTGGACTACTTTAAAATGGGGGAAGTCCTCAACGGCAATGTCCATGCTAAAACAGATTATATCCATGATGAGTCCTCTATCTCTCTCTCTATGACAACAGGCACAATTCCAACAATGTTTCTTTCAAAATGCCACGTGCATCCACCTATATCAGTGCATTTGTAACTAACAACCAAACCATTACAAAACTTATATTTGCTCAAATAAGCCTCACATAGCAAATTAGCAATTACATTTTCCTTTGACCAAATACAACACTCTTTCACTGACCATACAAAACTTCCTCACTTCGTGGGCTTATTTTTTTGGACAGATTTTGGGTGGAGTAAAACCTTTCTCTTCGTGTCTTCTGATTGCAGGGGTCTGAAGGGATAGGTCCATTCTATGAATTATATTTCTATGATTGAAATTATACTCAAGAGTATGCTGTCTCTCAATCGATGATGGGCACTACACAAATACTTCAGATGATGAAAAATAGGATCTAAGCTACAACATTTGTGAAAATGAGAAACATCTGAGTTTACACGTTTTTAGATAATTGACGTTAAAACTTAAAATTATATATTTATTTTTTAATATTTCTAGAAATCATAAAATAGTTTGACAACCCTGTTTGTAAACTTTCAAAT
The DNA here is from genome assembly GCF_045679555.1 of Salvelinus alpinus. Taxonomy (NCBI): domain Eukaryota; kingdom Metazoa; phylum Chordata; class Actinopteri; order Salmoniformes; family Salmonidae; genus Salvelinus; species Salvelinus alpinus. The sequence goes on along the minus strand of NC_092103.1, from coordinate 16,459,200 downwards.
TATATCAAACTGAATCTTTTTCAGTGATGAAGACATGGACGTCTCATGGTAGGGTAGGGTATGCAAAATGGGTAATCTTTGAACACCTCCATCTCCTAAATGTTTTGGCATTCAGGCCAAAAATGTAACTTTCTGACCACTTCCACCATCGGCAAACATGTAAGAAAGGTTATGTTCAAATCAAAAGTCAGAAAGTGATTGAAATCCTTAGGAACGACCCCTAGGGCTACAACAGAAGTCTATTATACAGAAGTTATTATACAACATTTATAAAGTGACCATCATCAGAGATGCAACATAACAACTATCATAAAGACAATTTGAAGGTAGCAGCTGTGACTCACCTTGCTGGATGGTTTTGACACCTCTCAACATTGTTGCAGCGAATACAAAGAAGCAGCCTGTCTGGTCATACTGGACCTCGCCCATGATGCTGAACGAGGCTCCCAGACAGATGGGCATCATGGCTGTGTATTTGAGGATGTGGTGTTGCTTGCCCAGGATCAGAGTGGAGATGGCCAGGGTGAAGATTGGCGTGGTGGTGTAGATCATTTGGGCAAATGACAGCTGGACATAGTTTAGACCCATGTTGCCAAATGCGATGCTGGCACAAAATGTCAAGCTCAATAGAAACACCTTGCATTTGGCGCTGGTGGTAAGGTCCTTCTGGTTGTCAACCCCACCGTTTTGCTGGAGAATTCGCAGTTTAATAAGCCCATAGTCCACCACTATCGCTGTCAACATGTGCAGGGCCGACAGCAGTAAGGGGTACCTGAAGTTGTACACTGCAAAAATCCATTTGTTAAGACTGGAGATGGTTGTCCCCGTCACAAGCCAGACAACGACAGCGGACAGAAGGTGCAACATCTCCGCCTGTGGCCTTTTCCCAGTCTCGCGCCAGGTCGCCTCGCATTTAGAGAGGCCATCGGTGCTAATCATGTTGGTTTCATCCTCGTTTCTGTAAGGCAAACACATCTTGACTTGGTTAAGCAATAATTAGCCAACTAAACTCCACTCCATGATTCACGATGGAGTTGAGCAGTGACTGTGTGGGCGGACTGGAGCTCCAACGTCACATAAAATTAAGTTTTTATCAAAACATTTATTTTTATTTTTATCAAAACATCAAAACACAGCATTGTTCTGTGTAATTGCGGGCTATTCTTTGGGTGCTGAAAACAGTAGTTTTTGATAAAAACTTAATTTGTCATTCAATCTTCTCGGAGGAAGAAAGTATTCACACCCCTTCACTTTTCCCACATTTTGTTGTGTTAGAAAGTGGGATGAAAATGGATGAAATTTTTTTTTAAATATAAATGATCTACACAAAAAATTCTAACATTTGTAAAAAAAAAAAAAAATATGAAAAATAAAACACTAATATATCTTGATTACATAAGTATTCAACCCCCTGAGTCAATACAGGTTAGAATCACATTTGGCAGCGATTACAGCTGTGAGTCTTTCTGGGTAAGTCTCTAAGGGCTTTGCACAACTCGATTGTACAATATTTGCACATTATCCTTTAACAAATTATTCAACCTCTGTCAAGTTGGTTGTTGATCATTGCTACACAGCCATTTCCAAGTCAATTTAGGACAAAACGGTTACTAGGCCACTCAGGAACATTCCAACATTTTTAAAAACATAATTCCTTTATGAGGAACTTTATGAGTCAAAATGCAAGCCGAGTGCAATTCTCTGCAGGACGCGGGAGATCAAGTGCACCTACAATGTATTGTGTGACATCAATTCAATGCATGGGCGGAGAAAAGTTATAGTGGGCAAAGTTCGATTTCCAATACTAAAAATGATAGGCTCATTACATTGACTGGAAATAAATGGGCAAGACAAAATACTTAAGTGCCTTTGAATGGAGTATGTTAGTAGTTGTGTTAGTTTGTGTCAAGAACTGCACCGCTGCTGGGTTTTTCACGCTCAGTTTCCCGTGTGTCAAGAATGGTTCACCATCCAAAGGACATCCAGCCAACTTGACAAAACTGTGAGAAGCATTGGTGTCAACATGGCCAGCATCCCTGTCGAATGCTTTCGACACATTGTAGAGTCCATGCCCCAACGTATTGAGGCTGTTCTGAGGCTGTTCTGAAGCTGTTTAACTCAATATTAGGGAAAGGGGATACCTAGTTAGTTGCACAACTGAATGCATTCAACTAAAATGTGTCTTCCGCATTTAACCCAACGCCTCCGAATCAGAGAGGTGTGGAAGGTGTTCTTAATGTTTTGTACACTCGGTGTAGTGGCGACCCGTCATTCAGGGCAGGTGGAGTTGCCTGTTTTGTATGTTATTTTGGAATTAATAGGTGTCACATATCAGTTTGCAAAGAATGTAAAATAAAATAAAAAACATTGAGTTAATAAAGCCACATACAAACATGGTCTCTTTTTTGTTTTCTTGAAAATTCAAGCCCATTGGGTGCTGCTATAGAGTTACATTAGGAGTGCCCATCCAAGAAGGCGCAAGGCAAACACCACATACAACAACACACCACTCCAACGAGGGACCACGAGCAGACGCACTGTGAGTGGAATTAATTACTCTCACAGCAAGACCAGCAGCAGCTACCCTCCTGTACAAGATGAGAGAGAAACCCGTTCTTCTTCCAGAACAGTCGTAATGTTCCTGAAGCTGATAGGAGAGGGAATGGAGAAGTTGACACGGGAGATACTGGAGCTATCGGATGAGCTAAATTAATCCGCTTCAATTGGTCCCAAACAGTTCAAGTCACTAACTACCCAGGCACTCGCAACAATGAGGATGGAGCCTCACCTTCATTAATAATGGCCAACTCACCGGCCCCCCATAGCAGGCGCATCTCGACTAGTCAGCCTGAGTGGGCACAGCTGATGTCAACCAAAGATGATAAACTGCAGTCACAAAGGCAGTGTGATAAGATAGAGCAGCTCATTGAAAACCTTAGGATCAGAGGGCTCTCCTTCTCAGACCAGTCATCCTCATCATCATCATCTACTCAGTCAACCCCTCGACATCGTGAGTCATCGCACTAGCGAAACCGGTCGACTTCTCATTTCAGAACTCGGAGCCCTAAAGCGTCACCCAGAGGGCTGACTTCACGTCAGCCCTAACCTAACCGCTGCGGTCAGCCTACAGCTGATCGTAGTCGTCAGCCCACAACTGATTGCGCCGTCGCGACTACTCACCTGACCGTTACGGTCAGCCTACACCTGATTGCCGTCATCAGCCCACACCTGACTGTCACCGCCGCAACTACTCACCTGACCGACGCTGCTGCGACTACTTACCTACGCCTGATTGTCGTTGTAAATCCTCAACTGATTGCCATTGTCAGCCCACGTCTGACTGTTGCCCCCGCAACTACTCACCTGACCACCGCCACTGCGACTACTCGCCTGACCGTCGCCGCCCGGCCTACTCACCTGATCGTTATTGGCACTCACCTGTCCGCTACCGCACACCTTCTCCACCCAGCCGGGAGTGCGTCTACCGTGGACCAACTCCTACCATCCCCAACTTCATCAATGAAGACCCACAAGAGTTTGCGAGGCTGAAGTTGGCCCTCAACAATGTGCTGCCTGTAGAGCAGCTAGGCCTCCTAGGCAATCCTGAGGACTTGGCACTTTGTACGGTGCGTCAAGATATCCTAGTCGTCCATGGAGCTTCTGTGTGAGTGGCCCCTGTTAGTCAACCAAACAGGTCCTTTGACATCCACAGAGCCTTCACAGCTGAAGAGTTGGGCGTTGCACCGCATACCTACCCGGACAAAGCTGTTCAGAAAAGATATTGGCACCTCAAAGACCTCTTCAACCGCTGGATCAGGTGCAGTCGTTAATGCACATCAGATCAGACTATCCCCATCTAATCACCCCAACAGAACCAGTGCATTTGGGTCACCCTGCCAAAGCTGCCACCATCAAGACTCAGCTCAGATGGACCCTTTATTTCACTACGCAAATCAGTTAAGAACAAATTCTTATTTACAATGACAGCCTACCGGGGAACAGTGGGTTGGTTAACTTCTCTTGGGTAGGGGGCAGCATTCAGAATTTTGGATGAAAAGCATGCCCAAAGTTTTCATTGGGAAACCAGATTTCTAAGGGACCTTCTTGCAGTTCCTACCACTTCCACTGGATGTCAACAGTCTTTAGAAATTGGTTGAGGTTATTCCTTTGTGTAATGAAGAAGTACGGCCATCTTGAAGGAGGGTCACTCGAAGTGTCCTGTTTGTTAGAAGCGCATGACCAGAAAGCTAGCTACATTTGGTTTTAGTCCTGTATTGAACACAGATCATCCCGTCTTCAATTTGATCGATTATTTACGTAAAAAAATACCTAAAGTTGTATTACAAAAGTAGTTTGACATTTTTTGGCAAAGTTTACAGGTAACCTTTGAGATATTTTGTAGTCACGTTTCACAATTTGGAACCGGTGTTTTTCTGGATCAAACGCGCCAAATAAATTGACATTTTGGATATATATCGAAGGAATTAAACGAAATTAACCCAATTGTTTATGGGACATATTGGTGTGCCAACAACAGAAGCTCGTCAAAGGTAAGGCATGAATTACATTTTTATTTCTGCGTTTTGTGTCGCGCCTGCAGGGTTGAAATATTCTTCTCTCTCTTTGTTTACAATGGTGCTATCCTCAGATAATAGCATCGTTTGCTTTCGCCGAAAAGCCTATTTGAATTCTGACATGTTGGCTGGATTCACAACCAGTGTAGCTTTAATTTGGTATCTTTCATGTGTGATTTAATGAAAGTTAGATTTTTATAGTAACTTTTATAGTAATTAATTTGAATTTGGTGCTCTGCATTTTCTGTCTTTTTGCCAAGTGAGAGGGTAGCGTCACGCCTAAACTCAGATTTTTGGATATAAATAGGAACTTTACCGAACAAAACATACATGTATTCTGTAACATGAAGTCCTATGAGTGTCATCTGATGAAGATCATCAAAGGTTAGTGATTAATTTTATCTCTATTTCTGCTTTTTGTTACTCCTCTCTTTGGCTGGAAAAAATGTATTTTTCTGTGACTTGGCTCTAACATAATCGTTTGGTGTGCTTTCGTCGTAAAACCTTTTTGAAATCGGACACTTTGGCTGGATTTACAACAAGTGTATCTTTAAAATGGTGTAAAAAAATTGTATGTTTGAGGAATTTAAATTATGGGATTTCTGTTGTTTTGAATTTGGCGCCCTGCAGTTTCACTGGCTGTTGACAAGGTGGGACGCTACCGTCCCACATACCCTAGTAAGGTTAACTGCCTTGTTCAGGAGCAGAACAACAGATTTTTACCTTGTCAGCCCGGGGATTCGATCCAGCAACCTCCTGGTTACTGGCCCAATGCTCTAACCACTAGGCTACCTGCCACCCCTTCAAGGGTCTTCAAAGGGTCTTCAAACTTCCACAGATGTCTCAGGTCACACTGCTAAGGTGTTACGTCAAGTATTCACGTCTTCAGTGATGCCTCAGAACATGTGTACGGTGCCGTCGCGTACCTCCGTACTGAAGACACCAATGGACGGCTCCAAGTGGCATTCCTTGCAGCAAGATCAAGAGTGGCCCCAAAACGAGAACAGTCAATGCCAAGACTCAAGCTCTGTGCTGCACTCACCGGTGCCCAGCTGGCCGTGGTCATCAGAAAAGAACTCACCTTGGAAATCCATGAGGTCATGTGCTGGTCGGATTCTACAACAGTCTTAACCTGGCTACAGTCAGACTCCTGTAGGTAGAAAGTATTTGAAGGCACAAGAGTCACAGAACAACAGGAGCTCACGGACCCCCAGGCCAGGCATTACATGGACACGGAGAGAAATTCAGCTGACGATATCACACGCGGCAAGACGCTGTCTCAGCTTTCAGAACACAACCTTTGGAGTCCAGGTCCTCCATTCCTGTGGCAGGCCCAGTCATCCTGGCTGAGAAGACCAGACCAAGTACCCCCTGACGAAGCAGAGGAGCTGTGAAAGCCTACCATCTGTGGGCTCCTGTCAGCGGACACCAAGTCGTCTCTCCCTGATGTTGCCCAGTTCAACACTTTCCATGAGCTGGTGGAAGCCAGAGTTGCTACACGGGGCAGCCAGTAGTGCCGACAGCCCTTCAGTCTACAATTTCAAGCAAGCAGCAACTCAAAGTACTCAGACATGCTCAGTCTGAGATCTTTGCAGAGACTTCTCCCTACTAGAAGCAGGCAAGCCAATCCCTCTGAGCAGCTGTCTGGTGACGCTGACACCGGAGCGTGACAACGACACCAGACTGATTCGTGTTTGAGGTCGTCTTCAGAGGTGTGACCTGTTGGGCCTTGACGTTCTTCACCCAGTGGTTCTGGACCCAGGTCATCCGCTCACCAGGTTGTTGATCAAGAAATATGATGAGCAGCTGAGGCACCCGGGCCCAGAGAGGGTGTCCGATCGAGGAACAAATTTCAAGGGAGGGGAGCGAGAACTACACAAGGCCTTCATGACTCTCCACCAACAGCTGGAACAGTTAGCCAGTCAGAAGATTACCAAATATATGAATTATTAATTTTTAAATGCTGATTACTTCACTTTGCCATTATCATTCACTTGATGATAATACATGCAGGGCCGGCTCTAACCTTTTGGGGGCACTAAGCTAGATTTGATTGGGGGGCCCCACCACCAAGCGGAGAGAAACATTTATGTTTTAAAGTACATTTCCTGCAGTTCTACACATTTTGCCATGGGGCGGAGAAAATATTCTGCAATTTTATAACACATTTCATGCAATTCTACACATTTTGCCATGACTTGTGCTATCTTAATATCTGAGTGAGAGAGACAAACAAAATCAATGGGGGCCCCGTGGAGGTCAGGGCACCTGGGCACATGCCCTGTGTGCCAGCTCGGTATTCGACCATGATTACTACTGTACAAGTTTAGATAAATGGCTAGACTAACTTACCAAACTACAAATTGTTAGCTGACATGGCCAATTAACTGACTGTCAGGGACTTACAAAAGAAGAGAAAAACTGCTGATGCACAACCACATTTCAAACTTGCACCTTGTGTATTCTACTATTCTAAAAGCCAATTTAGGCTTGATCCAAACATGTGGTCGGAGGCTTCGTATGGAGGGTGTGATGCAATTGCGGAGCCATGCAGAGGCCAGATCAAGCTCTGTACCGCATCGCCGTGCGCCTCTCAAATTTTGTAACAATGCGGAGGGCTCCGTATTAACATGATTGGTTGATGGTAGGTGGGGGCGGTACATCCTGTAATAACAGGAACTTCCTTGACAACTCCCTTCACAATAGCTCTGCTAATTGCAAGAAGTATGAAAGCCCTGAAGTCTACATCACAGTATTCATTTTATCTTTATTTAACTAGGCAAGTCAGTTAAGAACAAGTTCTTATTTTCAATGACAGTCTAGGAACAGTGGGTTAACTGCCTTGTTCAGAACGACAGATTTGTACCTTGTCAGCTCAGGGACTTGATCTTGCAACCTTTCGGTTACTAGTCCAACGCTCTAACCACTAGGCTACGTGCCCTGCCCTCCCAAGGCTGCCTGCCGTCCCAAGGCTACCTGCCGCCCCAAGGCTACCCTGCCACCCTAAGGCTACCCTACCCGCCGCTGTACGGCCACTTCAGACGTCGGATTGACCATGAAAAGCATTTTACTCTCAACAGTAAGTTGAGACCCGACTGAGTTCCTAAAAAAAATATTATATATATAAATGTGGGTCAGGGGGCCCCATAGCGGCCGGGGGCCCTACGCGACCGTTTATGTCGCTTATGCCTGGAGCCGGCCCTGAAGATATTATTGGGGTGGTCCCTGGGTCACCAGTTTGCCTGGGAGGAGGATTCCTGGGCAAGAAAAGGTTTAAGACCCATACCTTTGAAAACTGCTGACTCTTCTACTTCCTCTACAGGTGTGTCTGTAATTGGTTACAATTTCAAATCCAAAAGTTATGACAGAGAAAAGTTTCCAAAGAGTATTACATTCGCTACATTCAACTGCATAGCCAGCGGTGGAGATGCTGTAAATCTTTTTGCCTGAGCTGGCCCTGCAAATTGATATCTGTCCATATCTGTCAGCTAATACAGGACTATTAAAGTTCCCAGTGCCCAATTTTTTTATTAATATATATTTTTTTATTCCGATTTTTCAGGGGGCACCATTACTTCCTGCGGCTATATTTAGCTGGCTACATATCTCCTACTGTTGTTAGCCAGAATGAAGTCGCCAGTCAGGAATGTAAGCAAGCCTCCGCTCTAGCAGCTGCTGTCGCAAGTAGCTATCAAAGATGAATTCATGCGAGGGGTCTCATGATTAATAGTAGCAGAACTACGACGATTAATTTAACCCACTCAACATCTAGGATACACATGAGACATGAATCAGAAGGGGGTAATTGTTCACTTCATTGACCGTGGGTCATTACGATGCAAATAAATTGTTGTCAGCCCCGCAGAGTCCTACACAGCGTATTTAGTGCACGGATCTAGCGTCATCATGCTTTGCTATCATCCAGTGCGATCGCAGTGTAGAAAATCATGACGTGTCTATCAACTGAAGTTATTATAACCTACCCTGTTCTACCCGTATACATAGGGCGGCAGGAAGCCGTCCTAACGGTTAAGAGCGTTGGACCAATACCAGGAAGGTCGCTTGTTCAAATCCCCGAGCCGAGTAGGTAAAACATCTGTCGATGTTCCACGGAGCAAGGCACTTAACCCCAAATGCTCTGGATAAGAGCGTCTGCTAAATGATGTACATGTAAACCTAAAACAAAGTCGGAATAAAATATTAGACCTGATAAACGACGAAACACAGAATCGTCAGCTACCACTGCAATGACAGACCAGATTAAACACTAAGTGAAACATCCTCACCATACGCACATTTAACATCACGCGGCAGCATAACGCTATTGCCTATGCTTTTTGATTACATTTACCTCTTTCTTTGTGGATCTTTGGCTTGGTAACATCACAAAAACATCCCGGGCGCACATAGCGGAATGCTTGTCTGCCTCGTTATCGTCCGATCAGCTGTGCGGTTCACGTCACTGCAATCACCCTCTCTTCATTCACTGGGACAGTCACTAAGAAAAGATGACCTCGGCTAGGACAAAAGCTGACAGCGGAAGAAGAAGCATTACTCTATTATGCAGTGTAAGCACACATGGCACACCTCTAAAGGCGTTTTTATATAACACTTCATAAAGCATGTCTGCACAAATTTGAATTACATATAACCTAAACAGAGCACTCAATGTACACAGTGAACAAATGTTGACCTACTGCTGACTATTAAAAAACAAACAGTCCACCAACGCAAATATAGCTTATGGGGAAGAAATCACAGTGAGAGATTGTTCCCCTCTCACACCCACCCTGCTCTCCCACCCCCAAGTGAGGAGTTGTAGTGTGAAGTATGCATGAGTAGGACACTTTTTGGTAGATTGCTATGTAGACAATCAGAATCAGTTATTTAAGTGATGTGTATTTCCATTAATTAATGATGAAACAACTTGATAATGTATTATTCAGTGGATGCTACAACCCCTAAAACAACATCAGACCCATACTTTTGCTAAAGGGTCTCTTTCAGTGGGACACTTTAGTAAACTAACTGGGACACTATTTTCTCATTAGAAATACATTAGTGTCCCACTTCACCTCACACTTGTTACGAATTCATCAATACGACTTTGTAGAAGCTTGTAGATAACACACTGTGAGGGAATACACTCCTATTTAACTAGTCTGTGACTCACTGAAAAACTTTCCTGGTCAGAGTAATAAGGCAACCTCACAGAGTCAACACACACAGGAACTTTATTGCCAAACAGGGGTATGGACATGGAAATGGCTTTTACCCATGAACTCCATGAACACACTGCCATATATCCTCCTCTGATCTTGCACTGGAAGGTTAAAGACGATTGGCAATATGTTCTATTTATAGGGCTAGCCAGTGCAGGACCAGCTAGATGTCCTTAACCAATCAAGAGGGTGCATGATCAGCTCATGTATAGAGTGTGGGGAAAGTGGGCACCAGCTGATTTAGCTGAGACCACTGGCCATGCCCTGATCGATATCTCCTCACGTGAGGAGAGCTAGACTCAGCGGAGCCAGCCAAACATAAACAGATGTGCACATAAACAAGTAGAAATGTGAAATAGGGTCCTGTAATGCCCTCAACAGGGGGAATTCTGGACACACTCTGTTTTTACAATTTTATGACAATAACCTTTAACTAAACCATCTCCATGACCTTGGAAAATATATTTGGGGACATTCCAAGGTCTTGGTGAAAATCTAACTAAAGGAGTTTGCACAGCTTTTACTTGATTCTGAAACACCTCTACTATCCCCCAAATTCTGTCCCCTTTCATAAATGTACCCTCTTTTCTATCCTCCCTTTGTTATTACATCTCATTGTGCTTCCTTTCCTACCCTTGTTATTCCTCTCTAATTTCTTCCACGGTCATCCTATGCTGTTTATTTGCTATATAACATCTACAATTGTTTCAGAGATCTTATGAACAACTAAAACAACATATTTCAATGTATTTTAGAATATCAAATGAATGAAAATACATTTAAATTGATTAAAGGTTCATTTTGTGCATTTTAATAGCTAAAATGGTACGTGTCCCACTATCCAAACACCATTCAGGGGAAGTGGGACAGTATTCTAAGTCTGATTTAGTAAAGTGTGTGTGGCGTACAGCAGGTCAGCCACCAGGGGGAGACTCGTCGAGGCCTGGTGACAGACCGAGTATACATCACGAGGCGATGGCTCCATCTGCTGGAAGTGCCAGGTCTCGACGGGCTCTCCAGCCAGGACTAATTGGGGCTGATTGCGGATTGGTGGGTAATCAAGGGCTGATTGCTCACCAGCTGGTTTGCGCTATCATTTGTTTTTCAACAGGACAATGACCCAAAACACACCTCCAGGATGTCTAAGGGCTATTTGACCAAAAAGGAGTGATGGAGTCCTGCATCAGATGACCTGGCCTCCAAAATCACCCGACTTCAACCCAATTGAGATGGTTTGGGATGAGTTGGACCGCAGAGTGAAGGAAAAGCAGCCAACAAGTGCTCAGCATATGTGGGAGCTACTTAAAGACTGTTGGAAAAGCATTCCTCATGAAGCTGGTTGAGAGAATGCCAAAGCTGTCATCAAGGCAAAGCGTGGCTACTTTGAAGAATCTATAAACTATACAAATAAAGAGAGTCACACACTACATATATAAACTCCGTAATTTATTGGGTAAATCACCAACATTTCGGCGTCACCGTGCCTTCTTCAGGGTAATGTCATAAATACTTGAACCAGGTTATGTAGACAAACAGTGCAATTAGTGCAACCAATGATAATAGTGAGGGGTGTGTCATAATGATTAAGTTAATTAGAATGAATTGAGTGAAACTGTTAAGAAACAATAGTTTATGGCAAAAGTTTAGTTTATTGTTCATAAGAAGGGCCTGAGATCAAAGTCAATATTCAGACCAGTTTTTATTCTACTTTGAAGAATCTAAAATATATTTCGATTTGTTTAACACTTTTTTGTTACTACATGAATCCATATGTGTTATTTTATAGTTTTGATGTCTTCACTATTATTCTACAAAGTAGAAAAATAAACCTTGAGTAAAAAACCTTGAGAAGGTGTGTCCAAACTTTTGACTGATACTGTACATCCAGGATATTTCACATCAGTGTATCAGGTGAAGAACAAGGAATGACCTATTCACTGTTCGCAATGCAATTTCCTTTTCCTTTTCCTTTTTCCATTCATGTGTATAGCCTAGCCCATTAATACTTGTAATTGAATTATTAGACTACCTGAATACTGAACTTGTAGCCACACCAATCAGCTCAATAGAAAACTCATTATTTGTATCCTTGGACAAAAAATGGACACGATGACCATAGATCTGCACTCAAAGGCATGCCAAAAGTCTGCACAGTGCCAGTTAATCTCTTACTGTAGTGGGCTAAATTAGGGCCATACAGAGTGATTCTTAGTAGTCTTCAACAAATCTACTTTGAAACATAAGTATACACCTCACAAACATGGTTATGGGCTTAAGAAAATAAGACGTCTGTACCCTGTCAGATATAGAGTTGAAATGTATTCAATTTTGAGTTTGCTTCACAATATTACAGTTTATATACATCACAGAAGACTGAAATGTAACAAAACTGTTTGACATAGAAACACCAGATTTCCATTGTTAGAAAAATAATATACATTTATGAATTATACATTTATGAAAAATATGAATAACATTCCACCCATGAGGCCAAAGACGGAGTTTTTGGTCATTGACTGCAGGAAAGGGCTACACCCCCAAGATTAGATTAGCAGGTTTTTTCTTACTGTAAGTGAACATGGCATTACAGCAGCAATATTAGAATTTAAACTATGTGGCACCTGCTGTATGTAAGTGCTACTGCAGCAACAAATACGTATTTGGTGGGTGCTTATCTTTGTCCTATTTCACACATGTAAAAGTGTGTATTAATATTGTAATGACCTGACTAGATCATAAAGGAACAATTGTCCAGACAGAGGGTTGAGTTTACGAATTGACGGTTTATTAACCCAACTTTACACAGGCTACTGTTTGGCCGTAGCCCACGCCAAATAAATGAAAGATACCCCACAAGCCAACCGTGACCTTCTCTTGTGAAGCCCAGACGTAAGAGAGAACAATGGCTAAACCTCGTCTTAACTTCCAATGCTCCATCCCCCTGCCCAACCCCCCTCCACGCCACTCCGCCAACCGCCAGGATGCCCGGCATCAGAACATTCCAGGCATCCCCGTGATTGGCAGATAGCAGGTTGATTGGCATGTCGGACCCCGCGAACACTGGTAAGTACAACCCAACCCACTAATAGCCTACCACATAACACACCGCTGTCTGTGCGGGTCGCTACAATATGCATGTGTAAATTAAGGAAAAATCTGTTTTTGCATATCACAATTCTCCTTAAGACACCCTCCGAGAGTGGAGTCACGACCGGGGTCTACCCATTATCAATGGAGACTCTGAAGCAATTAGGGAAAATTTCAACATTTTCATATTCATAATCTCCATCAACACCCCAACATGTCATTGGAAACACTTGTCTTCCTATATATTTTTATTTACTACAAAACATAGAAACGCACCATTTTCACATATGTAGATGTTGGAGTGGTGCTGGAGATGATGAATATAACATTTAAAAATTGTGAAATGTCCTTTAAGTGCGTTGCTCATGGGCACCTTTGACAGATTTTTCACCTTGTCGTCTCGGGGAATAGAACTAGTGACCTTTCGGTTACTGGCCCAACGCTCTAACCTTCAGAGAGGTCAGTTTAGGGTGAAACATTGATCAAGATAAGCCAATAAAGTGCACATAGGTAGATTTATTTGTGTTTATTGAGTGTTACACCTTGAATACATGTGTGTGCTAGAGACAAGGTGACATCAAACGAGTAGCCTAAAGTGGAGTGTGCAGCCCTCAGTGTCCTTTCACTACCCCATCATGAGACCCCAGGGCTTCTGCTGCTCCTTCATCCAACCAGCAAGCCCATATCAGACAGATAGTCCCAGTGGAAATCTCCTCTTGGCTATGGGTCTTCAGGGAACATCATCCTTCCTGAAGGCTTGTCTCATTTATTTCTCATCTTTGTCTTGAGTTGAGAACTGACACCAAAGCCGATTACAACATTATAGACCATCTCTAATGACATTGCGAGTGTTTGAAAGACTACATTGAGACACTTTGTGTTTGAGCTAAAAAAAGAAAATATTTCCAAAGGCCTAGGGCACAAGAGGTGAATTCACATGTTCTTCTGTGAATGAAGTCTAGAAACAACTAATTGATACTAATGAATGCCTAATTAATACTAGATAACAGTGTATGAGCACACTAAACCATGCATGAGCTACATGTGGTGCCACAACACTAGTTTGAGTTCATTGATTGTGCATGTTTAAATGCCTGCAGTCAAACACAAAGATGTGTAATAATTGAATTACCCACCTCAATTGCACCGTGAAACTCGCCATTACACATGTTATAGTATAATTCATATGATTTCTTAACATTTAAAAAAATATAAGACTTTGAAACATTTCATTGCACAGGGAGGAATCATGAAACAATTGAAGATTTTGTCTGTACACAATTAGGCACTCAAACGAGTGCCTAGTGAAAGTCTACACACCCCTTATAAAGTCTTCACATTTTGCTGCCTTAAAATACAGTACATCTAAAAATTGATTCAATTGGATTTTTGTTCCTACTGCCTACTTCACATTTCCAAAGTGAAAGAAAAATTATAGAATTTTCCAAATTACAAAACAAAAAAATAGAACGAAGATGTCCTGATTGTGTATGTCTTTAGACCCCAGAGTTAATACTTGGTGGAAGCACCTTTGGCTGCCATTACAGCTGTGAAACATTTTGAATAAGATTCTACCAATTTTGCACAACTATTAGGGCAACATATATCCATACTTTGTCAAAATTGCTCAAGCCCAGTAAATTTGGTTGGGAGTCGTTGGATGGACAGCAATATTCAAACCTAGTCTTAGATTGTTAAGCATATTTAAGTCAGGACTGAGACTGGATCATTCAGGAACACTCAAGACCTAAACGCCAATCTGGTGTGTCTTTCCCATCAACATTAACTCCTCAGTCCCTGCCAGTTACCAGCATACCCATAACATGATGCTGCCACCACAATACTCGAAAATAGAAAAGGATCAACAATATTGCATTCACACCCACATTACTGACCTGTATGACAAAGTGAAAAGAATAAAGCCTGTTTTAAAAAATCCACTCCATATCATCCATTCTGTTTGCAACAAGGCTGTTAAGTAATACTGCAAGACAACACGGCAGACATGGACTTTTTTGCCCAAATTAAAAACTACAGGCTTGGGTCAAATCCATTACAACACAACACTGAGTGAAACCCTCAGTTTTTTCAAGTAGTGTGGTGGCAGCAACATGTTATGGGTATGCTTGTCACCGGCAGGGACTGGGGAGTTTGTCAGGATAAAATAAAATAGAAAGGAGCAAAGCCCAGGTTGAAATTTAGAGGAAAACCCACCTCAGTCTTCTGAAAAGCTAACCCTGGGATAGTTTTATTATTGTGGGATGATTACACAATTTAAAACGTCAAAAACACCAGAATGGATTTCTAAGAGGTGTTGAGTGTTCCTGACTTAAATTTGAGGTTTGAATATTGCTGTCCATCAATGACTCCCACCCAAATTTATTGAGCATGAGCAATTTTGATAAAAACAATGGATAAATGTTGCCCAAAGGTGCTTCCACCAAGCATTAACTCTGGGCTGTGAAGACATACGCAAAGAAGACATCTTTGTTTTTTATATAGTATTAATTTGGATATTTTTCTAGAATTCTCTTTAACTTAAAAATGTGGATACGGTTGTGTAGATCGGTAGGAAATAAATCAAATGTATTCCCTTTTGAGATTACATTTTAAGGCAGCAAAATTAATTCACAAAATGTGAAGACTGTGCAAGGGAGGTGTAGACTTTCACTAGCGACTGTATGACCAACATTTGAGAAATCAAGACATTTGAACAAAATCGATATAATCGTGGGTAGCTTGTTACATCCTCAAAATTCCCCTAATTATTTTAGGTCTGTACTAATCTCGTGGACAGACACACGTAACATAACTGGTATAGATTTTAGTTCTGGGTCTCAGAGATTATGTCTGTACAGATATTAAATCAAAAGTGCCCATAGTGATACCAGCGTCCTCTACACCTGTGTTTTCATGCACTGCAGAAAAGCAGTTTGTTACAAACCTGGGGAGTGCCTAGTTGTTGCATGGAAGGAAACATAATGTTCCATATAGATATGTAAAGTATATTGGAGATACTTGAAGTAGAGAGTCGTGTCTGTTCTGGTTACTCTATTTCTATGTGCAGCTTTTTGTTTCATTACCTTTCAGTTAGACAAACATGGGGAGCTTTATCTCCTGACATTCCTATTGGCCAGTGCAACATAAATGCAGGCCTCTATATCTCCAGCAGGAGGAACACTCTGTTCCTAACCAGCTCAGAGGAACAGGACATCCTATCCTATCCTAGCACCAAAACCCAAACTCTTTCACTTTCCTTCTGGCCTCTGCCTATTATTGTATAATATTATATACTTACGCTAGTTATTACCTTATTACCAGATCAATGGGGCACCAGGCACCACCATACATACCAGCTCAAAAACATATGGTTTTCCATGCAGTAGCTATTTTCTAACTCTTTCCCTCACACTCAAAATATTCTGTCATAAATAGTTATTTGTCCGACTCACTCACGCTGTTGCACACACACTCACACACTCACTCAGTGAGTGAGATACACACAGGTGTTATGATACAGAGCCTGTTTGATTAGAGAACTACATCGGGGAGGGGGACAGATTATGTTTATATCTCAGTTCTTGAAGTATGGGAAGTTTACATTATTCTCAATGGAGGGCTCTGTCTTTCTGGAACACACACAAATACACATACACAGACAAAGAGCTGTCCACATCTCCATGCGTCTTCAGCGTGTGGATCCTCCCTTTGCTTGTCGATCAGTCCCTCAGCTCGGCCCTCCAGTGATGATGTCACAGTCCCAGGGGCAGAGTCTTAGAAGATATCAGGGCATTGGCTCCAGTCCTGTCTGTCTTTGGACTCCCAGTATCCACCCCTGTACACGTAAGTGCTCTCCCCCGTTGAATCATCTGTCCTCCTCTCGAACCACAGCGGCTGGAAGCCCTCAAAGTCTTGCCCTAAGGAGTCAGAGACACAAACGTACACAGATGTTCCTCAATATGGGTAACATTTTGCTGACATACACTGTATCACAATTGTCAAACTTTCTCCTCCTAGTCTCTATACTGTAATCTCTCTTGAGATATCTTATCTAGTCCTTTCACTCCCCTCCTCACCTTCTTCCAGGGCCTGTGTGGCCTGTGCCTCCCTCTTCCTTCTCTCCAGCCTCTGTCGTTCCTCCAGACGCTGTTTGTGGGCGTTGGCCTCGTCCCACAGCCCCGACTCCATCAGCCGTTGGTCGGGCCTCAGGCGGCTGTCAGTGGGGGCCACGCCCTCCTCAGGCTCGTTCAGGGTCAAGGCCAGGGAGGAAAAGAAGTGCATGTTCTCAGCATTCTCCCTGGTGGGTGGAGAAGGCACTGAGGTGAGACAGATAGGATGGACAGAGAGGGAGAGGGCGAGTAGCAACGGGTAGAGAGGTGGAAGTAAGATAATGTGCGAGGATGCAAGAGGAATCAAATAACTTGTATAAATAGGTTAGCGTGCATTATGTGCTATAAGGCTGACTTCATAATATGCAGGCAGGCTGATCTTACGGAAGTGGGTATTTCTTCCACAGCAGTTTGGGCTGGAGGGTCTGGTAGACAGTCTTTTGTTTGCCCTCTGACCCTCCACATCCCCGGCTGCTTTCTACTATCTTGGCACTCTCCATCTTCTCGTCCCAGGTCCCAGACAGGATATGGTGGGCCGTGCCCTCGCTGTCTGCTACCACACCTGTCACCTGGAGACACAACACCAGAAGAGGGAGGAGACATTGAAAATGGTAAGGACTGCCAGTTTGTTTCTACATGATCTTTTTCAAATTGTTCCGCATGCAGCACAGAGACCCAAAGGGCAGAGGGCAAACCATGGATTTACCTTGCGTGGGAGGTCTCTGGAGAAGTAACTGTAAGGGACAAACTTGAGGTGGCAGGTGTCCTTGGTCCTGTGGTTGACAATTTCAATGTCCCCAGACTACAGAGAGAAAAACACAGGCTATTTTATTTCAAGCCTCAGGCTGATGATTCTCCTAGCTTTAGCAATATTTACATACTTTCCACAACATGCCAACATGCCTTATGTCCACAACATGCAATATTTCTAGTTTATCAATGTTAGCAGTCTATCGTAATAATTTACTATGGATGTCAATAATCATAGTACGGGACATTGTTTAGAGTGAGAATAGCAGAGCAGTGCATAAAGGGATGGAGACAAATGGGAGAAAACAGATATGATGAGTATTGCAGACATAATGAGAGACAGTAGAGGAAGGCAGAAACCACGGGGCAGATTCTGCAAAACACCGCACACATCTACAAACAGTATGGACAAACAGATCAACACAAATATACAAACACACATTAAATATGTGAAACACACACCTGGTCAATCCACAGTTTTCCTACTATGATGTTGTGCACCGTGGAGGTAACTTTGCCCCACACATAGTGATTCCCACTGGAGTGGAACTGCAGGTGGATACAGCCTAGAGAGAAAGAGATAATTAAAATAATCAGCCAGTGGAGGCACCTTAGAGGAGGAAGGAATGTACCATCCTCCTCTGGAAATTTCATTAAAAAAGAAATTGTGAAACATAAAACAAAGTTATCCGTTTTAGATAAAACTATACTAAATATATTCAAATTTCACCAAATAGTTGACTAAAACACACTGAAGGTGTACAGTAGCCTCAACAGAACTCTCTGGGGTAGCACCATGGTGTAGCCGGAGGACAGCTAGCTTCCGTCCTCCTCAGGGTACATGGACTTCAATACAAAACCTAGGAGGCTCATGGTTCTCACCCCCTTCCATAGACTTAGACAGTAATTATGACAATTTCCGGAGGACGTCCTCCAACCTATCAGAGCTTTTGCAGCATGAACTGAATGTTGTTCACCCAATCAAAGGACCAGAGAATGAAACTAGTACAAAAAGCATAAGCTACAGCTAGCACTGCAGTGGGTAAAATGTGGTGAGTAGTTGACTTAAAAGACAGAGAAATACAATAGTCGAACAAATTAATTTCTTCACAAATGAAAAAGAAGCAAGAGAGAGAGCTAGCTATATTTTGTTGAATTTTTTACACTTTCACTTACTTAGCTGGGGAATGCAGCTAGCTAGTTTAGCCTACTCAAACACCCAACTCAAAGAGAGAAGGATGCTATGTTAGCTAGCTGGCTATGGCTATGGCTATCCAACACTGAAAATCTTCCAAGTCAAGGAAAGCTTTTCGTTTTATTAATTTATTGCCAATGGGGCCCACCGATGTAACTGCTAAACTGCTTGCTTTACACTGTACTGCATGACTGTAGTGGGTTTACTAAAGCGTTAGTTCTAGTAGCTATGTTGACTATGACGTTAGCTAATATGGTGACACAGCGATGTAGACTGTGTAGCAGTTAGCAGTTATGATATGTAGGTTTGACTTGGAGAGGTTTTTTCGCCTGGTCACAGACAGCTGTTGTGTTGTGCAATGAGTGAAGTGAAGGAAAAAGGTGAGAGGAGAGCGCGTAGAATCGATAAGGAATTATACAATGAGCAAAGTGATCATGCTGTTTGTATGTAGCTGCTATGAAAGTGAACTGTGTTTTGCGGGTGATCAGGGGTGTATTCATTCCGTCGATTCTGTTGAAAAACATTCCTTAAATGGAAGCAAACGGAACGGGGATAAACATACCTGAATTTGTCCAATAGAAACACTCGTTAGCAACTGTTTGGATTAATGATTACACCCTAGGTCAGCTAGATGCAAGCAAGCATGTGCAAGGCAGTATTGAATGTGTCACTATTTGTCATCTTGATTACTCACATTTTTCTCTCGACCTATGAACCTACATTGTAAACTTTCATTCGTAGGCTAGGTTGTAACAGCCTCATGATGGGTCTAGGGAATATTTGAGAATGTACAGTAGTAGCCTAAACCTATCAATGTTACATTGAGCTGGGTGAATGGAATATGAATGACAGTCATCCAATATGCTGTAATAGAAATAAGTCCATGCTCATTAAAAAAACATTTGTCCTCCCTCATCTTAAGCGGCACTGACCACCACTTGCAAAATGTGCATTTTTTTTAAATAGCTATGTGACATGCTTCTGTATGTGTAACCAGCAATTATTGCATATCGGAGGAACATTCATGTACTGGGTATGCATGGCTCACCTAATGGCATGACAGAAATGTATTTGCCTCTGAACTTGCTGTCGATAGTGATCTCCTGCCACAGGGTCCAGCCTCGCTGTGAAGTCACATGGTGGGCGGCGGCTGGGGGGTGGTGACTGACCTGAGAGAGCAGGAGGAGGATGACATCGTCAGTACGTAGGGGTGTGAACCTTGAAATAAAATTGGGATCCTAAACATTAAGAAAAATCTCTAACTGAAAAACAATGTTTTTGTTTTTTTCCTCCCACAAAATTAAAATCACAGTGCAGTTATCACAAAAAACATTATTTTCCGTGTTATAGCCCAACTAGACGATAAGCTATAAAGGCCTGGGGAAAGTTGTGTAATTTAAATAAAACCAGAGAGGAAGAGGTGAACTTTAGGCTACTTTGGTGAATTTGCGAGGCTTCCAAGACATATGCCCCTTCTTCTCTCTCCCTCGCTCTGGCTCACCTGCTCTTTCTCTTCACTAATGATGCGAGTGTGTGTTCAGTCTTCGGTCTTCCGTGTAGAATATCCTATTCATTGATAATAGGCCATGCTTTACTGAAGCTGCAAGCCAAGAAATTGCGAGTTACAGCAATCCATTACGAGATAGTGGTTTTGATTGCCGAAAGATATGCCTAGTGAATGGTTCTGCCTCAGTCTGCCTGGTGGCTGACCTGCCTATACTGTGCGACTCCCTTCTTTTTATGAAAGATGCGAGGGTTTGTGTTCTCGAAAGTATGGCAAATAATCAGTCTTCTCCGTTCCAAAAATACTGAATCTTAGCAGTTGATTCCTAGTGCAATCGAATCTTGACACTCAGAGAAATGAGAGTCGATGTGCAAGGAGTCGAGGAATCAATTATTTTGGCGTCGACTCTCCACCAATACGTCATCGTCGTTAAGAGTTGGAAAAATGATAGAGCAACAGCAGCGAAGTCCTGTATGGCAATACTTCGAGAAGTTAAATGAGATGAAAATGAAAACTTTGCGAGGTGGAATTGACGACCAGTATTGGTAGTACAGGTGTTAGTACAGGTGTTAGTACAGGTGTTACAGCAACTTGTTACAGCATTTAATAAGTTATTGATAAAAAATGTCATGTCATTACATTAAGATAAAGGGGGATCACAGCTATATTCAATAAAAGTCACAAGTTGATTTAAAACCTATGTTTAACCCTTTATCATGGTGGGTGTCTTGATGGATTTAAACAAAATTGGGTGACATAAAACATAACTTTTCTGTCCTTGCATTTATGGCAGTGTAAGTTGTCGAAATATCATACATTAATCATTAATCAGTTAAATTAGACATTGAACTTGAACCCTGTAAGAATCCTGGATCTAGCTTTCGGACAGTTTTGAAAACAGTGAAAACAGTTGTCTTGAGCACACAAATCCGAAATAATGTATGCGATTGCAAAATCTAAGTCACCTTTCCTTGATACTTGATACTTAAAAACCTAAATCGATACTGTCATTAACGTGGTTCTTCAATAATTATGCATAGTACTTGTTGGATGCGCATTTGGTGTCCAGCTGATTAGTTACAGCGTGAAGATTCCTTCCTGATACATGAAGGAATCTTCCGAATGACAGTCAAGTGACGAAAAGCTGTTGTGATAGCACAAGTGCTGGAAAAAAGGTGGTCGCGAAGAATGTCCAGAATATTCTGGTGTCTCATTCCTTACGCCGGTGAAGACAGTTGTGGCTGGATCCACGTTGGATCGAATACCCCTAGCGAATTGATGTTGATCATCTGTTATTTTCTGCTTGATTTACAGCAGGGTCTCGTTAGATTTATCAGGGAAAGCATCAAGGTAATGAGTTCGTGTTTTCATATGTTTTTGTCTACTGTGCGCAATTGTTAGGATAGACTCTATTCCCATTAATTATTCTGGATATATTGACAACAAAATAAATAGTGGGCTTATTCACAATATGATCTGGTAATGTAATAACAAAATTATAGTACTGGAATAGGCCTAGTACTGAAACAGACATTTCCTCAATTTGGTGCTTAAAGTTCTTGTAATTATTGTTGCCAATTTATACGTTCTCCTGCTCCTTTATAATTACTCATGATTTCATTTTTTATCTGTTTTTGTGAGAGATGTGGCCACTTTCGTTTGTTTCCCGCAACTTCAATATTGTCGTCCTCATATTAAGTGCTTGAAAAGGTTCCATGAAGTCCTTGAATTTGACTTACCATTGTCTGTATGAACCCTGCTTAAAAGATGTATAGTCCTTGTTGTATAGGTGGAGTTATGGGCCAATTTGGATATATTTTCACTTTTAGTACATGTGGAACTGCATGAAAATCCTTTTTATTTTCATTTCAAACCATTTAGAAATGTCACCCATTGGCCCCATTGTTTATAGAAAGATGTGCATCTCAGTGCATCTCTGTGCATCTCAGACATATGTTTCAGAGAGAGAGAGTCTGTGTGTTTGCGTGCGTGCGTTGTGTCTGACCTGCTCGCAGATGGAGCGGTAGCCCAAGTCGTCCAGGCGGTCCAGCTCGTAGGTCTCCCCCAGCAGGGGGTTGAAGGGCTTGGCAGTGCGGTGGATGGTGGTGGAGTAGGAGGACACAGAGAAGGCTGCCACCAGGCACATCTGCTCCAGGGACGATTCACAGCGAGACGCCCGGTCCAGCAGGTCACTGTACTCCAGATCCTCAGTCAGACGCTGCAGCATCGACAGGGGCTCGTTGAAGTTCACCTGAGGTTACACACACAGGAACGCACGCACACACACACACACACACACACACACACACACACATTGGAGTTAGACCCAACTGAGTTGCTGAACTGTTGCACCATCTATAGCCCTCAAATTCAAATCTGGACTTGGAAGCCAGTTCCACTGCTTTGTTTCATTCTTCTCCTCTAATCAGGGTCTGATTTAGACCTGGGACACCAGGTGGGTGCAATTAACTATCAGGTAGAAAAGAAAACCAGCAGATTTGAATACCTGTGCTCTATAGCCACCATGGTTATTATTTTACCCTGCTGGTCATCTATGAACCAGTCTTTAAATCTCCAACCGGTACAGCCAGAAGAGGACTAGCCACCCCATGGAGCCTGGTTCCTGCCTTCTACAGTTATTCCTAACCACTGTGCTTCTGCATCTGCATTACTTGCTCTTTAGGGTTTTAGGCTGGGTATCTGTAAAGCACTTAGTGACAACTTCTGATGTAAAAAAGGCTTTATAAAATACATGTGATTGATTGCTAGAGCTTGCATTTAATACGCACACACTACATAGTGCAAATACTAGTACAGACCGCAGAATCACTTCTCGTTTCTCTTACAGGCATGGGGATCTTGGACAGCTCCTTGCCGATGCAGTTCTTCATGATGCTCCACAAGTTGAGGGAGTAGTTGGGTTTGTCTGGGATGCGGGTGCGTCTAACTCTGCGCAGCTGCATGTTGTCAGAGCCAGCGTCCTGAGAACAAATACATGTCAAACAGTCAGGTAAGCTGAGGTATTATAGGATAGATCTCACCATTAAATATTGTATCATACAATCCCTTAGGCCCTAAGGTAAGATACAGTTGTCCATGGTTTACTACGGCTGGGTATGTAAAGGTGTGGTAAAGAGCAGAAGCCTGCAGACTCACCTTCTCGTCGTGGCTCCATTCATTATTGGGTAATCGTCCGCTCATGATACTCTGGTTACTGGCTGAGCGTCTGAAACACAAACGCACTATGACTACTGTATACACAAAACACAGTATAATGAATTCATTAGACATAAAGAAGTATAATGAATTATACTAGCGTCGTCATATTACATAGCTATATGAATGAGCTCTACTTGGCCCCATGATCAGTAGAAATTAGGTCAGCGACCCTGACTGAGAAAAGAAAAGCCATATACTCTCGCAGTTCCGATGCAAAATACATTAAACTAATGTTTCAACAGCAAACCTTCCTTCATCAGGGTTTCATCCCAGCGACCCTGACTGACCTGTGCTGGGTGTGGTCAGTGGCAGTCACTGTGATGAAAGCAGGGGAGTCCTCCATGGCATCAAAAAATTCTGTGTCCTCATTCTCATCACTGGCATCCCCCTCCCGCCTCCTCTCACCTCCGTCTGCCAGGGACACAAGATCATTCAAATCAAATCAAATTGTATTGGTCACAAATAATTGAAGTCGGGAGTTTACATACTGTCACGATCGTCGTATGGTGGAAGAGAGGAGGACCAAGGTGCAGCGTGATAACAATACATTATTTTTATTGAAGACGAAAACGAAGAACACTATACAAACTAAACAAAACAACAAACCGACGAACGTGAAGCTATATAAACAATGTGCTAACATGCAACATTATACATAGACATAGACAATCACCCACGAACTACCTAATGAATATGGCTGCCTAAATATGGTTCCCAATCAGAGACAACGATAGACAGCTGTCTCTAATTGAGAACCAATCTAGGCAACCATAGACATACATACACCTAGACTAGACACTGCTCCATAAACATACAAAACCCCTAGACAATACAAAACACATACATCCCCCATGTCACACCCTGACCTAACTAAAATAATAAAGAAAACAAAGATAACTAAGGCCAGGGCGTAACACATACACCTTAGCCAAATACATTTAAACTCAGTTTTCACAATTCCTGAGATTTAATCTCAGTAAACATTCCCTGTTTTAGGTCAGTTAGGATCACCACTTTATTTTAAGAATGTGAAATGTCAGAATAATAGTAGAGATAATAATTTATTTCAGTTTTTATTTATTTCATCACATTCCCAGTGGGTCAGAAGTTTACATACACTTAATTAGTATTTGGTAGCATTGCGTTTAAATTGTTTAACTTGGGTCAAACGTTTCGTGTAGCCTTCCAAAAGCTTCCCAAAATAAGTTTTATTTTATATGAATTTTGGTCCATTCCTCTTGACAGAGCTGGTGTAACTGATTCAGGTTTGTAGACCTCCTTGCTCACACAGACAGCGTGTGGGTGGACCATTTCAGTTTGTCCGTGATGTGTACTCCGAGGAACTTAAAACTTTCCACTTTCTCCACTACTGTCCCGTCGATGTGGATGGGGGGATGCTCCCTCTGCTGTTTCCTGAAGTCCACGATCATCTCCTTTGTTTTGTTGACGTTGAGTGAGAGGTTATTTTCCTGACACCACACTCCGAGGGCCCTCATCTCCTCCCTGTAGGCCGTCTCGTCATTGTTGGTAATCAAGCCTACCACTGTAGTGTCATCTGCAAACTTGATGATTGAGTTGGAGGCGTGCATGTACACATAGTCATGGGTGAACAGGGAGTACAAGAGAGGGCTGAGAACGCACGTCGTGGGGCCCCAGTGTTGAGGATCAGCGGGGTGGAGATGTTGTTTCCTACCCTCACCACCTGGGGGCGGACCCAGTTGCACAGGGCGGGGTCGTGTTTTGTGTTTTTGTTTGTGTAGATCTGATTTTCTAACCTGAGTGCGTGTATGATACAAATGAAATTCTGAAAGACAAACCAGCGACATAATCAAACTGATACAGTGCCTACTTTGCGTGCAGTGCCAGGGATGACCAGAGGAGGGCCAGCTTCTTGTGAGATTCCAATCCACACCAAGCAATAAACTGCACCAAACTACCTTCACAGTAAGAGCTTAAACCATTGACAGTGTTTTCTAATCAGTTGCACTATCAAATATGAAAGGAGAGAACAGACTGTGTGTGTGTGTGTGTGTGTGTGTGTGTGTGTGTGTGTGTGTGTGTGTGTGTCAAATCAAATCAAATCAAATTTTATTAGTCACATACACATGGTTAGCAGATGTTAATGCGAGTGTAGCGAAATGCTTGTGCTTCTAGTTCCGACAATGCAGTAATAACCAACAAGTAATCTAACCTAACAATTCCACAACTACTACCTTATACACACACACAAGTGTAAAGGGATAAAGAATATGTACATAAAGATATATGAATGAGTGGTGGTACAGAACGGCATGGCAAGATGCAGTAGATGGTATAGAGTACGGTATATACATATGAGATGAGTACTGTAGGGTATGTAAACATAAAGTGGCATAGTTTAAAGTGGCTAGTGGTACATGTATTACATAAAGATGGCAAGATGCAGTAGATGATATAGAGTACAGTATATACATATGAGATGGGTAATGTAGGGTATGTAAACATTATATTAAGTGGCATTGTTTAAAGTGGCTAGTGGTACATTTTTACATAATTTCCATCAATTCCCATTTTTAAAGTGGCTGGAGTTGAGTCAGTATGTTGGCAGCGGCCGCTAAATGTTAGTGGTGGCTGTTTAACAGTCTGATGGCCTTGAGATAGAAGCTGTTTTTCAGTCTCTCGGTCCCTGCTTTGATGCACCTGTACTGACCTCGCCTTCTGGATGATAGCGGGGTGAACAGGCAGTGGCTTGGGTGGTTGTTGTCCTTGATGATCTTTATGGCCTTCCTGTGACATCGGGTGGTGTAGGTGTCCTGGAGGGCAGGTAGTTTGCCCCCGGTGATGCGTTCTGCAGACCTCACTACCCTGTGTGTGTGTGTGTGTGTGTGTGTGTGTGTGTGTGTGTGTGTGTGTGTGTGTGTGTGTGTGTGTGTGTGTGTGTGTGTATATGTGTATATGTGTGTGTGTGTGTGTGTGTGCCTCTGACCTGGGTGTGTGCTGGGAGCCTCTCTCCAGGCCCTCTCCAGGCTGTTGTGCTGCTTGGCTAGCTGTTCAATAGTCTCCTCCAGGTGGTGGCGCTGTTCTCTCTCATACTGCAGGGCTCTCTGCCACTTTCGGCTGTGTGTCTCAGCTACATCCAGGAAGTCCCGACAGGCCTGCAGTCACAGAGGTGACAATACATCCATAACACATCTACAGAGCTTAGCTACACCACACAGTCAATATGTAATAAACACTTCTATTGATCGTGGTATTGAGAGTTTTTATTGTTGTATTGATTAAAGCATTAGATTGACTACTAGCATTGGTCATACAGAAAGATCGACTGAAGTAGCCAGTAGGCGTTGTACTGAAATGTTAGCAAAGTGTTAGCAGCAGTGAGTCGGTCCTCACATTGATCATAGCATTGGAGGTGATGCGGAAGAGCGTGGCACGCTCGTTGACGGTCTTGAGTTTGTCGGTGCCGTCGGTGGCCGTGCGTAGGTCCTCGAGCTCGCTGAGGGATCGCTGCAGGGCGGTGCCGTGTTTGCCGATTAGCTCGTTGCAGGTGCTCAGGTCGTCCAGCTTACTGGCCAGAGTCTTCAGAGCCCCCTGGGTCAGGGCCCGGTCTGGCTGGGGCACGGGGGCCTCGTCTCCAGAGTCATCTGCAGACCAGCCACGGTGGAAGGCAGAGTCAGAGGGCACTGAGTTACCATGCATTCAGGCATTTGCTTACAAAGCCAGATTCTTAGAATAGCACTTATAGCTTGATTCAGTCTGTAAGTGGAAGACATTATGATTGATTTTGAGGGTGGAAAGTGTTATTTTCTTTCATGCCGTAGGACGGTCACACTCATTTAAGTTTCCATTATGTTCCAAGAAGGTGAGGCATAGATACTGTGGACACTTATAATTGTGACGCACGCAGATATAAAACAACTTCACACTGACAAATAGACATGGAGACAAAGGGAGGGATCGATGGAGAGCTATTACGTGAAGTCATGTATGGGAATAGATGGAGAGAGTGTGAGGGATGGAAAGATATATTAACTCTACACACTGTCGTTGCCCCCCCCCCCCCCCCCCGCCACATTCCCCTCCCCCTCGCCAGCAGAAAGCTGTGAATGACATTTCCATCGTTGCCGTGGAAACACAGGCCCATGCAGTTGCAGGTCTAGGTTATTTTTAGCAGCGGGAGGGAGAAAAAAAGATGACGCACTTCACTTCCCTCTGCTCTTCCCCGTGTTGGTATGAACGGGGCCATCAGTCACAGGCAGCTGAGAGGAAATAAATAGGCCAGTAGCAGCAGAGACAGACATATTCCTGGGGAGGGATCATTATATGGACCTTAAGGCACCCAGAGACAGGGACAAAGGACTTTTCAGTGAGAGAAAGAGCAGCAGTGTTACAGACATCTCAGAGCTGCTGGAGTCTGGTGTCTGACCACCCGCCACGGTCTCCTAGGTCCCCGCGACCCTGCCATCTGCATCCGACAACAACAACAACGTCACCTAGAGTCTACATCATTGACACCTCAGAACTCTTACATACTAATGACACTACAAGTGATCTATAAATAACGTTCTAAAACCATGACACTTTAAATAGAGAGATATAAATAGTAGGTTTCTCATTTCCATGGGGATATTTCTACAACTGGGTCAAACTGTTGTGACTCTAGTGGTTGTGAGTAAATTTGAGCATAAACAATGTAAATATCACAAATGCCTACAGTAGATCCTACTGGGCCAAATCCATCAGCTCCTGCATTTGCCTGCTTCACGTGACACATGCATTCATGTATAAGCTACAATCTCCCATTCAGGCAGGTAGGTTTTCTGAATCTAGGCCAGTGTCAGGCAGAGCAGCCGTGGAGCTCCAGTGCACAGTGAAGAACTCCCATGGTGTCCAGAACACCAACAAACTAACATGGTCCAAGCACACCAAGACAGTCGTGAAGAGGGCACGACAAAACCTATTCATCCTCAGGAGACTGAAAAGATTTTGCATGGGTCCTCAGATCCTCAAAAGGTTCTACAGCTGCACCATCGAGAGCATCCTGACGGGTTGCATCAATGCCTGGTATGGCAACTGCTCGGCCTCCGACCGCAATGCACAAGCTTCCTGCCATCCAGGACCTCTATACCAGTTGGTGTCAGAAGAAGGCCCTAAAAATTGTCAAAGACTCCAGCCACCCTAGTCATAGACTGTTCTCTCTGCTACCACACGGCAAGCGGTACCAGAGCGCCAAGTCTAGGTCCAAGAGGCTTCTAAACAGCTTCTACCCCAAAGCCATTAGACTCCTGAACATCTAATCAAATGGCTACCCAGACTATTTGCATTGCCCCCCCCCATATTTTACGCTGCTGCTACTCTCTATTATTATCATCTATGCACAGTCACTTTAATAACTCTACCTACATGTACATATTACCTCAATTACCTCGATTAACCGGTGCCCCTGCACACTGACTCTGTACCTGTACCCCCTGTATATAGCCTCGCTATTGTTATTTTACTGCTGCTCTTTAATTATTTGTTACTTTTATTTATTTTCTTTAGGTATTTTTCTTAAAACTGCATTGTTGGTTAAGGGCGTGTAAGTAAGCATTTCACTATAAGGTCTTCACCTGTTGTATTCGGCGCGCGTGACAAATAAAACTTGAGGGGGGAAACTGGATTATTGAGCTCTCAGGGGAAGAAGATTCAAACGAGATAGTGAAAACGTCAGGCATCTGCATTGGTCCGATGACCCATATACAGCACAGTGGGAGAGAGAAAGAGGAGAGTGCCCGGGAGATATCTCTCTCTCACACACACATACGTACCTCCGACAGCTGCTGGGCATGGTACTGCTATGACACCAGGTAGGTTACAACTGCATCTACATAGTCACCAAAACATGTCTGTATGAATAGGCACACCCCTGCTAAGACACAAACTGTGATAACGTAGTCTAAATGGACTGTGAGAAATATCTGCGATACAGTAGGACAGGAGGAGGGCTGCATGGTATGTTTGTGTGTGCGCGCGATCGTTAAGTACCCATCATCACTGTCATGTGTCATGTGTGGGTGTCAGAGGAAAACACATCAGCAGGTAATTGTTCGAGATGGCCCTCGTTGGCCCTGATTCTGAGACATCTCACTATGATCCACCCCTACAGCTGATGGAGAGGGAACCCACAATAGGGACGGCGACAGAAAAGATACCAGGAAGAGGAAAGACAGCTACTGCTACTAGAATACAATAACACCCTTACAGATGATGGAGATCGCAGCAGAGCTACCATCCAGTTAAAACAACTGGCGTGCCAATATATTATCACCTATGATGTCATTACTGAAGACCTCTGTAGTTATAATAATCAATCACCCAAAAGCCGATCACACGCAGACACACACATAGCCCATACAATCTCTCGCTCGCAAGTACGCTGGTACACGCACACACAAATGACTTCAGTAAACCCCAATCTGGTGAACTTCTGATGGGACAAAACAATACCAGAACAACATCAGTCACCGTTAGGATGTACAACTTCTTAATATGGTGGCAGCTCTTTACTGGTGCCCAACCTCATTGACTAGGGAATTAGAGCAGAAACCATAAGACTGATACTGAATTAAAATCCACAGCTTTGGTAGAGTAATGTAGTTAGTTATCTTTCAGTCGGTCAACTCAGTATAACACAGCTTTGGCAGTGTAATGTAGCTAGTTATCTTTCAGTCGGTCAACTCAGTATAACACAGCTTTGGCAGTGTAATGTAGTTAGTTATCTTTCAGTCGGTCAACTCAGTATAACACAGCTTTGGCAGTGTAATGTAGCTAGTTACCTTTCAGTCGGTCAACTCAGTATAACACAGCTTTGGCAGTGTAATGTAGTTAGTTATCTTTCAGTCGGTCAACTCAGTATAACACAGCTTTGGCAGTGTAATGTAGCTAGTTACCTTTCAGTCGGTCAACTCAGTATAACACAGCTTTGGGAGTGTAATGTAGTTAGTTATCTTTCAGTCGGTCAACTCAGTATAACACAGCTTTGGGAGTGTAATGTAGCTAGTTATCTTTCAGTCGGTCAACTCAGTATAACACAGCTTTGGCAGTGTAATGTAGTTAGTTATCTTTCAGTCGGTCAACTCAGTATAACACAGCTTTGGGAGTGTAATGTAGTTAGTTACCTTTCAGTTGGTCAACTCAGTATAACACAGCTTTGGCAGTGTAATGTAGTTAGTTACCTTTCAGTCGGTCAACTCAGTATAACACAGCTTTGGGAGTGTAATGTAGCTAGTTACCTTTCAGTCGGTCAACTCAGTATAACACAGCTTTGGGAGTGTAATGTAGCTAGTTATCTTTCAGTCGGTCAACTCAGTATAACACAGCTTTGGCAGTGTAATGTAGCTAGTTATCTTTCAGTCGGTCAACTCAGTATAACACAGCTTTGGGAGTGTAATGTAGCTAGTTATCTTTCAGTCGGTCAACTCAGTATAACACAGCTTTGGGAGTGTAATGTAGTTAGTTACCTTTCAGTCAGTCAACTCAGTATAACACAGCTTTGGGAGTGTAATGTAGCTAGTTATCTTTCAGTTGGTCAATTCAGTTCAACACAGCTATGGGGAGTTTGCGCACTAGCGCCCTCTACTGAAGAACATTAGAATCATGCCTGACAAGGCCAATGAACACCGTGCCTCACCGGAAGCCCCGCCTTCCACAGGTGATAAACCCACTTCAGGGTCTACAAATTCAGAATGCTCACGAACAACCGGTTGTTCTAGTCAGCGGTTGGTTCACCTCCATCGTCCTGAAGGGCGAGTACTGTCATGTGGCCATGTATCCCCCTCACAGGAAAGTTCCTGAGGTTCCATTTCGAGGCTGTAGCCTACGAGTTCTGTTCCTCCCTTTTGGGATTTCCCTCTCGCCTCACACTTTCACTAAAGTTGTGGAGGCGGGTTTGGCACCTATGCAGAGTCTGCGGCTCAGTATATTGAACTACCTGGTCAAATGGCTGGTGGTAGAAGAGTCGAGGGAGTATGTGGTGTTACATGCATCATTGCTGGTTTCCCATGTTCAGTCTCAGGGTTTCATAGTGAATCAAGAGAAGAGCTGTTTGACTCCATCTCAGCGCATTACGTCTCTCGGTCTCAAGTTAGACTCAGTCGAGAATCGTGCCTTCGGTTTCCGGCTTTGCTTGGTCCAATTTTGGCTAGGTCACCTAGTGCTTTTTCACCAGTGCCTGCACCTATTAGGGATGATGGCATCTATAATAGCAGTGATTCGCTATTGGCTGTTGCGACGCTTCCAGCAGTAGGTGATAGACACTCTCTTGGACGTATTGCGCCATCTAAACCGCTCAGCCCGTCATGCCTACAGGCTCGGTGGAGGGACCCGTGGCTGTTGTCACTGGGGACCCCCATGGTTCGAGATATATCCCTCAAGGTGATCATGACAGATGAATCCCCTCGAGGGTGGGGTGCGCTGTGTGAGGGAAGCTTAATTTGGGGGTTGTGGACAGGGTCGCAGAGCATACTGCACATCAGTTACTTGGAGCTTTGTCCCGTTGTTGGCCGGCCAGTAGGTGCTGGTGAGGACCGACAGCGGGACAGGTCAACAGATAGGGAGGAGTGCGTTCTCGCCCCCTCTTAACCTTAGCTCGCTCCCTACTGCTGTGAGGCGGTGCACACTTTCTCTCGCTCTGGGCGACGCATCAATGCGGGTGTGAATCTGATATCTAAGTTGGGTGGAGGGGGTCCAGTTCTCGGGGGTCTCCCAGATATGGGAAATGTTTGGCAGGGTCGATATAGACCTTTGTGTATTGTCGGCTGTTTTTCTTAATAAGGGACCTGAGTGTTCTGCTGGGAACTAATGCTCTCGCGCACCAGTGGCCTTGGACCTTCCTTTGCACGTTTCCCCAAGTCAACCTGATTCAGCCCACGCTGGAGAGGGTGAGTCTGGAGGGTTTGTCGTTGATCCTTGTGGCTCCACGTTGGCCCAAATGACCGTGGTTCACGGAGATCATTTGCCTTTTAGAAGGGGACCGGTGGCAACTCCCATTGCGCTGTTGTTCCAGGCACATTGGCAGGTCTGGCACCCGCAGCCAGAGATTTGGAATCTGGGGGCTTGGCCCCTTAAAAGGTCCAATCTGATGGCAAAGGGATTACCTTTGAAAGTAACACTACTATACAGTCCGCAAGGGCACCCTCCACAAGAGGGTTGTATGGGTATAAGTGTTTGAGCTTTGGTAACAAAATAAAGGAATTGTTCCTTTTCAGAGCTCTAGTGGACATTTATTATGTTTCTACAGGGGCTTTTCGAGCAGGGCAGTTCATTCTCCACCCTGAAGGTGTATATGGCAGCTATTTCAGCATATCATGTGGGAATCGATGGTGCCACTCCAGGGACTCATCCCCTGGCGGTGCAGTTAAAAAAAAAAGAAGGTGTAAGCTGTCTGAGGCCGGTTTGTAAACCTATTGTGCCCACTTGGGATTTGGCTTTGGTTTGGGATGTGCTGCGTGAGCCCACTTTCAACCGATGGAGTCTGTATCTGAAGATCCTCTCCTACAGATCCTCTCCTCCTGCTCATGGCTTTGGCCTCGGCAAAACGCATTGAAGATCTCCAAGCATTATCCATTCACCCCTCCTGTATGAAGTTCGCCCTTGGCAACTTGAAGGTGACGTTGCGTCCTAATGCGGCCTTCGCCCCTAAGGTCATGACTATGTCTTACAGGTCTCTAGCTTTTGAGCTTTTCGCTTCCTCAGTATGCTTCTGAGGAGGTTACATGCCGTGTGTCTGGTACAAGCGCTACGCATGTACATTGACTGGTCAGGGGTGTCCGTGACTAACTTTTTGTCTGTTTTGCTAATCTGACTCATGGTAGAGTGCGTTCTAAGCAGCGTCTCTCCCACTGGATTGTGGAGGCCATTTCTCTGGCATATGATAGCAAAAGGCAGGGATTACCTAACGGTGTACACACCCACTCCACCTGGGGTCTGGCAGCGTCTTGGGCGTTGTTTAAAGGGTTGCCTGTAGGAGATATTTGTGCTGCGGCGAGTTGGGCGTCACCACACACTTTTGTGAGGTTTTATTGCTGGATGTCACCTCCCCCCAGTGTAGCCCACAGTATGCTTACGGCTGGGTCAAAAGAGGGTCATTAAGCAGCGTGCAGATTGAACAATACCCAGGTACTGCAGGTTTTCCTGTCGGGCTCTGGGAGGTCTGCAGTGGGCCATTTAATTTAGTGTCCGCTGAGGTGGGCTTAGGGATTGATTTCACGTCCCCATAGCTATGTTGTACCGAGTTGACAGACTGAAAGGGAAGGTACAGTTATGACTATGACTATTGTTCCCTGAAGGAGGGAAACAAGGTACAACATCAGTTTGACCGCGCACCGCCTAGTTCTGGGCTCATTGAAGAGCGATACTGAATTGAAGGATTCCGTGTGGAAGGCGGGGCTTCCGGTGAGGCACGGTGTTCATTGACCTTGCCAGGCGTGAATCTAATGTTCTTCAGTAGAGGGCGCCAGCCCGTGAACGCCACATAGCTGTGTTGTACCTCGTTTCCCTCCTTCAGGGAACAGTAGTTATAGTCATAACTGTATGTTTACTGACATAACCATTATTGCACCATCAGTGTCCACTGTACTGTAAGCACTTTGAGCCATGGGCAAATGTAAAACCATCTAAATGCGCTCAGACCCTTCAAATCCTGTTGACTTAGTCTAGCTTTATTGCTACATATGTTTGTTTGGCCGCACGGACCCTAGCCACTTGCCTGGCTGTTACTGTAAATAATAATTGACTTGTTAAATAAAGGTTGAATAAAGAAACAAAGGACTTTAAAGTTTGAACCCATGTTCATAAACACACAAGCATACGCAAACAAACCAACCTTCCAGAGGGTAAGACTACTGGGGACAGAGGCAGAGGCCCACTCCTCTCCTATGAATGCAGAGCCTGAGAACATCTGTCATAAACCCTATCTGTAGAAAAACATACTTTACATTTAATAGACCTATTACCACCATCTGTCATAATTAGGTCAGTTCAAATCAATAAGGAGGAAAAAGAGAGAGCTTCGACTCGCCATTTTCGCCAAGAAAAGCGAACATATAAAAGATGCCAAATAACAAAGTAGCAGCTAAATCACACTTGTCCCATTGTGCAGCTGAAAAATTAAATAAGAGGCCCAATGAGGTTGATTGGTGTTCAGCTCATCAATCTTGTGAAACACTACTGGGAAATCTGTCATAGTTCAAAAACACACACACTAGTAAAGTCCCATCCAGAAATAAGCCTACCCCACTTACTGTCAAAGTGAATTAGCATGAGGACAAAAGAAAAACACCTTACATTACAACACAGGGAATTCATCCACACACACACACACACACACACACACACACACACACACACACACACACACACACACACACACACACACACACACACACACACACACACACACACACACACACACACACACACACACACACACACACACACACCCTCCATTATAGCTTACTTGACATTTCTGTCCTCAATATAATTATAGCAGGTAATCAATACTTACAGAGGAAAATTCATTACAGAGGCTGCATTCAATCTCTTTCTCTTCTCCTTACAGTGCAGACGGAAAGAAAATTCTCTCAATTAAAATATGAAGCAACCCTCCCTCTTACTCCCCTGCCTCTCTCTCCTTCACCTTCTCTTGCTTCCTCCTCTCTATCCCTCTCACTCTCCATAGCAGAGTGGGAGGAGGAGTTAAAATGCTGGAGGATCACTTCATTCAGCTCTGGCTGTCGTCATATTCAGAAAAAAGGGAGGGGGAGGGAGAGAGAGGGGTAGAGAGGAAAATAGAGAGCAAGTATGTGAGGGAAGATGGAAATTAGATGTGAAAGAGTGAGTAAGAGAGAGAGAAAGAGAGACTGGGACACCATTACAAACTGTACCCTTGCACCATCCTTGGCAGTCACCCTCATTTGCACATGCCCACGAAGTGCAATTCAGAGACCTGGACTGAGACCAGCAATTGGTGGAGACATAGCTCAGAATTAGACTGTTCAATCAAGCCAATTTATTTTAAAGGACCCTAGAGCAGTGTGCCCACTTAGCAATGCAATGTGCAGAAAGGCCACATGATAGCACTGGAAGATTTTAAGAGAACAGACAACAAACCGCCAAAGTAAAATTATATTTAAATGTTGCATTATATATAGAGAAAACAGGGATACTTGTTCCATTCGTTTAGCAAGTGCACCACCTTGTGGTTGATGCATGAATAACACTGGTAACCTTGACATTGAATACTACACTACGATTTGTTTACCTCAGGTCCTTAACCTTATAATTTTCAGAAAAGTAGTGGATGCTTTCAAGGTTAGTCAACGTCGCAATATACATTCTCGCCTTGAATGAGAAGAAAGCCCAAAGGTCAAATATCCCAGTGAGTTTCATATTGGTTTGATATAACATTTCATCATTTATAGTCCAATTCCTTTCAACAGGGTCACAAATCACTGTGTTCTGTACAGTAGTACAGCCACAATTCCTACAGTTTGGTCCTATTTTCGTTATTTCTAAATATATACGAAGCTAAGCATTCTTTACCCACTCTCCCATTTAAAACCTCCCAATCCACCCAAATATGATTTTCCTCTTGCTCGCACCTGATTGGTGCATCATGTGAGTGGTGTTGGCCTTAGCCTGTTGGAGAGCCGAGACCCAGCGCTGACTCTCCCCATCGGAAGTGGCCTTCAGGTGGTAGTTCCGCCCTCCGCTGGTCAGCACCAGGTGGCAGGTGTCACCCACCTCAATGTGTGCCGTCGCCAGGGTGATGGTGCCACGGCAAGTGTGGGCCATCTCTGCCTGAGTCCTAATGCACAGAGACACATTCACACACAGACACACGTACACACACAGAGACAGGGGAGAAGAGGCTGCTGACTAAATCTAGTTCTACAGAGACAGAAATTATACATAACAGGGCATGCATACTCTCGCACACACACAAATCCACACACATGCAATTGTTTAATATTTCATAGAAGTATCCCACTTGAGCATAGCTGATGTGAGTGCTTGGAAGTGTGTTCGTGTGTGCGTGTCGGTGCAATGTGCATGCGTTGGTCAGGGCATAAACTCTTTATACAGTGGTAGTACTCGAGAGTACAGTTACATAAACACACATGCCACAGAGGAGAGTGGAAAGAGAGGGAAAGTAGAGTTGAATCTACAAAGGAGCAGTGCATAAAACCCATTAGGCTCTATAAAAACAGTGAACACGATAGCTCCTACATTAGGCTCTAAGTCTAATGTGTTCAAACGGTATGCGCCCCACAGCCTTGAGGAGGCTACAGCTGCTGGAGTATGTCTGTGGTACTGAATGACTGAATGGAAGTTTTTGCATTCACCACCAGTCCTTGCATCTATGCTTTTCAGTTTCTCTATCTGTGTCCATCTCTCTTTGTTGTGAATGACATAACAGCAGAGCTGTGCATTCCCACCCGAGACTGTAGGGCAGCCTGTAGGGCAGCCTACACACACACACACACACACACACACACACACACACACACACACACACACACACACACACACACACACACACACACACACACGCACACACACGCACCTCTGACTAATGCCTCACAATTAAAGTGCATAACACTGACTGACATCACTCACTATTAACTGGTTTTAGGGAAATGTGCCTAACAACTGGCCATTACTGAATCCGCGGACCACACTTTCACACATTTGTAAAGCATCATGATGCATCAGGTAAAACATGTCCTATATTATCATCATCATAATGAAATGTTAGGACCTAGATAGGTCCCCTACTTGTTAATGTACATAGAGCATACTACACTACATACAATGACAGTCGTTCCTGGAATAGAACATATCTAGGCATAAATAAATGAATGAAATGTTCCAGAATATTATCTAAAATATTATTCACAGGTTCATTTATAACAATTCTCTAAATGACATTTGCAAAAATATCAATGACTACATCATATAGGCGAAAATATATATTCACTCATTTGGAGTCTGATACGTTTCTAGCTAGCTAGATATTTTGGGGGGTTATGCTAATTGTGTCCAGCTAGCTCATTCTTCATTTATGCCATGTCATTGACTGTGACTAGAGAATTGCCTTCCTGTGGGAATGGGAGGGGATGAAGCTCGTGGCATGCAGTTCTTAATTGCCACATAACGTTATCTAAACAGATAAGATACTTGTTTTGATGAGTAATATTGGCCTACCTAGCTAGCTATGTTAGTTAAAAAGCCACGGAATTTATATAAATTATGAACGTCAAGCACATTCTATAGACTGTCAACTACATGTTTAATCTAAAAGAACAGTCACTGTGGGATTGGTTTGAAACTACACTGGATTTTGCTAGGATTAATGCAGTGCTAGCTAGCCTGATTTGACATCTACAGTAGATAGCTAGCGCGTAGCTAGCTGCTAGCAAATATTACCTGTAATATGACAGAAGGCCGTTGCTAAGGACGAACCACCGGCGTTGGTAGCCCTTCAAGTAGTTTGTCCATTTATACAGCCAGCCTTTGTAGGTATCAGACCCCGCAGGTTGCCCCCCTGAAGAAGTAGGGGAAGGCAAACTCTTCACCGGTTCACTCATTTGCCCCACTGTCAGCGGTAGATGGAGTCAGAGCAGAGGAATCAACACAGCTGTAGCTTGCTCTGTGTGGAGGGATGATACAGCTAGCTAGCTTGCCTATGATTCATAGTACGAAAGACCAACACCGCACCTGCTTTACCCATCATGTAACGTTAACGCCGATGAGGTAACCCACTGTAATAGCTATTAGTCGTTCAGCTAGATGAAGGGGTTGCCACGGCGATGGAGAGCGTGTTTAACCTTCTCCCCCTAACCTAGTTGAGCCTTCAGCACTGGTCCTGATGAGAGTAAGGGGTGTGTGACGTAAATAGTGGAGGGGAGTCGACTCCGAAATAATCGATTCCTCGACTCCTTGACCGTCGATTCCCGTTGTCGACTCATTTATGGATGTCAAGCTTCAATTGCGCTAGGAATCGACTCCTCAACTCCTAACATTCATTATTTTTGCAACGAATGAAACTATTTTCCGTAGTCTACTTCGAGAACACAAACTCTCGCTTTCAGTGGTTGGCTGTTGATCTCCTAGGTTAGGGCTACCTTCCTGTAGGTTTTCGCTCCAACCACAGTTGTAACTAACCTGATTCAGTTGATGAAGCAGCTAATTATTGAATCAGATGCACTAGATCCGGGCTAGATTGAAAACCTACAGGATGGAGAGTCCTGTCCTAGGCAATACATCGCAAAGCAGGAACCCTGTTGCAATTATTTCCAGAATTAAAAAAATTCACCAGGGACCCCAAAGACTACCTGAACCTCCCAAAATAAACAAAATCTCTGGTTCCATGACCTCACTGCTTATTATCCCAACTGACTTTGGCTCCTTTCTAAAACAAACTTCTACAGGCAAAAAAAATCTTTCTACATCTCTCTGGGTAGCCAAACTGGTATTTCACTGACAAAGTTCAGTTGGGTGTGTCTTGGGGGCCAAAGTAGAAATGTTTGCCGATGGTGGGTACATTCTTACCTTTAGCCATACAGTCAATCAATCAAAATGTATATATAAAGCACTTCTTACATCAGCTAATGTTACAAAGTGCTGTACAGAAACCCAGCCTAAAACCCCAAACAGGAAGCAATGCAGGTGTAGAAGCACGGTGGCTAGGAAAACTCCCTAGAAAGGCCAGAACCTAGGAAGAAACCTAGAGAGGAACCAGGCATGAATGTGGTACCCTCAGGCGTTTGGAAAATTCTCCCAAGGATGAACCAGACTTGTGGATGGCTACAATATTTTTTCTGAGGTCGGCTGATTTCTTTTGATTTTCCCATGATGTCAAGTAAAGAGGCACTAAGTTTGAAGGTAGGCCTTGAAATACATCCACAGGTACACCTCCAATTGACTCAAATTTTGTCAATTATCCTATCAGAAGCTTTTAAAGCCATGACATCATTATCTGGAATTTTCCAAGCTGTTTAAAGGCACAGTCATCTTAGTGTATGTAAACGTCTGACCCACTGGAATTGTGATACAGTGAATTATAAGTGAAATAATCTGTCTGTAAACAATTGTTTGGAAAAAATTATGCACAAAGTAGATGTCCTAACCAAATTGCCAAAACTATAGTTTGTTAACAAGACATTTATGGAGTGGTTGAAAAACAAATTTAAATGACTCCAACATAAGTGTATGTAAACGTCTGACTTCAACTGTAAATATTTCAATCCTGTGAAATGTGTCTTGTCAGCAGTAGCACCTAACATTTCGCATTACAACAGTAAGACTAGTCATCAGTGAAAATGCTGACTTTTATTGTACAATCATTTCTGCATTGTTATTTGAAAAGTGCTCTGTGGCAATGTCGTTTGCAAAAATACATAATTGAGCTGTCATCTTTTATCTTCCCAGGAATGCCACATGGTGTATAATAACAAGAGAAACATCATGATCTACAAGTATACAATTCATTATACAGTACTATATGTCCAAAGCTGTCTTCACAGGGATACGCACTGTGAAAAGCTGCACAATTAGCAGCCGTGGTATTCACATTTGTCATTATCGGTAAGAAATTGTTATGGCACTAGAAATCAGGATAATTGATATGACCTCCTGTCCTTTATGTGTTGCTTCTACAACATTTTTTCTGTACTTTAAGTGATAAATATGAGTCTTAAGTAATAAATTAACAATAAAAAACACTCTTTCCTTCAAAAATCTAATAAAATGCTTGGATCCACAAAATTGGCTTAATGTGGCCATTACGTGAGATGCATCACTTACTCCAGAACAGTACAAAGTACATTTCAACAGACCTAGATGAACAGTTTTGAATCCCACTGAATTCAGGAATTGAGGTTAGCTGATATGGACATATTTATGATGTAAGGCAGTCAATGCAGCCAATAGTGTCAAAAGCCGTATGCTGAAAAACTTTGCTACAAGTCATCCCAGCACTGCTCTGCGGTTTCTCCTCTTCATCAGTGTGCCA
Source organism: Salvelinus alpinus (assembly GCF_045679555.1). Taxonomy (NCBI): domain Eukaryota; kingdom Metazoa; phylum Chordata; class Actinopteri; order Salmoniformes; family Salmonidae; genus Salvelinus; species Salvelinus alpinus. The sequence continues at coordinate 16,418,505 of NC_092103.1, read as the reverse complement.
TCTTGCTCTAACCCATAGCATCCTTCCTGGTACATGTTTTCCTGTTTAAATCCAGTGAATCTGGTTGTCGCTGGTCACAGTAAACCGTCCTGCTCAAAGACTGAGGGCAGGGTGGAGAACTTGAAGGGGGCAAACTTGATACCCGTCCCATGATAGAACTTATTCTGGAACTCCACCCTAGGAAAGGAGAGCATTCACATACTGTATGTAAACAACCAGTATGAATGCATGTGTGAACAAATTACTAAGTGAATGATTAAAAGATACTGAATTATACTGAGTAGGTGACCGCTGGGAAATGAGAGAGTATGTGAGAGTAGATGAGTGATTAACAGAGAGTAATTGATTGACTGACTGAATGAGTCAGTCAGTAAGGCATCACGTAGTTTAGTATAAAGACCGACTCACCAGTGCAGCCGGAGGGCATGGAGGAAGGCTGAGAGCCCTTCCATGACCAGCAGGATGGATACAGTGAGCACAGCGAAAAGGCTGAACACTGGTACCAGAAACAGCACCCCCAGTCTGGAGGTCATCCTGAGGCCCAGACGCATCACCATGGCCCACAGCACCTCCGAAAGCTCTGACAAACATATAGATGGACACACAGTAAGAGGAAGATGTATGGATCAATATCTGAACATAGAAACAGTAATTGATAGTAATTGCCCCCTTGTGGCCTTTTAAAGGTGTAGTGAGTCCGATACTTACGAGCGTGGGCCAAACTGAGGGCCCAGAGACGTAGGTAAGACGCCGTGTTGGAGATGCAGCCCAGGCAATACTCTATGGTGTGGATGGCTTGGTGCAGGAACACGTCCCCAAAGTCAAACTGAAAGATGAAAAATACATTGATTAGACAGAAACCCAACAGTGATGTACTCAAATGTGTATATGAGATGTATAGTTGTGGTTCTGACCTCCTTAGGCTGGGTCTCTCTGCTGGTCATGAGGTCATCCAATCCCTCTTCCTCATCATCATCGTATGCTGGTGCTTGGGACATATCATCCTCACTCACACGCCTCACTCTCTCATATCCCTAAAATACAGACAACAGACATTAAAATGTGCACATACATTATTTACTGAAAACATATGGGTAACAAGCTCATACATGACTCTTTCCACCATACTCACCCTGCGTAATCGCAGGCCCTTCCCTCCACGGTGCAGCCAGTAGAGGTAGACTGGTTTTCCTAACAGCAGCACAGGCACAGACAGCAGAGCCACCACCACCAGGAAGACCTGCAGCCCAGTCTGTGGATCAAAATACACAGAGTCAAACACAGAGCCACATGGATAGATGGTCAAAAGAGACATTCAGAGATTCAGATACAGATGCTGAGAAACCCAGACTCGGGGGAGCACTCAGAATCATCACCCCATCCCCAACACCCACCTGTCCAGGGTAGAGAGGGGTGTTGTCCCCTCCCTGCATGAGGAACATGTTGATAAAGTGGATGAGGATGCTGGGGGCCAGGCGGGAGTCACGTGCACCGAACGCCAGCCACTTGTAGAGGATCATGAAAACCAGGTAGCCAAAGAGACATAGCAGGAACAGCAACTCAGGGAGGAACAGCAGGTAGACGTTGAAATTATGTTTGAAGTGCCTGGATAAATGGAAGAGAATAGGGAAGGGGAGGAAAGGATGAATTTACATTTAGAGAAACCCTTTCGGAAGATTTCAACTTTTGTGACTACGGTTAGGAACCAGCAACTGCTCACTCACAGATGGTTGAAGACACTGAGCACCACCCCAAAGCTCATGTGCACGACCCCTATGATGACGGACATCTTCATCTTGTAGGAGTTCAGGAAGGACAGACGATTCACTGCCATGTTCCATATCTGTGGGTGTGATACAAAGCATAACATGAACATAACATCAGACAATGTCAATCTCTGGGATTTGGGAGCAGTGAAAGGCATGAGAAGGGACATGTGAGAGTGCGTGATTGTGGGTTTGTGTGTTTAGCATCTGAAAGCATCACTATATGTCTGTGTGTCGTGTGTATGTATACTCACTGGATCGATGCCAAAGGGGTATGGTCCACTAAAGACACCAGTGACATTGGGATCAAGGGAGAGCAAAGCATTCGTTTGGAGAGTTTCATTTCTGGAATAAGAGGTGAATATGAGTACAATAACCTCAGTCAGTTACAGCTAAATTAAAACGATATGTTCACATCGACAGGTACACTGACCATCTATTCTGTGCATACTGTGCTTGGGAATGTACTAATGTGCATGTTTTTGTGTGTTCGTTTTGATCACTCACGTCCACTGCTGATCTGTGAACATAGCCCTAACACTCCAGCTTGAGCCAAATATGTTGAGTGACTTGGAGAAGCAGTCATTATAGATCAGCCCCGTGTACACAGAGAAAAGGCCCATCATTAGTATGATATAACGTCCCTCGAAGAACACTGTCCAGATCTGAGGACAACACAGAAACCAAGACCAACATTCATGGCAGTACATCAAAATCAAGACAACCACAAAAACACAGTCGAATTTGATAGAAATTACACTTAAAACGCTCTCACCTCATTATCAGAACGCTTGCGCTTGTGGCTCTTCTCTTTCAACACCATCCACAGGGCAAAGCATGCCATGACCACACCATGACCAAGGTCCCCAAACATGACCGCAAACAGGAAGGGGAACGTAATGATGGTGTAGGGAACTGCCAAGCAGAGATACATTTAACATTTTAGTCATTAAGCAGACACTCTTATCCAGAGCGACTTACAGGAGCAATTAGGGTTAAGGGCCTTGATCAAGGGCACATCGACAGATTTTTCACCTAGTCGGATTGGGGATTCGAACCTGTAACCTTTCAGTTACTGGCCCAATGCTAAAAATGTTCAGCATGGACAACTAGCTTTCATTTATTCCTATAACTGTATTCAACCTGACTAGTCTGCATTACATGTATTGGTTAGTCGTAATTGGAATCCTATAATGAATCCTCATGAAACCCAGACAAAAACGATTTGGGGGATTTTCATGAAATTTTATCCATACAATAGTCCTTTGGAGAAAGGATTGTCGACATATATTTTACATTTGTATTTAAAAGCCTAATTGAGAAATAATTACTCAAGGTTGGCATATTTATGACATTTTGGCTTTACCCATGCCTCCTTTAAGACACCATAATGTTTTATCTGTAGATGCTACATAGCAAAAATTGGTGTCATTGAAAATATGACATTTTTAACTTGGCAAATTTTTTGTATATATTGTTGATCATAATATACTGTACTGGCATATCAAAGTTCTGGCATCTCTGCTAGTTTTTAAATTATGGTCCATTTTATATAGAGAAATTGGCATAGACGACAATGTAACCAATCATAGCCCTCCTTTTACCTTTATCATTGCACACTCTGAAAATCACCAGCTGAGGTGATATGGCCCATTTTGAAACTATTTTCACATTCACTCTGTTGGTAGTGCTTACAAATTGGATCATAACTCTAAAAGTAGGAATGATGATCACAGTCTGGAACTTTGATATGCCAGTAGAGTATATTATGTTCAACAATATATTGAATACTTTTCCAAATCAAAATTGGTATATTTTCAATATTCATGTTTCTATTTCTCAATATTAATTAATGTAAAAAAAAAAAGTTTTTGAAATCAAAATACTACTCATAATACAGAGCAAGCAGTAAAGCTTCATATGACACCAATGTTTGCTTTGCAGCACCTACAGACAAAACACTATGGAGTCTTAAAGGAGGCCTGGGTAAGGCCAAAATTGAATAAATATGCCAACTTTATTAAATAAGATAGATAAAAATATAAAATATATTTCAACAGTGTTTCCTCCAAAGGACTATTCTATGGATCACATTTCATGAATATCCCCAAAATCATGGTACAGTATTTTTTTGTCTGGGTTTCATGAGGAATCACTCTAATAGTGCTCACCTGAGCTTGCCTAAATGTTGTGTCTAAAGTGTTCCAAACTAGCCTACCTGTAGGTTTGTCTGTCGACTGCACAGGAGGTTGGTGGCACCTTAATTGGGGAGGACAGGCTCGTGGTAATGGGTGGAGCGGAATTAGGGGAATGGTATCAAATACATCAAACACATGGTTTCCCGTGTGGCTCAGTTGGTAGAGCATGGCGCTTGCAACGCCAGGGTTGTGGGTTCATTCCCCACGGGGGGACCAGGATGAATATGTATGTATACAATTTGTAAGTCGCTCTGGATAAGAGCGTCTGCTAAATGACTTAAATGTAAATGTTTCCATGTGGTTGATGCTATTCCATTGATTCCGTTCCAGCCATTACTATGAGCCATCCTTCCCTCAGCAGCCTCCACTGGTCTATTGAATCTGTACTCACCTGGACTAGCCTCCCTGTAGTCTCCAACCCCGTAAGCCTCCACAATACTCTGAAAGCCAGAGGTGAACTTGTTTGTTCTCAAGAGCGTAGGTGGTGTGTCGTTGCTTGGGATTCGGTTTACAAAGGATGGTACAGTGGCATCACCTTTTCTCTGAAAAGGGAAAATAGCATGTATTACATTTATACAAACTACTGCCAGATTTGATAAAACAAACTACTGTATCTGTAGGACTATGGCATCCTCAACAGCCTCACTCACCGAGCCTTCCTCCAACGCCCCCCGCAGGTTGGTCAGGTCAGTGACAGGGCACCACACCTCAGCAATGAGACACTTGTTGGTGACGTCAAAGCTACTCAGGTTGAGGATGTGGTAGATGGCCTTCATCTTCTTCACTTGCACTACCCAGGTGAAGGCCGACTCTGAGGCCTTCTGCAGCCCCTGCCTCAGGTACTCCTCAGTGCGGTGGAGCACCTGGTGGTGCCAGGGGACAGTTACAAGATTTGATATGTTCAGGTATTTGCATAAAGTCTTATAACTAGTGTCTATGCAAATGTGGAACATGGAGAGATGTCATCCAAATATTATCTAGCCAAACTCTATCATACATTGTTTGGGCCGTGCCTTTAACATGACATACAAATAGACAGACAGACAGACAGACAGACATATGGGTAATGCCCTGGCAATTGCCCGTACATTGTTCAAGTCCAGGATGCGTGTCCTTAGGCTGTCCATTACATCTGCCCTCTCCTCGTCATTCTCAGGGTGGGGGTAAAGGTGACAGTGGTAACTGGAAGAAAAGGATACAAAAATATCACTGATACAGATCAATGAGAGACACAGGCCTGAGAGATGAAGAAGTGTGCATGCAATGGATGATTTTGTGTTTTGTGCTGACAAAAGCATAGATACCAATCGCAGATCTTTTGGACCTTCTGTCCAATCTGGTCTCCCCAGAATGAGATAAGGAACACAACATTTTTGCTGATCTCACCCTGTAAGGTACACACACACAATACATATTATATGTGTCTTATTCCCCCAAAAAATGACATGGCGGTAAACATAGATTTCTGAAATCCGTATTTCTTTATATTTCTACTCACCGTGTCCAGGTCAGCAAGGCTCTCGCCCAGCTCTGCATAGCTGAGGATAGTGTACCCCTTACACACCCTCCACAACATGCGCTCAAAGGCCTCCACCTTCACCCGGTGGATTAGGCCTGACACAAACCTACAGCCAAGAGGAAGACTTTACCACTCAGGACTCACCACTTACTTAAGCTGACTCTCACAGTGATTAGCTACACATTATGTGAGTTTCTATTATACATGTTTGTCTGTGAAACTCACCCCAGCTTGGCTCCCAGTCTCTGCATGCCAGTGCAGCCTCCAGAGTCTGACTCAATGGATTGGAACTCTTCATACTGGGGGCCAAGGGCCTCATGCTGCATACAAGGAAAGGTTTGCATGATCAACCCACAAATACCAGTAGCCTTTGATTTAAAAAAAAAGGGTAAGTCTTAAAGTGGTACTTAAGTAGTTTATAAAACGTTAATTATTCGTTTCTAGACCTTTTGTAAATCTGTAATAGCAAAGTTATTACATAATGGTTGAAATTCATTGCTACACCTATTGTCAAGTGTAGCCTATTACAGGGATCATCAACTAGATTCAGCCATGGGCCAATTCTTTCTTCAGCATATGGTCGGGGGGCCGGAACATAATGACAAATGATTTGTAGACTGCAAGTTGACCGCAAGAAGCCCGAACAGATATAATATGTGACTAAAACATAATAATTTTAAACCTTGCTTACATTTGTATACAATCACGTGTCTATTACGCATGGGAATACTTGGGAACAGATTTACAAAATGAAAATCACTTGGAGACGATTTCCTGGTGTTTTTACAGTCTTTTATGTCCAACAATGAAAATTCAACCAACATAAAAAATAAAAAAAATCTCAGAAAACTTGGGGGGGCGAATAAAAATACCAGTTGCTGCCAGTTGGGGAACCCTGGCCTATAATCTACAAGCTAAAACAAACATGCATCATTGGCCGTGGAATCACATGACCAAATGTCCATTGTTCAAAGTCAGGTGATACTCATGTGTGTGGTGATGAGGATACTCAACGCATGAAGAGAGGACAGAAAGACCCAATATATGGTGTCACAGTCAACTGACAGTTGTGTCTGGGAGGGCAATCGAGCAAAGGGTGAGTCTGATAAGTGTATGTGTCACTTAAATGGCATTAGGCAGTTATGAGGCGAGGTTATGTGATAGTAATGTGTATGGTGGGAGTCATAGTTGTGTAAATAGACATGATGGCACTAACCCGGGAGCGGCTGTGTACGAAGGTGTGTGTGATCCTCAGCATGTGCGTGTACTCGGTCAGCTCCAGAAGATTCCGCTGCAGCTTCTCTTTGTTCCTGGCCACCTCGCTAAGCTCCACCTCCAGCCTTTGGAGCTGCTCCTGGGGGACCACAGTAGACAGACCACACACGGTCAACACCCCTTGACCACAGCAATCATATGGGAATTAGTTCCCCTCAACCATTAATAACACACAATCAATACCCTAAACCACACATGGTCAATACTATCTTCAAACATTTACCAACTCAGCGATTCATCCACAGTGAACATCAACCACAGCACTCGTTCATTACATGACAAACAGAATCTCAGACCTACCATGATTTCAAGGACATGTTTGGGGGGAGGGGCGACTGGACAGATTTCATCATCTTCTGGCACAGCAATATTTGCCTTTCGGATCTCCCTCAAAAGGTACCCTGTACAAAGAAAACAAAAAATTATTTAAAACAAGTGTTTAATCAGATAAACACTGATTGAGCACAAAAGAACACACAATCATCATGGGGATCTGTTGAAACATCCAGAGTATTTACAGTTATAAAATCCAGACACGTTTGATCAAAACATAAAGAGGTCTTGCTAAAATTATCTGTAGAAGAACAACTGAGATCTATATCTAGCACAAAGCCAGTCTTTCACAGCGGAATGACTTGTAATTCAATCCCACTGCATTGCTGTTACCAAAAGCAATATGTAATTCTCTGTAGAGGTAACCAGAGCTTGATCAAACCCCACCAGTAAATCAAAGGTACAGATGTAGGATCTTAATTTGATCTCTCTTTTGTTGTTGAGAATTTTCCTATACCGCAGGAAAGGCAAACTTGTAGTGTATTTTAGGTTTAAAAAGGCTTCTAAAGATTGTAATTTCCACTTTGAAATGTCAGACTTGATTTGCCCTAATAATTTTTTTTAGCAACCCCTACAAAAATGTCGATTAATTATAATTCACATAATAATTCACAGGATTATTATGGGTCAGCAGGTGGCCTAGTGGTTAGAGTGTTGGACTAGTAACCAAAAGATTGCAAGATCAAATCCCCGAGCTGAAAAGGTAAAAATTGGTCATTCGTCGTTGAAAATAAGAACTGACTTACCTAGTTAAATAAAGGTAAAAAAAAATATGCAGAATTATTTTCCTGCTGTAGCAAACAAGCTCAAATTAGGATCCTACATCTGTATGGTAGTCTTGGTCTAGTGTCCATCTCAGTGACCTCACCCAGAATTCTCTCCATCTCTTCACATCTCTTGATTTCGCTGACGAAGCGTCGCTGGAACGAGTTGACACTGGGGTTGATCTGAAACCAGAGGAGCACAGTGGTCAGTGACTTTGCCAGGAGGCCCAATGCTCACATCCTGGAGTTCATGAAATAGATTCCTTTCCAGTACATTTTATTTTGCAGAATGTATCATTTAAATATCAACATTTCATTTTGAAAGGTCCAAATCCATTTGCTTTTGAAATCTAGGTCAGGTCACAACAATGAAATTAAACAAACCCAGTGAGCAAGGTACCTGGGTAACAGGTTTTTGGAGGCCCTGAATTATATAGACAGACAGACCATATGCAGTTGCATAGAGACCTTTTTTCATGACTACCAGACAATCACAGAATAGGGGGATATGTGATCAAATAAGGCTTTAACTGATTTGCTTAATCAGTTTGTGCTACATTGTATTTTATTTTTTTACAAATAATTGATCCAGGAGTAGCACATTAACTGGACTGATAGACACACGTAGGCATAACCCTGGGTGCACTGGTAGTCCGATGCAGACAGACAGACAGACACACACACACACACACACACAAAGAACAGTTTTGGTCATGACATATAATTGACAACTGACAGACACTGAGTAGGCCTAACTAATTTATATACACTATGCTTCTATTATTGCATTGCAAGTCTGCACATTGGCTCGACAGACAAGTGGAATAGCCTACTTACATCTCGAAACTCGACCAGACCCATTTCTCCCAGCTCACTTATGCAATCGTATGCTGAACCGGACTGTAGAAATAACTGCGCCAAGCACATCTCTTCACTTCGGAACACCGACCCCATCTTATCTGCCACCGGCACCTTGCTGACGAAATCTCCCCCGGCCTATTAATTCACTCTACGACAATTGTAGCAGTAGTTGCATCCAATAAATCATACCAACGCGAAATCACAACTCTGCGCGTGTCTATAATGCCAAGCTTCGCAATAACGTTTCCGAAAATTAATACATTGTATCGAGTATAAGCTCTCTCAATTTGGCAAAATTACTCTGCCTATTAACGGGTTAGTTATTTCATCGATAATAACGCTCGAGCTTTTACACTAGATCATTAGGTCCCTTAAATTGTAAGAAAACAAACAATACACCCTCACCCTTCTATCGCTTCGCACATATTTTATCGAGCGTGTCAGATAATACGCGTCATCCTGTGTCGCTATCACAAAGAGTCAACTATATCCCCGTCGCAATGCTATGTGTAAGATTGCTCATTACGCAAAATAGAAAATAAAAATATATGTCAGTCATGCCAGCAGACAATATCCAAAATTGTACATAAAAAGTACAAGTTAAAATGTGGGTAAGTATAAATAAAATACTTTTCTTTAATCGCAGTATGTTGGCTGCCTATGTAGTCTGAGCGTGCCTGCAGGTTGCCAGATATTTTGATTTTAGTCCTCAAATTGAATTTTGACACCCGAGTATACGCCGCTATTATCAAAAGTGTATAAAGGTAGGGTCTATACCTCCACAGTCTATACACTCAAATAATAATACACTTTGATAGCGAAATCACCAATACGAAAATACCACATTATTTTCAATAAAGCCTATGACTCATAGGCTATGGGCTTTGTGGCAATATATAAATAAACACACAGCCATTAGGCCTAGTACAGTCAATGTATGCGTCTATAACATTTCCAAAAACACAGAGAATTGTAGATGAATTCATATTTGAATGTGCATTTTTTCTGCTAGCTTATATCGAGGGCGAAATTGCCTTACAGCTATTATTTCGTTTGGGGATTTGTACCAAATCTGGCAACTAGAGCATCCTTTCATTTATTCAGTTCCATTATTCAAATTAGGGTGAACCATCTGCCCTTTCTTTGTGTGTGTAGGCCTGTATAAGGATTGTAGGTGGTGGTAGGTTAATAAATGCTGTCCAATAGTTTCTCTTTTTAAATCAAGTCAAGTGTCAAACTGTTTACTTACTGTGATCTTTTTTCTTTTTCCCCACTTTGATCTCATCAGCACTCTTGACTTAGTCGAGTGTATTGTGCAGTTTGTGTCATCATGGTCCTTTTGATCCCCCTCCCAATCCTTAACCCAAATAGCTTCAGAATTTTTTCAGTTAGGTAACATGCTGAACTTGTGAATAAGGCGGGCCGGGTTCCTGACAACATCATAATAACAAGTGTCTTTTCTTTTGACTTTTCTCCTTTTTTATGCATTGTTACCATGACATTATCAACATTATTAATGATGCTAGTAACACTTACTAATGTAAACCATTCTAATTTAATGCGTAAGTGTTCACTAAATATTGGTATTGGATGCTATCTTACATTTTTGATAAATCATTTTGTCTATACACAGGCTTTACACAACTTGTTTCAACAATTGTGTATACAAATATTCTCAGTTCCGACAGCTTAAAAATCAGTAACATAACATGAAGATTGATGTCCAGTGTCCATCAATGATCCCTAACCAACTTGGCAGAACCTTTGCCAATAATGGATAAATGTTGCACTCCTAAGAGGTGTGCATAAAGATTCATGCCGGTTTGCTGCCAAATGTGCCTCCTCCAAGTATTGATTCAAGCAACACTTATGCGATCAAGATATAACAGGTTATTTATTTTTAATTAATTTAAAAATTTAACAAGGCAAACACTTATTCTCTCTAGCAACATCATCTCTTACATCAAGTCCTAGTGCCGAGAAGTACACAACACAACACTAAGAAATATGGCATTCACTCAACACTTTGGCATGGTGACAAGAATAAGAAGCTTAGCCAAGTTTATCCAAGAAATTAGGTGCTTCAAGTGGAAATTAGTTTTGACAGATCAAAATGACTGACCACCACTGGAAACATAACCACTGCCCTGCATGTACAGGACCGTGAGTGGCTAAACGACAGACTGTTCAACATCTCATAAGGTCCTTTCCAGTCTGACATTGTCACCTGAGGCTCTGAGCCAGTCTATTGAGCTCCTGTGAGAGAGCAGTGACAGTTTCCAGGATCCTCTGCTTGTCTCCCTCCTCCAGCCGGGTCCCACAGCGCTGGGCAAACCTATCCGGGTGCCAAACGGTCTGCTGGCGCCTGAGGAGTTTACGGAACACTGGCATGTCTTTCCTATCTGCACCATGCAACATCACCTCCACCATCTCCTCCACTGAGCCCTTTGCTGCAGGCCAGGGAATGTCCCGATAACTCAGTTTTGTGGTGGCCGCTGCTGCAGTGTCAGTGTTGAAGGTATCTGCACATCGCTCCTCGTAGCGCTGCTTCTTCCCCTGACGCGTCTCCTCCTCTTTCCGTGCAGCACGCGCCAGGTACTCTTCATGCTCCCTCTGTAGCCTCTCATGCAGCTCTCTGTTAGCCCGATCCTCCTCATCCGCCTCTTTCTTCCTCTTCCCATGAAAACCTGAGGATGCCAGTCTTTGAGCCTCTGCATGCTGTTTAGTGACATACTCCTGTCTAATTCTATCTGCCCAGTCTTGAAAGTCCTCCTCATCGGTATCTTCCGCAAATAAATCATCTGCTGAAGAAAAAAACAACATAAATATGACAATGTACAATTATTTAAATCAAATTATTCAAGAGTGAAATATTACCATCATATTGTCCAAATGTTTCAAAAAACTCATCCTGGCATTCCCCAAAGAGCTTCTCTTGCCACTCTTTCTCAGCGTCTGTCGCTTGTGAAGACTTTTCCCTAGGTGCAGTCTTTGGGAGAAAAATAACATCAGAAACAGTTCTCAAGGATGTACACACCATACAATCATGTCCTAGCTCTCTCCTAAAACACATATTACACATGCATATGGCAGAGACATTCATACCTTCTCAAATTTCATCCATTGCAGCAGGTCCTGAGGTGTAACTCCTGCATTATTTGGTGCAACCATGGCATCTGGGCAACTCTTTTGAAGGGGCAAGACGAGGTCATCATAAACTACATGATAAAAGGGGTTACATTTTTTTTTTAAAGGTTAGAAGGCATGTTATTATCCTAGCTGCATCTTTTTGTTGTTAGTAATACTGGCAGACCTTCACCTCTTTTGCCATGTTTCAGAGCCTTGTTAGCAGCAATGTGTAGGGGCGTGTCCCCTTTCTTGTCTTTCTGAAGGATGTTGGCTCCATACTTCAACAAAAGCCGAAGGATGGCGTCATCACGGAGCGAGCAGGCCAGGTGCAGGGGAGTCCTGCGCTTTTTACCCTGGGAGAAGTTGACGTCGAGGTCGGAGTGTTTCCGGAAGTAGGACTTCAGCTTCATTAAACTGCCATCTTCCACGTATCTTATCATCTTTTTCTGTTTACGAGTCGCCATGATCTCCCTCCGTATGGACACTTACTCTAATTCTAATTTACTTCAACAAAGACTTAACAGCTGTAACAATACATAGCTAGCAGCTTCCACAGTTAGTTAACCAACAACAATCAATAACGTTAGTTATAGGTTGTCATAAAAGAGCACAACAGGTAGCGTAATCCTATTACCCGTCTTCGTTGCATACTAAATATCTTTTGTCAGTTGATCAAGCCAATTTCAATGTTTCGCAACCCCCATTAGTTAGCTAGCTTGTCGATTAGTTGATGTAACCTCAACCAAATTTGCGGAAACACGGACAAATAACAATGTAACACCGACGTCAATATGCTGTCCTGTCGTTAAATTCCCCTGTATATTTATTCGGAGTCTTTTAGTTCCGGATGGGTTGTAAATTCCGAATTCAATCACTAAGTGGCAGTATACCGCTGTAGTATACATGGCTTTGACTTGCAATGCAGTTCATTTAAATCTTAAACCCTTGCATTTATTGCTCGTGTTTAAAAGTTTAAACCATTCTTTCACCGAGTAGATAATGATAAAGCTAATGTCTGATTTTATCGTATGTGATCATACTTTTCTAGGTAGACAGCGTAAAAGGAGAAGCAGGAGGTAGAGGTAGAGCAGGTGACCCCCCTGTGCTGGTTTAGCAATGTGAATCATTGAGACATTGATTGATAATTTGTAGGAACTATACATCTAATCTATAAATTACATAAAACAATATTACCATGGATTATGTTGCTATAGAGCTAAAATTTTTTGCGAAAGTGTGTTTTTCACTTTTAAATTGTAGGTTCCCTTACAAAAAATTCCCACAGGATTTTCAGGGCCATTTTCCTGTAGGACAACCTGCAGGATCCCTTCCTCATCCTTCATAGAGAATTTACTGTAGGACAATACACAATTTCAAAAGAATGTACAGAAAGCACAGGATATCAGATTGCATGACAATTTTATTATTCAATGCAGCAACAAAGGATGAGTTTTATTGTCCTTTTCAGCTCCAGCGCTGCATAAAAGATGATTCCTTGGAGAATCGCCTGCATGGCTGTCCAGTGCTGCTGCCTGTGTTAGTCAGTCTCACTGTTGTTCATAGGCTTGGTCTTAACAGGGGAGGAGATTAAAGAGATTAGATGGGCAGCGTTCACAGGATGTAACGGCAGAAACGGTATGTGTGCGTGTGTGTTACATGAGGAACAGTGACAAAGGAAATAACAAGTAACGGTTAGATCATACTTACCAGAATCGTACTTACTATCATAAATCGTAGTCAATGAAAAGGGTCAAATTTGATTGTTTTTAAACATGGTTATTAAGGCCAAATAGGTGGTATTACTAATAGGCTGTCAACTCAGTCACATGGGTAATGATTAGCCTATGTAATGATATAGGCCTACTATTAAACATGTTACAAAAGAACACTGAAGACATAACTTCCTTTTTACTTGTATTAAATATTGATATTCTCTTGTCTCTCTATGCTGAAAGAAAAAAAGCACAACTCATTGGTCCAAACCAGGCAAATGGCATCATTGAAGTGACAACACTACAAAGCTCAGGTGTTTTGGAGCCTTCCACACAAGGCTTCTTCCTTTCCAGATGAAAAAGTAAAAAAGCTGATCCCCGAGAAAAGTAGGAAACAAAGTAAGGAGAGGTGTTATTATAACTGAATGAAAGGCTCATTTGGGTTTAAGGGAAACTTAATCATTTTTGTCTGAAAAACACAGAAGAAATATGTATATTAACACGCAACACACCTATACATTGACAAGAAAGTATGTAAACCTACCTAATGTGAAGTTTATGCTCATCGTTCACCGTTTCCCTCAGTGCTGCCCCTCAGTGCTTTCCCTCAAATAAAATACAAGTGTGTCGGTCGCATACACATATTTAGCAGATGTTATTGCAGGTGTAGCGAAATGCTTGTGTTCCTAGCGCCAACAGTGCAGTAATATCTAAAAATACACAACAATACAGACAACTCTAAAAGTAAAATAATGGAATTAAGAAATATAGAAATTTTAGGATGAGCAATGTCAGAGTCCGGAGTATAAATATAATTTTTTTAAATCCTGTATTTAACAAGGCAAGTCAGTTAAATTTGTATTTACAATGACGGCCTACCCATCTACACGACGCTGGGCCAATTGTGCGCCACCCTATGGGACTCCCAATCACAGCCGGTTGTGATACAGCCTGGAATCAACCCAGGGTCTGTAGTGATGCCTCTTGCACTGAGATGCAGTGCCTTAGACCGCTGCGCCACTCGGGAGCTAATATACAATATACACCGTATATACAAAAGTATGTGGACACCCATTCAAATGAGTGGATTCAACTATTTCAGCCACAACCGTTGCTGAGAGGTATAAAATCGAGCACACAGCCGTGCAATCTCCATAGACAAACATTGGCTGTTTAATGGCCTTTCTGAAGAGCTCAGTGACTTTTAACGTGTCACTGTCATTGGATGCAACCTTTTCAACAAGTCAGTTCGTCAAATTTCTGCCCTGCTAGAGCTTCCCCGGTCAACTATATGTGCTGTTATTGTGAAGTGGAAACGTCTAGGAGAAACAACGGCTCAGCCACGAAGTGGTACATCACAGAAGCTCACAGAACTGGACCGCCGAGTACTGAAGCTCGTAGCGCAAATTTAAAATGACAATAACTGTTCATCTGGAGCTTCATGAAATGGGTTTCCATGGTCGAGCAGCCGCACACAAGCCTAAGATCACCATGCCCAATGTCAAGCGTCGGCTGGAGTGGTATAAACCTCGTTGGCATTGGATTTTGGAGCAGTGGAAACGCGTTCTCTGGAGTGATGAATCACGCTTCACCATCTGGCAGTCCGACAAACGAATCTGGGTTTAGTGGATGCCAGGAGAACGAAACTTGCCCCAATGCATAGTGTCAACTGTAAAGTTTGGTGGAAGAGGAATAATGGTCTAGGGCTGTTTTTCATGGTTCGGACTAGGCACCATAGTTCCATTGAAGGGAAATCTTAACACCTACAGTATACAATGACATTCTAAATGATTCTGTGCTTCCAACTTTGTGACAACAGTTTGGGGAAGGCCCTTTCCTGTTTCAACATGACAATGCCCCCATGCACAAAGCGAGGTCCATACAGAAATGGTTTTTCGAGATCGGTGTGGAAGAACTTGACTGGCCTGCACAGAGCACTGACCTCAAGTCCATCAAACACCTTTGGGATGAATTGGATGTTCCAATATTCCAACATGTAGTGGAAAGCCTTCCCAGAAGAGTGGAGGCTGTTTTACAGCAAAGGGAGGACCAACTCTATATTAATGCCCATGATTTTGGAATGAGATGTTCGACAAGAAGGTGTCAACATACTTTTGGTCAAGTAGTGTATATACAGTTGAAGTCGGAAGTTTACATACACTTAGGTTGGAGTCATTAAAACTCGTTTTTCAACCACTCCACAAATTTCTTGTTAACAAACTATAGTTTTGGCAAGTCGGTTAGGACATCTACTTTGTGCATGACACAAGTAATTTTTCCAACAATTGTTTACAGACAGATTATTTCACTTATAATTCACTGTATCACAATTCCAGTGGGTCAGAAGTTTACATACACTAAGTTGACTGTACTTTTAAACAGCTTTGAAGATTCCAGAAAATGATGTCATGGCTTTAGAAGCTTCTGATAGACTAATTGACATCATTTGAGTCAAATGGAGGTGTACCTGTGGATGTATTTCAAGGCCTACCTTCAAACTCAGTGCCTCTTTGCTTGACATCATGGGAAAATCAAAAGAAATCAGCCAACACCTCAGAATTTTTTTTGTAGAACTCCACAAGTCTGGTTCACCCTTGGGAGCAATTTCCAAACGCCTGAAGGTACCACGTTCATCTGTACAAACAATAATACACAAGTATAAACACCATGGGACCACGCAGCCGTCATACCGCTCAGGAAGGAGACGCATTCTGTCTCCTAGAGATGAACGTACTTTGGTGCAAAAAGTGCAAATCAATCCCAGAACAACAGCAAAGGACCTTGTGAAGATGCTGGAGGAAACAGGTACAAAGTATCTATATCCACAGTAAAATGAGTCCTATATTGACATAACCTGAAAGGTCGCTCAGCAAGGAAGAAGCCACTGCTCCAAAACCGCCATAAAAAGCAAGACTACAGTTTGCAACTGCACATGTATGTAAACTTCTGACCCACTGGGAATGTGATGAAAGAAATAAAATCTGAAATAAATCATTCTCTCTACTATTATTCTGACATTTCAGATTATTAAAATAATGTGGTGATCCTAACTGACCTTAAGATCATTTTTACTGCGATTAAATGTCAGGAATTGTGAAAAACTGAGTTTAAATGTATTTGGCTAAGGTCTATGTAAACATCCGACTTCAACTGTATATCTGGAAACTTGTTTTGTGCAGTTTCTACAAATCCAAATCTGATCAAAGAAAAAAAAAAATATGAGTTACTAAAGGGGTTTTAGTGCTGCATTATGGTAAAAAAATTTCCCTCACCAATTATCATTTTGACTTTTCCCTCATCAAGGACTGGCTTTCCTGAAGTCCCTTTATTGGCATTTCCACTTTTCCAGATAATCCATGAGTAGCAATCACCTCCCTCCCAATCCCAGCCACAGCCAGGTCTTTCACATGGCTGTGCTGGAGGTGCCACCTCTACTGCAGGCCTGCAGTGTGACATTACTTATGCCCAAAGGGGTCATCCCCTCTGCTGATAGTCTTGGCTGTATAAATGTTAACATAATCATACACTAACATCTTATCACTGTTTAACGTTAAAACATGTCAAAGAATATCAAACAATTTAATGGTGAACATGGGTGCAACTGGTGCTATCATAAAGGAGAAGGGGTAGAAAAGGGCAATGGGTTCACTAGAGTGTATCCTACTGTTTAGAATGAGCCAGAGCCACGCACAGACACCAAACAGGTTGCCTTGGTGGTAGAGTCAGGGAACATCATACATGGTGTTAAGGGCCCATCTCCTTTAGTGTTCCTTACCATTTCCAGCGGGATTGCAGGGTTTGCTTTTGATTGCATGCACGGCATCTTACTAGGCATATGTCATCAAATGACTACACTGTGGTTTGAGTCCAAATATCACCCTGAGTCCTGGTACACTGGAAGAGAAGTAGAGGGCATAAACAAAATATTGCTTGCCATAAAACCACCTGTAAATGTGACAAGACCCCCACGCTCAATTAATTTACTCCAATATTGGAAAGCCACAGAGTTCCAACACTTCCTGCTGCTCTATAGTCTCCCCTGTTTAAATGGGATTTTACCCAGGCAGTGCTTACAACATTTGCTGCTACTGGTGCAGGGTACAGTACAGTATCTATTGTCTACTGAAAGACACGGTTACCTCTCATGACATTGATATGGCTGCGATGTTCCTTTGAGAATTTGTTATTAGATTTGAACAATCGTATGGGAAATGTCAAGGCAGCTACAATGTCCACATACTTTTGCATGCACCTACATCTGTCCAAAACTGGGGACCTTTGTGGGCTCAAAGTGCATTAATCTTTGAAAGTAGTAATGGGAGATTTGGTACCAGGACAAATAGTGGAAATGTTCACTCTCTACCAACACATCCCAAGACTACTCACTATTACATTCACCACAGAATCAAACCAAGCTAGCAAAAGATTTGTTGAAGAAATATTAAGGGGCTACAATCTCGCCAACAAATGTGAAAAAAACAAGTGTATTTTTACTAGGGTATCCTGTTGCACAGAACCCTACATCAAGGGAGGATTTTCTCCTTGAAGAATCAGACGTTACTTACAAAAAAACATGTACATTTCACCATGGAGCGATCATTAAAGGGAATCACATTTATTCCAAAACAGCAAGTACCTTATCGAAATTAGTAAACCATGTAGTGGTCACCCAACATGGGTCAGTGGGGATGGTCATGTCTTTTGTTGACGTAGGCAGTGAAGTGGGCTACGCAGTGATGACAACAAGATGCACAATAAGAGACTAAGAGACAGGAGGCACTGCCTCTTGGATTCGTAAAGAGATTGGCAATTCAAATGAGGTTCAATTAATCAAATGCACAGACATATGTACCACCTGTGTTTACCTGAAAGACATCCAAGGTGTACAAGGGAACTGCATCTGTTTACAACCCAACAAGTGGGAGGCAGACTGGGAAAGGGTGGAAGCGCTGAACTTAACTATTTATTTATTTGTTATAAAAATGTATACAACTTTTTACATTGTATTTATACATTCAGAGTATGTATGAATAAAGGTGTTTCTTAAACTGGCAGCATGATACATAAATGCATTATTACATTGACATTATTACATTGACTGAAATGTGGACCTACTGAAACCATTATAAATAAAAGTAGCATACACTATAATTATTGCATGTGGACATTGTCATTTATAAATTTTCTCACATCTGCTGAGTTGAAATGTTGTCTGATATTGCACTATATTTCAAAAGTATGTTTTCTCTGTTGTCACAACATATCTCAAATCCTGTAGTTAACTTGAAATTGCCATATCCTGCAGCCAGGAATATCAAAATCCTGCAGATTTTGGACCTGCGGGAATATATATATTTTTAACGTTTTTTAATTTAACCGTTATTTAACTAGGAAAGTCAGTTAAAATGACAGCCTACCGGGGGAACAGTTGGTTAAATGCCTTGTACTATCAGGTATTAAGGTAAGACCCAGATGCAGACTGTGTCGAAGTAACAATGTTTATTACAGCAACAGGGGCAAAGGTACAGGACGGCAGGCAGGCAGGCTCATGGTCAGGGGCAGGCAGAGTGGTCAGGCGGGTGGGTACAGGGTCAGGACAGGCAAGGGTCAAAAACCAGGAGGACAAGAAAAGAGAGACTGGGGAAAAACAGGAGCTGACACAAAAACGCTGGTTGGCTTGACAAACATGACGAACTAGCAACAGACAAACAGAGAACACAGGTATAAATACACAGGGGATAATGGGGAAGATGGGTGACACCTGGAGGGGGGTGGAGACAATAACAAAGACAGGTGAAACAGATCAGGGTGTGACATGTTCAGGGGCAGAACAACATATTTTTACCTTGTCAGCTCGGGGATTCAATCCGCCACCCCATGCAGGACCAAAATCATGCAGGTTTTGGTCCTGCAGGATACCTGCAAGAACTTACGTTGTTGTGCAGGATTTTCTAAATTTCTCTAGGACAAGTCATACTCCTACTGGAGTCCTGCAGGAACATCAGGGCTTTTACCTTCAGGATTTTGTCAATACTACAGGATTTCTGCAGGACACCTGCACAATTCATGCACAAAGGGGCAAATTCCTGCAGGATTCCTGTAGGAGTTTTTTGTAAGGGTTGCCCCCCCGTACATCTTTATATTCATTTTTTTTGTCTGATCATCGCTTCTCATCTCTAGTTCCTCCTTTCCTCTCCTTTGGGGTTGATTCTCTGCCATGAATCTGTTCTGGGGGTCCTTATTCAGCTTGCCACCTGTCAGGAAGAGGAGACTGTGTAGACTATAAGAGAGCATCTGTGTGTGTGTGCGTGCGTGCGTGCGTTGTATGTGTGTTGTTTGTGTGGTGTGTGTGTGTGGTTTGGTTGGTTCGGTTGGTCAGTCGGTTGGTGGGTGGCAGCTAGTTGTTGTTGCAGGCATCAACACCAATGGCGCTTACAATAATAGAACCCAAATGCTGAAATGTGGAACAGCAAAATTAATTGTTTTTTACAAGAGTTTGTCTGTGTGTGTGTGTGTGTGTGTGTGTGTGTGTGTGTGTGTGTGTGTGTGTGTGTGTGTGTGTGTGCGTGCGTGCGTGCGTGTGTGTGCATTCATGCGCGCATTTGATAATGTGTGTGTGTGTGTTTGTGTGTGCATGCATGCGCGCATTTGATAATGTGTGTGTGTGTGTGTGTGTGTGTGTGTGTGTGTGTGTGTGTGTGTGTGTGTGTGTGTGTGTGTGTGTGTGTGTGTGTGTGTGTGTGTGTGTGTGTGTGTGTGTGTGTGTGCGTGCATGCGTGCGTGCATTTGATCATGTGTGCGTGTGTGTGTGTGAGGAAATTTTTATATACACTGATTCTGTAACAAATTTTTATTCAATTTGTATTAATCATACTGAAAATGTCTATACATAGAAAATAACGCATCTTTGCATTACAAACTTACCCTTTGATCAAATGAGGATGGAATTAGCTAATGCACCTCTTGACCTTAACACATTTGTACCTGTCTCCAGGTCTGTCTGTCTGTCTGTCTGTCAGTGTAGCTGTCAGTTCCTGAGATGGAGTAATGTTATGCTCAGAGGGCTTGAATGGGTCCAGCTGAACTGGCTCTGTGCTGGGGCTGATGACAGAGGCTTCATTTAGTCCTCGGGTGGGCCTGAGAGAGGGAGATGGCTTCTGTGCAGAGAGAGGGCTCCCTCACAATGGGGATAGAGAAGGAAATGAAGGGGTGCTTTGTGCCCTAGAGAGGAGGATCCGTTCAGGATAATTCAGTTCCTCACACCCGTAGTTCCGGAGTGGTCCCCCAGTCAGAACCCCTTCTTCCCCCATGGCTGTCGGAAACTACGTGACTCCCTTAACGATACCCCTCTTGTGTGAAAGGGCTCCACTATGTCACCTCAGGTGTTTGGGTCACATGCTCACGTCTATGTGGAGACTGGGCTGAAAAGCGATAGATAGGCAGGGTGAGGGTGCATTCTTTGATTTCTCACAGACAGTCTATTTTAGCATGGTGAGGTGGATCAACCCCCCCACCCATCCCACCCATCCCCCCTATCCCACTATTCAATTGCCTCAGAGTGGGGTCGAGTGCCAAGTTTGATCAGATCCTATCACAGCATTACGTAACTGCTCCTGCTAACACCCTGAACTCCTATAGGGTCAGGTGGGGCGTGTGTCTCTCGGGCCAGGGGGATGAAGCGGAGCGATGCTGCTGAAAGACAGGATATCCCTGGACAGGAACCCCTACCTTGCCGCTTGTCTTTCCTGCCTGGCCTGCTGACTCTATCCTGTCCACTGAGGTCCATCACCCACCAGAGAGGGAGGAGGGTAAGGCAGGCAGCAGGAAGGCAGGGGTCCTCCAAGACGCTCCAGGGGTCATCTCCCCATCCCGCCACAGCACGACCAGGCCTGGTCCAAGGTCCGGTTTGTGGCCTGGGCTACCTTCTCCCCATTGTTCAGATGGAGGAGAAACGTGCACACACTTCCTCTGGATCTATTTTTGCTTTTGCCTGGCCTGGTTTCTTCTGCTCTGATTTATGACAGCTGGAGATGTGTGTATGACAAGAGGCCTGACTTTATACCTGTTTTAATAGCATTACCCCGTTGTGATTTTGACTCGGGTCACTCAAAACAGGTAGAGGAGTTGTGGAGGTCTGTTGGGAGGGAGAGGTGTTTGGCTGAAATGGCTCATCTCCTAACCTAGGGTCCTAACCTAGGGTCCTAACCTAGAGTTAGAGCGTTATCTACAATGATTTTGAAACACAATCCTGATAACAAACAACACATAAATGTAAGCAAAAGAAGAAACTCTTAGTTGACCCACAATGTGCTGGGGTTGGTAAATATTCATAGTGGTTTGCCTGGATGTGGTAACACCTCCCATACAGTGTCATGGGCGTTTTGACATGTCCACAGACGATAGCCATTAGGGCAAAGGATATAATAACTAGCACACTGCAACTCGACTTCTCTCCCCTAGTCTAATTACATTCTGTGGTATAATCAATTGGCCACCTATTTTATAAAGGTGAAATGATTTCTATGCTGTTTGATATGTTTCTGTGTTGTTTATTAAGTGTGAGGTTGTCTTTGCATAATGTGTATTGCACTGGAAATGCCTGTAAGGACTTGATATTGATAAAGCAGATTGTCATATATTCTATTGCTGGTGTTGAATTTACCTCTCAAATGACTATTCTATATGTTTTCAAGTATTATAAGTAACATTGGTGCTTTCCTTTAGCTAGGTAGGGGCTACATTCGTCATCTAGATGGCTCAGTGGGGTGTTGATATGTTTGTCTTGAAACAGGAGAAGTGGCTAACAAGGAGAAGATGAAAGAGCAGAGACAACAGTGCCACTGCTGTCACGCTCGTCGAAATGAGTAGACCAAGGCGCAGCGTGCATAGAGTTCCACATGTTTTATTCCGATGAAACTCACAAACAAAAATAACAAAGTGCAACAAAACGTGGAGCTATGTAGTGCTCGCAGGCAACTAGACAGAGACAAGATCCCACAAACTAAAGTTGGAAAAAGGCTGCCTAAGTATGATCCCCAATCAGAGACAACGATAGACAGCTGCCTCTGAATCGAACCATACCCGGCCAACAAAGAAATAGAAAAACTAGAATTCCCACCCAAATCACACCCTGACCTAACCAAATAGAGAAATAAAAAGGCTCTCTAAGGTCAGGCCTGACAACTGCAGAGCTGTCCCAGCTAGCACATAATGTTCTAAAGAACCATATGTTTCTGAGATCTTGGTGGTTGTCCAATGGTTATTTTGCAAACAACCTTCCCACAACTTTTTGGGAATGATGCAGGATAGTTGCTTGGCTTTGGAACATTCTCAGCACATTTAAAGGATTCACGTTTTCAAGATATATAACTTACAAAATACAGAAATAAAGCTGGTATGATGCGTTTTTGTCACGTCCTGACCATAGAGAGTCCTTATTTTCTATGGTGGAGTAGGTCAGGGCGTGACTGGGGGGTTAGTCTAGTTTATATTTTCTATGTGGGGTTCTAGTTTTGTTTTTCTATGTTGGTGATTTTGTATGATTCCCAATTAGAGGCAGCTGGTAATCATTGTCTCTAATTGGGGGTCATATTTAGGTAGCTTTTTTCCACCTGTGTTTTGTGGGATATTGTTTATGTGTAGTTGCATGTTAGCACGCCATTGTCGTTTTGTTTATTCTTTATTGTTTTGTTGTGTGGTTCACTTACCTTAAATAAAAGATGTGGAACCCAGATCACGCTGCACTTTGGTCCGAGTTCGTACGACGAGCGTGACAGTTTTGCATTATATGATGCTGCGTTTTGCTTCAGAAAACGTTCTAAGAATGTTATTTAAAAACATCCAAAATTTGATTGCTGACATAGAAAACATTTTTGGAGTACATCAACAATAGATTAATGTAGATCAAAATATGTTTTTTGGGTGGAATTTTCCTTTAAGGAACTTGACAAAAAAAAAATATTTTCTTGGTATTTCATTACTTTAACAGAACGTTATCTGAAAGTTCAAACATGGTTACATTTAATTTCAATTTTGGAACGTTTGATATTGGCATTGTTCTTCTCTATCTTGTGAAGTGTGTTCAGGTGTGTTGGCCGCGCACACTAATTGACCACACCTGATCTTAATGAGTGCTTGTTTCCTATGAAATGGGGTCTGTTTGAATAGACTGAAATGAACAAACATGGCATGTTAGCTCCATCCTGGTGGCGCAGTGGACTAATTCCATGGATAGAAAATAGAAAACAGAAGATCATAGATTTGAATCTTACTCACGTCGTGCCACAATAAAAAAGGGATGTGTTTGCATAATTAATGCATAAGCAAATACATGTCCATGTGTCCGATCTGTGCTTGGAGTTCAAAACAGTAACCTAAGCTAGCAGTGTTATTAGAAGTCTTATTGAAACATGTTCTCAGAACATTATTTTATTACCTTCAAATAACCTATAATTTCCATTCTCAGAATGTTAATTAAACCTCCCTCTCACTAAAGGCTTCAGTCATGAAAAAGTTATACTTAAATCTGAATTGGTTCTCCAGCAGATTAGTATGAATGGCTCACCCCGTGTTCAAAATAGCCTTTTCCCCTTTATTCAGATTGCAACTTTCGGTTATTTGAAAATGAAATAATTTTCGAAATATAGCTCTTTTTAAAATAATGTTCATCTTTAATTTCAAATCTGTAGAAACTACAAGAATAGAAAGGTTCAGAACATTTGTGAAACATCACAGTACAACTGAAAAATATAAGGCAAGTAGAAAACTGGATGGTTTTTAGAGATAGATGGGAGGGGTTGAGGGGAGCTGAAGGCTGGGACTAATTATTATTATTTTAAAATAAAAATGAAACTAGGTTAAAATGTACAGTGTCTGTGAAATGTATATAGTATGTACAAGCAAAACATCGTTTTTTAAATATCCAGGAAAACTTTCAGGGAACCATAATAAAATGTTCACAGCCGTTCACAGAATGTTTAAAAAACAGTTTTTTCGGTCAGGAAGCGTATGGCTTCATTCCTAGAACCAATGGGAAACCAAAAACGTACATTCCCACTATTTCCAAGGAACCAAATGTGCTAGCTGGGGTGTCTTTATGCCGTGATCAATAGTTCCAACATACATCATACAGTGTTCATTTTCTCGCCTGTTAGAAAAAAATGACATTCACTATCAATCTCAAATGAGTCTGTTTGCTAAAATGTCAGCAAAGCTATATAGATCAAGTCCGGTGTAGCTCAGTTGGTATAGCATGATGCTTGCAACGCCAGGGTTGTGGGTTCCATTCCCATGGGTGACCAGTATGAAAATGAATGCTCTCATTACTGTAAGTTGCTCTGGATAAGAGTGTCTGCTAAATAACTAAAATATAAAGAACCTATGAGACTAAAATGTGAGCTAAATGTCCTTTGAGAAGAAAAACTCTGTTCAGTTGTTTTGTCAACTTGTTTGTCATCCCATGCAAAGTCCATTAAGGGAATCAAATGAGAGGATTTTGAATGAGAAATCCCTATGGTAAGACTGCTGTCATAAATATAGGCCCACTTGAAACCCACACACTGTTATGATATAGGAATGTTGATTGGAAATCTCTTGTGTAATCTATTTTGAAAAGCACTCTGTGGCATACCAACTATGCCATCTCACTCAAACTTGTAACCCAGTGGGATGAGGGACCAGAGGGACAAATGTCTCTCATGTTGCTATGGCTAAACGCCCTCTTTAGCTCAAAGAGAAGCTATGTTGCCAAGCATATGCAAGGTTCAGGCCGTGAAATCTGTATAATATGATCAAATTACCTCCATAAAACTTGAAAACCTTGGAGTATAATCTATTCAGATTGTCTTTCACACTTTTCTCTGACCCTGCACAGTGGTGTCGGCAGATGGAGGATAGGGCTGTGTTTTTACACAGAGCGATGCCAGGTGTGTCTGATGTGGACCCAGTCAAGACAGCTGCTGATGAGGAAGACATGAGGACTTGAAATCTCATGTCTGATAAATTAACTAACCATTCAATATCCTCCTTCTCTCGACTGAAGTCTCTATCAGACATGAGATTAGTTCGTAGTGTAGTAGTGCTTGAGTTTAACATGCATGAGGCTCTGGAGCTGTGAAGAGGCAGATAAAACATGTTTGCATTATTGGGCTTCTCAAACACGCAGAGAATTCCATGACGAGGAATTCCAACATGGTGGTGTAATGATAGAGAGCACGTTTATTTTGTAGATTAGCGACAGGGATGCGGTTTTCTAATTGGGAAGAATTTGACTGGTGTCTGTACATTTTGAGATAATGAGAAATAAACAACTTATAACAAGTCTCCAGGGCCACACTTTAACTGCTGAATCAGATTCAGGTTCCTCCAAGCCCAATTTATCATGTCAACAAAGGCAAATATTGTCTCACAGGAGGAGTGTGGTGTCTGTAAGTGGACCAGAATTATCAGCCCACTCCTCCTAGCCCCCCCCCCCCCCCCCCCCCCCCGCTGTTACTGATTATGTCCAGAACAAAGCTCATTACAGCCAAATCTGTTAATCATGGGGATGGTCTCTTACAGGTCAGTGAACTGCTGTACGCACAGTGCTTGTCTGCAAATTACTCATACAATAGTTCAATTATCTTTATTGGCTTAAACTGGTCTCAGTGCAAAGCATCCCAACTAAGGAACAGTGAGTTGATAATGGTACACTACAATACTTTGACATTCCACATGGGGAGTGAATCTTAGATATTTGCTTTAAAAGAAGCTACTCAAGCTTACATGTTGCTGAAGGGAGCGAGGGAGAGATGTGGTAGCATGGTTACACTGGTTTACATGATCAACACAGTTCTCTGAGAAAGAATACATTGTCCTCCATCATTTTATCAACACATTTTCAACAAATGTCTGTTAATGTTCTGAAGGGGAACACTGTCGTAAAGGAGCAAAGAAACAAACGTTGGAGCGGGAAATAGAACTCATATGTATTTCCCGTAGACACAGCTTTCATTCTGTTCTAACTGCACACAATGGGAGGGGGACTGTCACCCTTCAACTCTGTGTGCTAACAGGACAAAGCATGTCTACCGAATAGTGTTTGCATGACATTGTAACAAGTAACACAGTGACACAAGAGAGGATTTTAGTTCAACAGAAAACGTTTTATTTCAAATCATCACATAAAAGCATTGTACAGCATGTATTCACATCTTAGTCAAATAAAAACAAGTTAATTCATGCCTTCCCCAATCCTGATTCAATAAACACACACACACACACACACACACACACACACACACACACACACACACACACACACACACACACACACACACACACACACACACACACACACACACACACACACACACACACACACACACACACACACACACACACACACACACACACACACTCATACCTTCACACACACACACACACACACACTAGAATTTAATCTGTCAGAGCAGCCACCTATTAGTTGGATCTCCTCCCTCGACAACATTTGTCAGCTGCCATCTGTCCGTCTGGGACCACCCCCCTCCCTCCGTGCCCTTATCTCCCCTTACAACTTTTTAATCAAGCTGCAACACCTTTCCTGGACCTACACACACACACACTTACATCATGACTGGGACAGAGGAAGAGGTCTCACCTCTTTCCAATGAGCAAGTGCTTAAAAAAAACAAGAACAGCATGGTACAAATGCATGTATAATACACTCCTCCAGTGTTAAAAGCCAGAGCCATGGGACAACCCACCCAAGAACTTGCCTTAAGTCAACACGGAACACCAGGAGAACAATATGAGCTGCTTTGTCCCTTTGAAATACATTCAACTCTGTCCAAAATGTCTGGGGTCTGGTTTGCATCACCCTGGTATGGAGCTTGGCCCCCTGTATCAAGCAGTTCAAGGGGTTTGTAAAAACTTCCTAATCACTGAGAGTGAGCTTGGAGGATGTCAGTGGTCATGATTACAGCCAGAAGACTGACTATCAGTTTCCTCAGTCACACAGTCTGGAGGACACGTACATTTGCACTCAGTCTGCAGTCCACATGTATGTGGCTGAATAGGTAATGATATCATTTTGCACCTCTGAAATCTTAGATTTACCTGCAGTGTTCAGGTGACGATGGAGGTAGGACAGGAAAAGGCAGCTGGAGACCTATTCCCTCTGGCTGGCATCCCTCTCCCATGCCCTGACCACAGCATAAACGTCACACCTTAGTGGCCAGCGACTGGGCCTCTGTCTTCTGGGAGGACATGGAGCTGGCGGGGCTGGTGTGCATGGCCTTCTTCAGGTTGAGCAGACAGAGGCACTGGGAACGGAAGCGCAGGTCGAAGAAAGCATACAGGAAGGGATTGAGGCAGCTGTTGACGTAGGCCAGGCAGGTAGCATAAGGGTGGGCCAGCAGGAGGAAGCGGAGGAAGGCGCAGGTGTTTGGAGCTAGGTTCAGGTAGGAGAGGGCATCGGCGCTCTTCAGCACGTGGAAGGGCATCCAGCAGGCAGCAAACACAACCACCAGGGTGGTGATGATCTTCAGCAGACGCCGCTTCCTCTGGTCCTCCTTACGCAGGCTGTTGAAGTGACGTGTCACGGTGCAGCCGATGAAGCAGTAGCACACCATCATGGCCAGGAAGGGCAGGAGGAAGCCCAGGGCAGAGGAGGAGATGCTGAGCCCTGCGATCCACATGGACTCCTTCTGCTTCAATTCATTTGATTGACTGATTGTTTGATTACCCCCACCCAACACCAGGCTGAAGTCCATGCCACAGGAGATGAGGTCGCTGTTCTCGTCATCCTTGGTGGTGCGGAAGATGAGTGTGGGGGCAGCCAGTAGGCCGGAGAGGAGCCAGATGGCCGTCAGGGAGGCCTGCATGTGGCCACGGGTACGCAGCTGGGTGCTGGACAGAGAGTGCACGATGGCCAGGTAGCGGTCAAAGCTCATGGCGGTGAGGCAGAAGACGCTGGCGTACATGTTGAGCAGCACCACGTAGCTGCTGATCTTGCAGAGGGCCACACCGAAGGGCCAGTGGTAGCCCAATGCAGTGTACACTGCCCACAGTGGCAGAGTCAGCACGAAGGTCAGGTCAGCCATGGCCAGGTTGCCTATGTAGATGTCTGCTGACCGGCGCTTGGCCTGAGCCCTCCACACAGTGAAGATGACCACACCGTTGCCAGAGAGACCCAGGATGAAGATGAGCATGTAGAGGACTGGGATGACTGAGTAGGACGGCTTCCATTCAGAGTAGTCACACATGGTGCTGTTCTCCTGATCTTCATAATCATAGTCATAGTATTCAGGGGTTGTCCACTTCTCCATTCTTCTTAGAGTATCCTTTTCTTCTTCTTTATCAAGTAAAATAATGTTGATCGAATGGATCAATAACGTTTATGAAGCAATTAGAAACTTGGTCCAAATCCGTGTGCAATAAGTTCATAAAATAGTTCCTGCGCAGTCGAGGGTGATTTCAGGTCTGGTGTCACAGCGCTGGGCAGGCTGCCTTTTTAAACCCCGGCAGTTCCTCACACAACCCTCTGTCACCTCCTCCCAGGCCGACCCCAGCACCCCCCTTCCCCTGCCCTACCCACGCCCCCCGCGACTCCATAGCATTCGAGTGTGAAGAGAGCTCTCCAATAAACGGTAAGCAGACCTCAATTTAAAAGCGAAAACGTAAGGAATATACAAATCGGTCATGGAAAGAACATTATTGCAACTCTTATGACGCACACTTTTAATACATGTTAAAGACTGTAGGCGAATTGTGGGATCTGCTCTACATGTTTTACAGCCTTCAGAAGTCCTAAAAAGTATAATTGAATTGATATGGAATTGATTTGAACAATATTCGTTTTCCTGCCTGTCTAGGCAAGCCGGGGCAAGCACCTAGCCTAAAAGTAGACAATTACAATAATAAAGTGGCAGCATTTAAGGGGAAACGACTGACAAAATAGGCAATTGTACACTTGAGCACCCAAATTAGAATAATACATTTCCATGTCAATGATCGCACAATTGCATAGTCTACTTGTTCAAACATGTTGCGTGTGTCGTGTGCAATGTATCAAATAAAATATTATGTTATTACTGCAGTGCTATAAGATGAGTATAATTTAGTTGTATCTAACATAATTCATTTTGATAAATTATCAAATATCATGGTCCAGCAAATGAACATTGATAGAGAAAATTTGACCATGAAATATTATATTATAAATATCCTATTCTCTTTCTAATGGGAATTTGTTGTGCTGCATGAAATAGGACAGAAAACGTTATTGGCCTATGTTTTACATGTATATTATTTACATGTTTAGCTTACTTGTTTTCTTATCTTTCCATTGGATGTCCCAGGGTGGGGTTTGCCCTATGTTACTTATTTAAGAACAAGAAAATATAATTTATTATAATTTACCCAAAAAAAGCAACCCAAGAAGCACATACTTTTTGGATATAGGCAGCCAAGAGACGTGGCCTGCCTGGGTTCATTCCACTATTCCCACATCCAGAACACTGTTATTGTTGACAATCACTGCCTGTTATTTCTTTAGTAAATATTGTCTTAATTCTATTTCATCAGCTGCATTGTTGGTTAAGGGCTTGTAAGTAAGCATTTCACAGTAAGGTGAATACCTGTTGTATTTGGCGCATGTGACAAATACAATTTGATTTGATTTGATGTTAGAATTGTATCACTGCAGACTTTGTCACCATAACAAAGTAAAACGTTTTTTCCCTGACTAATCTGGTGCTTAAAGGACAGTTAGACATGTTCTGTATCCTGTGGGTCAGTGTGTGACGTGGGATGAGACAAGACAGAGGTAGTGAGTTGAGACCAGGTATATGTAGGCCTAATATTGTATCATTTAAATACAGGTGCTCAGTAGTTTGTCTCATATCCACTCAGAAATAGGAATCTGTCCAAATGGTTTAGTTGGTGAGAATCATCAGTTGACTGATGTAAAGTGAATCTGATCTAGTTCCTGTGTATCCATGCTGAAGGAGCCCAGGTGGGAGGGCTCATTCTCCACCCTCCTCTGTCTCTCAGCAGTGTAGCAGCAGTGGCGCCAGGGCACTGACCTTCTCAGACACAACTATCACTCAACAATCTGTTCAGCCGGTCCCCTCCTCCTCCATCCCCCTATTCCTGTCTCACCCACAGCTCTCACTCTCTCCATCCCCCTACCCCTCTCCACCCATCTCTCTCTTCCTCTGATGATGAGCCAGAACCAGGCAGTGTGGAAGTCTCTGGTTCTCGGCAGCACTAGTCTTCAAACGTCACTTACCCTATATTAAGCAGTTTGTTTTTGCTACTTGTTTGTGTGGTGATTAAACTGATTTAATTGTGTTTCTCCCTCTGCTCTGTCTCCCGCCTCCCCCCCCCATCTCCTCTGCTCTGTCTCCTGCCCCCCCCTCTCCTCTGCCCCCCCCCCCCTCCTCTGAGCTGTCTCCTGAGCTCTTTTGCAGGACATTTGGCAGCTCTGAGCAGGAAAGGAGCAGAGTGAGTTGAGTCAACGCAAGCTTCCCCTATTCTAATGGCATTCTATTTATATGTGATATTGTGTTTTGTGCGGCATTGTAAGGGCATTGGGAGGATATGCTGGTCAAGGCAGTGAAATCTAAAGTTAAATCAAATATTATACCTAAACCAATTCACACCCACCCACCATCCAGCACTAAATAAGTTATCAACCCTTTAATGAGCAGACAGGCTAATTTGACAGGGATCAGAGATAAGAAACAGATGGCCAATGCTGATGATTAACATGAATGACATCTTCCAATGTTCCTATGTTGCAAGGAATTTCAAGTCCAAAGGAATTTTTACTTTTCATTTTGTCAGTCAGTGTGACAGTTTGTCAGTCAGTCATAGTTCTGTTTCTCCAACATTCCATTGGTGTTTTTGCTATTGCGCTATTTATTTTTGCTCTCATCCTCTCATGTGTGGCCTTGTGTTGTAAACCACACACAGGTAAGACATCATAAATCTTCCTATACATGTACAGTATGTCCTGCTGCTGACTACATCACATCTCTTGTCATCTCCGGTTCTCACACCCAAGGTCTTCATCCATCATCCGTTGGTTTAGAGCAAAAAAAAAAAAAAAATATTGAGAGATATTGCATAACGACAAAACCTATTCCCCCTCAGGAGACTGAAAAGATTTGTCATGGGTCCTCAGATCCTCAAAAGGTTCTACAGCTGCACCATCGAGGGCATCCTGACTGGTTGCATCACTGCCTGGTATGGCAACTGCTCGGCCTCCGACCGCAAGGCACTACAGAGGTTAGTGCATACGGCCCAGTACATCACTGGGGCCAAGCTTCCTGCCATCCAGGACCTCTATACCAGGCGGTGTCATAGGAAGGCCTAAAAATTGTCAAAGACTCCAGCCACCCTAGTCATAGACTGTTCTCTCTGCTACCGCACGGCAAGTGGTACCGGAGCACCATGTCTAGGCCCAAGAGGCTTCTAAACAGCTTCTACCCATAAGCCATAAGACTCCTGAACAGCTAATCAAATGGCTACCCAGACTATATGCATTGCCCCCCCCCCCCCCCCCCCCGCCGCCGCCACCCTCTTCTACACTGCTGCTACGCTCTCTTATTATCTATGCATAGTCACTTTAATAGCACTACCTACATGTACATATTACCTCAATTACCTCGACTAACCGGTGCCCCTGCACACTGACTCTGTACCTGTACCCCCTGTATATAGCATCGCTATTGTTATTTTACTACTGCTCTTTAATTATTTGTTACTTTTATTTATTTTCTTAGGGTATTTTTCTTAAAACTGCATTGTTGGTTAAGGGCTTGTAAGTAAGCATTTCACTGTAAGGTCTACTACACCTGTTGTATTCGGCGCGTGACAAATACAATTTGATTTGATTTGATACGAATGGAGACCACTCACAAACACATACACACACTCACGCACAAATGCAAGATTATACGAAAACACACACACACACGCTACACATATAGACATCTGTCTGCATGGCTGCTGAGAGCCCCTTTGATCTTTCATCTTCACATGACCTGTGAGTTAAAGTTTGTTTATGAGCCAGGGTTCTGTTGTGTCTTTTGCACCAAATGAGCAGGAGGTGATACAGCCGGTGTGATGTGTGATGTGTGTGAGAGAGAGAGGGAGAGACCGTCGGCCCAGTTGTTTGATGTGTGTGTGTTAAGCTGTCAGAGACCACATGCATTGGTCCGCTGTAATTTACTGTGACAGCTGGCTCTGCAGGGATTGATTTGCGAGCTGACTAACACAGAGCCAGTCAGTCACTACTACAGCCAGTGACATTACATATCTGTTTTATAACTTTATATTGAGAGTGTACAAACACGTTACACACAGTGAGGAAAATAATATCGAAGTCACACTAGTGAAGCACCATCAATGTCAAAATAAGATAGATATGGTGTGTGGACAGTCTCCAAAACAAGCTACCCTTCCCAGTTGGAGAGTGCGAACATTTGGGCAACTTTATGGTCCATCCCACTGTCCTCTCCACCTCCCTTCAACCAGGGGGTTGAGATGATTGACACCAGCCTGCTAAGCACTGGAGCCACCAAGATGGACGAGGTTACACCTCCTACAGCCCAGCCCCCACTTCTCACCCCTAACAACCCTACTCATTCACATGGACCACTAATGGGGAGAGGAAGACCACATGATGGGCAGTGTGACCGTCTGTCTGGACATGTAAAAAATCCTACAGCAAGTGATTGACTGGACATGTCTCTGCTTCTGTGAGAGCTCAGACTGCCTGATACCGTTGGCTAGCGCCGAATGTTCACGCGAGAACATGTCATAACACTGTGGATGTGGTCTACCACACAAATCACAGCAAAACACAAACCCATGGGAATGCTCCAAGGATCGACGAGGGATGATCATTTATGAATAGTCCAGGCAGTGTAACGTCATGTCATGCCCTTCATGTCTATAAGGAACATGGGTTACCTGTGAGAAACACTTGGACTATTCATAATGCATAATGCATCATTTCCTTATTTTCTTAACTGCTTCCTGCAGACAGAGAGCTAGACAGAAAGCTACAAGTATGTTCTGTCCTAAATTGGGCTTTGTCCCACAGTGACCTAAGCAGCTTTTTGAGGCTCATCTCCTAATTTCTTTCTCTGCATCTCTTCTGCATTTCCATTTCAGCTTTCTCCAGCAAGACTTTCCGTGCATTTACTGTAATCCTTTATACACCCCAAACACAGACGTGTGGCCGGATGACAACACGCATCCAGACCTCCGGTCTTCATCGTCCTGACGACAGAGTACCGGTGATTATAAATCTGCGTGATTGGGCCTTTCCCTTGGCCAATTAGATGAGGTGAAATATGGGAGGTCACGCCTGCTGTGGAGGCAGCATGCAACCAGCGCTCTGTTTACTTAAATGTCCCTTATCAGCCCCCATCAGAGGACCTGGGACACAAAGAGAAGGGGCCCAGAGTGTGTCCCTTTGTTCACAGAAATGTGCCCTTTCTACAAGATTTCCTCCCTTGCGTTTTGTGGCATTCCTTTAGCAACGGACATCGACATTGTTAAGATAAATAGAACAGTTGGATAATGGATGAAGTTTTTGAATTTGGATAAACTTTTTGAATTTGTATAGTTCATCAGATATTGACTGAATTATAGTTCAGGGATTCTGGTGGGAATTCAGGTATTCAATTTATTGTCAAATGGCACTTTTCTGGGGGGGAATGCACTCATATATACCTTTTCTTATTGTATCAGGTATTTTTTATTTTATTTTATGTTAAAATAACGAAAAACAAATGTGCCTACTTTGCATAGACACACTGGGTGTGTTCGCATATATGGATAAATTAACATAAAGGGGTGGAACAGGGCTGCAATGACCAAACACTTGCTCTGTCTACTCTACCTGCACTCACCTGCGCTGTCTAAACTGTCTCATAAATTACTGTTGTTGCCCCGTTCTGTTGCATAATTCAACAAGTGTGTCAATAGTTTGATTCAAAATCAACACACTTGGCTCTAGATTACACCTATCTGTACATACTTTACGTTGTTTGCAAGATCAGACGTAATATCACTTTAATCCAAGTGTTAAGTTGCTTTCATTTCAGAGAATCTAAATTGTAAACATTTCAACTGTATCTTTATTTTTATTTAACCTTTATTTAACTAGGCAAGTCAGTTAAGTACAAATTCTTATTTACAATGACGGCCTACACCGGCCAAACCCGGACGATGCTGGGCCAATTGTGTGTCGCCCTATGGGACTCCCAATCACGGCCAGTTGTGATACAGACTGGATTCGAACCAGGGTGTCTGTAGTGCCGCCTCAAGCACTGAGATGCAGTGCCTTAGACCACTGCGCATTAAATTCTAACTTTTTTTCAATTCCACAAAAATGCGTTATCTTTCTTCTGTTTCTTGTGATGTAAGTGTCAAGATGGTGCGTTAAATCCCTACGAAGCTCTACAGAAGGTTTTCACCAACAACGAATTTGGCAGGAGAAGTACCCCCCCCCCCCCCCATTCATTTTCAATGAGGGCAGGGGATTGGGGGAAGCAGTGGCGTTCGGTGACGTTTAAGATGAGGGAGGACGATTATGTATTTTATGAGCATGGTCTTATTTATATTACAGCATATTGGATGACTGTCATTGATATTCCATTCACCCAGCTCAATGTATCATCGATAGGTTTAGGCTACAACATGATACTCAAATTGTCCCTATACCCATCATGAGGTTGCTACAACCTAGCCTATGAATCAAAGTTTACAACGTAGGTGCACAAGTCGAAAGAAAAACTAGAGTAATCAAGGTGACAGACAGTGACACATTCAATACTACCTTGCACACTGTTGCCTGCATCTAGCTGATCTAGGTTGTAATAATTTGTCCAAAAGTTGCAAACGAGAGTTTCTATTGGACAAATTCAGGTAAGTTTCTCATATTTCGTTCCGTTTGCTTCCGTTTAAGAAACATTTTTCAACAGAATCGCCTGAATGAATACACCCCTGATCCCATGCAAACACAGTTCACTTTCATAACAGCCACATGCAAACAGCATAATTATTTTGCTCATTGTATAAAATCCTTCTTGCATCTACGCGCTCTCCTCCTCTCACCTTTTCCCTTCGCTTGTGGACTTCAGTGCACAACACATCAGCTGTCTGTGACCATGTGAAACCTTCATATCGTAACCGCTAACCGTTACACACAGCCTACATCGTTGTAGCCATATTAGCTAACGTCATAGTCAACATAGCTACTAGAACTAACGCTTTAGTAAACCCACTACAATCATGCAGTACAGTGTAGTACAGTCAACATGTAGTTTAGCAGTTACACATGCGTGCCCAGGTGGCAATAAATTAATAAAACCAAAAGCTTATCTTGACTTGGAAGAGTTCCAGTGTTGGATAGCCATAGCCATAGCCATCTAGCTAACATAGAGTCCCTCTCTGAGTCAGGTGTTTGAGTAGGCTAAACTAGCTAGTGAAAGTGAAAAAAAATAAAGAAATATAGCTAGCTCTCTCTCTCTTGCTTCTCCTTCATTTTTAAAGAAATTAATTTGTTCAAAATTGTTCAACTATTGTCTTTCTCTCTTTGAGTCAACTACTCACCACATGTTATGCACTGCAGTGTTGGCTAGCTGTAGCTTATGCTTTCAGTACTAGATTAATTCTCTGATCCATTGATTGGGTGGACAACATGTCAGTTCATCCTCTGAAAGTTCATCCTCTGAAAGTTATCATAATTACTGTGTAATTCTATGGAAGGGGGTGAAAACCATGAGCCTCCTAGGTTTTGTATTGAAGTCAATGTACCCAGAGCAGGACGGAAACTAGCTGTCCTCCGGTTACACAATGGTGCTACCCTACAGAGTGCTGTTGAGGCTACTGTAGACCTTAATTGCAAAACTGTGTGTTTCAATCAATTATTTGTGACGTGAATATATTTAGT
Organism: Salvelinus alpinus; assembly: GCF_045679555.1. Taxonomy (NCBI): domain Eukaryota; kingdom Metazoa; phylum Chordata; class Actinopteri; order Salmoniformes; family Salmonidae; genus Salvelinus; species Salvelinus alpinus. Next base: position 16,381,997 of record NC_092103.1, on the reverse strand, counting down.
ACAGTTTTATCTAAAAAGGATAACTTTTTTAATGTTTCACTGTTTTTATTTTTATGAAATTAACTGAGGTGGATGGTCTTCCTACTCTGAGGAGCCTCCAGTGGTGGGAAGGTGAGCGATGAGAACCCTTCTAGCGGAGCAGTAGAAAAAGTTGAGCTCTGCTCTACTTTATGCAAATTTTTAAAGCGAAGAGAAGCCTTGGAGCGAAGCATTGTCAAGAGGAGGCTCCGCCTCTGGTTAAAAGCCACTGTTAGTGTTCTTATAGATTCAACGGAAAGACAATGTATTCCATTGAGCCCATTTCAGCCATTACCAGGGTGTGTTTGACAGGTAATTGCAAACATTTCTGCGGTCATAACATTAACGGGAAAAAATGCCAAGCAAAAGTAAGAGTTGCAGGGCTAAAATTAAAGCAATCAATCCAGTGAGATTTAAGTGATGTGGATTTTGCACCCTTCAAACACAGGAAATAGATGGCTGAAAAAGACAGATCCTCAAGTGGGCGGGGTATGTGCGTTGCTACATTCCATGTGCAAAAGTGACATGCTAGTGGAAATGGAAGTCCACTCTCAATGAATGCATCGTTCTTTTGTCTCCTACTGAAGCTTTCTTATGGTGTGCTTGAGAACAGAGAGGGTATAGTGGAAGGGACAGCTCAACCAATAACTTTCAGTGATCCTAAGTGAAATTAGAGCAAATATATGTAATAAGTATAAGTAAGACACAACAACACACAGATAAATATAGATATACAGTACATAGACATGTGTATTTTGTATGTTACAATTATATTAAAGTTAACGTAAACATACCTGTTACTTTGTAAGCATATGCCATTTTTGCATTTGACAAGACACCACAACATCATAGCATAAAGTTCACCCCTAAACTGAATCAAATGTTTGTGCGCAGTTGTACAGACAAAGCTACCCAGACCCCTTTTATGTCAGGAAACAACATAAACACGCCCTCATCGAGTGTATCCATTGTTGGTGTTGGAAAGTAATGAACTAGAGTGAATACGGAATAAGACACTTTTTGTATTTCCGTCTTCTGTAATCTCTTCACATCTATCCGTCATATTAGCCCAACACGATACAATTCTGAAATCCTCAAGATGTTTCCTAATCACACAAAAAAATACATGTTCTTATCATATTCACATAATGCATGACACACATTTCTGTACAGTGAGTCAAAACCACATTTTCAGTTTGCATTTGGTAGACTGGGACAGCAAGTTAGATCAACTGGGACACCATTATTATAGTCCTAATTGTAACCAAATGTCAATGCAAGTCAATGTTGTGTGATATGGAAACATCTGAGGATTTCAGAAATGTATAATTTGTTGGGCTAAGATGTTGGATAGATGTCTGAAGAGGTTACAGAATATGGAGATGCTAAAAGTGTCCCACTTTTCTGAATTCATTCAAATAACAGTACTAATATCAGTTCTAAAAGAACAAATAAACAGGATATAGTACTACAAGACCCAGAGCTCTGCCTAACCTAAGTACAGGGGGTTCCTAATGTAAACTTGATCTCTTTCCTCCATTGAAAAAGCCTATAAGACTTTCCTACTTTAGCTGCTCCGTGTTGTCCTACTTAAGCTGCTCCATGCTGTCCCACTTTAGCTGCTCCATGCTGTCCCACTTTAGCTGCTCCATGTTGTCCCACTTTAGCTGCTCCATGCTGTCCTACTTTAGCTGCTCCATGCTGTCCCACTTTAGCTGCTCCATGCTGTCCCACTTTAGCTGCTCCATGCTGTCCTACTTTAGCTGCTCCGTGCTGTCCTACTTTAGCTGCTCCATGCTGTCCTACTTTAGCTGCTCCATGCTGTCCTACTTTAGCTGCTCCATGCTGTCCTACTTTAGCTGCTCCATGCTGTCCTACTTTAGCTGCTCCATGCTGTCCTACTTTAGCTAGCTATGGTTGGTAAAGCGGGACAACAACAACAAAATAACTGAATAAAAACATTGAAACTAAATATTGGCTATTTTCTATGTATTTTAATGCACCAGTACATAGTATGCACATTAACATCACAGTTTGGCACAGTCAATGCTTGACTTGGGCAGGAGCTCACTGGAGCTGAGTACCCGGACCCCACATTTTCTACTGTTTGAGCTCCTGTTCATTTTATCGACTACTAGCTCTAAAATATTGTAGAGCTCTTGCACCTAAATATAAATGGTACTGGCACCCAAAATGTGTACCGGCATCTATTTCAGTCCAAGTCAAGCATTGGGCACAGTGCATTATTTATGACAGTTTTATAGCCTTAACTTCAAAGCAGAAGAAAAATAACTATGTCACTGATCTTACCGTGAGCTCCCTATCTAAAACTTGCTCTGCCCCCCTCTATGATGTCACAACAATGAAGTGATGTGATTTTGATCATGTGGTTTCTCTGCAAGGGCTTAGCAACTATAGTTTTAATTTTCTCTTGTTAGACCTAGAAATAAACGCGTCAGGATTAAGCTGTCCCAGTGTATATGATGTTCCACAATTCACCCTACATGTAGTTCAACTTGTAATTAAATTACATTTAGCAGTAGCTGGGTGGTAGTTGAAGTAAATTCAAATCTTGGTAGTGGTGTAGCTAACTACTGGAACTACACTCTACTTTATTTGCTAATATAAAATAAATATGGGTGAAGTATGCAAGAATTTCCTTTCTTTTTCGGTATCAGACCCTCTTAATTCTCACTTGAGAGATATGTTTTGTGTTTAATAGGCTAAATTACACATCTGACTCCAGAGGAATCTGTTCTTGAAATGTGTAGTCTAGATATCATTTAGATATCATCATTTTTTTTACAGGGACTTGGAAGTAGTGAAGTACTTTCATGTGGGATAGATAACCAGGTGAGGGGAGTTCCTTACTAATTACTAATTCGTGACCTTAAATCATCAATCAAGTACTTGGCCTCAGTGGAATGAGTTTGACACGTGCTCTAAACCTTGGCTGACACACCAGTGTCCGGTCTCTGTTTGTGGGTCACACTTCACTATGCTGGCCACCTTGTTCAGATAAATCATCCTCCTTTCACTCAGTTGTTGTTTTAATAAAGAGGGACTGTGCAATATGAATATTTAGAGTAAACGTGTGCACAAGAGGGAAAATCCCAATCCATTGTTTTCATATTGGGTATAAATAGCTAATACAACAGAGAGAAGACAACAACCGTCATATGAAGGTGGGGCCCCAACAAGTCTTATAAGCAGGAAGGAAGAGAGAGTTTAGACCCAAGAGGGAAGAGGAGATAGAGATTCAGAGCTAACAGGGACTTCCTGTCTGGCACAGGATGTGGACCTGTGCTTCAGGCCATGACCTAGGTTTGGGTAAATAAGATGTTGTTGTTGGGGACTGGTGAGCACCCTACAGTATGTGATCATGTTTCCCATAACACTGTGATTGATCCAGTGTGATTGATCCAAGCATTGGCAGTGGCGGTTGGCAGTAGGAGCACAGGAGGGGCAAGACAGGGAGAAAGGATAAAAAGAAAGATAATTGCATTGAAATACTCAGGATGATGAGAACATGGTCTCTGTCTCAATCACTTTGGCCTCTTCCCCTGATTTGAGGATCCCGTCTGATTCATATAAACCTGTTCAGGAGGCGATGGAGATAAGGACCGGGGCCTTGGCCCATGCTGTCTAAAACAACAACAACAGACCTGCAATAAAGTGCCAGTGTTTTCCTCTTCCTATGAGTAATATCTGGCATTGTATTGGACCATGAGGCCCTTCCTCCCCCTGCTTTACTACTCTTCTCTCCGGGGTCTAATTAGGACCGGTATCGTTCCCACCATCTGAACTGGTGGGCAGGAGAAAGGGAGGAATTCCAACGTTTTAACAAACTGTGAGGAGTATTCTAAATGTATGGTGAGATTAGTGGACCTCTGGTGTGTTATCCTCCCTATGTAACATGAGAATCGTCAAAGCCGTTTTACGATAGGTCTTGGTTTCGAGGCATTTTTGTAACCCAACCCTACATTTTATCTGAGGTGAAGTTCCAGGGAAGAACACGCGCACACACGCACACGCACACGCACACGCACACACACACACACACACGTGCTATGGAGTTTGTACGTAACACCCATGACCACACCGGTTGGAACACAATAAGCTATTGTACCCTGAGACCAAAGGTCCTGCCGCCCATATGGTTTTGTCATCAGTCTCAATTATAATAGAGCTCTGAGGTCGCTGCAGTTACCTCTCAGGTTCAGGTTCTGTATCTACCAATTCCACCCTTATATGCTCCCTGCTACACACATACATGTATGACATCATGTACCATTTTGCCTATTGTTTACTGTAATCAGAGTTAAACACACTTCCTGTATGTGTATTCATTTCTACCACAAACATTTGATCTCTGTTGTATCATTGACCTACATATTCTCTGGTCAAGTAGTCTCATCCCTGGGGAGCCAGTAATAGGAAACCCCTCTACTCTGTCTGTCCATAACTCATTCTTATCACTGGCTCCTCTGCTGCTGTTGCTGCTGCTGTTCCCAATTCATATCAGCAAATGTCTGTCTGTGTGTGTCCCAGCAATTATACTGTATATCTATGGTCCCAGCTTTATCAGGGCAAGTGTTCCATGGTGCACACGACACACACATAGTCCCTATTCCCCTCTGTGCGTATGCTCTCTGAGCCCCTGGTTTCCTTGCTGGGGGAGAGAGGACTGGATGGACGGGAAAAGGGGAGACAGTGGGGATGTGACATAACAATGGCAAGAAGTGACTCGAGATCAAACACAGATTAGCGGCAAACACATAGACAGATAAACACAAAACAAACTTCCCCGAACGACAAATCAACAAAAAGCACACTCTCCTCTCACCAAATCAAATCAAATCCAATCGTATTCATCACATGCAACTGGTATAGACTTTACAGTGGAATGCTTGTTAATAAACCTTGCCAACGATGCAGAGTTAAAAAAGAATACACAAAATGAAATAGTAACTAACACAAGCTAAATAAAATAAAATACACAAGAATGGAGCTATATACAGGGAGTACCAGTACCAGATCAATGTGGAGCTATATACAGGGAGTACCAGTACCAGATCACTGTGCAGAGGTACGGGGTACTTGATGCAGATATGTAAAGGCAGGGTTAAGTGACTAGGCATCTGGATAAATAATAAAATAAAGAAAAGAGTAGCAACAGCAAATTAGTGTAAAAGTGTATGAGTGTGTGTATGTACAGTTGAAGTCGGATGTTTACATACACCTTAGCCAAATAGCACCAGCTGTCAGAGCAGCTCACAGATTACTGCACCTGTACATAGCCCATCTATAATTTAGCCCAAACAACTACCTCTTCTCCTACTGTATTTATTTATTTATTTATTTTGCTCCTTTGCACCCCATTATTTCTATTTCTACTTTGCACATTCTTCCACTGCAAATCTACCATTCCAGTGTTTTACTTGCTATATTGTATTTACCTCGCCACCATGGCCTTTTTTTGCCTTTACCTCCATTATCTCACCTCATTTGCTCACATTGTATATAGACTTATTTTTCTACTGTATTATTGACTGTATGTTTGTTTTACTACATGTGTAACTCTGTGTTGTTGTATGTGTCGAACTGCTTTGCTTTATCTTGGCCAGGTCACATTTGTAAATGAGAACTTGTTCTCAACTTGCCTACCTGGTTAAATAAAGGTGAAATATTTATATATTTTTAAAAATACATTTAAACTCAGTTTTCACAATTCCTGACATTTAATCCTAGTAAAAATTCCCTGTTTTAGGTCAGTTAGGATCACCACTTTATTTTAAGAATGTGAATTGTCAGAATAATAGTAGAGAGAATTATTTATTTCAGCTTTTATTTCTTTCATCACATTCCCAGTGGGTCAGAAGTTTACATACACTCAATTAGTATTTGGTAGCATTGCCTTTAAATTGTTTAATTTGGGTCAAACGTTTCGGGCAGCCTTCCACAAGCTTCCCACAATAAGTTGGGTGAATTTTGGCCCATTCCTCTTGACAGAGCTGGTGTAACTGAGTCAGATTTGTAGGCCTCCTTGCTCGCACACGCTTTTTCAGTTCTGCAATCTATAGGATTGAGGTCAGGGCTTTGTGATGGCCACTCCAACACCTTGACTTTGTTGTCCTTAAGCCATTTTGCTGCAACTTTGGAAGTATGCTTGGGGTCTTTGTCCATTTGGGAGACCCATTTGCGACCAAGCTTTAACTTCCTGACTGATATCTTGAGATGTTGCTTCAATATATCCACATACTTTTCCTACCTCATGATGCCATCTATTTTGTGAAGTGCACCAGTCCCTCCTGCAGCAAAGCACCCCCACAACATGATGCTGCCACCCCCGTGCTTCACGGTTGGGATGGTGTTCTTCGGCTTGCAAGCCTCCCCCTTTTTCCTCCAAACATAATGATGGTCATTATGGCCAAACAGTTCTATTTTTGTTTCATCAGACCAGAGGACATTTCTCCAAAAAGTATGATCTTTGTCCCCATGTGCAGTTGCAAACTGTAGTCTGGCTATTTTATGGCGGTTTTGGAGCAGTGGCTTCTTCCTTGCTGAGCGGCCTTTCAGGTTATGTCGATATAGGACTCATTTTACTGTGGATATAGATAGTTTTGTACCTGTTTCCTCCAGCATCTTCACAAGGTTCTTTGCTGTTGTTCTGGGATTGATTTGCACATTTCGCACCAAAGTATGTTCATCTCTAGGAGACAGAATGCGTCTCCTTCCTGAGGGGTATGACGGCTGTGTGGTCCCATGGTGTTTATACTTGCGTACTATTGTTTGTACAGATGAATGTGGTACCTTCAGACGTTTGGAACCAGACTTGTGGAGGTCTAAAATCTTTTTTCTGAGGTCTTGGCTGATTTCTTTTGATTTTCCCATGATTTTACATTTACATTTAAGTCATTTAGCAGACGCTCTTATCCAGAGCGACTTACAAATTGGTGCATTCACCTTATGATATCCAGTGGAACAACCACTTTACAATAGTGCATCTAACTCTTTTAAGGGGGAGGGGGGGGGGGGTTAGGAGGATTACTTTATCCTATCCTAGGTATTCCTTAAAGAGGTGGGGTTTCAGGTGTCTCCGGAAGGTGGTGATTGACTCAGATGTCAAGCAAAGAGGCACTGAGTTTGAAGGTAGGCCTTGAAATACATCCACAGGTACACCTCCATTTGACTCAAATTATGTCAATTAGCCTATCAGAAGCTTCTAAAGCCATGACATAATTTTCTGGAATTTTCCAAGCTGTTTAAAGGCACAGTCAACTTAGTGTATGTAAACTTCTGACCCACTGGAATTGTGATACAGTGAATTATAAGTGAAATAATCTGTCTGTAAACAATTGTTGGAAAAATGACTTGTGTCATGCACAAAGTAGATGTCCTAACCGACTTGCCAAAACTATAGTTTGTTAACAAGAAATTTGTGGAGTGGTTGAAAAATTAAGTGTATGCAACCTAAGTGTATGTAAACTTCCGACTTCAACTGTATGTGTGTTTGTGTTGTGTCGGTATGTGTGTGTGTTATATGTGTGTGTGTGTGTGTGTATGTGTATGTAGTGCTTGTGAATGTGTGATGGTTTTGTATCAGAGTAACAGCGTAGTGTGTGTGAGTGAGTGTGTATATGATGTGTATGTATAGTTTAGTGAGTGTGTGTAGGGTCAGTGCAAGATAGAGTCAGTGCATATAGTCCTGGTACCATTAATTGACAATTTAGCTCTCTGGCTATTTAGCAGTCTTATGGCTTGGGGGTAGAAGCTGTCTCGAGAGCTGATATTCCAGTACGGTTTGCTCGATTGTAGCAGAGTGAGCAGTCTATGGCTTGGGTGGCTGGAGTCTTTTGGGCCTTCCTTTGACACCGCCTGATAAAGAGGTCCTGGATGGTAGGGAGCTTGGTCCCAGTGATGTACTGGGCTGTCTGCACCACCCTTTGTAGCACTTTGCAGTCAAGGGCGGTGCAATTGCCATGCCAAGCGGTGATGCAGCCAGTCAAGATGCTCTCGATGGTGCAGCTGTATAACTTTTTGAGGATCTGAAGGCCCATGACAAATATTTTCAGCCTCCTGAGGGGGAAGAGGCACTCCTGTGCCCTCTTCACGACTGTGCAGGTGTGTGTGGACCATGTGAAGTCCTTAGTGATGTGGACGCCAAGGAACTTGAAGCTCTCAACCCGCTCCACAACAGCCCCGTTGATGTGGATCAGGGCGTGCTCTCCCCACTTTTATCCTATAGTCCACAACCAAAGATAATAAGAGGAGATAACCAGGTGGCGAATCGCATCTCAGTGTGGATGACGGATCACCACCTCAAGCTGAACCTCGGCAAGACGGAGCTGCTCTTCCTCCCGGGGAAGGACTGCCCGTTCCATGATCTCGCCATCACGGTTGACAACTCCATTGTGTCCTCCTCCCAGAGTGCTAAGAACCATGGCGTGATCCTGGACAACACCCTGTCGTTCTCAACTAACATCAAGGCGGTGACCCGTTCCTGTAGGTTCATGCTCTACAACATTCGCAGAGTACGACCCTGCCTCACACAGGAAGCGGCGCAGGTCCTAATCCAGGCACTTGTCATCTCCCGTCTGGATTACTGCAACTCGCTGTTGGCTGGGCTCCCTGCCTGTGCCATTAAACCCCTACAACTCATCCAGAACGCCGCAGCCCGTCTGGTGTTCAACCTTCCCAAGTTCTCTCACGTCACCCCGCTCCTCCGCTCTCTCCACTGGCTTCCAGTTGAAGCTCGCATCCGCTACAAGACCATGGTGCTTGCCTACGGAGCTGTGAGGGGAACGGCACCTCCGTACCTTCAGGCTCTGATCAGGCCCTACACCCAAACAAGGGCACTGCGTTCATCCACCTCTGGCCTGCTCGCCTCCCTACCTCTGAGGAAGTACAGTTCCCGCTCAGCCCAGTCAAAACTGTTTGCTGCTCTGGCACCCCAATGGTGGAACAAACTCCCTCACGACGCCAGGTCAGCGGAGTCAATCACCACCTTCCGGAGACACCTGAAACCCCACCTCTTTAAGGAATACCTAGGATAGGATAAAGTAATCCTTCTAACCCCCCCCCCCCCCTTAAAAGAGTTAGATGCACTATTGTAAAGTGGTTGTTCCACTGGATATCATAAGGTGAATGCACCAATTTGTAAGTCGCTCTGGATAAGAGCGTCTGCTAAATGACTTAAATGTAAATGTAAATGTAAGAAGAGTTTGGTCTGTTTGTAGTATGCATGTTGAAGGTGGTGTGTCGTCTACGATCATTCTCTTCCCTTCATTCACTTCCGGAAGTTTACTCTAAAGATGAGTGAACCATTCCTTCACCTCATTATAGCATCTTTGGTCTGACAGACTTTTATGTGACACCCACCCAGAATACATTGTATAATGTCAACAAACATGGCACCACACAAAGCTGGCAAATAGCTTAGCATTAACTCATTTTGATCAGTACAACCTTCAAAAAAGTATTTTACACACATCATAGGTGTCCATTACAATCTATGCAATAAGGGGAATACATTATTTGTTACCAGTACTTGAAAACATGTGAATAAAACTGTAAATAGAGTATGCTCCATACATACACTACCGTTCAAAAGTTTGGGGTCACTTACCCTGCAAAACACCAGTCTCAACGTCAACAGTAAAGAGGCGACTCTGGGACGCTGGACTTCTAGGCAGAGTTCCTCTGTCCAATGTCTGTGTTCTTTTGCCCATCTTAATCTTGTCTTTTTATAGGCCAGTCTGAGATATGGCTTTTTCTTTGCAACTCTGCCTAGAAGGCCAGCATCCCGGAGTCGCCTCTTCACTGTTGATGTTGAGACTGTTTTTTTACGGGTTCTATTTAAGAAGCTGCCACTAGACACTCTAATGTACTTGTCCTCTTGCTCAGTTGTGCACCGGGGCCTCCCACTCCTCTTTCTATTCTGGTTAGCGCCAGTTTGCGCTGTTCTGTGAAGGGAGAAGCACACAGTGTTGTACCAGATCTTCAGTTTCTTGCCAATTTCTCGCATGGAATAGCCTTCATTTCTCAGAACAAGAATAGACTGATGAGTTTCAGAAGAAAGTGCTTTGTTTCTGGCCATTTTGAGCCTGTAATCAAACCCACAAATGCTGATGCTCCAGATACTCAACTAGTCTAAAGAAGGCCAGTTGTATTGCTTGAATCAGAACAACAGTTTTCAGCTGTGCTAACATAATTGCAAAAGTGTTTTCTAATGAACAATTAGCCTTTTAAAATGATCAACTTGGATTAGTTAACACAACGTGCCATTGGAACACAGGAGTGATGGTTGCTGATAATGGGCCTCTGTACGCCTATGTAGATATTCCATTAAAAATCAGCCATTTCCAGCTAAAATAGTCATTTACAACATTAACAATGTCTACACTGTATTTCTGATCAATTTGATGTTATTTTAATGGACAACATTTTTTGCTTTTCTTTCAAAAACAAGGACATTTCTAAGTGACCCAAACTTTTGTACGGTAGTGTACATACATACATACTGAATGCTACAGTAGAAATGACAACACGATATACAGAAAATAAGGCACTTACCTTGGTAGGAATGCACACATTTCCAAAGTTATTATTTGTAAGGAAAACAACAATGAAGGCAATGCGACCACTTGATCTGCGGAAACACTGGGTAAGTGCTTGGGCTCTCCTCGAAGAGAGTGAGAAGTTTGTTCGGCTCAGTAAAGCCTCAAACATAAATTGTCCACAACACTGAAATGGCTACTTCTATGTGAATTAATGAGGAGGCGAAAGACACATCAATTCAAACTGTTGTTAGAAAATAAATAGAAATTGACAAGTTGAAACATAACCTATAGATAATTAGCATGCAGCGCATGTTAACTGTTCTGTTGCATAACAATCACATTTTGGAACAGTGAGTACATTCTGACATCTCGTGCATAAAACAACTCACGCTGGGGCGACCATTAGAGATATTTGGAACTCACATGTGAAAAGGTTAGCAAGATATAGGCTAGAAAGGGTTTTGTTGATGCTGAGAACGGAATGTATATGTTTTTAAGTAACATTCTTAGAACGTTCTCTGAACGTTACAAACGTTTTCTTGTGGTTTGTATTGAAAGTTTTAACATTCTCAGAACATTTTGAGAACCTTACTTTAAATAGAACTATAAGGAAACCTATAGGAAACATTATGCTGAAGTACTTGTTGGGGGTTACCCTGGGGGTCAGGTGTGGGGCTACACCAATGCCATGATTACTGTATATATGTGATAACCTTTGTATGCTTGCAATGCACAATGATGGGAAAGTACTGGGTAAATGGAGATGTACTGCTTTAGTTCTCAGGCTGAGAACTGTCTGCACCTGCTGATAGTCACACAGCCTCAAGGCCGAGATAGTAGAGTGAGAAACCACAGTCTAGAAATGTTTTTCTCATCTTAGATACTTTGTATCTAATCCAATGCAACAATGTTAAGATATGATTGACGGTAGGTTGTATAAAGAGTGTGGTCTCCTGTTTCGCCACACAGATCTTTACTATAGACTACTGAGGTATTCTGTATGTGAATCTCTGTCTGCAATTGCATTGTATTACTAAAGACTTTCATACCAAGGTTCCTGTGTCTGTGTCTATCTGGAAGACTGATTGTTAACTTACATCACCCCATGCAAAGGACCACCCAACATACTTACATTTCCACAGAAGAACGTTTCTTAAGGTTCTTGGAACAAGTTGAGAACATGACTTTAAATAGAACCATTTGGAAATCTGTAGGAAATGTATCGCTGGAATACTGAAATTCGCACAGAAGAACATTGTTTCTTAACGTCCATGGAACAATTTGAGAACATGACTTTAAATAGAACCATGAGGAAACCTGTAGGAAATGTTATGCTGAAGTACTGAAATTCCCACTTAATGTTCAAGCAACTATCCTGCACCATTCCAAGAAAGTTGTGTGAAGGCTGCATGGAAAATAACAACTACGCTCTTACCAAGCTCTAATAAACATATGGTTCTCAGAACATGATATGGTAGCTGGGTAGTGTTATCTAGTGTGCACAATAGAAATGCACATACACTTCCTGTCCTTGGTCTACTGTAAAAGCATCCGTTTGACCCCTGACCCCTGCTACTCTGAACCGACTTCCTGTCCCACACGCGCAGGAGGAGACTACTGAAATCTGGGTTCATCAAAGCTGTTTCCCAAAGACATGAAGGACATGGAAACATCATATGAATGGATTGGGGAAATCCATTTCATTCAGTGGCGGCATTGAATCTCATGGTTTAGGACAATCAGATGATGAATAACAAAGTGACAGTTACAGTTAACTTGCCCCTCCTCAATGGGAGTGTTCCATTTTACATTTGTAAACATAAAAAGAGATAACCTTGCACTCTTTTGCATGTGACAACTAGAGTAATATGCTGCAGTGTTTTATGGCTGGTATATATAAATGTATTTTTGCACATTTCAGACAGCATCTCAATAGTAGTGATTCTCACTATAAAGGCAAGATTATTATTTTTTCTTCAGATTTTGCATGTCAGATTAACCAATCAATACAAAAAGAGTGTCGTAATAACATTGACCTGTGCCCTTGAACTCTAGATTCTCTCTGCACCCCTTCATTAACAGCGAGACAGTGGGCCGAATGACTGGGATAACTGGAGAGGGAGACCCTCAGTCACCAAAAAGCTTTTGAGGAGCTTTAGGGCTCATTAAGCCAGACTGTAATCCCCCAGACGGACACTGTCCACATATGGCCCTGTGAGATCATCCCTCCACACCACCATACATCTCCCTATAAAACATTTATCACACAATGGAAATATGATGAGCAAGGGATTCATAACACAGGATCTTAATCTTTAAAAACATGACTGTACCGGGAACAATTTCTTGATTTTTTGGGACATACTTTGAGAAGGAAATGTTGAGTGTCTGTACGGGTGGCTAGTTATAGTCATACCTCAGTGGTTATAGTGGGCTACACTGCTACAGTATGTCTGGGTCCCAAAGGTTGGGTTGGTTCTAGGGGCATGTCTGGGTCAAGTCTTGTTCTGCACAGATTAGCTAAGAGGCTATTCACTGGTCTCCTATTACGCCCCCTGTAGTCTGGGCCTCTGTCTGAATGTCTCTGTGGAGCAGGGGGGGACAGGTGGAGACCAGAAAGAGATACATTGTTTATCCCAGTAAACAGGAGAAAGGCCAAAAGGAGACAATAGAGAAGCCATGGAAAAGTTTCCAAAGACAGGCATCCTCTGATAGTTGGACACAATGATGGTGGCTCGGAGGAAAGAGAAAGAAATAGACTGCATCGTCTGATCTCTAATTCATATCTTATTTTTTGGCCATCTGTGAAAGAGAGGATTCCCTCTCTCCTTTTCCTTGGGGTGTAGTAAATAAATCTTCTCCTTCATCTCCACGGAAGAGACTATCCACAGAGGCCCTAAAATGTATTCCGTTACAAAGGATCGGAAGTGTATGGAGAGGACACACCACAAAATGAAGAGCAGACATCTCAGGTCTGTGTTACCTTAAGTTACAGTGTATCTATGGCAGTGAGACAGCCCCATCAAAAAGTTAAAGAATATTTCAGGATGTTTTGATGTAAATTATGTTGAAGGGAAAGAGCGAGAAAATGGCTTTTCTGATCATTATGACTGTCTAGATCAGGGTTTCCCAAACTTGGTCCTGGGGTGATTCAAATAATCAAAGTTTGAGGAGTTATTTGAATCAGATGTGTAGAGCTAGGGCAAAAACCTAAACGTTCACCCAGGGGTGGCCTCAGGATCGAGCTTGGGGAACCCTGGTCTAGATAAATGCATCAGAGCGAGGGAGAAGGCTGTCCTTATTGTTGTGCTGCTGCACATTTTACAGGCTCTGCACATCCATTAACGCGAGACGTGTTGTGGAATTCCGCCTTCTTTGAGATGCAAATACCGCTCAGAGCTGAAAGACCTAGAGAAACAGGTGTCCAAGGAAGTGGCTAATGTGTGTGGGAGGGTGGGGGACTGGGGGAGTATATGGAGATCACATAACCCTCTGTCCAGTCCTCTCTGGCCTTTCTGTTCTGCCATCACTCTCGTTTGCACTAAATATCCCACTATATCAAACGAGAAACAGACAAAACAGATTAGTCCAAGAGTATTGAATTGTATTCATGTAAACGTGATTGATTTGGTACAGATACAGCAAGTAGATACAGGGACATGTAGTCTCATAAGATACGATAGAGCAAGTAGATACTGGGAGATGTCTCATAAGCACACAAAAAGGGGGAAATGAGTGCTTTTACTATGTAATCATCACCCATGGCCATGTGGAAAGTTGATAGCTGACTATTCTGACTGATTCTATTCTGAGTATTACTTACGATGAGACCAACAAGGCCTAACACTTCAGCATTTAGGTGGCCACAATTTGAAATGTTTACAGATTAAGTTCCAGCAAGAGAATCTCCCAAATGGCCCCCAGGGTGCTTCATCTCTAACTGCTTCACCATTAGTAGCCTATCCACTATTCCCAACTGTGGTCCAAGCTGGAAGAGATCCATCCACACTTAACGTGGGTGTAAAAAAACATGTCCCAGGATCAACGCTCATTAGCACATTTCAATAGAATTGGACCCATGCTAGTTTCCTGTTCAAAGCGCAATGGCACCCCCTACTGTATACACAAGTATATGAAAACTGCTGTAATCTCTCCACAGCTCACGTATAGCTTTCCAATTTCACCTGGCTGCCAGTTCCTGTTCTTTTGAGAACATGTGAGGAGTGGAATAGAATGGGAGATGGAGGAATACAGTGGAGGCAGAGGGCTCGTAGAGAGGACTACTGGCTACTATTCTGAACTTTGTGTGGTGAGTTCTGGCGCCCAGAGCTGCTGAGGCATCACCTAAGTGGGTGTTTCACAGAGTGGAAGAGAAGCCCAGTGGCTATATGACTCAGGCTGGTTCCCAGACTTGCCCTCTACAAGATCATTAGCAGACGCCATCACCATCCTCTGACCAGTTTCCTCCACTCAAGCCATGAACTGACCCTCTATCTGCAGAGGATGCAGCTTTCAAAGACTTGGCCTCTATTGGTTGACCTGTCATGATATAGCTTGTTTGTTAGTCTTTTGCTTATGAAGAGCTTTGAGATTTCTATTATGAAAAGTGCAATAGACGTCTAATACATTATTGTGGTGTGTCAGAGTGTTGGTTAAATGTGTGGCAGAGGTGACGTGGATATAGACGTCACACAATATATAAACACGGGCAACTTTACAGAAGACAAACAAAATGTACATTTTATTCTTAAAGGACTTGACCAGGGACAAAGTGCTTCATCTTAGACAAATATAAATCTATAGTATGTGAAGTTCTAAACTATGTGCAAGTGTGAAAATCCATAGCAATTGACAGAAATCATCCTTTTACCATACAATTGTTTTTTTTCTCTCCTTTAAATCTAGTTACTTCATATAAAACGGTCCCTTCAGAAAATAACTTCTGCCGTTCTAATCTAAAGGCAAATATTTGACTAACACACCCGTGTGTAATATTGACGATTACATATAAAGCAATTATGCACAGATCTAATAAACGAGTATACACAAATAGAGTATACTTAAGCACATTATATAGACAAAGCAGAATCAACATGGCTGAGTATGACATGAGCGTTCCATCGTTTGGCATTCTCCCACTACATAACGACACACTGTCTCTGTTCCCTGGAGCTCTGCACAGAATCATACACACTAAGGAATGCTTTAGACGGCATGGCTCTTACAACACATAAACCATCAAATCGTTGGTCTAGTGACAGGAATTGTCCAGCAATTGTTAATTTACTTCATTAGAAACTATAAATGATACAGATGATTGGTTTCCCCTTGAGCCTGTCGTTCAAGTCCTTCATTGGTCAGGGCTGAACAATGGACCCACAGAGCCCTCTAGTGTTCATCAACATCAACTACAACCAGAGAGAAAAAACGCACCAATGAGTGAATGACAATAGCGTTTATCTTTATACAATGTTGGCAACCTACGGTATTCAAACCATATTCTATTGTGCTTACAATTTAACTATTGACATTTCCTGTTAATCTAACAATGCAGGATTGGTGTGTGTTGGCAATGTAGTGTCTCATACTACAGTACATATTAAGTGACAGACAAACAGGCATAGTGCTCAAGCATCCAGTAATGACCCTGGATCAGCTGGGACAGGGCCAGGACTCCTGGCTAAACATACTTCATAGTTATGTCACCTGATCTTGAATCAGCCTAAAAGACTTCATTAAATACGAAAAGATTGAGATAAACTGACGTGATTGATTTCAGCGGCATGCTATACAATCTACCCTCAGCCAAAGTGCCTGTATATCCGTATGGTCCACTGATGGAAGTGCTGCACCCACCAACTGATGATTAAATTGTCATCCCCCATACATGTGTGAAAAACAACAGTCTACACTTGTAGTAGCACCCAGGGCAATATGGAAGATACACTAACGCCAGAGGCTTCCATTCTTATGGAGTGTTTTGCTATAGATGCATTTGGCTATAATGGAAAGAGTCAGTCAAGAGGGTGGGAATGGGCGGGGTCAGAGGTTAAGGGTATACTGGGGATCTGGAGTCAGTAAACAGGTTTTGTAATCCCCAGCTGGTCCAAGCTCTTTCCATCTGCTACAGGTAGGTGTCATGTTCTGTGCTAATCAAGCTCTGATTGGAGCCCTGCAGGGGTGTGTCTTTGAGGGGTGGGGAGGGCTTGGTAGAGGTGTCGCTGGGTTCAGGGTTGGATGCCACTGGGGTGCCGTTCTTCTGCTCTTTGGTCTTTATCCTCGCCTTGTCCTCCTCCTGGCCCTCCACATCCTTATTGGTTGCCAGGGACGACTCAACTATGATGGTGGGGTTCTGTCGCAGGTCTTGGCGACTGGGTGGTTCGGCGGCCATGATAGCCTTGGCGCCGTGCATTCTGGGAGGGGACTTGCAGTGCAACTCACCCCGGGTCTCCTTCCAGCGCCGCAGCTGGGCCAGGTGCTCCTTCTCAACATCCCGCTCTGACAACGGCAGCTCTATAATCTGGGACAGAGCATAAGAGGCAGTGATTAACCTTGCGGTCTTAAACTCTTGTCAGCTTGACAAGGTAGCAGAAATCATGACTGTAATATCATAGTTTGATTAAAGTACCACTAGGTGGCAGCAGGGTCTTTTCAGTTTACACCATAGCCCTTAGCATTTAACACAGCCCTGAGAGTCATCACACTCATGTAAGCAATTGTCAAAGTGGCTAAAAACCATGACACTGAGCATTTTCCAGTATGGATGTTTCTAGAAGTCTGGCTGTGGATGGTGGTTGCGCATCACTACCTCCCGCACTAGGAATCCTTCCAGCATGTAGCGTGTGTCTATGGTCTTGAGCAGCTCCATGGTCTCGTACTGTCCCTGACACGTCTTCAGCTTGTCCTGAGAGCCCAGCATGCACTTCAACAGCACCAGGCCCACCCGGAAGATGATCTTCACTCCTGGACGACCAGACAACACCAGACAAACTGATGAAGTCGCACAGTGTCCTGAGAGTCTTGTTTGTATGACATGTTTGTGTGTTTTCTTGTATGTTTGAATGTGTCTATAATGTAGGTGATTGAGTATGCTGGGGTGTGTGTCCATGTCAGTCTGTCTAAAGAGCGTGCCTCTCAGAGAATGCTCTCATGTGGACAAAATGTAAATGTGTGTTTACTGTGTGGAATCGGCATACTACATGCATTGCACATTACCAATGTCATACATTGTACGTGTCTCATATAGCCACAAACATTAAACATATTGCACTCCACAAAGATCCTGTTAAATCACATTCTGCGTCTCACCCTCACAAAGGAACATGTCCCAGACACGTAGCACAGAGGCCCAGGGCAGGGTTCTGGAGAAGGCACACATGAACCACTCTGTCATGTACAGGATGGGATCCAGCTTGTGCTTCTTCAGGTGGCGGTGGGCCAGAGGAGACACCCGCTTCAGCAGAGCAAACAGGATCTCCCCATCCAGCTGGATCGCCTCCTTCAGGAGCACACAGGAAGCACCATCAGAATGGAGAGATATGGGGGGGGGGGGGGGAGGAGACAAATGGAGGGGTTGAGAGGCAGAGAGAGCGCAGACTCCTTACTCTTTTTTTAGATGTAACAGTTTCATTAACCCGCCCACATTGCCTGGTCACCCGCTCACTCAGGGCCATTTGTCATTAGCTGGTCACAGACATCAGGCTACAGGACATATAATGACAGTAGCACATGTCAGCTAAAGAGCTTGCCCAGTAATATGATACCTGCATTCAACATGAGTGTCACCTAACATTGTACAGCTTTTCTTTTCCAAGACACTGCGGTTCCAGACAATGATAAACATGCTGAATTAATGTTTAACTGTATTTTAGTGACAGGTAAGCTCTTCCGAGTTACTCTCTAGCTCTGCCCTTGGGAAAACACAACGAACTGCACGTGGTAAGCCTGATCTTTAAACCCCAATATAAAACCTCTCCCTGTCACAACCAATAAACAGCGGATTCTCATCAACATGTGACCTTGGTTCCTTGTATTCTTTGTGTTAGAGTATCAGTGTGGTACGCCTGTGGTCAGTCTTACCAGCCCTACACTGTAGTATCCAGGAAGGTACTTCTCACAAATCTGCACCAGACCCCAGAATGCATCCTGTTAAATAAAGCGCAAACATGAATTCAGCACGGCTGTGGTGTATGCCACATTCCTGTAGTGTGAGTAACAGAGTATTCAACATTCTTCACATATACAGGGATGGTATACGTGGACTGACCTCAGCAGGCATGTGCATTAGCAGCACAGCAGCAATGGGAGCTTGAGCTTGGCAGTAACCCTCTTCAGGCCGGTGCAGTGTGTAGGCTTTGAGGACACGGTAAAGGTCCTGCTGCCTACACGCGCATACGATTTTGGGTTACAAAAAAAACATGTACTGAGAAATGGCCATCGGTCCACGTCAAATGAGCTACTCACCCATGGCCTCCTCTCGCCACAAACATCTCATGGAAGGGGAACTGTCTGTGGAGGTCCTTCTCGATCACATCCACCCACTTAGGGTCTCCTGCCTGCCTGTCCAGCTCCTTTAAAAACCACAGTTAGCTGAATTCACATGCTTCATGTGAAAAGGACAAGACTGTGTGTATGAATTTGTGTGTAGCGATGGTGGTTAGTGACCGACCTCAAACTTGCCCTTGTGTTGCTCTCTCTTCACCTTTCCTCCTGACAGGTAGAGCCACGCCCGGCCTCGCAGAGAGGGTGGGATGCCCTTCTGACAGCGCAGCTTCATCTGGGGGGCAGGGAGTTAGTGCTACTGTCACAGCCACTCAAACACGCACAGTGAGATTAAAAATCATGGGAATTCATTCAGTGGAATAGATTCAATACCAGGCAAGGGGGGTAGATTGTTCAAGTATGTGTTCAATTACTTTCCTTACATATTTTCTGGTGCTTACTGCCTAACAGTCACTCAATAAGAGGAGAAGGGGTGACACATGACAGCTTGCAAGGTTAACATGCTATCGATAAAGAAAGCGGTTATGGTCAGCATTGGGATTTCGGAAACCTATCAGCCGGTGTTGAGCAGCAGATGTTGGACTTGCTGACCTTCTTGTGTCTCTTGGCCATCCATTTGTCCCAGTTGTTGAGCATTTCCAGCCATTTGGCCTCTCTCTGTCTCAGCACTTCAGGAGGGATGTCTTCAGCTCTGTGGGAGTCAGGGGACAGACAGAGGGTTAGTCTACAGCTACACACCAGTCTCTAAAACACAATGCAGACACCAGCGAAACCAGAGGTGAGTGAGGGAAGGAGGGAGGGCCAAAAAGGAAGAGCCATCCCTCACACAGGAAGCTGCTTCCTGTAGCTTCTGAAAATCATTCCCCAGCGGAGCGTGCTTTCTTTTTCTTACAGAAATAACTTTCGACTAGAAAACTGGAGCCATATGATCGTAGTGTCCATTGAAACCAGAATGGAAAAAGATAAGAGACATGGACAATAACTGCCATTGTTGCGTCTCTCCAGATGAAAACGAGAGAAAGCTGACAACATAGTTCTGGAGGACTGCTGGGCTTGGGCTTCTTCCCTTGGTAGGAGGAGAGGGCGGTTCAAAGGGGCCCTAAAGAGGCTGCGTGTGTTTCAGTGTCGCTCAGAGAAAAAGCATCTTTATTGTAACCAGCTGACGAACACACCCAGTACACTGGACCGACTGTGGTCAAATTACCAACGGGTATGCAGAGGGGTGAACACAACACCATGACAGTATTTTTTGCATTCATTAAGCATAGCCTATCCGTTTTCTCTGGAATGAATGAAACTAGGTTGTCTGTTGTAGGGCTACATGAATATGAGAGACCGAGAGAACACCAGGACAGCAACACAATTAGACCCAACCAAATCATGACAAAACGATCATTTCTTGACACATTGGAAATCATTTACAAAAAAACTGAGCAAACTAGAATGCTATTTGGCCCTAAACAGAGAGTACATAGTGGCAGAATACCTGACCACTGTGACTGACCTAAAATTAAGGAAATCTTTGACCATGTACAGACTCAGTGAGCATAGCCTTGCTCTTGAGAAAGGCCGCCGAAAACAGACCTGGCGCTCAAGAGAAGACAGGCTATGTGCACACAACATGAGGTGGAGACTGAGCTGCAAAAGTCACATTTTGATAAACTCCCATACCTATTGGTTGAAATACCAGTGTGCAATCTCAGCAGCAAGATGTATGACCTGTTGCCACAAGAAAAGGGCAAACAGTGAAGAACAAACACCATTTTAAATACAACCTATATTTATGTTTATTTATTTTCCCTTTTGTACTTCAACTATTTGCACATCATTACATCGTACATATAGACATAATGACATTAGAAATGTCTTTATTCTTTTGGACCTTTTGTGTGTGTGTGTAATGTTTACTGTTCATTTATTGTTTATCTATTTCACTTGCTTTGGCAATGTAAACATATGTTTCCATGCCAATAAAGCCCATTAAAGCCCATTAAATGGAATTGATTTGAGACACTGTGACAGAACGTGTGTGTGGTGGCAACTGTGGTAACCGTAGCAGCATTAGGCAAAGGACAACATGTCCTTCCCTTCCAATGGAGCAGGACCGAACAACCAGATAAGCCTGCTACAGAACCCACAACAAAGAGGCTTAACAATAACACATGGCAGATTGGACAGGCTAAAACTAACAAGCTCTTAGCCTAAAAGGCTCTGTCTGACAAGTCTGCTTTATGTTTACATTGGTTGTATTTCCTTTTAGGGACTGCCTTGCAGTCATTAGTCTACATCCAACCAAATGGGCTGAACACTTAGGCCTAAATTCTCTTTCCATCCAGCAGGCCAGATCAGATCACATGACATAGATACTAGACCTAAAACCACAGAGCGGAAGAGTGGTCACTCATGCTGTGTACACAGCAGTGCCTCACAAGCAATTGCTTTACAAGGTGGAGAAATAGCAGCTAGCACAGGGCTAAGCACAGTGATTAGCATTAACCTTGCTGGATTAGTGAAGACTATCATATTACAGGTATCCCGGGTCGAGGTTGATCTCAGAAATTGAGACTAAGTAAAGGTGTAGTCCAAAGATGATCATTCTGAGCTAGGGTTGTGCGATGTTTCTCCAAATGTTACGATATCCGATATAAAATATTTTGCGCTGTTAACGACTAAATCATTCCAGACTGTGCATTTTGTGCTCATTTACAATATTAGTCAGATTCTCATGAAATATTCTGTGTGGCAAAAAAACAAACAAGGCTTAGTTAATTAATTTAGACTTCATTTTCAACATCTTGATACAGCCTAACTGATTAAACTGCATAGTTTTGATGTGTAAAGGTCAAATAGAGTATAGTCTTGCACATCACGATAGATATGTCAACATCACAATAAAATCATATAATCAGCCCAACCCTATTCTGAGCACTCACTCTCAAATACAAAACACCATACAAACAGCACTGTGCTGGGATGTGGTATACTTCATCACATCCTGGCACTCTTGGGGGAAGGGGCGGGGCAGCGGCTGATCCCTTCCTACTCCTCACAGGAAATCCATCCTCAGACAAAACAGTGGGACACTTGCCACGACCCGCAAAGCACACAAAAACCAGGAAATTCTGACAGAAATAAGGGGAAGTTCTGTTCCCTCGCCATTCCTACTCTTGCTCAGCAACCACTCACTGGGAGCCTAAACACTGGAGAGAAATGCACATCACAATAGGCTGTAAGCAGACGAGTTAGAAGGCGTTTGTTCAGAACAAGAGGTGACACAAAAGGTTGTCAAGTCACCATGGCAGCAGTAAACAACAAACTAAGAGTCTGTATGGTGATCTTGCTTTTTACAATGGAGAAAACCTTGTCATACCATGTAGGCTAATCTACAAAAGATGTCATGTCTGGAACTGATTATTCAAGGTACTGCAGGACTTCCAGAATCTTCATGGACTCCACTTATGCAGCGAAAGGGCCCACTGAGAATAATCTGTTGGACTGCCCTAAACGCCTCCATTTGTAACAGTACAGCCAACAATAACTTGGCTGAGACAGTCTCACAATTTTTAAATGGCTGACAGTCACCAGAAGAGGCCAATGAATTAAAACAAAGCACCCAGGTCTACTATAGTCTATAAACTACCCTATCCTAAGTGTTGATGGGCAATTTCAAGGTAACAGAATCACTTAAAATGTTAATGTATGCCAAACAAAACCATTGATTTCAAAGTTTAACAAAACCATACAACTGTACGCAAAAGGACAAATTTGAACAACTTACACTGAACATTGTACAAAAACACATTTACTGGAAGAACTGTGCAGATACAAAGTTTGGTAACGAAATTTCAGTATAATCTCACCTTCAACGCTAAATATCTGCTCCAAATTAAGATTCAACGAGGTCCGCAGAAAGAATGGGGTGTCTGCTATGACATGACACCTTGAGTTTGAAAAAAAGTCACACCCAGTAACAGAATTACGGTAACGGAATTACATCATGGTCCCTGATCTGTACTACAAAGAAATGCATAATTATGAATTTGAATGTCATTCTATTCATGGCGATATAACCTAAATAGCTACAAAAATGTAGAAATATGCAATATCCTGCTTTGCAAATATGGGTATTATTCTACACACTGTACTGTCCAAACTTGTGAAAAAGACATCTGATTGGTTCAGATTTGTTCCAGATCAAAACTCTATGTCTATAGACGTTCAAATCAAGGCTGGCCTGGACCGGCCCAAAATGTTCTGGTCTGTGGATGTCGAAATCAAGGCTAGGGCGGACTGATCAAATTTCAACTACTTTTCAACGTCAATGGACACCAGTGTCGGTTCGGTGCGGATGCTGATACAGTTAATGTAAGAGGGGGCTCATGGGTAGGTGTCAGTAAGAGCCGGGAGAGGTAACATTAAGCGGCGACGCAGAGAGAGAGCGAGGGAGGGGTTGTCCAGACTGTTTTAACACTCTCGCTTAGACTGACAGAAATAAAACAGTTATGAGCTGAACACAACAGAATGCCAGTGGAAGGGAGGACAATAGCAGGTGACTAAACTGTGGTTTGTGACTACTATGATATGCCATTGTAGACAATTCAATTGCAGTAATTCCTTTGATTTTTTTTGTAATTCGGTTACTGATTTGTTAACAGAATTATGAGTTTTAAATCAATAGGTTAGGGCTTGGCGATAAAGTCATTTGATTAATTCCAAATGTTTTTGCGCGATATTCCAAATGCCTGTATAGCAAGAATCAAGGTTTTGTTATTTTCCGTTTTTATGAGCTCTTATGTCCGCTTGTTCTCATGCTGTGTTTTTGGTCTCGTCTCCTTCGCTCCTGTCTGCTCCTTCCGATTTATACCAGAGATCTGTATATAATGACGAGATGCTCATGTCTCCGCCCTAACAATGAGAGTCGTTGTCCCAAAGGTGGGAAGGCAGGCGACAAGCTTAGGTGCAAAATAAGCCCATAGAAACACACGCCTCATTTTGGAGAAAACAAATTTGCGAGCGTGAAACCTCTCGCTTCGCCTCTTCCTCTATGGTTTACACACACCCTCACGCCAACAAAGTTGAGAGCTCACATCTTCCTCTGACAAGAGGTTTCAACTCAGTTTTTGCATTCGAGGTTTGGTCCAACAGAATCGGTCATATGGACACAAACATATTGACTGTAATAGAGAAATTAAGTTTTCTAACGATACCCTTATGTCTCAACTACTCAAGTTGCGAGCAGAGCAGACACCACAGACAGAGCCTTGGTTGTATTTCCTTTTAGGGACTGCCTTGCAGTCATTAGTCTACATCCAACCATCCAACCAGTCAATATATATATATATATATATAGATATAGAGAGAGATAGTGAATCGCCCATAAGTTGGAAAGAATCAAGATATGATTTTTAGGCCATATCTTTACTTGTTAGTTCTGTGAACTTTCATTATCCTCCCTCATGAGGGAGAGACATTAGAAAATAACTTAAAGATGGAGTTTTGGTAACAGAATTACAAGGCCCAAAGCAATCTTCTTAAACTAAACAGAAGGCAAATAATTTTCCCAAAATAAAATAGAGGTGTTGATATTAGTTGGCAGGGGTTTAAACTTCAACATTGTGTTTTGATGCATTTCTAATACCATAAGACTTTTTCTGCAAGATGTTGTCTAAGACTCCTTTACAATGTGTTTGACCAGAAATCAAAGCCATTACTTATGCCTAATTTTTCAGATGGAAAATGGCTGAAAAACATCTATACCTTTATTTCCCGAAAATATAGAGACTCTTCGCTTTCATTTTACACGCTCCTATGAACTTCACGTTGGTGCTCATGGGTCCTTTTAAATGGAAATGATTCATTCCAATCTCTCGATTAGCAATTAGAAGGAAGTTTGGTAGTAGCCTAACAAAATATAACTCCTTACTAGGAGTTTGCCTGGATTATAATGTCCCTTTTCCCATTTCAGGGCTCTACAGTGCTACCATTTTGTAAGCACAGAAAGAATATTTCATAAATATTTTGCTGTGCTACCTGGAATTTTTATTTGGGAGCACCAGTGCCCATTAGAACAAAACAAGCAAACGTGGTGGCACAGAAAGAAAAAAGGAGAGCTTCTTCAAGAGCTGAGCTTCAAAAGTAGCTAGGATAAATATACACCCAATGTAGGCTTATATCTCAATCTTAAAAAATGATTTTCTGGTGCTCCGAAACCCTGTATTTGTAATTGCTGGCAATTCACATCTTTCATTGTGCTCCTAAATGTATTTGTGTGCTTCTACATTTTTCAACATAGGAGAACATGTCATCATAGAACCCTGAATTTATGTTAGGCTAGGAGGTTTCCTCTTCCTGCGACAACATTTAAGCAAACACATGCCCTTGGTCACCTCAACTGCATTGTGTTTTGTAAACTAGATGCATTTATGAAATTGCTTCTTCTAAAGAGAAATTATATAATGGATGACAGTCAAAATGACATTTTGGCCAAAAAGGCAAAGTCCACTCGATCCTTCATTGAATCAGATGACTCATTCATCACAAAACCCTCTGATATTGCAAAATACTTTAATGACTTTCATTGGCAAGATTAGCAAAGTTATGCATGACGTGCCAACAAACTCTGAACCTTCAAATCCATGCATTACTGATCAGATTATGAAAGACAAGCATTGTCGTTTTTAACTAACGTGAATGTGGAAGAGGTGAAAAAATTGTCCATCAATAATGACAAACCACCTGGTAATGACAACTTGGATGGAAAATGATTGAGGACGGTAGTGAACTATATTGCTACTCCTACTTGCCATCTTTTCAATCTAAGCCTACAGGAAAGTATGTGCACTCTGGCCTGGAGGGAGGCAAAAGTCATACCGTTAACCAAAAATAGTAAAGCAGCACCCTACACTGGTTCAAAAGGCTGACCAAATCAGTAAACTTAGTAAACTTTTTTTGGGAAAAAATGTGTTTGACCAGAAGTAATGCTTTTTCACAGTAAACAAATTAACAACTGTCTTTCAGCACGCTTATAGGGAAGGTCAATCAACATGTACGGCACAAACACAAATGACTAATGATTGGCGGAAAGAAATTGATAAGACTGTGGGAGCTGTTTTGTTAGACTTTAGTACAGCTATTGACATTATGGATCATAGGCTGCTGCTAAAAAAATGTATGACTTTACATCATCTACCACACCGTGGATCGAGCATTACCTAGCTAACAGAACACAGAGGGTGTTCTTTAATTAAAGCCTCTAACGTAAACCTGGAAGAGTTTTGCATACCTCATGGTAGCTGTCTTGGCCCCTTACGTTTGTATATTTTTACTAATGATCTACCACTAGCATTGAGTAAAGCCTGTGTGTTTATGTATGGGCATTTCTATGTAAAAGGACCCATGAGCACCAACATGTAAAGTTCATAGGAGCATGTCAAATTGGGTGTCAAATGAAAGCTAAAAGTCTATATTTGAGAAATGAAGGCATACATTTCCTACCCCTTTCCATCCCAAAGATGTTGAATAAGCAACAGATGGAAAAGGGCTATTGGAAAACATCTACGAGAAAAAGTCTTAAGGTATTAGAAATGCATCAACACAATAATGCTAAAGTAAAGATCCTCGCCAACTAACATCAACACATATTTAGTTTTGGAGAAAATGTTCTGTCTGATCTAAGTTTAAGAAACATTGCCAAAACCCCACATATATTTAAGATACACTACATGAACAAAAGTAGGTGGACACTTGCTTGTCGAAAATCTCATTCCAAAATCATGGGCATTAATATGGAATTGGTCCCCCCTTTGCTGCTATAACAGCCTCCACTCTTCTGGGAAGGTTTTCCACTAGATGTTGGAATATTGCCGCAGGGACTTGCTTCCATTCAGCCACAAAAGCATTAGTGAGGTCGGGTATGCTGTTTATTCATGGTTACAGGGATACTGTGAGTGGGATATCAAAAGGTCCATGTAAACAGCATATCCCGAATAAGACCTTAGGCAGGATTTGAGCTACTATCCAGAATACTGTGCGCATGTAAATGCGGTCAATCTCTCCTCTACGTTGAGCCAGGAGAGATTGACCACATCACTATGTCTTTGAGAGGGGTATTGGTGTTGAAAGCTCCAAACACTCTTTTCAAACAGCTAACACAGATCAAAACACGCATACATACCCGACAAGACATGCCACCAGGGGTCTCTTCACAGTCACCAAATCCAGAACATACTCTGGTAAACGCACAGTACTACATACAGCCATGACTACATGGAACTCTCCCATGTCAAGTAATTCAAGCAAGCAGTAAAATCACATTTAAGAATCTGATAAAACATCACCTCATGGCACAACGCAGACTGAGGAGACACACACACAAACCCTGATGTATTGGTATTCTGGATTTTATATTGTAAAAGTTTAATATTAGAGTAATATTCTATTGTATGATGCATTGTTTTATTTATGATCTAAGTGGTTGTGTTTTGTGGTGATGTAACTGTTTTAACCCTGTTTGGACCCCAGGAAGAGTAGCTGCTGAGAGGGTGGAAAGATAGAATGAGGGTTGATACAACCGTGGACCTTGGAAGAACTGCAGGTCATTTTTCTATCAGTTACTCTAAGTGATGCAGAGGCTTACATGACAGAGGCTTTCACATCCATCTTGTCTGACCAGACCAGACACTCTGTACACAGCTTCCTCAAGGAGGTTAACAGAGCAGCAAACTAAACCTGCTAAGGGTGGGGTAGGGGGTCATTCTGGACAAGGCAGGTGTTACTAAAGGCTAGTAAGGGACTCTGTCAAACAATATGGCAGGTCATTTTGTCTAAATTACATCTTCTGAGTAACACAGAGCAAGAGAGGAATAACTGTTTCTGTTGACCTCCAAGTCCTCCTATGGGGCTTAGTTGGTAGAGGATGGCGCTTGCAACGCCAGGGTTGTGGGTTCGAGAGTATGAAAAAGTACCAAATATATGTACTCACTACTGTACATCGCTCTGGATAAGTGCGTCTGTCATTTTCTGTCTTTGGTGGAGAGCATCCACTGGAGTTATACCGCAAATAACAGGCTACTGATTCAAATGTGAAGTGAATATTAGAAAATTACGAACAATAAAGTGGTGTGTTTAGTCAAATGAAAAGGGGGTCAATGAGGTGCCTAATCTGGAAGGAATATGCACTTAGACAATTTTGTCAGCCACAGAGTTTGGCTACATTGCTGGTGGAAAATTATAAAAAGACGGGTCATACTTACGATTGTTCTGAATATTGTTGTGCACCGCCAATAAATCCATATTTATCCGTCTGTCTCTCGCTGGTATAGCCATTTAGTTCTGAGTCCGAGCCGAAAGAGTTGCCTTCATCTGTCAGTGCCAGGCTTTCTCTGGTGCCCCGCAAACTTTTGATGGACTCTGCTGACTTAAGTCCATTACCTGGTTCAATTCTAATTCTTGCCATTTAAACCACCCTCTCTCTAGCTTAGCTTCTTCTAATATCATTAGTCAAGTAAACCTCCAGTTATTTAATTCTAAGTCCAACATTTCAGTGAAAACCTTAGCTACTGTCTGAAGTGAAGTTTTTTATGGTCGTCAACATGTCATTAGCTATCGCAACCCGCATAGCATCGTCGAGGTAAATTAGAGCGACATAGCTACCTAACTAGTCTAAATCAAAAACCACTATCTTGACTAGCTACCGTTAGCTAACCAACCAATTAACGTTAACGAAATATAAAATGGAAATTTAGAATCAATGAACTGGATAGACAGTTAAAGAAGCTAGCTGGCTAGGTTAGCATTAACGTTAGCTAACCGCTAGCAGTGAGAAACATGCCACTATTAGTCAACAACACCACCACAAATCAGAGCAACACAAAAAGCAGTCTAATTCTACCGTTACTAGCAAGCAAGATGGTGTTGTTGAACGACTGGTCAGACAGATAAAACCATTGAAATCCAATATGAATCAACCTCTCATCAATAACTCACTCTGACAGGCCTAGAGCGGATTAATTAGACCGATACACTGCTTGCTAGCGTCAGCTGACAGTCAGTTCAGTAAAGACCATGTTCGAGGTCGTTTATTTATAAACTGGGTTGTTCGAGCCCTGAATGGTGATTGGCTTACAGCCGTGGTATATCAGACCGTGTACTATGACAATTTTTTTTTTTTACTGCTCTAATTACGTTGGTAACCAGTTTATAGTAGCAATAATGCACCTTGGGGTTTTGCGATAAGAAGAGCCCTTAGCCTTGGTATATTGGCCACATACCACACCCAGGCGGTACTGCTTATATACTGAACAAAAATATAAACGCAACATGTATAGTGTTGGTCCCATGTTTCATGATATGAAATAAAAGATCCCAGAAATGTTCCATATGCACAAAAAGCTTATTCTCTCAAAATGTTGTGCACAAATGTGTTTACATCCCTTATAGTGAGCATTTCTCCCGTTAAAAGATAATTCATCCACCTGACAGGTGTGGCATATCAAGAAGCTGATTAAACAGCATGATCATTACACAGGTGCACCTTGTGCTGAGGACAATAGAAGGCCACTCTAAAATGTGCAGTTTTGTCACACAACACAATGCCATAGATGTCTCAAGTTTTGAAGGAGCGTGCAATTGGAATGCTGACTGCAGGACTGTCCACCAGAGCTGTTGTCAGAGAATTTAATGTTAATTTCTCTACCAAAAGCCACCAACCAATGTCGTTTTAGAGTATTTGGCAGTATGTCCAACTGGCCTCAACCACAGACCACGTGTATGGCGTCGTGTGGGCGAGCAGTTTGCTGATGTCAACGTTGTGAACAGAGTGCCCCCATGGTGGAGGTGAGGTTATGGTATGGGCAGGCATAAGTTACGGACAACGAACACAACTGCATTTTATTGATGGCAATTTGAATGCACAAAGATACCGTGACGAGATCCTGAGGTGAATTGTTGTGCCATTCATCCGCCACCATCACCTCATGTTTCAGCATGATAATGCATGACCCCATATAGCAAGGATCTGTACACAACTAGTGGAATCTGAAAATGTCCCAGTTCTTCCATGGCCTGCATACTCACCAGACATGTCACACATTGAGCATGTTTGGAATGCTCTAAATTGATGTGTACGACAGCATGTTCCAGTTGCTGCCAATATCCAGCAACTTCACACAGCCATTGAAGAGGAGTGAGACAACATTCCACAGGCCACAATCAACAGCCTGATCAACTCTATGCAAATGAGTGTTGCGCTGCATGAGGAAAATGGTGATCACACCAGATACTGACTGGTTTTCTCATCCACACCCCTAACTTTTTTTTTTAAGGTAACTGTGACAAACAGATGCATATCCGTATTCCCAGTCATGTGAAATCCATAGATTAGGACAAGAGGAATTATTTCAATTTACTGATTGTAACTGTAACTCAAATTGTTGCATGTTGCGTTTATATTTGTTTTCAATATATACATATATATGTATATGACAAAGATTGGATAAGTTTAAGTCCTCGGAAACCTCATCAATATGGTATAGACATATTTTGCATGTGTTCATATTTTTATTTTATTTTATTTAATCTTTATTTAACTAGGCAAGTCAGTTAAGAACAAATTCTTATTTACAATGACAGCCATATCATATGAATGTGGTTCCAGACAAGCCAAACACTTGTCCAGGGCTAGTGAGATCATCTGCCCAGCGCAACTACAACAAAGATGACCTGGAACGTGCCCATATATCTCGGGTGTTTGGTTTAAATGTCTCTGGCTGTTGTCAGCAAATAGTGTTAGTTGATATTTGTCGCCACCTATCGATGCATTTAGCTAACATGTCCTAAATTACTGCTCCATGAGATGAAAGTGAATGTCTCTTTTTCAGTGGGTATAATGAATTTTGAGTGCAACGAGGTATTGATTCCACAGAAATGGAATGATAACACCTTAACGCAATGGATGATTCTCAAAATGGGGGTCTGGCCTCAAACCTTCCAAAGTGACTGGTGCAGGTGGTAGGGGATACTGTCAAACTGTCAACAGACTTTGTTTGCTGTTAACCCTCTTGATGTTGTCCTACCATGAGGGCCACAAGTGGCTCAGAGTACTGTGGGTTTGGGGAGGATCATATTAAACCTCTTCTGTGCAAGTGCAAATAGCTGACCTTATTCATATCAAGGCCCTTTGGCGCAAATATGGGAGACACCTTTAAGGTTAATGTTTGAACAATTGTCTTGGATAATGCCTGATAGGAATAGAAGAATAGAATGAAAATGCATTTTATTCATAAATAAAACTACTTATAAATAGCCAAATAATAATAGCTAATAATAAATCACTTATAGTGCTCGGGGCTGTTTGGCTGGAAACACCACTAATCATCCTGGACACTGTCCCAGTTATGATTACACACAACTCATTTATGATAATTTGAGATGTCAGTCTATATTTGGTAGTATAAGTTGGCCTATGTGTGGAGGACAGAAAACCCCTGAGTTGACCCCAGTGTGTGGCACCCTGGCACTGGCACAAATACAATAGGTCAGCTAGCACATGTCTGTCTCGTGGTTTCCAGGCAGTCCTTTCACACGGGTCTGTGAAGAGCTCAGATCACAACACACATCACATTTAGCATTGTTCATCATGTGGGTGGATATGGAAATTGGTTTGGCATCTGTATTCAATACATAGCCTGCAGATAGGGGGCTGTTTGGGTGATGACACAGTGGCATGTGAGTTTGTTCAAAGGCTCATATGCCATATTGTCTGAAACGTGTGGGAAAAGAGAGAAGATAGAGCGATGAACTGAGAAAGATATTAAAGACTGAATGAAATACAATGACAAGGTGGAAATAGGATTATAAAAAGGGATGTGCAAGACAATGATTGAGAGAGGGGTAGACAGAAAGAGAGGACTCTAGGGCAGATATTCCCAAACTGGGGTACGCGCAATGCCGTCGGGGGAACGCCAAATAAAAATGTGATGAACTTCTTTTTTTTACTTCACATTTTCAAACAGTACATTTATATTTTCCAACGGGGCTATACATTTGGGTGAAAACCTTCACTCTTGCGCAGACATTTAGAAACGAAACATGACAATTTGAAAGATATGCCACATGAGTTTTTGAGTGAGAATAAAGACGACAATGTTGGGGGAAAAGGCCCAAAAAACTATACAGACAATATCTTCATCAAACAACACTGTTTCACGACGCATCAGTGACATGGCAGGAGATGTTTTGAAACAATTACTGCTTCGCATACAAGCCAGTGAATTATATGCGTTACAGCTGGATGAGTCAACAGGCGTGGCGGGACTGGCACAGCTCCTGGTATGTGTCCGTTACGTTTATGGGGGGTCAATTAAGGAAGACATCCTCTTCTGCAAACCACTGGAAATCAGGACATGAAAGGATATTTTTAAAGTATTGGACAGCTTTGTGACATCAAATGGACTTTGTTGATCAAGATGTGTTGGCATCTGTACTGATGGCGCAAAAGCCATGACAGGGAGACATAGTGGAGTGGTAATGCAGTATGCAAGCAGTTGCTCCCAACGCCACTTGGGTACACTGCAGCATCCATCTAGAGGCTCTTGCTGCCAAGGGCATGCCTGACAGCTTGAAAGACGTTTTGGACACTACAGTGAAAATGGTTAACTTTGTTAAAACAAGGCCCTTGAACTCTTGTGTATTTTCTGCATTATGCAATGATATGGGCAGCAACCTTGTAATGCTTTTACAACATACAGAAGTGCGCTGGTTATCAAGGGGCAAAGTATTGACACGTTTTTTTTCAATTGAGAGACAAGCTAAGTTTTCTTTACTGACCATAATTTCCAAGTGTGACCGCTTGCATGATGACGAGTTTCTCACACGAAAGGCCTATATATGGGTGATGTTTTATCTCGCCTGAATCATCTGAATCTAGGATTACAGGGACTTTCCGCAACTATATTCAATGTGTGGGACAAAATTGAGGCTATGATTAAGAAGTTGGAGCTCTTTTCTGTCTGCATTAACAAGGACAACACACAGGTCTTTCCATCATTGTATGATCTTTTGTGTGCAAATGAACTCAAGCTTACAGACAATGTCAAATATGATACAGCGAAGCACCTGAGTGAGCTGGGTGCGCAATTACACAGGTACTTTCCCGGAACGGATGACACAAACAACTGGATTCGTTATCCCTTTCATGCCTTGCCTCCAGTCCACTTACCGATATCTGAACAAGAGAGCCTCATCAAAATTACAACAAGCGGTTCTGTGAAAATGTAATTTAATCAGAAGCCACTACCAGATTTCTGGATAGGGCTGCGCTCAGTGTTTCTTGCCTATGCAAATCACACTGTTAAGACACTGATGCCCTTCGCAACCACATACCTATGTGAGAGTGGATTCTCGGCCCTCACTAGCATGAAAACTAAATTCAAGCACAGACTGTGTGTAACAGTATAGCTTCCGTCCCTCTCCTCGCCCTTACCTGGGCTCGAACCAGGGATCCTCTGCACACATCGACGACAGCCACCCTTGAAGCATCGTTACCCATCGCTCCACAAAAGCCGCGGCCCTTGCATAGCAAGGGGAACAACTACTTCAAGGTCTCAGAGCGAGTGACGTCACTGATTGAAACGCTATTAGCGAGCACCCCGCTAACTAGCTAGCCATTTCACATCGGTTACATGTGTGTGGAAAATTACAACAAGCGGTTCTGTGAAAATGTAATTTAATCAGAAGCCACTACCAGATTTCTGGATAGGGCTGCGCTCAGTGTTTCTTGCCTATGCAAATCACACTGTTAAGACACTGATGCCCTTCGCAACCACATACCTATGTGAGAGTGGATTCTCGGCCCTCACTAGCATGAAAACTATAGCAAGGGGAACAACTACTTCAAGGTCTCAGAGCGAGTGACGTCACTGATTGAAACGCTATTAAATGCCCATATCATTGCATAATGCAGAAAATACACAAGAGTTCAAGGGCCTTGTTTTAACAAAGTTAACCATTTTCACTGTAGTGTTCAACTGGCTTCCAGTTGAAGCTCGCATCCGCTACAAGACCATGGTGCTTGCCTACGGAGCTGTGAGGGGAACGGCACCTCCGTACCTTCAGGCTCTGATCAGGCCCTACACCCAAACAAGGGCACTGCGTTCATCCACCTCTGGCCTGCTCGCCTCCCTACCTCTGAGGAAGTACAGTTCCCGCTCAGCCCAGTCAAAACTGTTCGCTGCTCTGGCACCCCAATGGTGGAACAAACTCCCTCACGACGCCAGGTCAGCGGAGTCAATCACCACCTTCCGGAGACACCTGAAACCCCACCTCTTTAAGGAATACCTAGGATAGGATAAAGTAATCCTTCTAACCCCCCCCCCCCCCCCCCCCCCTCTTAAAAGAGTTAGATGCACTATTGTAAAGTGGTTGTTCCACTGGATATCATAAGGTGAATGCACCAATTTGTAAGTCGCTCTGGATAAGAGCGTCTGCTAAATGACTTAAATGTAAATGTAAATGAAAATGATTTAAGACTGAGACTCTCTCCAATACAACCCAACATTGCAGAGTCATGTGCATCCTTTCAAGCACAACCTATCTGTCCTAGCCTGTCTTTCTAAGGTCTTCGAAAGCCAAGTTAACAAACAGACTACCGACCATTTCGAATCCCACCGTACCTTCTCCGCTATGCAATCTGGTTTCAGAGCTGGTCATGGGTGCACCTCAGCCACGCTCAAGGTCCTGCACTACATCATAACCGCCATCGATAAGTGACATTACTGCGCAGCCGTATTCATCGACCTGGCCAAGGCTTTCGACTCTGTCAATCACCACATTCTTATTGGCAGACTCGACAGCCTTGGTTTCTCAAATGATTGCCTCGCCTGGTTTACCAACTACTTCTCTGACAGAGTTCAGTGTGTCAAATCGGAGGGCCTGTTGTCCGGACCTCTGGCAGTCTCTATGGGGGTGCCACAGGGTTCAATCCTCGGGCCGACTCTCTTCTCTGTATACATCAGTGATGTTGCTCTTGCTGCTGGTGATTCTCTGATACACCTCTACGCAGACGACACCATTCTGTATACTTCTGGCCCCTCTTTGGACACTGTGCTAACTAACCTCCAGACGAGCTTCAATGCCATTCAACTCTCCTTCCGTGGCCTCCAACTGCTCTTAAACGCAAGTAAAACTAAATGCATGCTATTCAACTGATCACTGCCCACACCTGCTCGCCCGTCCAGCATCACTACTCTTGACGGCTCTGACTTAGAATACGTGGACAACTACCTAGGTGTCTGGTTAGACTGTAAACTCTCCTTCCAGACTCACATTAAGCATCTCCAATCCAAAATTAAATCTAGAATCGGCTTCCTATATCGCAACAAACCATCCTTCACTCATGTTGCCAAACATACCCTCGTAAAACTGATCATCCCACCAATCCTCGACTTCGGTGATGTCATCTATAAAATAGCCTCCAACACTCTACTCAACAAACTGGATGCAGTCTATCACAGTGCCATCCGTTTTGTCACCAAAGCCCCATACACTACCCACCATTGCGACCTGTACACCCTCGTTGGTTGGCCCTCGCTTCATACTCGTCGCCAAATCCACTGGCTACAGGTTATCTACAAGTCTCTGCTAGGTAAAGCCCCGCCTTATCTCAGCTCACTGGTGACCATAGCAGCACCCACTCGTAGCACGCGCTCCAGCAGTATATCTCACTGGTCACCCCCAAAGCCAATTCCTACTTTGGTCGTCTTTCCTTCCAGTTCTCTGCTGCCAATGACTGGAACGAACTGCAAAAATCTCTGAAGCTGGAAACACTTATCTCCCTCACTAGCTTTAAGCACCAGCTGTCAGAGCAGCTCACAGATTACCGCTCCTGTACATAGCCTATCTATAATTTAGCCCAAACAACTACCTCTTCCCCTACTGTATTTATTTATTTATATTTCTACTTTGCACATTCTTCCACTGCAAATCTGTTCTACTTGCTATATTGTATTTACTTCGCCACCATGGCCTTTTTTTTTGCCTTCACCTCCCTTATCTCACCTCATTTGCTCACATTGTATATAGACTTATTTTTCTACTGTATTATTGACTGTATGTTTTGTTTATTCCATGTGTAACTGTTTTGTTGTATGTGTCGAATTGCTATGCTTCATCTTGGCCAGGTCGCAGTTGCAAATGAGAACTTGTTCTCAACTAGCCTACCTGGTTAAATAAAGGTTAAATAAAAAAATAAATCTACAATTTTTGATGAACAAATAAGGTTTTATATGTAAGACGGCAAAATAAAACCAAATGATTAATTATTATATTATTATTTGTGGGAAGTACACAGGAATTGTATTGTCTTTCGTAACAACAGGGTCTAATCTGTTACATTCAGAACTCTAGAAATCTGGTGGATTCGCAAAGATGCGGAAAGCTTCCTAAGACCTGAGGGGAAATGAGGTCAGCCTTATTTGCAGTAATTCTGCTGCCTTAAACCTCTCACTCAAACTGTGGGTTCATTGGTTGGGCACATAATTGCAAAAAAAACAAACATGAAACAAAAATGGTGACTAATCCAGACCAGTGGCTTTGGGTTTTGATAAGCCGTCTTCCACGTGAGGGGAACTCATCACACAGATGGTCAGGTTAGCTCTTACATTATACCAAAGTCCTTTGATGAATGCTTGGGAGGCATTCAAGAACATTGCAAGGGGTTGATTGACAGTCATGCGATCCCTGATGGGTTGGGAAGGTGACCAGCATTTGACCATGACTGTCAGGCAAACTAATCAAGTACCTTCCCATCAATACGTGTGAAAAATATCCCAGCTGTATAGAGCTGACCTCAACAGGGGAAGTTAATCTGCAAGCTAGGCAATGTTTCACACTGCTAGTGAAATTTGTCAGAGGCAATGCCATCTCAGCGAAGGCTGCCATCAACAGCTGTGGATATGGTGTCCTTTTTAATGATGTTTCATATAATAACAGGGGGAAAGCAATACTGTATATTATGTGGTATATGTGATAAAAGATAAATGCAGTCTTGAGACGGTTTGATGAAATTCCAGTTTTAGCTTTCACTCAATGCATAGCCACAAAAACTCAGAGGCATGCATCTTAGTATAAATACTATATTCTTTATTTAAATATTTTGCAACTTTGAAAACATATTTACAGAACCTAGTCCTGCATTATTACACTGCGCACACACATGTAGCTTTCATACTCACAAACATTGCTTAGAGAAAAACACACAGACCTTGTCTTGACAGCAGAAGCACCATTGAAAAACTGTCATGAGTGTGGACAGAATTAGAGGGACTTAATTGACATTGAGCAACATACAAGATACATCTATTTGTTAAGGCGGAATCGGTGCTCACCATTATCAATAAAAAGCACTTCAACCTGCCTCGCCCTTCCTGCTTCAACACAGAGTGTCCTTAAACCATAGAGGTTGACTGTCTCAAAATCAGATCAGGTAATTATTCATTAACACAGTGCACCCCCACAGACTGTCAGAAAGAGCAAACTGGAAATATGAGAATGACCAATGAACGTTGGTACATGTTTAAGTGTTTGAAGGACTACCTTTAAATTAAGGGGAGCTGACCAGACATTTGGAGGCGAGGCAAGCTGTGAGTGACAGGGGCACCTTTGCAGGTAAGCAAATTCCAGTAGTTCAAATAGCTGGGACAAAGACAGCTTGTCATGCAAGTACAGAATGCATAGGACAGACGATATTCATGAAATGAAGTCAAAGGCTACAGAAAATTAACTTAAACCAAATTGAAATCGTATTTAGTACACAAACATACATTTAATTGTACCCATTGATCTTGCCTGTATGGTTGCTTGATGTTCTTTTAAATGATTTTTATGCAAAACTAAGAAAGATGATAAGTAGTGACAACTTAATTGGTCTCCATTACACTATGTTAGCCTGACTGCAGGTTTTAGATTAGAAGCTGTACCCTGGTCATGCTTGTGAAGTTCGGCTCTCCTTCTTTGGTTTCTTTAAGGATTCAAAAGCCTGCATTGTAGTTTGTTGCTCACAGACTACCTGTCACATACAACTAGAGAAGCCAATACGACCAAGCCCCTGTTCTGGTCACATTGCATTTTAGGCACAAATAAAAAGACACCGTAGTGGTCTTCTGACTGTTTTGCACCGAAAATACAACCTAGCATCATTCCCCACAAGCAAAATGACAAATTACCTGTCAAACAGATTGACAGATATGCTCTCAATGTGAAAATACAGAGACATTTTATGTTACAGTATTGGTGCATGTTTTACTCCAAACCCAGATGAAATCAATGGGGCAAGGATAGTGAATACTCCTCTTTGGTGCACTGGCTTCATAATCATAACAGAGCAAACACTGGCTAACAATGAAGAGAGGTGTGTGTAGTCTGCTATTATGCAGAAGACTCAACAGCATGCCAAGACCAGTACAGGATGATCAAAAATAACAAAATGGCGCACACACCATTCACATAAATAAGGTACAGTCAAACACATTGAAATGACAAAATAAAAGCAGCAAGTAAATCATTATTGGGAGACAGAAAAAATCTAGAAAAAATATTTTTTAGAGATGACACCCACCACACAGACTACATATGATTCCTACTGAGTAGTAAGATGGTATGTTTCCTGCTGAGTAGTAAGATGGTATGATTCCTACTGAGTAGTAAGATGGTATGATTCCTACTGAGTAGTAAAATGGTATGTTTCCTGCTGAGTAGTAAGATGGTATGATTCCTACTGAGTAGTAAGATGGTATGTTTCCTGCTGAGTAGTAAGATGGTATGATTCCTACTGAGTAGTAAGATGGTATGATTCCTACTGAGTAGTAAAATGGTATGATTCATATTTGCCATCCATGGAGCTATATAAGGCGTCACAAAAGAATCACACGGTGAATCCATGTTGGATGACACATTTCAACCGTCACATCATGGCTCTCAAACTAATAACATTAAAGTTATAAAAATAAATCTTTGTTTTTTTATATATATAATTCATACCTGCCCTATTGGTTTGGTTGAAAGCATTCCCAGATGCTAGCATTAGCTTTGCAAGTTAACATGTATCAACAGCAAAGACATTCATACAAGAACCTACACCCACTTAGTGCGCACGCAAGCACGCACACACACGACACGTCGACAAAGACATGCCACGCAGACATGCTGTCATAGTTCTGACACACTACTAC
This sequence comes from Salvelinus alpinus, assembly GCF_045679555.1. Classification (NCBI taxonomy): domain Eukaryota; kingdom Metazoa; phylum Chordata; class Actinopteri; order Salmoniformes; family Salmonidae; genus Salvelinus; species Salvelinus alpinus. Next base: position 16,342,693 of record NC_092103.1, on the reverse strand, counting down.
CGGGTCAAACATGTCCATGTCAATGTCGTGGTTCTTTCGGCCCACGGAAGGGAGGGATTGAGAATATTTACCTTTATAGATTGTGAATGCTCGTTCGTACACATCTGTCACAAAGCAAAATGATCATCCTTTGCATCCTTATCAGCGTCAAAGTGAAGACACACTCCGCCTTGTTTCACAACACACAATATCTACAAATCCATGAGGCTGTGTGCACTGACAGAACTTTTCAGTAACCTCAATGTGGTGACATTTCAGACTAGCCTATAGGTGGCACTCTGTAGAAATCCCTGCTAGAGGTGCTAGTAAATGGTACTGGCCAACTACCCCTTCAAACAAGTCCAAGACAACACCAAACTCATACTGTATCTAAATCCTTTCTTATTACAAGTCACAACCCTCTCTAAAACCCACAACAACACAGTCCCTCTCAATTCCCCAGTCTTAGTATTCAGCCACACACATAGACTTGGAACAGATCATCACACAGCTACGACATTTACAACAGACACTCAAATCTCCCTAACAACCACAAACCATGGCTTACTTTACTTATAATACCACTGCTTGTTTCAGGGCGACCGAGCCCAACTCTATCCCCGTATCGGGTCCCTCCCCGCAAAAGCAAACCCCCCCCCCCCCCTGCATTCAGGACTGCACTTCGGTCGCAGTCCCAATGAAGTGATGTTTTGAAGTAAGATGTCGGAGAATGGGAAGAAAGCAGTGTGGTGTTCTACACCGTGTGCATCACGATTAACACGAGAAAGTCTTGGCTGCCTGCCTCCTCTCAATAATAGAGTACCAAAACAAAATGGAAGAAAACAGATAGAGCTAAATTCTGTGGTGAGGAGTTTGTGTTCCATATTGTGGCGGTGCGATAGGAAGGTCAGTGAGGGGATATGAGGGGGGGGGGGGGGGGGGGGGCTACAGTCCGTCCGACAGGAACCAGTGCACTTGAGGAGGCAGGTGGAAGACTTGAATGGTGGGAAGTAAACGGATGCAATAAGCATCACACACACTTAGTCTGTGTATTCTGCCACAATGGACAGCAGCACCGTGATGTCATCAGGCTTCCCCCCTGCAGGACACAAGACAAAAGAGAACGTGTCAATTGGCTTTCCAGAGATCAAAGTCAACCTTGAATAACCCAATCTGCAAGCTGACGGTGGGCATAAAAATACAGTGTAGCTGAAGGTGTTATTAGGGACGTAAAGGTCTTCCCAAGAACCCGATACATACCTCTTACATTCAGGCCATTGTCACAGGCAAACTGAGCGAAAGGGGACATGTAGTTGGGGTCATAGGCCAGTTCGTGCGCTTGCTTTGCAATGCTCTGTGCCGTCTGCTGGATGCTGTCATAGTTGGCGCTCTGAGAAATACAAGCATTAGGACAAATAAATGTGTGCAGGTATTCACTAAGGTGAATGTGTCGATTTATGTGGGTGTGCAAGCAGCTAGGAGGTAGTGTAACGTGTTACCTTGAGCTTTTTGAGCTCTTGCAGGATCATGTAGTCGGGCATGTTGTCGAAGAGGCCATCCGAGGCGGTCAGGATGATGTCACCCAGCTGGACATCGAAAGAGGCGCTATCAGCGGCCTCAGGGCTGGGGAGGAGAACACAGGACAGCACTGTTAATCAGGGCCAGCCAGAGGGCACCAGAGAGCTGCTACCAGATAGACAGTACACGTGATCCTCACAAACATGATCAGGAGGAATCAGGTCAAAAGGTGACTGTGCCTCAGAGGGATGTGATGGCTGGGTAATAAGACAGCCAATTCCTCCTGGCACACAGTGCAGCCTGCCCTGCTCCAGCCCCACCCACCCGCCCACCAGCCCCAACCACCCGCCCCAGCATGATCTCTGGCTCCTAGCCAGGGTAGGGGAGCCGGACGTAACCCTTTGCCCTTGAAACTGTGGAATTGCCCCTTAAACCCCGTCCATACCAGAAAGACAGAGAGCAAATGTGAACATGTGAGAGTGTGTGTCTGCTGAGAAGAACGAATGCATGGAAGCATAAAGTAACATTGTGCAAGTTTGCGTGTTAATGTGATCGTTATAGGAGCGCCCGAAGGTCTTGCAGTGCGGACTTCAATATAAAACAATAAAGGTCTCATTTAAATGTAGAAACACATGGAGGAGCTCAAAATAATCCCTATTTTTCCAGAGATTCCCGGAGAGAGAAAAAGAACAAGCCCAGCGGAAAGGGGTCTGGCGGGTCCGCCCCCTGTCTGCTACTGGCCTGTGTGTGTGCGCGCGTCTGGCATGGGCCCAGGCACTACACACTGTTGGCAGAACAGCTGAAGTAAGGGGTTGGTTGCTGTCACATGGCCGCTCAATAGAAAAGAGAGAAGGAAAACATACCCTGCCAGCACCTAGGAGCTCACGTGGTCTCCAGGCCAGGCTGAAAATGGCTTGAGGGCTATTGGTGGGTGGGCTGTTTGGCCTAAACTAACTAACGAGGGCACGGCGTCACATGGCTGTTATTGAGCCAATAATACAGTCCCAGAATGAGGACAAAGCTTATTAGTTATCTAGCCACCGTTCCTTTCAAATCCTTCTGTGAACTGACGAGAAGGGAAATTCTAGATAGATTTTATTTAACCTTATTTCCAATGACAACCTGTCATTTGCTCCGGGTATATCGTCTGAAGCAGGGATGGTCAATTTTTGCCCCAGGGGGTTACGCAGTCGGTCTTCCACGAGGTCCGGCGGACCACACTGAAAATGGTTTATCTTTCCTCACCATCAAAATTAGCCCAAAATAGTAAACTATCTATAGTTGTTGGAATTTCCGATGCTCTCCGACTGTCTAGCTTTAGCAAGCTGGACACAGTCAAGAAACGGAATAACATTCTACACAGTTTTGATTTGGCGTTAGTCATTTTAAAGTCTATGGCGGGGCCATAAAGCCAGTTCTCTCAATACCAATGGTAATTTGAGACCAGGTGGAGGGTCAGAGAAGGAGGTGGAGGGGACCGACCTGTCACTGAGTACCACTCCCTCTGCCCCTGGGGGAGCGATGGACAGCTGGAAAGGGGTGTTGAAGTAGTGCTGCTGTTCGTCTGAGCGGTGCACCACCTCTCCCCCTCGCACCACCAGGAAACCAGAGTCACCTAGATTACACGTGTGCAGTTGGTGGCTCCTTCGGTCCAGGACCACGATACATGCTGTGCTGCTCCCTGGGGAAGTGAAGAGGGGGAGAAGAGAGGGAATATACCAACATATGGTGGTTAGCCATCACCTGATATCCATTTCTCCTTGTGTTAAACTGTGGGGTTACCAGTACAGCAGGGAAGGGGTGTGTGAGATCCCATGCTGGACCAGTCAGTCTGGCACAGACTAAAAACAGATGTCCTTCCCCTGTCCCCACTATGCAGCTCCTACTTTACCACTGTCCTTCAGAAGGGATGGCCAAGCACAGACCTTGGCTTTAGCTGCTATCACACTATCCCAAAATAAGAAGCAGGTCCCTTTTGATAGGCAAACATCGTAGTGTCTCAGAGCAGGCAGCCTTGCCTGTGGTGTCGGGTCTCAGTTGAAAATGTGGCCTGAGTGTCACGTTTTTACACGCCAGTGCCGTTAAAAAAAACATGTGGACCCGTGAGCAGCGTCAGTAACTGCTCCTTCCACTGACCTTTTAGGTGCTCTGAAATGGTAGGAGGGGGGGGGGGGGGCTAGAGACTTGGTCAGGTGTTTGTCCCAATGACCTCTGTGGAACTGGACCTTGGAACTGGGCGGTGGCAGACTGAAGGACGGCACCATTTCAGTTCCAAGGTCCAGTTCATAATCAAAGAATGATCTCCAGCACCTTTAGAATTAGAACACAGGGAAGTCAGGGCCACATTATTAGGGAGGAAAGCTTTGTTATAATGATATTTTTGGATGGATTGATAGTGCAGCTCAGCGGGCAGGGAAACCCAGGCAACAGCACATAATATCTGCAGCATGAGTCAGAGACTATTTACCAGAACACAATGCATGTGTTAGTTGGAGTGTGTGTGTGTGTTACTCACCTGGCCTGTCCCCCCACATGCATTACACTGTGTGTGTATTAGATGTCGACCGATTATGATTTTTCAACACCGGTTATTGGAGGAAACGGTTATGGGCCTTTTATTTTAAGGCTGGGCCTTTTATTTTAACTTAATGTAATATATAAATAAAATATATTTAGTATCAAATAAATAATTAAACATGTTCAATTTGGTTTAAATAATGCAAAAAACACAGTGTTGGATAAGTAAAAGTGCAAATATGTGCCATGTAAAAAAGCTAACGTTAAAGTTTAACATATGAAAGCTGGTGGTTCAATATTCCCAGTTAAGAAGTTTTAGGTTGTAGTTATTATAGGACTATTTCTCGCTATACCATTTGTATTTCATATACCTTTGACTATTGGATGTTCTTATAGGCACTTTTGTATTGCTAGCCTAATCTCGGGAGTTAGGCTTGAAGTCATAAACAGCGCAGTGCATCAAGCATTGCTAAGAGCTGCTTGCAAACACAGTAAAGTGCTGTTTGAATGAATGCTTACGAGCCTGCTGCTGCCTACCATCGCTCAGTCAGACTGCTCTATCAAATCATAGACTTAATTACAATAAACACGAGCCTTTGGTTATTAATATGGTCAAATCCTGAAACTATCATTTCGAAAATAAAACGTTTATTCTTTCAGTGAAATACGGAACAATTCCATATTGTCGAACGGGTGGCATCCATAAGTCTAAATATTCCTGTTACATTGCACAACCTTCAATGTTATCATCTGGCAATAATTCTGGCAAATTCTGGCAAATTAATTACGGTCTTTGTTAGGAAGAAACACAGTTCACAACGAGCCAGGCGGCCCAAACTGTTGCATATACCCTGACTCCGCTTGCACTGAACGCAAGAGAAGTGACAATTTCCCTAGTTTAATATTGCCTGCTAACATGCATTTATTTTAACTAAATATGCCGATTAAAAAAAATACACTTCTGTGTATTGATTATTATTATAATTTTTTTTTTTTTTACCCCCATTTCTCCCCAATTTTTCGTGGTATCCAATCGCTACAACTCCCGTACGGGCTCAGGAGAGACGAAGGTCGAAAGCCCTGCGTCCTCCGAAGCACAACCCAACCAAGCCTCACTGCTTCTTAACACAGCGCGCCTCCAACCCGGAAGCCAGCCGCACCAATGTGTCGGAGGAAACACCGTACACCTGGCCCCCTTGGTTAGCGCCCACTGCGCCCGGCCCGCCACAGGAGTCGCTGGAGCGCGATGAGACAAGGATATCCCTACCGGCCAAACCCTCCCTAACCCGGACGACGCTAGGCCAATTGTGCGTCACCCCACGGACCTCCCGGTCGCGGCCGGCTGCGGCAGAGCCTGGGCGCGAACCCAGGGACTCTGGTGGCACAGCTAGCGCTGCGATGCAGTGCCCTAGACCACTGCACCACCTGGGAGGCCCTGTGTATTGATTTTAAGAAAGGCATTGATGTTTATGGTTAGGTACATTTGTGCAAGGAATGTGCTTTTTTCGGAAATGCGCTTTTGTTAAATCACCCGTTTGGCAAAGTTGAAGTAGGCTGTGATTCGATGATAAATTAACAGGCACCGCATTGATTATATGCAATGCAGAACAAGCTAGTTAACCTAGTAATATCATCAACCATGTGTAGTTAACTAGTGATAATGTGAAGATTGTTTTTTTTATAAGAAGTTTAATGCAAGCTAGCAACTTACCTTGGCTCATTGCAGCTACAAGGTCCTTTTGATGCTGCGCTCATGTAACAGGTGGTCAGCCTGCCACGCAGTTTCCTCATGGATTGCAATGTAATCGGCCATAATTGGCATCCAAAAAGGCAGATTACCGATTGTTATGAAAATTTGAAAAATCGGCCATGCCGAATAATCGGTCGACCTCTAGTGTGTATTACTCACCTGTCCCCCCATATGCATTATACTGTGAGTGAGTGAGAATGTAGTATGTGTACTCACCAAGCAGGGGTACTTTGTTTTGTAGGAGCTCATAGTAGCCAGAGGTGAGGATGCCCACAGGGCTGCTGGGGGTGAAGCGGCCCTCCTTCACCAATCGCTCACATGTCCTCATCAGGGTGGCAGAGAACTGGGATGGGTCCACCCCGTAGTCCCTCCATCCACCTACACCATCCGCCACACCTGAGACACACAGAGAAAAATAAGTGTATAAGTATCAGAACAGTGAATGGGTATGGGCAATTCCACGGTAAAGCATTAAAACACACCGGGGATCTCCCTGCTGATAGGTACACAGTGGGAGGTCGTTCCTTCTCTTGCTAGAACAAAAGCGGTAATTGCTGTGTGCCGACTCCGGTAGCGACAATTCTACCATTTCTCCTTGTAGAATCGCAATGCTTGTCAGTTTCCAACAACTTAACTTTGAGCACATCAGAAAGCATGCACCCCCATGTGGGGGAGCCAACAGGAGACAAAAAAAAAGGTAATTTTCTCCGTATATCCACAGATGAGCCAGTCACACTTCATACGCAATGTAGTCTATGGGATGGCAGCTAGCTAAGCGCACACAACACTAAATACCTCCAAGATAGCTAACCACTATGGGTGTAACAGTACACTTATTCGTACCAAAACGTTCGGTACAGGGACCTCGGATCGGTCCAGAATGTGAACCCGAATTAATACATTAAAACAAATACTTCTAATTAAAACACTAGGCCTAGGGCCTGCCGAGGGGCGCAGCGGTCTGGCACTGCATCGCAGTGCTAGAGGCGGTACTACAGACCCGGGTTAATTCGCGGGCTGTGTCACAACCGGCCGCGAGTCCCATAGGACAGCGCACAATTGGCCCAGTGTCGTCTGGGTTAGGGGAGGGTTTGGCTGGGGGGGGCTTTTACCTGGCTCATCGCCAGTTGAACGGTGTTTCCTCCGACACATTGGTGCAGCTGGCTTCCGGGTTAAGCCGGCAGGTGTTAAGGAGCGCGGTTAGGTGGGTCACGTTTCGGAGGATGCATGACTCCACCTTCGCCTCTCCCGAGCCCGTTGGGGAGTTGCAGCAATGAGAGAAGATCAAAAATTGTAAAGGGGGTAAAATACAAAACAAATGTAAACACTAGGCCTATAGGCTATACACTACATTGTCTGCCTGGAGTAAATCTGAACTGAAAAAAAACTAGAGCCTAAGCGCATGTTGAAATCAAAATTCTAATCTTAAATTGGTGCATTTCAAACAGTCCTTTTGTGACAAGCAGCCAGGAACTAGTTCTGTACAACGGCGAGTGGTGGGGTTGCTAAACCAGGAGGATTCTCCATGATCATTTAAATCTCCAGTTTGAACATTTTGGCTTCCCAGTATATTACAATGGTTATGGACAGAGAAAGTATGCTGTATGCAATTCCACGGTAACAGCATTGCCCATGTCATTTTCTACTATCAAAGCTGTAATAACACCAACGTTGTCCACTCCATAAACCCTGCACAAAAGGGGTTCTCTCTCTCTCAGTACAGTCTGCCAACCCTCAACTACAGCAAAAAAGAGATATAGCCGATCCTTAAACACCAAGCAATGGTACATAGCAACAAGCCATGAACCGCTCATTCTAGACCTATCACTGCTGACTGCCCAAAAGGTACAAGACTGACAATATAAATAAATAGAATTAAGCCACTTGATTAGAATTGGTCTAAAAGGAGAACTCAGGGTCCCCTGCCGTGATTTACAGCCATGTGACCGGCCGGTTAAGCATCTCTAGAGCACAGTACACAAAAACAATTGACTAGGAAAATAACATCCCTAAGTCTCTCCCTTTTAAACTGGTTGTAGCCCATGAGGCAATAGTCAGGGCTGCAACAACATTCTCAATGTAGGCCACAAGGTGGAGGTATGACCGGTGACCACACACCTTGGAGCCTCACTATACGATTAACCACACAATGTGATTTCCCATTACAGCCAGTGCTGCTACCAGGGTAAGGGCCTCCCTGGACACCGCATCCTCTTCCTGGGAGCCTACGCAGCCCCTCCCTGAGCTTGAGAGACAGTCTGATAAGCACCATGGAGTAGGCTAATAGCGATACGTCTTGTGGTCTACTTAGCTCCAGTGCTTAAGAGTAATTTGGGGATTTGGCAGCATGACGGACGCTGTTGACCTTTGAACTTGGCCGGTCTCAGGTCAGGTGTTACATCAGTATCAATCTGGAGACTGGGTCAAATGAGCCACACAGACTGACAGAAGTGGCCTGGGATCAGTGCGCACTGCAGTGCCGTCACTCCTCCCTGCACAGACCCAGAAAGACCAGTTCTACTGGGCCCTGTTCTCCCTCAGATGGGCTGTCTGCTGCTCAATAACAAAACCTTCAGTCTTTGTGGAGCTGACTCAGTCAGAGGAGAGAGGTGAGAATAATATTTCACAAAGATTCACTTTCTTTGCAGTGCTGCAGGGTGGAAGACCTTTGGTAAAAGGAGGAAGAGAGGGCAGAAGAAGAGAGAAGCCATGAACACACACTGCATACCTCGATAAGCTTCCCCCTCCCTACCTCCCTATCTCTCTCCCCTTCACAGAGAGCCCAGTACCAGAGGACAGGTTTCCAGGGGGTAAAAAAGACATCCATCCAACTACTCCATACAAACAGACACACATAAATTCAAGATTCCACAGTGAGGACCCATACAAGGAGAGCCCCCTCTGCTAGCTATGCAACGCTGTTTGTTGGTGCCTAAAACACACTTTCATATACTGAACAAAAATATAAATGCGACATGTAAAGTGTTGGTCCCATGTTTCATGAGCTGACATAAGATGACAGAAATTCCACACACAAAGCTTATTTTTCTCAATTTGTGCACAAATGTGTTTACATCTGTTAGTGAGCATTTCTCATTTGCCAAGATAATTCATCCACCTGACAGGTGTGGCATATTAAGAAACAGATTAAACAGCATGATCATTACACAGGTGCACCTTGTGCTGTGGACAATAAAAGGCCACTAAAATGTGCAGTTGTCACACACAACGCCACAGATCTCAAGTTGAGGGAGTGTGCAATTGTCATGATGACTGCAGGAATGTCCACCAGAGCTGTTGCCAGAGAATTGAATGTTCATTTCTTTACCATAATCCGCCTCTAACGTTGTTTTAAAGAATTTGACAGTACGTCCAACCGGCCTCAAACCCACAGACCACATGTATGGCGTTGTGTGGGGGAGCGGTTTGCTGAAGTCAAGGTTGTGAACAGAGTGCCCCCATGGTGGCGGTGAGGTTATGGTACGGGCAGGCATAAATTACAGAGGTATCCATGACCAACAAATGCATATCTGTATTCCCAGTCATGTGAAATCCATAGATTAACTGACTGATTTCCTCATATGAACGGTAACTCCGTAAAATCAATGAAATTGTTGCATGTTGCGTTTATATTTTTGTTCAGTATAATTTCTCTGAACATCACCAGATTCACAAGGAATATATTATAGTATGGAGAAGCAATACACCCTGCCACAGCTTCATAATACTTGTCAAACAGAGAACTGATACTGTATACTGGTTGATGGGATTGGCATGGGAGGGGGGGGTCCGTGGGTGGCTTTTGACAACTCATGTGTTACTCATTGGTACGTTTGGTCCAAATCGGATGTTGGGTACTACTATTTACTGAATGTTATCTAAATCCTATAAATTAAAAAAATGTTGCGGTGGAAACAATTATAGCTTAAAATGGAAACGTCACCACAAATCACAATATTCAGAATTCATAGCCATTTCAGGACGTAGTACCGCCCCTGTCGAGGTGAATCCAGTTGAGAAAGGGTGTCAACAGGTAGCTAATGCTACTCACTGGAAGAGCCACTCGTTCATAGAACATCAGCTTGCGAATAACTATTACTTTTTGTATTGATAACAACTGTAAAGTTTAGTCATGGTGTGGTGCTCAGTACCTGGATGTGCAAACTGCAAGGAAGCACAGGCTGCTGGGTTAACATTTTATCAGTTACCTTACTAAGAAGACGAGCAGAGGTAACGTAGTAACTTTGCTAGCTAACGTAACTACACAGCGAACTACATTTGTTGATCTAAACCAAAATCGAGCTAGCTTTCAGAAAACGCCGGCAAGACGTTCCAAAGTAAATAGCCAGCTGCTATTTGGCAATGTGAGCTAGCTACAGCCTACTGGACCATATCTAACTGTTAGCGAATTAACTAATGCAGAAAATAACGTGAGTTTGATCCAATCAACATCAAGCTCAGCACCAGGAACTAGTGTAAGTCATCTTGACTCTGATTAGCAAATACATATACTGGAGCTAGACATAAACATGGTCTGTGTCTTATGGTCACACTTGCTGTGTTTATAAGTAGGCTACAACTTCTACTGTAGTTTTATCTGTATTTGGGAGGCTTAGTTGATTGATTTTCTCCAATTTAGACTTCAAAATTTGCATAAACAGAGTTATTAGTAAGGAGGGAACGGTGTGGGTGACCGACTGGTGTCTTTTTTGGGGGGGGGGGGGGTATTGTGTGTGTGAAGGTTAGTAGGCATGATCTATTAACACGAGGGGGATGGGTGGATATAGTACCTTGTTTGAGTGTGTATTGATGGGGACAGTAGTAAAATATTGTCCTGCAGACTAATCCTGCTGCTGACACCAGCTTCAGTAGTACAGATCCTGTAGAACCATTGGATGAAAGCTTTCAGCCGGGAACAAGCTCAAGATCTGACGCGGAAGAGGGGGGGAAAAAACTGCACGAGGCTGGCAAGAGCCAAAGTGTCATGGAGCTCATGAATCACGGAGCTCATGAATTTCTGCCAGACCAGCTGCCATTGCCCAACACAAGACAGAGTTCACCAGCTGAAGAACATTCAGGACCCTGCCTGGAACAGTTTGATTGATGTTGTAGTACAATATAGAATGCCTAGTATGATCACAACTGCATTGTGGTATAGATATTGTTCGATCTTTTACATATGGAGTTCAATCAAATGTTTTATATAATATGTTTTACAAGTGTACTGACAAGTGACTAAATGATTCCAGCTGAATCAGAAACCAATAAAGTGTTAACTTCAACTTCTGGATCAATTTATTGTGATATTCATGAAATGTATTGGAAATTGGTTGAGGTTATTCCTTTGTGTAATGAAGAAGTACGGCCATCGTAAATGAGGGTCACTTGAAGTAAATTGTTTGAGAGGCACATTACCAAAAAAGTTGCGTCAGTTTGTTTTATTTTTGTATTGAACACAGATCATCCCGTCTTCAAATTGATCGATTATTAACGTTAAAAAATACCTAACGTTGTATTACAAAAGTAGTTTGAAATGTTTTGGTAAAGTTTACATGTAACTTTTGATATATTTTGTAGTGACATTGCGCAAGTTGGAAGCTGTGTTTTTCTGGATATATATTGACGGAATTAATCGAACAAAAGGACCATTTGTGATGTTTATGGGACAAATTGGAGTGCCAACAAAAGAATTTCGTCAAAGGTAAGGCATGAATTATGTTTTTATTTCTGCGTTTTGTGTTGTGCCTGCAGTGTTGAAATATGCTACTCTTTGTTTACTGTTGTGCTATCATCAGATAATAGCATCTTATGCTTTCGCCGAAAAGCCTTTATGAAATCTGACATGTTGGCTGGATTCACAACGTGTAGCTTTAATTTGGTATCTTACATGTGTGATTTAATGAAAGTTAGATTTTCATATAATTTTATTTGAATATGGCGCTCTGTATTTTCACTGGCTATAGGCCAGGTGAGACGATTGTGTCCCACCTACCCCAGAGAGGTTAACCAGGTGAAAAAGTGTCACTTCTCTTGCGTTCATTGCACGCAGAGTCAGGGTATACGCAACAGTTTGTGCAGCCTGGCTCATTGCGAACTAATTTGCCAGAATTTTACGTAATTATGACATAACATTGAAGGTTGTGCAATGTAACAGGAATATTTAGACTTATGGATGCCACCCATTAGATAAAATACGTAACGGTTCCGTATTTCACTGAAAGAATAAACGTCTTGTTTTCGAGATGATAGTTTCCGGATTCGACCATATTAATGACCTAAGGCTCGTATTTCTGTGTGTTATTATGTTCTAACTAAGTCTATGATTTGATAGAGCAGTCTGACTGAGCGGTGGTAGGCAGCAGCAGGTTCGTAAGCATTCATTCAAACAGCACTTTCCTGCGTTTTGCCAGAAGCTCTTCGCTGTGCTTCAAGCCTATCAACTCCCGAGATTAGGCTGGTGTAACCGATGTGAAATGGCTAGCTAGTTAGCGGGGTGCGCGCTAATAGCGTTTCAAACGTCACTCGCTCTGAGACTTGGAGTAGTTATTCCCCTTGCTCTGCATGGGTAACGCTGCTTCGAGGGTGGCTGTTGTCGTTGTGTTCCTGGTTCGAGCCCAGGGAGCGGCGAGGAGAGGGATGGAAGCTATACTGTTACACTGGCAATACTAAAGTGCCTATAAGAACATCCAATAGTCAAAGGTTAATGAAATACAAATGGTATAGAGAGAAATAGTCCTATAATTCCTATAATAACTACAACCTAAAACTTCTTACCTGGGAATATTGAAGACTCATGTTAAAAGGATCCACCAGCTTTCATATGTTCTCATGTTCTGAGAAAGGAACTTAAACGTTAGCTTTCTTACATGGCACATATTGCACTTTTACTTTCTTCTCCAACACTTTTTTTGCATTATTTACACCAAATTGAACATGTTTCATTATTTATTTGAGGCTAAATTGATTTTATTGATGTATTATATTAAGTTAAAATAAGTGTTCATTCAGTATTGTTGTAATTGTCATTATTACAAAAAAAGAATATATATTAATATTTTATTTATTTATTATTAATATATTTATATATATATTTATTTTTTCCGGCGTTGAAAAATCATAATTGGTCGACCTCTAGCAGAGATGGTTGTCCTGGAAGGTTCTCCAGTCTCCACAGAGGAACTCTGGAGCTCTGTCAGAGTGATCATCGGTTTATTGGTCACCTCCCTGACCAAGGTCCTTCTCCCCAGATTGCTCGGTTTAGCCAGGCAGCCAGCTATAGGAAGAATCTTGGTGGTTCTAAACTTCTTCCATTAAAGAATGATGGAGACCACTGTGTTCTTGAAGACCTTCAATGCTGCAGCCATCTTTTGGTACCTTTCCCCAGATCTGTGCCTCGACACAATCCTTTCTCTGAGCTCTACGGACAAATCCTTCGACCTCGTGGCTTGGTTTTTGCTCTGACATGCACTGTCAACTACGGGACCTTGTATACACAGGTGTGTGCCTTTCCAAATCATGTCCAATCAATTTACCGCAGATGAACTCTAATCAAGTTGTAGAAACATCTCAAGGATGATCAATGGAAACAGGATGCACCTGAGCTCAATTTTGAGTCTCATAGCAAAGGGTCTGAATACTTATGTAAATAATACATTTGCAAAAATGTCCACAACCCTGTTATGGCATAGCTATTATGGGGTATTGTGTGTAGACTGAGGAGAGAATGTTTTATATAAGGCTGTAAAGTCAAGGGATCTGAATACTTACGAACGCACTGTAGGAATATCGTTGAGTCCATTGGCTCTATTGAACAAGGACAACCATATCTACCCTATACTAATGTGATCGTGCAATCGACGAAACACAAAGGCCACAATAATTCCCTACAAAGCATGGCACCATTAAGTTTTTGATCAGACAGCAGGCCTGATCAACCAATGACGTTACTGAACGAACTCCCCTGGCGCGAAAATTTAAAAAAATAACCCTGTCGGGGCCTCCCGGGTGGCGCAGTGGTCTAGGGCACTGCATCGCAGTGCTAGCTGTGCCATCAGAGACTCTGGGTTTGAGCCCAGGCTCTGTCGCAGCCGGACGCGACCGGGAGGTCCATGGGGCAACGCACAATTGGCCTAGCGTAGTCCGGGTTAGGGAGGGTTTGACCGGTAGGGATATCCTTGTCTCATCACGCACTAGCGACTCCTGTGGCAGGCCGGGCGCAGTGCGCGCTAACCAGGTCGCCAGGTGCACGGTGTTTCCTCCGACACATTGGTGCGGCTGGCTTCCGGATTGGTTGCGCGCTGTGTTAAGAAGCAGTGCGGCTTGGTTGGGTTGTGTTTCGGAGGACGCATGGCTTTCGACCTTCGTCTCTCCCGAGCCCGTAAAATGCACATTTGTGGCCTGCTGGAGGTCATTTTGCAGGGCTCTGGCAGTGCTCCTCCTGCTCAAAGGCGGAGGTAGCGGTCCTGCTGCTGGGTTGTTGCCCTCCTACGGCCTCCTCCACGTCTCCTGATGTACTGGCCTGTCTCCTGGTAGCGCCTCCATGCTCTGGACACTACGCTGACAGACACAGCAAACCTTTTTGCCACAGCTCGCATTGATGTGCCATCCTGGATGAACTGCACTACCTGAGCCACTTGTGTGGGTTGTAGACTCCATCTCATGCTACCACTAGAGTGAGAGCACCGCCAGCATTCAAAAGTGACCAAAACATCAGCCAGGAAGCATAGGAACTGAGAAGTGGTCTGTGGTCACCACCTGCAGAATCACTCCTTTTTTGGGGGTGTCTTGCTAATTGCCTATAATTTCCACCTTTTGTCTATTCCATTTGCAAAACAGCATGTGAAATGTATTGTCAATCAGTGTTGCTTCCTAAGTGGACAGTTTGATTTCACAGAAATGTGATTGACTTGGAGTTACATTGTGTTGTTTAAGTGTTCCCTTTATTTTTTTGAGCAGTGTATATTTCACAGTGGTTTTTATATGGTACAATGATTCTCTAAACTATACATGTTTTGTCAAACTGAAACTAGGTGAACTACTAGAATTTTAGCAACCAGGAAATGGCAGAGTGATTTGTGCATCTTTAAGCCAAGCTAAGACGAACTAGCCTAACTCCAACTCTATTCAATGATATACAATAAGAGTGTTAGAGATATAAATGTAATCCATAAAACTGTCCGTTATTTGTTCCACCTGATAGATAGTTGTATCATTCACTCTGCTCATTCTAAACAGAACCCCCCCCCCCCCCCAGCTCAACCACATGGCATGTGTTTTTCTGCAAGTAACAAAAGGCTCAACACCCAGAAGCATATGCCTAATCTTCTCAAATTAAGTGTTGGTTGGTATTTGTCCATTCCTACTATTGTGCAAATGCGTTGCATTCTCGTGATTTAATTGAGTAATTTCAATGGGTTTCAAATAGCCACTTTTGTTCCAATGAATGAATTGGTAAAATGACAACACATGGTGGTTGATGTAAGGACAAATGCACTTCCCCATGCATCTATGAAGCTGTGTTCATAACCAAATGGGAAGGTGGTATTTACCCATGTACGACTGTGAAAATCCGCTTGAATGCCCCTCCAACTGGTATTTACTAGTGGGAAACTATCATCCCTGAGCTCTGACTCCTCCCACATGCTGATCTCACCTACTAATGACCTTGATAACAGCCTTTTCGGCAGTTAAATGCAACAAAACATTATTTATAAAAATCTCTCTATTAATATGGTTTTTGAACACTATCATTTGTTTCCAAAACCACTGGCCACACACTGGTTGAAACAACGTTGTTTTCGCGTCATTTAAATCAAAGAACCAACGTTGAATAGACGTTGAATTGACATCTGTGCCCAATGGTAACATGATAGCTGTACTTTTAGTTTATGGTTGACACAGCTTGTTGGCCATTAGCCAATCGGCGTTCTCAACGAGTTCAAAGCACGTGAATGCCTCCAACTGGTAATTACCACCTTCCCACTTGTTTGTGAATTGAGCACGAAACGTGAAATTGTCCTGGCAACATGGCTGCCTCCATGTTCAACCGTTCTGACCTTTAAAAAACACGGGACAGTTTCCCCTAAGCGTTCGTGAAATACTTGTAAAATCCACAACAACTGATAGCTAATGAATATTAAGATATATTCACTTCTCCTGAAATTGTCATAATAGCATAATAATACATTTCGTGTAACGCTTGCGCAACGATCCAATTGTTATGTGCATCGAATATCCGAACAATTAGTAGCAAATGTTACAATTTATTGCTAAATTCAACGTGCGACATCCACATTTTGTCACGCTGAAAAAATAGATGGTGTATACATAGTATTACTTTGTGTAGCCTACATGTTCACATTATCGCCACTAGTAGCACTGGGGGGGCTTTCCAGACTTCTAGGTGAAAGGTCGTTACAATTACTCAACAAAGTATACATTTCCCCCCCCCAACAAAGTATACATGTTTGGCAAGTCCAAGCGCCGCAATGTTTCTCGGTCGCGTGTAGTCCTACAAACCACAGCTGTACCGTAGAAGTATTGTAAAACAAGGGGCCAACTTAAGACTGAGGTTCAGTCAGGAAAAGGGTAGGGAATACCCCCTTTGTTTTCGTGACATGACTGTGGGTGACATGTGCTAGGCTACATGAAGGTCAAATCTGAAAAATGCTATTATCCCCAAAAAACCTAGCATATTTAAGGGCTGCTAGGCTACTTGAACGGTGTCTTTACCAAAACAGATAAACGGAATATTAAAAGACTTACCCAATACATCAGCGGACCTATGCCGGGCAATGAAACAAGCGTCATCCCCGTAACACATCCCTTTCTTCAAGATCCCCTTACGAAAGTCTTTCCCAAACCCGCAGCTAGCTGTGACCAGGCTGTAGTCCCGACCATCAGTTTGAGAGAGTCCGCCAAGGACAGCCCTCGCAACCAGTCTGCCATATGAGAGTACGGATAACATTCCAAGAGCGAGCGTCCGTCTCTACCTGCCGAGACCTTCTCTCCACTCCACTTTCGACGTCCCGTGTCTACTTTTGGAGTCTATTCTTCCACCATTCGTTTTGAATAATTCTGCCAACGAAAACGCACGAGTCAGTAGACCGATAACACAATCGTCAAACTGGTCGCCGGAGTTTGTCCAATTCTTTATAGGGTGAAATTGCACAATTTCCACTGGTTCTTTAAGTTTTGGTGGATTTCATTGACACAGGTCCTCCGGTGTGCACCATCCTTGCCGACATGTTTCCACAGTCACACACAAATACACCCGAAACACAGCTCAATACGGGTCCTCCAGTCTTGTGATTCGTTTGCCCGACGTCACAACTAATGCGCACGCAAATGCAGGCTCTCCCTGCGCTCCACCGCAAATCCATTTGAGGAGAGTTGCGCTTTATTTACTTGTCAGGTACACCGGGAGTTCAGACCCTCTGATATAGGCTACATCAGTGCTTCATGCGCATCCTACAGATATGGGGAATTCTATTTTAACAGTTCATAAATCTAGGTCTACTGCTATTTCACAGTTTTGCACGATTAATTCTAAGGCTATTTATTTCACACAGAGTAGTTTGGATTGCAAAACAATGTCATCCTTGAACTCCTTGCCTAATTAGACGAAAGACACATTTACGAAAGACACATTTCAAGCGACTTCATGTAATGACCTGGATAGATGGCAGCATTCGTGCAAAACTGAAAGCGTGAACCACTGCATTTAATCATGGCAAGGTGACTGGGAAATGGACGTGTAGCCTACAAACAGACCAGTTGCGACCTCCAGCAATCAAAGAGGAAAAACGACAATACAGGGACAAGGTGGAGTCGCAATTCAACGGCTCAGATACAAGACGTGGGCTATGTGGCAGGGACTCCATACGGATTACAACGGGAAAGCCAGCGCCTCGCTCCCGGGCGAGCTAAACACCTTCTTCGCCCTCTTCGAGGAAAACAGCATTGTGCCCCCGATGCTTGAAGTCGTCCGCATGCTTCCCAGCCGAAACAGTTCGTAGAGTTTGTGTATATATTATAACGACGTTTTGGACTTCGGTGAGTTTTCCCCCCCACTGTTCGGGAACAGGAAACATTTTCTGGAGGCAAGCGAAGTTCGGAGCCGAAATCTACGCCCCTTCGTTGGTGATTGGTCAACAATAGGGATTCTTCAATAAAGTATTTGTTATCATTCAAGGAGAGATGAGTCAGTTAGATGCACGACTAAGATCTCTTTGGCAAAACGTGAACATTAATGACAGAGTTACAGTTCAAAGGAAATCAGTCAATTGAAATACATGAATTAGGCCCGAATCTATGGATTTCACATGACTGGGAATACAGATATGTATCTGTTGGTCCCCGATACCTTAAAAATAAAGGTAGGGGCGTGGATGAGAAAACCAGTCAGTATCTGGTGTGACCACCATTTGCCTCATGCAGCGCAACACATCTTCACATTGAGGTGATCAGTCTGTTGATTGTGGTCTGTGGAATGTTGTCCCACTCCTCTTCAATGGCTGTGTGAAGTTGCTGGATATTGGCGGGAACTGGAACACGCTTTCGTACACGTCGATCCAGAGCATCCCAAACATGGTCAATGGGTGACATGTCTGGTGAGTATGCAGGCCATGGAACAACAAACATTTTCAGCTTCCAGGAATTGTGTACAGATTCTTGCGACATGGGGCTGTGCATTATCATGCTGAAACATGAGGTGATTGCGGCGGATGAATGGCACGACAATGGGCCTCAGGATCTCGTCACAGTATCTCTGTGCATTCAAATTGGCATCAATAAAATTGCAATTGTGTTTGTTGTCAGTAGCTTATGCCTGCCCATACCATAACCCCACCACCACCATGGGGGCACTCTGTTCACAACGTTCACATCAGCAAACATCTAATCTTTTTCTGCGAAATGTATTTTATTTCAGCTCATGAAACATGGGTCCAACACTTTACATGTTGTGTTTATAGAAGTTTGCTGATGAGAACGTTGTGAACAGAGCTACCAGTCAAAAGTTTGGACACACAAACTCATTCAAGGGTTTTTCTTTATTTTGGCTATTTTCTACATTGTAGAATAACAGTGAAGACATCAAAACTATGAAATAACAGATATGGAATCATGTTGTAACCCAAAAAGTGTTAAACAAATCAAAATATATTTCAGATTTTAGATTCTATAAAGTAGCTACATTTTGCTTTCATGACAACTTCAAATCAAAGTTTATTTGTCATGTGCGCCTAATACAACAGGTGTAGACCTTACAGTGAAATGCTTACTTACAGGCTCTAACCAATAGTGGAAAAAAGGTATTAGGTGAACAATAGGTAAGTAAAGAAATAAAAAAAATAAACAGTAGAAAGACATTGAAAAACAGTAGCGAGGCTATATACAGTAGCGAGGCTATACAAGTAGCAAGGCTACATACAGACACCGGTTAGTCAGGCTGATTGAGGTAATATGTACATGTAGATATGGTTAAAGTGACTATGCATATATGATGAACAGAGAGTAGCAGTAGCGTAAAGAGGGGTTGGCGGGTGGTGGGTGGCGGGACACAATGCAGATAGCCCGGTTAGCCAATGTGCGGGAGCACTGGCTGGTCGGGCCAATTGAGGTAGTATGTACATATGTACATGAATGTATAGTTAAAGGGACTATGCATATATGATAAACAGAGAGTAGCAGCAGCAGCATAAAAGAGGGGTTAGGGGGTGGGCACACAATGCAAATAGTCCGGGTAGCCATTTGATTACCTGTTCAGGAGTCTTATGGCTTGGTGGTAAAAACTGTTGAGAAGCCTTTTTGTCCGAGAGTTGGCACTCCGGTACTGCTTGCCATGCGGTAGTAGAGAGAACAGTCTGTGACTGTGGTCTTTGAATATTTTTAGGGCCTTCCTCTGACACCGCCTGGTGTAAAGGTCCTGGATGGCAGGCAGCTTAGCCCCAGTGTTGTGCTGGGCCGTACGCACTACCCTCTGTAGTGCCTTGCGGTTGGAGGCCGAGCAATTGCCGTACCAGGCAGTGATGCAACCAGTCAGGATGCTCTCAATGTTGCAGCTGTAGAACCTTTTGAGGATCTCAGGACCCATGCCAAATCTTTTTAGTTTCCTGAGGGGGAATAGGCTTTGTCGTGCCCTTTTCACTGTCTTGGTGTGTTTGGATCATTCTAGTTTGTTGGTGATGTGGATACCAAGGAACTTGAAGCTCTCAACCTGCTCCACTACAGCCCCGTCGATGAGAATGGGGGCGTGCTCGGTCCTCCTTTTCCTGTAGTCCACAATCATTTCCTTAGTCTTGGTTACATTGAGGGATAGGCTGTTATTCTGGCACCATCCGGCCAGGTCTCTGACCTCCTCCCTATAGGCTGTCTCGTCGTTGTCGGTGATCAGGCCTACCACTGTTGTGTCGTCTGCAAACTAAATTATGGTGTTGGAGTCGTGCCTGGCCATGCAGTCGTGGGTGAACAGGGAGTACAGGAGGGGACTGAGCACGCACCCCTGGGGGGCTCCAGTGTTGAGGATCAGCGTGGCAGATGTGTTGTTACCTAACCTCACCACCTGGGGGCGGCCCGTCAGGAAGTCCAGGATCCAGTTGCAGAGGGAGGTGTTTAGTCCCAGGATCCTTAGCTTAGTGCTGAGCTTTGAGGGTACTATGGTGTTGAACGCTGAGCTGTAGTCAATGAATAGCATTCTCACATAAGTGTTCCTTTTGTCCAGGTGGGAAAGGACAGAGTGGAGTGCAATAGAGATTGCATCATCTGTGGATCTGTTTGGGCGGTATGCAAATTGGAGTGGGTCTAGGGTTTCTGGGATAATGGTGTTGATGTGAGCCATTACCAGCCTTTCAAAGCACTTCATGGCTACGGACGTGAGTGCTACAGGTCTGTAGCCATTTAGGCAGGTTGCCTTTGTGTTCTTGGGCACAGGGACTATGGTGGTCTGCTTGAAACATGTTGGTATTACAGACTCAATCAGGGACATGTTGAAAATGTCAGGGAAGACACCTGCCAGTTGTTCAGCACATGCCCGGAGCACACGTCCTGGTAATCCGTCTGGCCCCGCAGCCTTGAGTATGTTGACCTGTTTAAAGGTTTTACTCACGTCGGCTACGGAGAGCGTGATCACACAGTCGTCTGGAACAGCTGACACTCTCATGCATGCCTCAGTGTTGCTTGCCTCGAAGTGAGCATAGAAGTGATTTAGCTCGTCTGGTAGGCTAAGGTCACTGGGCAGCTCGCGGCTGTGCTTCCCTTTGTAGTCTGTAATAGTTTGCAAGCCCTGCCACATAAGATGAGCGTCGGAGCCGGTGTAGTATGATTCAATCTTAGCCCTGTATTGGTGCTTTGCCTGTTTGATGGTTCATCGCAGGGCATAGCAGGATTTCTTGTCAGCTTCCGGGTTAGAGTCCCTCGCCTTGAAAGCGGCAGCTCTACCCTTTAGCTCAGTGCGAATGTTGCCTGTAATCCATGGCTTCTGGTTGGGGTATGTATGTACAGTCACTGTGGGGACGACGTCCTCGATGTACTTATTGATAAAAACCAGTGACTGATGTGGTGTACTCCTCAATGCCATCGTAAGAATCCCAGAACTTTGCACACTCTTGGCATTCTCTCAATCAGCTTCATGAGGAATGCTTTTCCAACAGTCTTGAAGGAGTTCCCAAATATGCTGAGCACTTGTTGGCTGGTTTTCCTTCACTCTGTGGTCCAACTTATCCCAAACCATCTCAATTGGGTTGAGGTTGGGTGATTGTAGAGGCAAGGTCATCTGATGCAGCACTCCATCACTCTCCTTGTTTTTTCCCCAGATTGACTGATCTTCATGTCTTAAAGTAATGATGGACTGTCGTTTCTCTTTGCTTATTTGAGCTGTTCTTGCCATAATATGGACTTGGTCATTACTAAATAGGGCTATCTTCTGTATACCACCACTACCTTGTAACAACACAACTGATTGGCTCAAACGCATTAAGAAGGAAAGAAATTCCAAAAATGAACTTTTAACAAGGCACACCTGTTAATTGAAATGCATTCCAGGTAACTACCTCATGAAGCTGGTTGAGAGAGTGCCAAGAATGTGCAAAGCTGTCATCAAGGCAAAGGGTGGCTACTTTGAAGAATCTCAAACATAAAATATATTTTGATTTGTTTAACACTTTTTTGGTTTCTACATGACTCCATACGTGTTATTTCATAGTTTTTATGTCATCACTGTTATTCTACAATGTAGAAAATAGTAAAAAATAAAGAAAAAACCTTGAATGAGTAGGCGTGTCCAAAAGTTTGACTGGTACTGTATATATATACATACATTATATGTATATATATTTATAGTCCAGTCTCTGACATTGCTCGTCCTGATATTTCTTAATTCTTTGGGATTATGTGTGTAGGAGGCCTATTGTGTTTTTATTTGACTATTTTTATTGCTAGGTATTACTGCACTGTTGGAGCTAGAAAAACAAGCATTTCGCTGTACCTGCGATAACATTTCCAAATCTGTGTACGCGACCAATAAAATTTGTTTTGATTTGAATTTGATTTGAATAATTCCTGAACACAAAAATATGAACTCTTGTACATCCATTTGTCGCCACCTGGTGTTCACAACATGTAAACCTTGGATAGGATTTGCGGCCACAGCAAGAACCACGCAGTTGTTTTGGGTTCCACTGTTGTGATTTTCTATCACTTCTCTTTGTATGACACATACAGGCTACAGTAGCAGGCCTATGGAAAGTCCCTGAGTGGGGACAATGAGTAATATCAGTAGTGGGTTTTGGTGGAAAAAGTGTAGCAGTCTGGCAATAAATTGAGTAAGCATTCCTATAAGAAGTTGTTAGCACTAAAATGGTTGAATGCATTGGACATTAGCTGAATCATGCATTGGAAGCGAATGGGATTTGCGCGTAAATTCACATTACAGAGGATTTCAAATTGATTGCTTAGCCTAAATGTTGATAAAATATAGAGTGAACTGAAGTCCGTATTAAATGGCTTATAACAGGGACAGAATGTGTTATTATCGTCACCGCTATGAGTGCTATGACAGGGGCGAATAGCCTATGTGCGGTGGTCCATGATAAATAGATCCCTCCCTTCTGGAAAGAATGAAAGCAGTGAGTGAATGACAGAATCATAACAGAAACAGTTAGATTGAAAAGACTACTTTCTTCAAAAGGAACAGAATCGTCTCGAATCAGCAAGGGTATGTTATTTTACGATATTCCCATTCGTTGTAAATAAGTAGCAGGTGGCATACAGCCTGGGCTGTCGAGCAGAAAAGCGCTATAGCGCCATTTTATTGAATAAAACCGTATTATAATATGCAAATAACGGGTCCGCTTCCAAAAAATACAACTGCGTGTATAGCCTAATATTCCTTCACGCTCCAGTTATATCTGAGATAAAAGAGATGTCATATTTTATATACATAACACAGCCAAGTACATCTTCCCGTGGATATGTATGGTCTTTTATGGCACCGTGGTAGCCAATTTTATTACATTTAGCCTACTGATTAGCTTGAAATAAAAGCCGAAAAATATAAATTCTTTAGAAATTATTATTTTTCTTCACATACTGGGCCTTTACTAGTCCTGTATTAGCGGACCGATATAGCCGTCTGTAACACCGGCGTTTTTTTTTTCAGCAACCCCCCTCAAACATCTTCCCGCAGCTATGGCTACATGTTATTTTCTGTTACTTTAAGGAGAATCTTGTAAAAAAATTCTGGAAACAGAACACGGTAGGCTTATACTTATAATTAAGCAAATACATTTTACCGTCAGCGACGGGAGTGTCAGTGACCTGAGTGGGTTAGCTCAGTTTGAAGTCAAAACAGAAATAAGGGAATAAGGCTTCAGAAAGATTATTGGACTAACAGGGCTGACGACGCAAGCGTTGCAAAATAAATTTTGAAATCAATGGTATTCAGTTATTGCACCCACACTGCTCGCGTGTCAACGAGGGTCTGCGTTGCCAAGGGCTAACAAGACGTGTCCGGTCTGGTCAGCATGTTAAATAGAAGTCCTTTCTATTTCTGACGCAGATAGCGCTGCAAGTCCTGCCTCTCCCATCTCCTCATTGTTTTTTAGAAGCAGGTACCCACGTGCCATCTCCTCATTGGTTATACCCACGTGGGTGATTGAAAGACGAACCTGTTGCCGGTTGTCGTGGTAATACTATGAAAGTTTAGATGCCAATCACCATATAAATTCAAAGATGAAAAAGGAGGAGAGATGACTAGAAATGATTAGGTTGACCGTTTTATGTGTGGATTAATTGTCGGAGTAGAGGACCTTGTGCATTTCAGGTAAAATAACAACCTAATGTTTATATCCCAGGACAAATTAGCTAGCAACAGCAAGCTAGCTAAATAGGACAAATTAGCTAGCAAGTGCAAGCTAACTAGCTAAATTGCCATAAATGTTTAATGCTTTTCGACCTGTCCCCAAATGAATGTCATTGGTTCAGAGTTTGTTTTGATATTTTAACCTGCGTGTCGTGATCACGTTTGGTGTAGGGGGACAAAATAAATGTATGCACGATGGCGCACGCGTGCAGCCGGTTTGGGTTCTGTGTTAGTCCAAATATGTAAATGACGCCATAATCTTTTCCCCCAGGACATTCATCATGGGGAAGCTATGTGAGCTGGCCCTTGTGTCTCTGGCCCTCCTGGCTCTACTTCATACTGACTCTACATGGGCCAAGAGAAGTGGCAGCAGTAGCAGCAGCAAAAAGTCGTCATCCAACAACAGGGGTTCAGAAAAAAAGCCATCAAAAACATCAAACACGCAGACAGGAAGCTACCCCAGACAACCACAGAGCCCCAACAGGAACCCCAACTCATACCCAGCAGGAGGTAGTTATCCAGGGAGAGGTACCAATCAGAACCAGAACCCAGCCGGTGGATACCCTGCTGCAGGTGGCTATCCTGCTGCAGGTGGCTACCCCAACCAGCAGTATCCAGGCAGAGCCAATCCTGGGGGATATCCAAACCAGAACCCTGCAGCTGGAGGTTACCCAGCCGCTGGTGGCTATCCTGCAGCAGGTGGCTATCCCAACCAGCAGTATCCAGGCAGAGCCAATCCTGGGGGATATCCAAACCAGAACCCTGTAGCTGGAGGTTACCCAGCCGCTGGTGGCTATCCCAACCAGCAGTATCCAGGCCGGGCAAATCCTGGGGGATATCCAAACCAGAATCCAGCAGCGGGTGGTTACCCTGCAGCAGGAGGCTACCCCAACCAGAACCCAGGGAGAGGAGGGGTCAATCAGGGATACCCAGCTGGAGGTTACCCAGTAAGAGGGGGAAATACTGGCTGGGGGCAGGCAGGGGGCTACCCTGGTGGAGGGATGGGAGGAGGTTACCAACCCAACTGGAACCCAAACAATAAGATCCTCAGTCCCCGCTATGGTTATGGAGGTGGGCATGGGGGTATGGGAGGTGGCTCTCCCTTCTCACGCTCAGTTCAGAATATGGGGCACTACCCCTCTACTCAGTCCAAGGGCTTTGCTAAGAAGGCTCTTATGGCCGCAGGGGTTGGGGCTGTGGCAGGTATGGCAGTAGGCTATGGCCTTGGGCGTTTCCCTCGCCCACATTTCAACTTCCGCAACCCTCAGGAGGAGCAGTCCTACAACAACTACATGTACAGCAAATACGGTGAACGCTCCACAGATGAAAACGACTATGGCCGGGACTATACCTACAAAGTACCACCGCGGGCAGAGTCCTACGATAGCTTCATGGATACCTGCATGAAGAGGAACGACCTTCTGCAGGATCAGGGCAGCGACTCCCAGGCCACACCTAACAACCAGAGGAACAACCCCCAGGGGGCCAACAGCCAGAGCCTGCCCATCACTCCTGAGGTGGGGAACAGCAGTCCAGCTAGCAACCAGGAGGGAACAGACACAGTGAAGCCTCTCACCCCAGCCCCTGCGGAGATAGCTGGAGAGGATAAGGGTAAGGAGGAGGATGACGGCCTCACAGTGAGCATTGAGGAGATTGGTTACCCTGTATTGGTGGAGCAGCTGAAGAACCGTAAGTGTGTGGAGCTGTACATGAACTACTCTGAGCGTTTCCTGGAGAAGCAGACAGCTGAACGTAGCAGCGGCAGCAACAACAACAACAAGTATGAGAACAGTCGCAGTAACCCCCTTGGCCAGGAGCTGGTACAGCTGATAACCACCTTCCTCATGGTCCTGAGCAGCACTCTCCTGCTGCAGTAAGACAGGAACACAGCCATGTCCCAGTTGTCTGGAACAGCTTCATTTCCTAGTCACCCCTCCTCAATATGCCACTGATTTCTTGTGAGGATAGGTTAATTAAATAAGGTGTAGGTGGAGATATAACCAAT
This sequence comes from Salvelinus alpinus, assembly GCF_045679555.1. Taxonomy (NCBI): domain Eukaryota; kingdom Metazoa; phylum Chordata; class Actinopteri; order Salmoniformes; family Salmonidae; genus Salvelinus; species Salvelinus alpinus. The sequence goes on along the minus strand of NC_092103.1, from coordinate 16,316,566 downwards.
CCTTTAACTAATCCGTGGTCATGAAGGAAAGGGGACAAGGAAAGGAAGCCAGTGGAAAATAACTTCCATTGATTTTCCAGCAAAATGAGGACCGATAAAAATGTGAATTGTAGGGGGTACTCGAGGACCGGAGTTGGGAACCACTGCTGTACATGATATTTCACATGGTATTTGTACTTTAAGTGTTCGATATCTCGACACTATTTCTAAAATATACCGAAACCATCTGTCCTGCTTGTCTCTTACAGCTTAGTTCAGTTTACTGCTAAATATGGAATAACAGGATTTTGTCTGTAAGTCCAAAACCATGAGTGAGTCACGTAGACAAAGGGGAAGTATAAATGCAAAAGTAGCAAGTCTCATCAGTACATCATATGACTTTAATTAAATGCAGATACACAAGATAAACATTATTACAGCAATTTTTTGGCACCATATAAGGTACTATCATCCGATTAGGGGTTCAGTGTCTTTATGCCAAAGTGGTTCCACAGAAAGTACAGACAAGCATTATGTTGACAATTTTTTTCATGCATTTCCATGTGCATTATACTGTACATCAGTGGTTCCCAACTCCAATCCCAGAGTACCCACAACCACACACATTTTTGTTGTAGCCCTGGACAAACGTAACGGATTCAACTCATTGAGGGCCTGATGATTAGTTGACAAGTTGAAACAGGTGTGCTTGTCCGGGGCTACAATAAAAATGTGTACTGTTGGGGCTATTGGTGGACCGAAGTTTGGAACCACTGCTTTACATAATAGTTCACATGATATTTTAATTTGTACTCTAAATGTTCGATCTTATGTGGTCTGCAGTATTTGGTTTTAAAAGTTGCCTGTTTTGTAAATACTCATAATAATTAAGTATGGAATGGTCAGAGTTTTGTTATTAATCAATCACTATTTCTGTTCCTATTTTTCTTTTGTGCTCTCTTGTCCCATCTCTCTACCTCCCCATCTAGTCTCCCTCTCCATGTCCTCCATGTCCCCTTGTTATCAGAAGTGCACTTATTTCTCTTGGCGAATGGATATAAATGACTCTTCTTTTTCAAGGATGTATTTAGTGATTAACTCATTTATATTGGTTTTAACATAGAGAACAACATGCATTGTTTTAATGTGTCTTTAAAATACTTCAAAATAACCACTTTGTCATGCTTGAACTCAATGGGGAATTTTACCATTATCTTGCTGAAATGACTGATGTCTTCTTCCATTTCCCAAGTACAGAATGACTAAAAACAAATAAAAAAAACACATAATCGCACTTCCTTTTGTGCTCATTGAAAATGTGCGGTCATTTTCTTCAAGGAAAGCACGAGGGCAGTTACCATGATTATCTCACAGAGCACATATAAGCTTTTAAAGACGTTTGTTGCTAGGAAACTAGTTGCCTCAGGGGAAATTGTTACAGAACAGTTATTACTGAGTGAGAAAATCGAACAGACATGGTTTGTGCCTGCTAGTTGGCAGCATTACAATTCCCATACTGTTAAATAAAAAATTATAATTAAGCTATCTTTACAACAGAACACAAATTCCTCGTCGCATCTCTTTCACTAAAAATATGTATTTGATTATGAACGGAATACTACGTCTGTTATTCATTTAAAGCATTTTTTTTGTATTTCTGTGATAAGAAAAAAAAACTTCCAATATTTTTCCAATATTTGCTGAAGCCTGGCACACAATGCTTATACTTAAAGTACTATACTGTTGAGTTTATTTTCAAGTATTTTAATCCAAAATGCAGAGGGAAGGCCTTTTAATTTCTTATTTACTGATCCCCTCCCCTACACTTATCCATGTCACTACATGGTCCTGAACTTAACTACTGCCACATGCATAATAATTAACATTACCATAATAAAGCAACTCACAGAAACAGATATACAGCTCTGGAAAAAATGAAGAGACCACTGCAAAATTATAAGTTCCTCTGGTTTTACTATTTATAGGTATGTGTTTGGGTAAAATTAACATTTGTTTTATTCTATAAACTACTGACAACATTTCTCCCAAATTCCAAATAAAAATATTGTCATTTAGAGCATTTATTTGCAGAAAATGACAACTTGTCAAAATAATAAAAAAGATGCAGTGTTGTCAGACCAGTGGCTTGTAGGCATCTCCAGGTCTCGCACCCACTGTGAAATTTGGTCAATCAAGGTGTGAATGGAGGACCACCAGATCAAGACCCTGTCATGGCCAGCCCAATCTCCAGACCTGAACCCCATTGAAAACCTCTGGAATGTGATCAAGAGGAAGATGGATGGTCACAAGCCATCAAACCAATCTGAGCTGCTTGAATTTTTGCGCCAGGAGTGGCATAAGGTCACCCAACATCAATGTGAAAGACTGGTGGAGAGCATGCCAAGACGCATGAAAGCTGTGATTGAAAATCAGGGTTATTCCACCAAATATTGATTTCTGAACTCTTCCTAAGTTATAACATTAGTATTGTGTTGTTTACAAATGCATTATTCGAGGTCTGACAACACTGCTTTGTTGACCAGTTGTCATTTTCTGCAAATAAATGCTCTAAATGACAATATTTTTATTTGGGAGAAATGCTGTCAGTAGTTTATAGAATAAAATAAAAATGTTCACTTTACCCAAACACATACCTATAAATAGTAAAACCAGAGAAACTGATCATTTTGAAGCGGTTTCTTAATTTTTTTCAGAGCTTTATATATTTTATCAAATTAAACTATAGTGGACCAGAGTAGATAAACCAAGCGTTGTGAATAAAACAAGTTTCCTTTGTAACGATCGTCGTATAGAGGAGAAGGAGAAGACCAAGGTGCAGCGTGGTAAGTATTCCTAATTTATTTTAATGAATACGAATACTAGAACAAAACAACAAACACGATAAACGAACAGATCTGCAAGGTGACATACACTAAACAGAAAATAACCACCCACAAACACAGGTGGGAACAGGCTACCTAAGTATGATTCTCAATCAGAGACAACGATAGACAGCTGCCTCTGATTGAGAACCATACCAGGCCAAACACACAGAAATTCAAAACAAGGACAACATAGAACACCAGACATAGAATGCCCACCCAAACTCACGCTCTGACCAATCAAAATAGAGACATATAAAGGATCTGTACGGTCAGGGCGTGACATCCTTATGATAAGTAATAAGGTAGTTCTGCACTCCCATCCCACTGGGAACACACTGGTTGAATCAATGTTGTTTCCACATCATTTCAACGAAATTACATTGAACCAACGTGGAATAGACATTGAATTGACATCTGTGCCCAGTGAGATTTTAAGAATTCCATAGAAAATAAAATGAACTAGTTGGAAATTACTTTAATATGGGTTACAAAAACGTATGTTTGCTATTTGCAGATACTAAAGCTAGTCAATAATCACACATTTATTGCAATGGCAAAATATGACTTATAAAAGTATTAAAATCACAGCAAAGTAGATGTTAATGGTAAAATTCATTATTTTCAGCATGCTACTTAAGTTCATCCAGCTATTACAGTTTATAAAGCTGAAAAAAGATCTAGCACAGTCCAGTTTGACAGTCTGTGACACATGATTTTACAACATAATTATATACAAACACCCCCCTGACATTTATTCGAATTCAGTCCACTCTAGTCTTTCGGCCCAGCAATTCTGATAAAATCCACTTCCAAGGAAATGGTTTATGACTAGATTCCCCTAAGAAGAAAGGCACCATTGATCCCAGTGTGAGGAGGATGTTACTCATGGGTCCAGGTCCGGGGCCAGCAGCATTTCTGTAGCGACGCCAGTCAGACTGGTTGTGAAACCCTTAACCTTCAGGATAGTGGAATCTCTGGTCCTCTGAGGATGAGTCTGCGTCGTAGCCATACCCACCTCCCCTGTAGCCATTTCTTGGCCTACCGAGTGACCCCAGCCCGTAGCCAATGGCAGCCCCACCCAGTGTCCCGGCGGCTGCTGCCCTGCCATCTTCAGCCCCTGCCTGGAAGAGCCATGACTCTGGGAGGGGGGCCCTTTGCTTCCCACCCCTGTACCCTGTCCCCGTCACCTGAATCCACCCCCGTGTTTACATAGGGAACCTGGGCACAGTGCTGCCACCAGCAACATCCATGCCCACAGGAGGAGAAGCTTCTGCTGGCCTCTCATGACTGGATATTCCTGCAAAAACAAAATACATTGTAAGATTGAACCGTAAGTGTGTGGAGCTGTACATGAACTACTCTGAGCGTTTCCTGGAGAAGCAGACAGCTGAACGTAGCAGCGGCAGCAACAACAACAACAAGTATGAGAACAGTCGCAGTAACCCCCTTGGCCAGGAGCTGGTACAGCTGATAACCACCTTCCTCATGGTCCTGAGCAGCACTCTCCTGCTGCAGTAAGACAGGAACACATAGCCATGTCCCAGTTGTCTCTCATTTCTTAGTCACGCCTCCTCAATATGCCACTGATTTCCTGTGAGGATAGGTTAATTAAATAAGGTGTAGGTGGAGATATAACCAGTCCTTTAACCAATCCGTGGTCATGAAGGAAAGAAGCCAGTGGAAAAGAACTTCCAGCAAAATGAGGACCATTTCCTCCACATTTTATGGGGATATTTGAGCTTTAATATTGTTTTACCGTTTCTCTAATGGCCAATCTCCTTTGTGTCTCTAACATTTGCAATGATCCCCTGTCAATCTGGATCACCTGCTGTAGTACTTCCACACTTCTTTTTCCATTGCACTTTTTGTTGCAGAGTAGTTCCTGGTAGACTACTCTGTTGAGCTCTGTATTTTGTCCTGTAAAACACTATGGTTAGGTCATGCCAAATGCATGATGCTTTAATATCAGTGGTGGAAAAAGTACCCAATTGTCATACTTAAGTAAAGGTTAAGATACCTTAATAGAAAATGACTCAAGTAAAAGTGAAAGTCGCCCAGTACAATCCTACTTGAGTAAAAGTCTAAAAGTATTTGGTTTTAAATCTACTTAAGTATCAAAAGTCAATGTAATTACTAAAATATACTTAAGTATCAAAAGTAGAAGTAAAAGTATAAATCAATTCAAATTCCTTATATTAATCAAACCACACGGCACCATTTTCTTGTTTTCTTTTATTTATGTATAGCCAGGGGCACGCTCCAACACTCAGACATCATTTATAAATGAAGCAAGTGTTTAGTGAGTTGCCAGATCAGAGGCAGTTGGGATGACCAGGGATTTTCCCTTGATAAGTGTATGAATTAGACAATTTTCCTGTCCTGCTAAGCATTCACAATGTAATTATTACTTTTGCGTGTCAGAGAAAATGTATGGAGTAAACAGTACATCATTTTCTTTAGGAGTGTAGTGAATTAAAAGTTGTCAAAAATATAAATACTAAAGTATTTCGATTTTGACTCTTCAAACATACCAGAGTCGCTATATGCGATCCCTGACTCTGCTTCTGGTACGCAAGCTATTTTAATTAGTTCCCCGCATCCAATGCAGGCGGGAGGGATTGTTAATTGCGCTACCGAACTGCCCCTAATCAAAACGAAACAAAACGGCCTAAACCCAGCCGTCAGAAAACACAGAAAATGTAACTTTTTTCAATGTGTCAATCACTCTCGAGTCATCTGGGACCCACGAGCTAAGCCCAAGGGACTACTAGGGGGGCACTTGAACATTCGTAGTGTCATTCCAAAAAGTGATCAAATTCAACATCTACTCACAGACTCCAACCTTGACTTTCTCTGCCTCTCAGAGACATGGCTCCATAAAAACTCTCCATATGCTGCTTTGATTGTGCCTGGCTACAATGTTTTCAGGAGAGACAGGATTGAAGGAAGAGGAGGGGGTGTGATGATTTACATTAAAGAACATATCCGATGTAAACAAATTGAGTGGTCATGTGATAATGAACTAGAATGTATTGGCCTGAACGTTACACTGTCTCCCCAAATGTCTTTTACCCTCATTGGAATGTATAGGCCACCTTACACCAAAAGTGTGTTTTTTGATCAGTTTAATACCATGCTTAGGGAATGTGATTTTGGGAAAGAGGTCATCTTAATGGGAGATTTTAACATTAATTATGAAGACAAGTGTTGTAGGAAAACCCTCAAACGGATCACTAATACCTTTGACCTTACACAGCTAGTTAAAGGGCCAACCAGGGTGACTTGTTGCTCTAAAACACAGATTGATTTGGTGTTCAGTAATAAACCAGAGAGTGACTAAATCATTCAATATGTTTACTGGGCTGTCTGATCATAATCTGACACTTATAGCCAGAAAGCTGTCTAAGAGCAGGTTTAACCTCTCTACTGTTAGAAAGCCGGATCAACTCAGAATACCTAAGAGTGAATTAAACTATTTTGAAAAAGCAATTAAAGGATTAAACTGGAATGATCTCTTGTCCTATACAGACGTGGAAGCTGATAGTCAGGTTTTTCTATCCACAATCCAGACTACAATAAATGGCTTCCTAAAGAAAATCAAATCCAAACCTGGCCAAAAGAGCACTCTTCCTTGGCTAAATGGAGAAATCTGGAAATTGATGAAAGAACGAGATTATGCTCTAAAAATAGCCCTAAAATCTAAATTAGAGCATGACAGACGAAGGGTTTACCATGTTGAGAAATAAGGTGATGAAAGAAATCAGACAGGCCAAGGCAAACTTTTTTATTAACATAATTGGTGAAGCAAAGGGAAATTCTAAATTGATATGGGAGAATCTAAAAAAAGTTAACAGGGAAAGACCATAGTAACACTGCAAAAAGACTAGAAATCATGGTGAATAACAATCTAACACAGGATGCAGTCGAAATAGCAATAGCCTTCAATTCCTACTTTATTGACTCTGTCAGGGTACTGACACAGAACCCCTCCACTGGTTTCTTGGGCTCAGTGCTAGTGAATGACACTCAACCTGTCTTCATCATAAGGGAGGTTTCTGAGTCAAAGGTGAACAAGGTGATTAGCTCACTAAAGAACTCTAAAGCCAAAGATGTGTTTGGGATGGACTCTACCTTTCTTAAAAACTACAAAGAGTCACTCATTGGCCCCATTACTAAGGTCACCAACACATCTATTGGTCTCGGTGTGTTTCCAAGGGTATGGAAGTTGGCCATAATAACGGCCATCTTTAAATCAGGTGACCCTGCTGACGTGAGTAACTACAGGCCCATTAGTATACTACCTGTGGTGTCAAAGGTTGTTGAAAAGTGTGTAGCAGAACTACTGATTGCCCACCTCAACAACAGCCCCTTCACATTACACTCCATGCAGTTTGGCTTCAGAGCGAAACACTCCACAGAAACGGCCAACTGCTTTCTTCTGGAAAATGTGAAGTCCAAGATGGACAAAGGGGGTGCTGTTGGGTGTTACGGCTGTCCTCGCTGACAGAAGGTGTGGACCAAAACGCAGAGTGGTTAGTGTTCATTCTTTTAATGAAAGTCAACAAAACACAAAAACAATCAACGTGACAAAACCGAAACCGTCCTGTGTGGCAACAAAACCTCCACAGGAACAAACACCCACAAAACACAAGTGAAACCCTGGCTGCCTAAGTATGATTCTCAATCAGGGACAACGATTGACAGCTGTCTCTGATTGAGAATCATACCAGGCCGAACACAAAATCCCAACATAGAAAATCATCCATAGACAACCCACCCAACTCACGCCCTGACCAACTAAAATAAATACAAAACAAAGGAAAACAGGTCAGGAACGTGACAGAACCCCCCCCCTTAAGGTGCGAACTCCGGGCGCACCAGCACAAAGTCTAGGGGAGGGTCTGGGTGGGCGTCTGTCCACGGTGGCGGCTCTGGCGCTGGTCGTGGTCCCCACCCCACCATAGTCAACCCCCGCTTCCGTGGCCTCCTCCCAATATCCACCCTCCATGTCAAACCCACTATTCCAAAGGGCAGTAACGGACTGAGGGGCAGCACTGGACTGAGGGGCAGCACCGGACTGAGGGGCGGATCCTGGCGGCTCTGGCGGATCCTGGCTGGCTGGCTCTGGCGGATCCTGCCTGGCTGGCTCTGGCGGATCCTGCCTGGCTGGCTCTGGCGGATCCTGCCTGGCTGGCTCTGGCGGATCCTGCCTGGCTGGCTCTGGCGGATCCTGCCTGGCGGATCCTGCCTGGCGGATCCTGCCTGGCGGATCCTGGCTGGCTGGCTCTGGCGGATCCTGGCTGGCTGGCTCTGGCGGATCCTGGCTGGCTGGCTCTGGCGGATCCTGGCTGGCTGGCTCCGGCGGATCCTGGCTGGACGGCTCCGGCGGATCCTGGCTGGACGGCTCCGGCTGGTCCTGGCTGGACGGCTCCGGCTGGTCCTGGCTGGACGGCTCCGGCTGGTCCTGGCTGGACGGCTCCGGCTGGTCCTGGCTGGACGGCTCCGGCTGGTCCTGGCTGGACGGCTCTGAAGGCTCGGGACAGACGGGCAGCTCTGACGGCTCGGGACAGACGGGCAGCGCTGGGCAGGCAGACAGTTCAGGCAGCGCTGAGCAGGCAAGCAGCGCAGGCGGCGTTGGGCAGACGGCCGACTCTGACCTCCTGAGGCGCACAGTAGGCCTGGTGCGTGGTGCCGGAACTGGAGGCACTGGGCTGGAGACACGCACCACAGGGAGAGTGCGTGGAGGAGGAACAGGGCTCTGGAAACGCACTGGAAGCCTGGTGCGTGGTGTCGGCACTGATGGTACTGGGCTGGGGTGGGAAGGTGGCGCCGGATATACCGGACCGTGAAGGAGGACACGCGCTCTTGAGCACCGAGCCTCCCCAACCTTACCAGGTTGAATGGTCCCCGTAGCCCTGCCAGTGCGGCGAGGTGGAATAGCCCGCACTGGGCTATGCTGGCGAACCGGGGACACCATCTGTAAGGCTGGTGCCATGTACGCCGGCCCGAGGAGACGTACTGGAGGCCAGATATGTTGGGCCGGCTTCATGGCACCCGGCTCGATGCCCAACCTAGCCCTACCAGTGCGGCAAGGTGGAATAGCCCGCACTGGGCTAAGCACGCGTACTGGGGACACCGTGCGCTTTACCGCATAACACGGTGTCTGACCAGTACGACGCCCTCTCACTCCACGGTAAGCCCGGGGAGTTGGCTCAGGTATCCAACCCGGCTTCGCCACACTCCCCTTTAGCTCCCCCCCAAGAAATTTTTGGGTGAGCCTCTCGGGCTTCCGTGCTAGCCGCGTACCCTCATACCTCCGGTTCCTCTCTCCGGTTGCCTCCAGCTGTTCCCATGGGAGGCGATCCTTGCCAGCCAGGATCTCCTCCCATGTGTAGCAACCCTTGCCGTTCAAGACGTCTTCCCATGTCCATTCCTCTGTCTGTCTCTGCTGCTGTCGCTGCCCTTCTCCACTCCGCTTGGTCCGTTTGTGGTGGGTGTTTCTGTTACGGCTGTCCTCGCTGACAGAAGGTGTGGACCAAAACGCAGAGTGGTTAGTGTTCATTCTTTTAATGAAAGTCAACAAAACACAAAAACAATCAACGTGACAAAACCGAAACCGTCCTGTGTGGCAACAAAACCTCCACAGGACCAAACACCCACATAACACAAGTGAAACCCTGCTGCCTAAGTATGATTCTCAATCAGGGACAACGATTGACAGCTGTCTCTGATTGAGAATCATACCAGGCCGAACACAAAATCCCAACATAGAAAATCAACCATAGACAACCCACCCAACTCACGCCCTGACCAACTAAAATAAATACAAAACAAAGGAAAACAGGTCAGGAACGTGACATTGGGGCTGTGTTTCTGGACCTAAGGAAGGCTTTTGATACTGTTAACCATGAGATTCTCATCACAAAATTGTCCAAGTTCAACTTTTCCCCTGATGCCTTGAGATGGATGAAATCATACCTTGAAGGCAGAACTCAGTGTGTCAGAGTGAGCAATGAGCTGTCGCCCACTCTTAGCTATGATGTGGGCGTGCTCAAAGGGTCAATACTGGGGCCCCTCCTGTTCAGCCTGTACATTAATGATCTGCCTTCTGTCTGTACTGGGTCTGAAGTTCAAATGTATGCAGATGATACAGTGATATATGTGCATGCAAAGAGCAAACAACAAGCTGCACAAGAACTCACTACTGTAATGGTCCAGGTTACAAAGTGGTTCAGTGACTCGTGTTTGCATCTCAATGTAAAAAAAACTGTTTGCATGTTCTTCACAAAGAGGGCAACATATGCTACTGAGCCAGATGTCTATGTGTCAGGGGAGAAGCTCCAGGTGGTATCCGATTTTAAGTACCTTGGCATCATACTTGATTCCAACCTCTCTTTTAAAAAGCATGTGAAAAAGGTAATTCAAATAACCAAATTCAACCTAGCTAATTTCCGATTTATACGAAATTGTTTGACTACAGAGGTAGCAAAACTGTACTTCAAATCTATGATACTCCCCCACTTAACATACTGCTTGACTAGTTGGGCCCAAGCTTGCTGTACAACATTAAAACCTATTCAGTCTGTCTACAAACAGGCTCTCAAAGTGCTTGATAGGAAGCCCAATAGCCATCATCATTGTCACATCCTCAGAAAGCATGAGCTCTTGAGTTGGGAAAATCTTGTGCAATACACCGACGCATGTCTTGTATTCAAGATCCTTAATGGCCTGGCTCCCCCTCCACTCAATATTTTTGTTAAACAGAAAACCCAGACATATGGCAGCAGATCCACAAGGTCTGCCATGAGAGGTGACTGTATAGTTCCCCTAAGGAAAAGCACCTTTAGTAAATCTGCATTCTCTGTGAGAGCTTCCCATGTCTGGAATACACTGCCATCAGACACACATAACTGCACCACATATCACACTTTCACAAAATGCTTGAAGACATGGCTAAAGGTCAATCAGATTTGTGAACATGGTCCCTAGCTGTGTGTTGCCGCTTTCCATGTCTGTTGTCTGTAACTTGTAAGGTGTGGAAACACTTTGTTGCTTTTATGAATTTTGTCTTGCTGCTTTTTGTTCTATGTTGCTCTGTCTGTATGCTACGTCTTGCTTGTCCTATGTTGCTCTGTCTGTATGCTATGTCTTGCTTGTCTTATGTTGCTATGTCTTGCTTGTTCTATGTTGCTATTGTCTATATTGTAATTGTTTTTAATAACCTGCCCAGGGACTGCGGTTGAAAATTAGCCGGCTGGCTAAAACCGGCACTTTTACTGAAACGTTGATTAATGTGCACTGTCCCTGTAAAAATAAAAATAAACTCAAACTCAAACTCAAGTACAGATACCCCCAAAAAAGACTTAAGTAGTATTTTCAAGTATTTTTACTTAAGTACTTTACACCACTGTTTAATATTGTATGTGTGTATCTATTACGATATACAGTGAGGAGAACAAGTATTTGATACACTGCCGATTTTGCAGGTTTTCCTACTTACAAAGCATGTAGAGGTCTGTAATTTTTATCATAGGTACACTTCAACTGTGAGAGACGGAATCTAAAACAAAAATCCAGAAAATCACATTGTATGATTTTTAAGTAATTAATTTGCATTTTATTGCATGACATAAGTATTTGAACACCTACCAACCAGTAAGAATTCCGGCTCTCACAGACCTGTTAGTTTTTCTTTAAGAAGCCCTCCTGTTCTCCACTCATTACCTGTATTAACTTCACCTGTTTGAACTCGTTACCTGTATAAAAGACACCTGTCCACACACTCAATCAAACAGACTCCAACCTCTCCACAATGGCCAAGACCAGAGAGCTGTGTAAGGACATCAGGGATAAAATTGTAGACCTGCACAAGGCTGGGATGGGCTACAGGACAATAGGCAAGCAGCTTGGTGAGAAGGCAACAACTGTTGGCGCAATTATTAGAAAATGGTAGAAGTTCAAGATGACGGTCAATCACCCTCGGTCTGGGGCTCCATGCAAGATCTCACCTCGTGGGGCATCAATGATCATGAGGAAGGTGAGGTATCAGCCCAGAACTACACTGCAGGACCTGGTCAATGACCTGAAGAGAGCTGGGACCACAGTCTCAAAGAAAACCATTAGTAACACACTACGCCGTCACGGATTAAAATCCTGCAGCGCACGCAAGGTCCCCCTGCTCAAGCCAGCGCATGTCCAGGCCTGTCTGAAGTTTGCCAATGACCATCTGGATGATCCAGAGGAGGAATGGGAGAAGGTCATGTGGTCTGATGAGACAAAAATAGAGCTTTTTGGTCTAAACTCCACTCGCCGTGTTTGGAGGAAGAAGAAGGATGAGGACAACCAAGAACACCAACCCAACCGTGAAGCATGGAGGTGGAAACATCATTCTTTGGGGATGCTTTTCTGCAAAGGGGACAGGGCGACTTCACCGTATTGAGGGGAGGATGGATGGGGCCATGTATCGCGAGATCTTGGCCAACAACCTCCTTCCCTCAGTAAGAGCATTGAAGATGGGTCGTGGCTGGGTCTTCCAGCATGACAACAACCCGAAACACACAGCCAGGGCAACTAAGGAGTGGCTCCGTAAGAAGCATCTCAAGGTCCTGGAGTGGCCTAGCCAGTCTCCAGACCTGAACCCAATAGAAAATCTTTGGAGGGAGCTGAAAGTCCGTATTGCCCAGCGACAGCCCCGAAACCTGAAGGATCTGGAGAAGGTCTGTATGGAGGAGTGGGCCAAAATCCCTGCTGCAGTGTGTGCAAACCTGGTCAAGAACTACAGGAAACGTATGATCTCTGTAATTGCAAACAAAGGTTTCTGTACCAAATATTAAGGTCTGCTTTTCTGATGTATCAAATACTTATGTCATGCAATAAAATGCAAATTAATTACTTAAAAATCATACAATGTGATTTTCTGGATTTTTGTTTTAAATTCCGTCTCTCACAGTTGAAGTGTACCTATGATAAAAATTACAGACCTCCACATGCTTTGTAAGTAGGAAAACCTGCAAAATCGGCAGTGTATCAAATACTTGTTCTCCCCACTGTATCTATGAATGTAACACTAACACTACAAGTACATAGAATGCTTAAAATGTTATTCAGTTTGAACCTGTTTTATGTTATTATGTGATAGGACATGAGGTAAGTGTCGAGGAAAATCTAACCAGAAAGGAGAGACACTGTAGATTCTTTAAACAACCTTTTTGTTATTAAGATTTGCAAAAATGAGACCGGTCAAACATCACCTCAATGGTGTATGGTTGAGAGCTCAACAAAGAAGAGTTGTCTCAGTTTATATAAAGAAAAAGTATAGCCCCCCTTTGGGTGGTGTGACAAACAAACAGAACAATATCGTGAGGAAGTACTGGTTGGTGACAAAGGATTATGGAACTAAGAAACTGCGGTTGGCCTTTGGTGAGGTCTTGTCGAGAAATGTTGGCCATTTCTCAATGCTCATTGTCTCGACACTGTTTCTAAAAGAAACTGAAACCATTTGTCCTGCTCGTCTCTTGCAGCTTAGTTCAGTCTACTACTCAATATGGAATAACAGCATTTTGTCCGTCAGTCCAAAACCATGAGTCAGTCACATAGACAAAGAGGAAGTGTAAAAGCAGAGGGAGCAAGTCTCATCAGTACATCATATGACTTTAATTAAATGCAGATACACTAGATAAACACCGCACCGTCAAGCTTGCCTCAACTCCAGGCAAGCCATATGGGCCCTGTTGTTCACACGGTTCAGCTTCTCCCTTTCGTACCCACCGAGATCCAAGAATGTCAAGCCGGATGCACTGTCCCGCAACTATAGCCCCACGACTACTACCCTGGAACCCGATACCATCCTTCCCACCTCATGCCTGGTGACGGCACTCAGCTGGGGAATAGGGAAGCAGGTCCATGAGGCACAGCGTTCCCAGCCAAACCCAAGGGGGGGCCCTGATAACCGGATGTTTGTTCCTGACACCGTCCATTCCGCAGTCCTGGAGTGTGCTCACTACTCCAGGCTGGCCTGCCACCTGGGCGCCCGTCGGACCCTGGCCTTTGTGCGACAGCGTTTTTGATGGCCTACCATGGTCCTGGACTTGTCTGCATTTGTCACCGCATGCACAGTTTGTTCACAGAACAAGACTCTGCAAGCTCCGGCTGGTCTCCTCCAACCTCTGCCTGTCCCCGACCGTCCCTGGTTTCACATCTCCCTGGACTTTGTCACGGGTCTTCCCCCGTCTGATGGCAACACGCCCTCCTGACCGTGGTGGATCGGTTCTGCAAAGCCGTTCACTTCATTCCTCTCCCCAAACTACCCTCTGCCAAAGAGACGGCCCAGCTCATGATGCAGCACGTCTTCCGGATCCATGGACTTCCCGTGGACATGGTCTCCGACCGGGGTCCTCAGTTCTCGTCCAGGTTCTGGCAGGCGTTCTGCACCCTCATTGGGTCGTCGGCCAGCCTACCCTCCGGGTTCCACCCCAGTCCAACGGCCAGTCGGAGCGAGCCCACCAGGACCTCGAGACCACCCTGCGCTGCCTGGTCTCCGCCAACCCCACCACCTGGAGCCAGCAGCTTGTGTGGGTCGAATATGCCCACAACACCCTTCCCTGCTCTGCCACGGGCCTATCTCCCTTCGAGTGGTCCCTGGGGTATCAGTCCCTGGGGTATCAGCCCCCGCTCTTCCCTGAGTAGGAAGAGGAGATCGGCATATCTTCTGCCCAGATGTTTGTCCACCGCTGTCGTCGTAACCTGGAGGAAAGCCCGGTCGGCCCTCCTCAAGACCACCTCCAGGTATCGACAACAAGCGGATTGCCATCACACCCTGGCTCCTCGGTATCGTCTCGGGCAGAAGGTATGGCTCTACACCCAGGATCTTCCCCTCCGGGTGGAGTCTTGCAAACTGTCCCACTGGTTTATCGGCCCTTTCCCCATCTCCAAGGTTATTAGCACCTCTGCTATTCATCTTCTGTTGCCCCGTACCCTTATACACCCCACCTTTCATGTGTCCCATATCAAGCCCGTGTCTCACAGTCCCTTGTCTTCCATTTCCAGGCCCATCCCTCCTCCCTGTGTCGTTGATGGCCATCCGGCGTACACGGTGAGACCCCTCCTGAGGGTTTGACCATGGGGCAGGGGTTTCTAGTACCTTGTTGACTGGGAGTGTTATGGCCCGGAGGAGAGGTGCTGGTTCCCCGCTAGAGACATCCTGGACCCTGCCCTCATCGCCGACTTCCACCACAGGCACCCCGGTCAACCAGGTATGCGCCCAGGTAGGACGCCAGGTGGCACCCCTAGAGGGGGGGTGGTGGTACTGTCACGCCTTGATCTGGTTCACCTGTCTTTGTGATTGTCTCCACCCCCCTCCATGTGCCGCCCATCTTCCCCATTATCCCCTGTGTATTTATACCTGTGTTCTCTCTGTCTGTTGCCAGTTTGTCTTGTTTGTCAAGCTTACCAGCGTTTGTCCTGTCAGCTCCTGTCTTTTCCTAGCCTCTCTTTTTCTCGTCCTCCTGGTTTTTGACCTTTGCCTGTCCTGACCCTGAACCCGCCCAACTGACCACTCTGCCTGCCTGCCGTCCTGTACCTTTGCCCCTATCTGGATTTCGATCTCTGCCTGAGCCTGCCTGCCATCCTGTACCTTTGCCTCAGTTGCTGTTATAAAAATTGTTACTTCGACACGGTCTGCATCTGGGTCTTACCTTATCCTGATAAGAATATGCAGGCTATAAGAATATGTTGAAGGCTAGCTCTATTGGGTGCAGATGACTGAACTACTCACTTTTGTTTCAGTCTTCAGGTAAACAGTCGAGGAGGCATACAAAAGTATGTCTATTGGTATTTTATGCTGATTACATTTACCATCCTCTTCCCTTACCTCTTCAATGAATATCCCATAGGCCTCTACATTATGGACAAGGTATGAGTATGAAATGTACCACAAAAACCAAGGTATGAATGCTGTTATGTGCATGTTTTGTTAATCATCTGTATATTAAAAATGGTTTTGGAGTCACAGACTTCACCCTCCCTACACCTCTGATGAATATAACAGGAAACATGTTCGATCACCATGCACTGCAAAATCATTCTAGCTATGGGTACGGAGAACATCAACACTAACATCAACACGCCAGAGGATAAACCCATTATACTTGGGTTTCTGCTGGGAGTTTACCTCGTATTTGGATTTTTTTATTCTGCTTTGCCACTAAGATCATAATAAACACTGACACCTAAAATATTGTGGTATTGTTATGCGTATTATTAATGGGGGGGGGGGGGGGGGTCGTTCAAAAACGTACCCCAAAAGGTTCTTCAAAAAGTTATTTGTGGAATCATTAAAAGGGGTTCTTCGAAGAACTTATAGGAGTTCCCCCACAGTTTCAATTTGAAGAACCCCTAAAGGATACTCCAGGAACCTTTTCTTTTTAGAGTGTGGTTCCACAGAATGTACAGACAAGCATTATGTTGACCGTCTGTCATATTAAATCAATTTTTTCATGCATTTCCGTATACTGTACATCAGTGGTTCCCCAGGCACAGCAGGGGTTCAAACTGTAGAACCCAGTTCCTACATTTGAATATAAACATTTATTTTTATCAAACAAAACTATGCTACCTTTTATCTCTGGGACCCTCAGGATGACAAATCAGATCAAGATGACTAAATGTAAGTACATTATTTACCTTCAGAGGTGAATGTTTATGTTAGAGCCGATTTGGACATATTTGTATAAAAGACAGAACATACAGAGCTCCATGTACATTTGTGTAAATATATGAATGTATATGATGAAATATTAGGTACGTACCTTTACGATTTATATTTACCTGATTGAGATATATTCATTTGTTGTTAGTGTAACTTAGTTTTTGGCCCCCCCTCTTGCCCATTCATTGTACTGTGGTAAGTGTGTTAGGATAAAGGCAGGAAGTTGGGCCTTCGGGGGAAGGAGTCCTTGCTAGATGTGGGAGCGGTATAGTATTTTGACCATACAGACATACAGACAGGTCATATTATGTATTTGCCATATCAAGTAATCTATGCTTTAAGTTGATTGGAGAATCTTTTTTTTGTTAGATATAAGAAGAATAAACATTTTTGTTGCACCATATTCCTGGATCTCATTGAATGTTTGGCCGTTTGGAAACCTTGAGTGTGGACTGTATGAGTACGAAACAAACCCGCTTCAGGCTTGGGCAGTGGCTATGGTAAAGAGGAAAGGAAGCCACTACAGTATCAAACGAGTTGCTGTGATAAAAAGTTTGTTGTTGTTGTGCACTCTCCTCAAACAATAGCATGGTATTCTTTCACTGTAAAAGCTACTGTAAATTGGACAGTGCAGTTAGATTAACAAGAATTTAAGTTTTCTGCCCATATGAGACACGTCAATGTCCTGGGAAATGTTCTTGTTACTTACAGCGTCATGCGAATCACATTAGCGCACGGGGGGAACACCAATCCTGTAGAGGTTTTAAAATAACCACTTTGCCATGCTCGAACTCAATGGTGAATTTTACCATTATCTTGCTGAAATGACTGTCTTCTTCCATTTCCCAAGTACAGAATGACTAAAACAAAAAACACAATCACTTTTCCTTTTGTGCTCATTGAAAATGTGCGGTCATTCTCGTCTAGGAAAACATGAGGGCAGTTACCATGATTATCTCACAGAGCACATTGAAGCTTTTAAAGACATCTCTTACTAGGAAACTAGTTGCCTCAGGGGAAATTGTTACAGAACAGTCATTACTGAGTGAGGAAATCGAACAGACATGGTTTGTGCCTGCTAGTTGGCAGCGTTACAATTCCCATACTGTTAAATGAAAAATTATCATTAAGCTATCTTTACAACAGAACACAAATACCTAAACTCATCGCATTCACTAAAAATATGTATTTGATTATGAATGGAATACTACGCCTATTATTCATTTAAAGCAATTTTTGTGTTCCTGTGATGAGAAAAAAAAACTTCCAATATTTTTCCAATATTTGCTGAAGCCTGGCACACAATGATTATACTTGAAGTACTATACTGTTGAGTTTATTTTCAAGTATTTTAATCCAAATGCAGAGGGAAGGCCGTTTCATTTCTTACTTACTGATCCCCTCCCCTATACTTATCCATGTCACTATATGGTCCTGAACTTAACTACTGCCACATGCATAATAATTAACATCCAACATAATAAAGCAACTCACAGAAACAGAAATATATATTTTATTAAATTAAACTATAGTGGACCAGAGTAGATAAACCAAGCGTTGTGAATAAAACAAGTTTCCTTTTGATAAGTAATAAGGCGTTTCTGCACTCCCATCCCACTGGGAACACACTGGTTGAATCAATGTTGTTTCCACATCATTTCAACGAAATTACGTTGAACCAACGTGGAATAGACATTGAATTGACGTCTGTGACAGGTGAGATTTTAAGATTTCCATAGAAAATAATATTAAATAGTTTGAAATTACTTTAAAATGGGTTACAAAAACGTATGTTTGCTATTTGCAGATACAAAAGCTAGTGAATAATCACACATTTATTGCAAAGGCAAAATATGACTTATAAAAGTATTAAAATCACAGCAAAGTAGATGTTAATGGAAACAGCAGCCTCCTCCCTAATTTCATCCAGCTATTACAGTTGATAAAGCTGAAAAAGGATCTAGCACAGTCCAGTTTGACAGTCCGTGACACATGATTTTACAACACAATAACATACAAACCCCGTCTCTGACATCTCTTTTGCCAGAGGTAATGAGGTTTGACTGAGTATAGCTTTGTAAAGGTGATGGTGGGACTAACCCAAAGGACAACAAGATCAGGGCTTGTTCAACGTTTATTTGAATTTAAAAGCAGTCCACTCTAGTCTTTTGGCCCAGCAATTCAGATAAAATCTTCTTCCAAGGAAATGGTTTATGACTAGATTCCCCTTATCCAGTCCCCTAAGAAGAAAGGCACCATTGATCCCAGTGTGAGGAGGATGTTACTCATGGGTCCAGGTCCGGGGCCAGCAGCGTTTCTGTAGCGACGCCAGTCAGACTGGTTGTGAAACCCTTGACCTTCAGGATAGTGGAATCTCTGGTCCTCTGAGGATGAGTCTGCGTCGTAGCCATACCCACCTCCCCTGTACCCATTTCTTGGCCTACCGAGTGACCCCAGCCCGTAGCCAATGGCAGCCCCACCCAGTGCCCCAGCGGCTGCTGCCCCTGCCATCTTCAGCCCCTGCTTGGAGGAGCCATGGCTCTGGGAGGGGGGCCCTTTGCTTCCCACCCCTGTACCCTTTCCCCAGCCCCTGAATCCACCCCCGCGTTTGCATAGGGCACCAGGGCACAGTGCTGCCACCAGCAACATCCATGCCCACAGGAGGAGAAGCTTCTGCTGGCCTATCATGACTGGAGATTCCTGCAAAAAGAAAATAAACGTAAGCTTGAATAACATTTGGTGAAATGTTATGAATGCAAATCTAAGAACAACCTATTGTAAAAGTTTTATAAAGTCATCCGAGGTAACAGGAATTATAATATATGTTTTAGCGTTTTGTCAATGGGATGTTCTGAATGAGATGAAGGCACATTAACAGCCATATAGCACAGTCCAATTCAATGTACCTGTTAGTTGTAGGGAACCAAAACAAACCCTGCACCAAACAGACCGTTGGTCAAGAGTCAATTGTAATCTATGTCATTCAGACAGGCATTAAAGCTGATTACACGCCCCAGCACATTTCAAAAACATTGTCTGCACTTTTGCCAACAAACAAACAAGACAAAACAAATGGCACCTCATCAAATGTGAGGTCTAGAACATGCCCCATGCTCTGCCGACACCAGCACTTCTATACAGTACACGAGTAACCTCTTTTTCCTAGTTCCAATCATGAAAGACCATTCTACCTGATGAGAATGTAGTGTGGGATGGTGCACGTGCACACTAAGTAAGATAGAGAACATGCTCAACTCTAAATCCTCTTGTATAAACAAGTAATACGGGTGCTTGGAACCAACAGAAATCCTATAAAACATTAAGAAAGGCCAGCTCTCACTTCAACATGCTTTGCATTCAAATCATATTCAATAGAAGCTTCAATTGCAAATGATATTCAGTAAAGGCTTCAGTAACACTTTACTTGACACCCAGTGTCAAAACCCACATTTATTCAAATCATTTTTTCCCTGCCAAGAAGTTTCCTTTCATTTTCAAAGTTTGTTTCTTAAATCCTTTGTTGTTGTTGTACTGAATTCTTCACAGTCATTTTTTTCATCATATTTGATAGAACTTGTACAAAATACACTTTATGACACAGTCAGGAAGCATTATGACCATCCTGTGTCACTTTATTTGGACAAAAAAAATACATGATGTCTGACATCAGTGTGTGCACAACAACAATTGTTGTATTTTTTATATATCATAAACATACTGTTGACACATAGGCTGTGGTGTAATGGAATGTTTTGTCTTGTGTGGTAGGTTTTGTGGGTTTTGACACTCTTCTGTAGGTGTCATAACCTGCCATAAAATAACGCAATATATGTCACAACAGGTCTAAATATATGTGTCATGACAGTGTTATGATCATATTATAACAGGTTATGGCAATTTATTTCAGCTCTTATGACATACTATGACATGGTTATTGCCTTGTCATAACGTGTTATGACACCGAGTGTCACGTTAAGCGTTACCAAAGCTTCAATTGAAAATCATATTCAAGTGAGTGCTGACCTTTTTTCATTTGTAAGTGCACACACTAATCCTATTCACTCTAACCTTTCCAAATATGTAGTCTGTTTTGTGTTTCCTCCAAGAATATTAGGCTACCATGTTGAAGGTCTGACATATCTATATCTATGTACTGTAAGGGACATTTTGTACACAGATTCTGTACTTGGACATACAGTATATCACAAAATCTTTTGAAAAGGTAGTGATCTATCCTATTATATTTTCTATCATAGTAACAGCAGTACTATATAACACAGTGATAACAGAGTTATACAAATCAACACAAAATGACACATTTATCCTGTGCATCAGGTATTGTATAATTGTCAAAGCAGTGGGGGAAGAGGTTTTGTATTTTAGAGCCTACCTGGTCGAATGGTCACTGAGAAGACTTTCCTTGGTAATGCTGGAGTGGATCAGTCTGTTTTCACATTGAACTGCTCTGGGTCTCCAATGGTTACCTTACACTGCCATTCACAGTCACAGCATCCAGTCAACAGCCTCATAATGACAACATTGCTCCTCCCTAGAAAAACATATATCCCTTACTATTGGCTTATGATTGATAGTTGAATTGCTTATGTTAATTATTCTTTGTTCCTTTCCCCCACTGCCTCTTTCCCCCTCCTCACTGTTTGTTCAACCAATGCAATGTTTGCATTTGATCTCAGTGTACAATTTTAGTCATTATTTCAATGATGCTCCACATTTCTATCAGTGCTCTTAGTTGCCTGGGATATGCCCTTATCTTCCACACCATAGAAAAAGTATGAATTCATTCTATTTCTATGTTCCACACCCCCACACATCCAGGCAGTTGTCATGGTGACCGAACAGGGAATAGAGAAGAGGTGACATTTGAAAGTCTCTCAATTAGATGTGTTCATTATCTTTATTGATTACGGTCCATAATTGAAAAGACAATAATGATATAGTAGGAATAAATACATCTCACGGACTTCTGTAAGGTACAGTACCTTAGGTACATGATCTACATAAACATAGGCCTGCACCCTATAAGAAATATGATTTATCAACTTAATTCTAAAGAAAAGTATTTTCTATGTGTAGATAGTTAGTGGTTAGGATAGTTAGTGCATGCCTGAAACTCTAGTAGACTCACCAACATGAGCAGTGGGGAGGCCACCAACCAGTAGGCTTTAAAGAAGATGTTTGGAGGCTGTCCCAGAATCCTCGTCATCATGATAGAGAGCCGCTGTAATTCTGAAAATCAAGTATACATAAGCAAACAGAAGAACTACATCATCATCATTATCATCATCATGTCTACGTGAAAATAATGAGAGCTGAGGAAAAGTTTGTCATTGTCAGACATTTCCTTGATTTTCTCTCAGTTCGAGAGAGAAAATCAGTAATATCATACGTACAGTATGTACAGTTCACAATAATTTAGGGCCAGGTGAGGCAAAAAGAGACATTGAGCTGAGCTTAGGAGTATTTTTGTAATAATAATGTATTTTTTTATATGTTTTTTTTAACTCAATCTGATTGGCTGGGCCTGGCAGGGCCTGGTTCCCCAGTGGGTGGGCCTGTATCCACCCAGGCCCACCCATGCCTATGCCTCTGACATACACCTGGGTAATGCAGGGAAGGCCAAGCAGACTTTTTGGACTTTTCGTCCGTACTTTCCGCTGGACTTGCAGGCGTGTCGTGAGTTTGGATTTGTTTACCAAACGCGCTAACAAAAGGAGGTATTTGGACATAAATTATGAACTTTATGGAACAAATCAAACATTTATTGTGGAACTGGGATTCCTGTGAGTGCATTCTGATGAAGATCATCAAAGGTAAGTGAATATTTATAATGCTATTTCTGACTTCTGTTGACTCCAAAATGGCGGATATCTTTTTGGCTTGATGGGTCTCTGAGCGCCGTACTCAGATTATTGCATGGTTTGCTTTTTCCGTAAAGTTTTTTTAAAATCTGACACAGCGGTTGCATTAATAAGGAGAAGCATATCTTTAAATCTGTGAATAACACTTGTATCTTTTATCAATGTTTATTATGTGTATTTCTGTGATTTGATGTGGCTCTGTGCAAATTCACGGGATGTTTTGGAGGCAAAGCCAAATGTAAACTGAGGTTTTTGGATATAAATATGAACTTGATCGAGCAAAACATACATGTATTGTGTAACATGTTGTCCCGGGAGTGTCATCTGATGAAGAATATCAAAGGTTAGTGATTAATTTGATCAATACTTCAGCTTTTTGTGACTCCTCTCTTTGGTTGGAAAATCGCTGTATGCTTTCTGTGACTAGTTGCTGACCTAACATAATGATATGTTCTGCTTTCGACAAAAAGCTTTTTTGAAATCGGACACTGTGGTTGGATTAACGAGAATGTTATCGTTAAAATGGTGTCTAATACTTGTATGTTTGAGAAAATTTTATTATGAGATTTCTGCAATTTCATTGGCTGTTGAGTCCTAGGCAGGATATAAAGCATGCAGACAGTTACTGTTCGATTTCACGATAGAATGGGCAAAATGAGTGACCTAAGCAACTTTGAGCGTGGTATGATCGTCGTTGCCAGGCACGCCGGATCCAGTATCTCAGAAAGGGCTGCCCTTATGGGCTTTTCACGCATGACAGTGCGATAAATGGTTGAACTAATTCCTGTCTCCAGTCTCATCATTATTGAATTATTATAAAGATGTGGTTATGAAACCCACAAGACATAGCACCTCTATTAAGGGTTCTTCCTAGAAGTCTCTATAAATTGTTCGACCAAGAACTCTTTTATCATCCAAAGGTTCTTCCTAGAACCCTACAGGAACGGTTCTACCGAGAACACTTTTATCTTTAAAGGGAAACCCTCTATGAACGGTTCTACCATGAACCCTTTTATCTTTGAAGGGTTCTTCAAAGATAAAATAAAATTAAACTCTTTATGACAATACATTACATATATCACAAGGCCTTTCTTTGAGGGCCTAGTTATACCATAACACAGTGGTGTTAGGAAACTCCTGGTTTTACAGGCCACATTAGGTCTACAAGTCACATTATAGGCCTTTTCACACTGCTTTGTTCTTAGCCCCGGGCTATCTTAGACCCAGCCTAGACTGGCCCTGGGCTAGCTTAGCCTGTGCTCGCTCACACAAGCATTTGTTAGCCCTGGGCTAAGGATTCACATTTGTATTCCAAAGCCCTGGGATAACGGACAAACACAAGATGCAACCAACACACACAAACAATGTTATAAGCAATAAGACATGTATTAACACATTATTTCATCTTGCTTCTAGGTTAGCATTTGATTTCCAACAGTGATGGTTTGTATAAACCTTGCTGTCTGCCTATCTG
Organism: Salvelinus alpinus; assembly: GCF_045679555.1. NCBI lineage: Eukaryota > Metazoa > Chordata > Actinopteri > Salmoniformes > Salmonidae > Salvelinus > Salvelinus alpinus. Next base: position 16,292,644 of record NC_092103.1, on the reverse strand, counting down.
ACCTCGGAAACAATGTTACACTTTTGGAATTCGATCTCGCTCCTGTACAGAGAATGTTGTGGCTGAACTTTTATGATCCAGGCGAAATCATGCAACAATATTATTATCATTGATATATCCAATTAAAGTAAATGAAAAAGCTACAATATGACAACAAACTTGAGCGTTTGCTGGCCTTCCAGCTGTAGAGTTTGTAGCTTTAGTTTGCTAAGGGACTGTACGTTATTTATAATGAGGGATTACCTTGAGAAAATGGGATCGCTCCTTCAGTAAAATATATTTTTACCTGAACACTTGAAACAAGTGCATCCTGCTTCCATTGATCATCCTTGAGATGTTTCTACAACTTGATTGGAGTTCACCTGTTCAATTGATTGGACGTGATATGGAAAGGCACACACCTGTCTATATAAGGTCCCACAGTTGACAGTGCATGTCAGAGCAAAAACCAAGCCATGAGGTCAAAGGAATTGTCCGTAGAGCTCCGAGACAGGATTGCATCGAGGCACAGATCTGGGGAAGGGTACAAATTATTTTTGCAGCGTTGAAGGTTCCCAATAACACACTGGCCTCCATCATTCTTCAATGGAAGACGTTTGGAACCACCAAGACTCTTCCTAGAGCTGGTCGCCCGGCCAAACTGAACAATTGGGGGAGAAGGGCTTTGGTCAGGGAGGTGACCAAGAACCCAATGGTCACTCTGACAGAGCTCTAGAGTTCCTCTGTGGAGATGGGAGAACCTTCCAGAAGGAGAGACCCTCAGATTAAGATAGAGTTGGGTGCACCCTAGTAAACTATAGGCAGGATATATGGCCGATATCTAAGTCTATTTGTCACGATCGTTTGTTGAATAAATGGACCAAGGCGCAGCGTGCGTGGAGTTCCACATCTTTAATAATGAAACTCACAAAAAACAATAAAGGATAAACGATACGTGAAGCAAATGCAGTGCTCACAGGCACTACACAAAAACAAGATCCCACAAACAACAGGTGGGAAAAGGCTGCCTAAATATGATCCCCAATCAGAGACAACGATAGACAACTGCCTCTGATTGAGAACCATACCAGGCCAACAATGAAATAGAAAACATAAATTGCCCACCCTAGTCACACCCTGACCTAACCAAATAGAGAATTAAAGGGATCTCTAAGGTCAGGGCGTGACACTATTGTACTATTGATGTATTTCATTCATGTTGAGCTCATTGTACAAATTTCACATATCAATATTTACTCAAGGTGATACATTTTTTGCAAGTAATTTTATTTACAAAAGACAAGCCGGCATTCTTTTCCTAAATTATTCAGTTGTGTGATTTTCATTCTAACTGGTCCAATAGAGTTTAAGCTTAAACATTCAGTAGGCCATAGTGTTAAGCAATTGTTACACTTGCTGGACTTTTAAAAAATGTCTTAGATTAATAAATTATTCGAACAGGGATGCAAGCTTTTGTTTGCTGAATGTTAAATACAGCAGCCAATATAATTCACGGGTAGTTTGAAAGAAGAGAATTGCAGTTATTTATTGAGACCCATAACCATTCGAATTTGAGGAAGAGAAGTGAAAGCATCTGCATCTTATTCTAGTCCTATATTATTCAAGCACCGTCAAACCGAATAAGTTAGCAGAACTCAATACATTTGTGGCAACTGATTGCTTCGTTTTGTGTTTGTTATGAAACTGAAAAGTATTGATTGATACAGTACTTAATTGATGTTAATTAATATACAATTTTGATTACAGGTAACATAAAGTAATACAATGATGAAGATAAGGACAACAAAATACATTTTCTTTAACTGTTGAAAGCAAGGAAGGAAGGTCGCAACAATAGAGAGAAAAATAGGTATGCTAATAACATGAGGGGAAATATTATGAAAGGTATACAGTTGAAGTCAGAAGTTTACATACACTTAGGTTGGAGTCAATAAAACTCGTTTTTCAACCACTCCACAAATTTCTTGTTAACAAACTATAATTCTGGCAAGTCGGTTAGGACATCTACTTTGTGCATGACACAAGTCATTTTTCCAACAATTGTTTACAGACAGATTATTTCACTTATAACTCACTGTATCACAATTCCAGTGGGTCAGAAGTTTACATACACTAAGTTGACTGTGCCTTTAAACAGCTTGGAAAATTCCAGAAAATGATGTCATGGCTTTAGAAGCTTCTGAAAGGCTAATTGACATAATTTGAGTCAATTGGAGGTGTACCTGTGGATGTATTTCAAGGCCTACCTTCAAACTCTTTGCTTGAAATCATCAAAAGAAATCAGCCATGACCTCAAAAAAGTAATTTTAGACGTCCACAAGTCTGGTTCATCCTTGGGAGCAATTTCCAAACGCCTGAAGGTACCACGATCATCTGTACAAACAATAGTATGCAAGTATAAACACCATGGGACCACGCAGCCGTCATACCACTCAGGAAGGAGACACGTTTTGTCTACTTGAGATGAACTTAGTTTGGTGAGAAGAACAAGAACAACAGCAAAGGACCTTGTGACGATGCTGGAGGAAACAGGTACAAAAGTATCTATATCCACAGTAAAACGAGTCCTATGTCGACATAACCTGAAAGACCGCTCAGCAAGGAAGAAGCCACTGCTCCAAAACCGCCATAAAAAAGCCAGACTACGGTTTGCAACTGCACATGGGGACAAAGTTTGTACTTTTTGGAGAAATGTCCTCTGGTCTGATGAAACAAAAATAGAACTGTTTGGCCATAATGACCATCGTTATGTTTGGAGGAATAAGGGGGATGTTTGCAAGACAAAGAACACCATCCCAACCGTGAAGCACAGGGGTGGCAGCATCATGTTGTGGGGGTGTTTGCTGCAGGAGGGACTGGTGCACTTCACAAAATAGATGGCATCATTTTGCAGGAAAATTATGTGGATATATTGAAGCAACATCTCAAGACATCAGTCAGGAAGTTATAGCTTGGTCGCAAAGGGTCTTCCAAATGGACATTGACCCCAGTCATACTTCCAAAGTTGTGGCAAAATGGCTTAAGGACAACAAAGTCAAGGTATTGGAGTGTCCATCACAAAGCCCTGACCTCAATCCTATAGAAGATTTGTGGGCAGAACTGAAAAACACGTGCGAGCACGGAGGGCTACAAACCTGACTCAGTTACACCAGCTCCGTCAGGAGGAATGGGCCAAAATTTACCCAACTTATTGTGGGAAGCTTGTGGAAGGCTACCCGAAACGTTTGACCCAAGTTAAACAATTTAAAGGCAATGCTACCAAATACTAATTGAGTGTATGTAAACTTCTGAGCCACTGGGAATGTGATGAAGGAAATAAAAGCTGAAATAAATTATTCTCTCTACTATTATTCTGACATTTCACAATCTTAAAATAAAGTGGTGATCCTAATTGACCTAAAACAGGGAATCTTTACTAGGATTAAATGTCAGGAATTGTGAAACTGAGTTTAAATGTATTTGGCTAAGATCTATGTAAACTTCAGACTTCAAATGTATATGAGTCAACCAACTTATTTAACACATGCAAAATAAGCCCTATTGAAATAAAATCAGAAAGTTTTTAACTGAAACTTTGTAGGCCGCATGTCCTGCACCAGCATCGCATGTTCTCTCCCAGCTTCATGGTTTGAACAAGGTGCTTAATTCCAGTCCATACAAGACAGTATAATACAATACAGTACAGTAATACAGTCCACACTCAAGAAGATTAGCCCACTGGAGCTTGTTAAATTTATTTACCAAAGAGAGAAAAGCTACATCCACGGGCTATTATGTTTTGTTTTGTCATGCATAATGTGCTGTAGCATATATAGGCTATGTATTGGATAATGGTATTATCATTTTCTTTTTTTGGGGCTTGGGCTCATAATATGTCTTTAATGTCGGGATCATCAAATGTATTTAAGGTATGGCTCATCAAGCTCAGGTAGCATCAGGCTTAAATTTTCATGCCTATCAAAACTAATCAAATCCAGGCATATTTATATGTTTTGAATGACACTCAGTTTTGGCGGGAAATATCAGGTTACCTGGAAGAAAAGGTGATTTATTATCAGGATGGAACATTTGTAAAATACTGGGAAAATATTCAACCCTAATGGTGAATGAAGGAATTGGCTGACAAAATCTATGGATAGTAGACAATAATTATGTCTGTTTAACAGGTAGGCCTACCTCTTATTTATTGAATAGGAAGAAATAGGCTCCAACACAAAGACCTCCTGTTGTTAGTAGACTATAGTCAAATTAAAATGAAGATTATTTAAATGGATTAGGCCTTTTCGAATTAGTCTACTTTCAGCTGTCCATCTCAGTCGCTACCGCTTCATAGTAAATTATGCAAATTACTCGAATATGGTTTATTGTGAGGTTAATAACTCTGATAAATAGCTTTATTATTGTCAACAAAAATCTATTATAGCTGTAGCAAGCTTACCTCCGGTCCTCCTCATCTGCATGCTATCCCTTTCAAACTGAACAGGACATCAGTAGGCCTAATCCGAGCACACATGCAGTATATAGATTATTTTTTTAAACAAATTGCCTTGCCCCCTGAAGTGCCACCGTGCACAGCGCAGTCATTGGTTAGGCGGCAGAAAATGGTTTACTCAGCAAAAGCAAGGCAGGCCGCGATCGTGATTGGGAACGCCTATCCATTGCAGTGTGTAATTGTATACTTCACCAGTGGCGATTTTAGCATGTCAATTTTGGTGGGGCAAAAAAACAAACAAAGTGGGATGCATGTCAGCAACGCCACTACACTACACAACACAACACTAAACAATACATTAATTGCACCCACAAACTGATAGGGCCTACATAAAGCTGTCCCAACAGCAGTCCCAACATCTTACCACTGCTACACCTGGCTATCAGCGGCGCCTTGTCTGGCAGCGAAACAGTTCATTCAGCCTCATTTACTGCCTTTAAAAAAAAACATAGCTGATATGGCTGACTTGCTTCAACAAATGTGGTTTCTAATGACAATTGAGATGTACAAACTATGGGCATAAGGGGACGACAAGCGGATGAGATGCACGAGCTAGGACGTAGTCAATATAACTATTTGTTTAGCACTTTTGACATGTACAGTGACAGAATTCAGAACATGGGCTGTTTTTACAGTGTTCTGCCTGTACACCAAGTCAGAACCGTAGGATAAATAAAGGGGGCATATAAGCAGACAATGAAAGCTCTTACAATATTCAATGATTACATTTCTCTAAAACAGGTTATAGGCTACATGTGCACCACCAAGTCAGAACAGTAGGCAAAATTAAGAGTCGTAAATAGACCAAATTATTAGGGTGAGGCACATGGGCTATTAACATCTTATTACACAATATACACTTAGTATTACTTTCTTAGCTACAGTATACATATCTCCCTGGCATATTACATCATTTATACAGCAGCGTACAATACATTTTTGGACTCAACGTGTTGTGCTGTGCTCACTTGAACAGGAAGGTGGCATACTGGTCCTTCGTGGGCAAATTTGGTCATCAAAGTCTGTCATTCTCTGGATTTATGGTGCTTTCAAAACAACTGGGAACTCTGAAAAAAAACAAGGTTGAATCATGATGACCTCATTGATCTTCAGGTCGTAGCTCCTGAAAGAGGCCGGATTTACAATTCCGAGTTGTATGACCATTCAAAACGTATTTTCCCAGTTGGAGTTTATTTATTCCCGACTTACAAGTTGTCTTGAACTCACGGAAGTCAAGTTTTCGCTGTTCCGAGTTAACAGTTGTTTTAGGCGCGGGACAAATCAGGCTTCATTGACAGCATGGCCAGTGTTGAATGTGTATAATTTTGAACTTGGAAAAGAGCCCCTTAATCCCAGATTTGCGACCACACAGCCACTGTTACTGATTCCTTCCAAACCACTCATTGTTGAATTTGCGATGTCCAACTTGTTGTGTAATGTTTGTGTCCAATGGCCGATGAGCACCGATAGTTTTTATCTATAATTTATTTTCCTTATTTCTCTTCATATGACAAGGATTAAAAAGGATTTGCCAGTAGATTGTCGGCTTGATTCATGATGATGACTGCTAGCTAAGATTTTGAAAGTATGATGTTGACATGATCAGTCCAATCAAAGCTACAGTAGATATAATGTCATTTGACGTTCTTCTCCTTCTTGGATTGGCACTTCTAATGTAACTCTATGACAGCACCAAGGGGCTAGAACTTTCATGTTCTACCCTTAGACTTGACGATGACGTAGTGTCCCCATGAGTGACAGAACAATGAGCCAATCACGGCGCAACGCTCTGTATGTTCTGCTGGCTTGCCCCACCACCACCACAGAAAGCACTGAGCTAGGCTGAAACACCTGCATTTTGGAGCTACCTTACTCAAGAAAACAAAAAAGAGACCATGTTTGTATGCGGCTTTATTATCTCAATGATATATCTATTTTTTTTTTTTTACATTGTTTGCAAACTGATATGTGACACTTATTTATGCCAAAATAAACATGCAAAACAGGCAACCCCCCCAAAATTGCCACTGATATTCACCAACCCAGCAGAAATTAATTCTCAAATCCTGAGCAATATAACATTTAGTCAATTAAATTACATAACCCTCCCTTGGACTAAATTCAAAAAATACTAAACCCTCCCCTTGACTAAAATTGAAAAATGTGTTTCCATCCATCATGATCGGCCCATCCTCAGTGCAAAACTTTTGATTGTGAGTTAAAACAAACTAACAAAATAAGTGAGACTGTAGAATAACAAAATAATAGAGTTGAGTCTTTCCCTTTCTCACCTTCCATGAGTCCTCCTCTTTCAACACCTTGTAGGCTATTGAGTGGCTCACATTTCCTCCTTCACATTTAGCTTGGAGTTAAGACAAGACTGATCAAGGACACTATATTGTCTATAATATCTGTTACATACATCTTTACCTTTTACAATTAACAAATAAACACTATCACGTACAGTTTTGTTGATACATTAAATACAATCACTTCTATTCTCCATTGTACTATATGATTGAGTGTGTGCTTCACAACTCTCCAATACAGAGCGACCCTCAGGGTTTGAGTTCTGCTTCCATTGTTACTCCTCCTCGGAAACAAATCATTACTTCAGATTACTTCAGAATCTATTATTGCTTATGGAGCATTTAAACAAATGTAAAATGTATATATTTCACAAAGTATTAATGAACTAGTAAAAAGCAACAAGAATACAAAAGTTTATGACTTGAAGCAAGACTGGTGTTCCTCTGTCCAGTGTCTGTGGTCTTTTGCCCATCTTAATCTTTTATTTTTATTGGCCAGTCTGAGAAATGGCTATTTCTTTGCAACTCTGCCTAGAAGGCCAGCATCCCGGATTCGCCTCTTCACTGTTGACGTTGAGACTGGTGTTTTGCGGGTACTATTTAATGAAGTTGCCAGTTGAGGACTTGTGAGGCGTCTGTTTCTCAAACTAGACAATCTAATGTACTTGTCCTCTTGCTCAGTTGTGCACCGGAGCCTCCCACTCCTCTTTCTATTCTGGTTAGAGACAGTTTGTGCTGTTCTGTGAAGGGAGTAGTACACAGCATTGTACCAGATCTTTAGTTTCTTGGCAATTTCTCACATGGAATAGCCTTCATTTCTCAGAACAAGAATAGACTGACGAGTTTCAGAAGAAAGGTCATTGTTTCTGGCCATTTTGAGCCTGTAATCGAACCCACAAAAGCCGATGCTCCAGATACTCGTCTAAAGAAGGACAGTTTTCAGCTGTGCTAACATAATTGCAAAAGGGTTTTCTAATGATCAATTAGATTTTTTAAATTATAAACTTGGATTAGCTAACACAACGCGCCATTGGAACACAGGAGTGATGGTTGCTGATAATGGGCCTCTGTATGCCTATGTAGATATTCCATAAAAAATCTGCCGTTTCCAGCTACAATAGTCATTTAGAACATTAGCAATGTCTACAGTGTATTTCGGATCAATTTGATGCTATTTAATGGACAACAAAATTGATTTTGTTTCAAAAACAAGGACATTTCTAAGTGATCCCAAACTTTTGAATGGTAGTATATATATATATATATATATATTAGTCAAAGTGCAAGTAATCTTCAACTGTCCCTCAGGGAATCAATTGACATTGTAATTACACACCTGGGGGTCATTCATAAACATTTACTGCCACAGGAAAATAACCACTTTCTGTGAAAATTACATAAAATCCCATTGAAAAATATCATGCAATTTACAGGTCACTTTATATTAAAAGTGCAAATTCATTCAAGAATGAAAGTGATATTCAACATTTTAAAATACGTTCTCTCTCCGGGTATGCAATGAGTAGATGACGTAGGCTGTAGGTGCCGCGACGGCTGGGACGTATGGTGGCATGATATATGATATGGCAACATCAATAAATCCCACCTTCCTATCATGATGCTGATGAGCTATACCCGGGTGGGTGGGGGGTGGGGGGGGGGGGGGGGTGCAATGTAAAAAGCTTTTACATTTCCAAGCTATTGAGTGAATATCAACTTATCCTAGGTATCCAGTTTTGTGACCCCAAACACACACACACACACACACACACACACACAAATACAATATTAGGTTTCAGCCTACTCAATAACAATATTCATATTTGCATTCCTCTGTGTTAACATTAACTTACACTAGTCTCAGGCAAACATGCAAAGGATCATAATCTGTTCAGACATGGGCAGTTCTGTACAGTGTACTAACATTTCCATTTTTATGTTGCCATTCCCTGGGTGTCCATGGTAAGGAAAGTAGAACTGTCAATAGAACCATTGTAGGGATTATTTTCCCATACGTAGTGGAATCAAACGTTTAAAAGGTCATTTCCCTATGCCCCCTGCCAAATGTTTACTGTCCTCATTTCGATGTGTGTAAATATTTTTCAATTATCAAACGGTGAGGGGTTAAAGTGTAGAGGGGCTTGTAGGGTCTGGTATCGGAAGCAATAAAAGGTCATCAGGACTTATACTTCTATCCATGTTCTCCGTCCGTTCCTAGACCTAGATGACGTTCTCAAAGAGCTGCATGGAGGCCATGATATTTTCATCCTGGTGAGAGAAATGAAAAGTTGAGGAATCGTTTGTTAAGGACACAATGTCAATGTCATGTTTTGTCTTTGATCATGTCTTGTCCCTGTGCTTCCCTCTGCTGGTCTTATTAGGTTCTTTCTCTTTCTCTCTCTCTATCGTTCCGTTCCTGCTCCCAGCTGTTTCTCATTCTCCCTACGACCTCATTTACTCTTTCACACCTGTCCCCTGTTTTGCCCTCTGATTAGAGTCCCTATTTCTTCCTCTGTTTTCCGCTCCTGTCCTTGTCGGATTCTTGTTTGATGTTTGCTGTTCCTGTGTCCTTGTTTCGCCCTGTCGTGTTCTTTGCCTTCTTCAGATGCTGCGTGTGAGCAGGTGTCTATGTCAGCTACGGCCAGTGCCTTCCCGAAGCGACCTGCAGTCTGTGGTCGCGTCTCCAGGCGTTCCTCTCTATTGACGAGAGGATTTCAGTTTCCTGTTTTGGATTACCATTGATTATATCCAGGAGAATCATTATTTGTTTAATACTGGAATAAAGACTCTGTTACTATTACGTCGCTTTTGGGTCCTCATTCATCAGCATAACAGTCAATTCTGTTCTTAGCTCTTCATATGCTTTGTGTTCCTCTGACATGAACAGGTTCTGTAAGACAAACCTGTCAGCTAACCTGCTGTCTGCCAGCTACAGGAATACCTGGAATGTTAAAGCCATGTAATAGCATGTGGCTTGTCTGGGCATTCTAACATGATGTACAGTACATCTTTTCATCAGTAAAGATTGTGGAGGATGTGTTTACCTTCTGACAAGTCTCTATGAACTCATCAATGGTCACCACCCCGTCTCTGTTCCGATCCATTTTCTGAAAAAGCTAGCCATTAAATATCTTATACGATTACATACAGAACTACAATTTTTTACATTTTATTTAACCTTTATTTAACTAGGCAAGTCAGTTACGAACAAATTCTTATTTACAATGACGGCCTAACCCTAACGACGCTGGGCCAGTTGTGCGCTTCCACAGTAACAAAATGTGAAGCTTTTAGGTTGGGAAAACTCAAACAGGCAAGAGTTCTTATTACACAATAGCCAAACAATAAATCTTTAGGACAGAAACAACACAAACATAAGGACAGAAGGTGTTAATCAACGTGAAATGTTAGACATGGGGGTGGGATGGGAGGGGGTCATACACTGGGGGTTTATGTACCTGAAAGAACTTGTCCACATGCTCAGATGGATCAACATCTCGTACACTGGGAGAGGTATACCTGCCCATCATGTCATAGATGGACGTCATTATGGCCAACATCTCCTGTACACAGGTTTACACGCGCGCACACGCACGCACGCACGCACGCACGCACGCACACACACACACACACACACACACACACACTCGCACACCCGCACACATACAGTCATGAGTCAGCACCAGGTCTTGGAGTGTTATGTCTAGCAGAAGAGCATCTCTATGCAACAAACAGGAAATGCACGACCTTACACTGTACCTCCTTGGTGATGTAGCCATCCTTGTTGATATCATATAGATTGAAGGCCCACCGGAGTTTCTCTGTTTCTGAACCTCTGAGCAGTACAGATAGTCCAATCACAAAGTCCTGCAAAAAAACATAGAAAACCTTACTGACTGTCGAAGAAACAGATTTCATCTACTGAAGGCAGTTTGTTTTTTAGATTGAGCAGGTTATCGGGATGGCTAAGGTTGATTGTTCTGGAAAGTTTTATATGAGAGGACAACCGACCTAACTTAAAAGGAGCTTTGCTTACCTCAAAACGGATAGAGCCATTTCTGTCCATGTCAAAAGCGTTGAACAGGAAATGTGCATATGTGGTGGCATCTGAGAAGGGATACCAATAATGCAGTTAACATTAGGCAGGTATACAGTGGGTGACAGCTGGTTATTTATTCTCTTTCCACTTTTATCCACTTTGACGGTCGCTCTGGGTGAAATGGGTCAGTCTTTATAGCATATATAAATCAATAGGTGAGGTTCTGAGTTGTCAGAATCTTTCATTTCTTATCAAATGTTGATTACAAAACAGTATGATAATGCTCTCTATTAAATCACAGCCCATTAAAAGAGCTGACAACGTAGCAGCAGTTGAAAGGGAGTCTCCCACCTATCTGCAGTACTATTACATTGTGCCTCCCTTACATCACTTGAGGGCAGACTCCTACCTCCCTGGGGGAAGAACTGTGAGTAGATGTTCTTGAAAGTCTCCTCATCCACCAGCCCGCTGGGACACTCCTGTTCAGAGGGAAATTAAAATATATTTAATAAGTACTAAGTGCTTAACTTGTATGCCCTGTATGCATTTATAAATGTAGTTAAATATCTATGAAAATAGATATATCTAACGGTTTGTTATCGGCTAATATATGTGTAACAGCTTGTAGTGAGTGAGTGTAAATATCTGTGTAAATAAATGTGTGTAGCTATGCAAGTATATCAAACATATTGTGAGATGATATCTTTGCAGTCCTTCAAGTCCCTGACAGTGTGTTTAACCTCTACCCCACTCCCACTCGGTGCTCTACGCCCAGCCAAGTCCCAGTCGCACGTTTTTAAAGCCTCTGTAGAGTGACTGCAACTCCTTCTTGGTGAACTGGGTCTGGACCTGGAGCTGTTCCAAGCCTTCAGGCTGGTGACGAACAGTAGAAAGCTCCAATTCACAGTCGCTACTCTCTGTTTGAGAGAGGAGAGGGAAAGAGAGAGAGGAGGAGAACCCAGGGAAATGAAGGAGAGTCGGGAGAAGGGGAGAGGTGAAAGGGAGGGGAGAATGTGGATCAGGTGAGAGGCAAGAATAGGACGGGAGCGGATGAGAAAGGTCGAAATCAGGAGAGGAAGACGGGACAATCAGAACAAATTGGGAGGGAGAGGAATTTGTGTGGTGGGTAACAGAGAAATTGGATTTGATGAAAATGGTGTAAAAAAAATTGGCAAAAAGAAGGTGGACAGGTGAACAATAAAGTGGGAGAGGATGATGAGTGAATGACAAAAAGAAATGACAAATACAGGGAATTACTACTGTGTGTGTGCTCACCATCTATGAAATACAAACAAACATCGTGAGGAATGGGGAGAGGAAGACGGGGGAGAGATTGAAGTATAGGGAAGTGAGAAGGGGGGAACATATACAATCAGATTAAGCCAGACAGTCACAGTATTTTGGTTTAAGTTGTTTCTTTCTCTATAAACCAGTAATAAGACATGAAACCTTCGAAGTCTTGAGGCAGTTTGTCTAGAGTTGCAGTGGAAGCCCGTCTTCTCTCATAAAGTGACAACACTGAAATCCATTTATATCTTCAACTATCAATAACACAGTACAAGAAGCTTCTGTCTATCTGTGAGGAATATGATGGCCTTGAAAAGAACAGGGCACTGTAGAGTCTCTCCTTGTTACTTACCATCTAATGTCAAGGGCTCCCAGGCACCAAACTGCTTGAACACTACAAAAAACAGGCCAATGACTACAGTAATTGCAATCAGTTCCATGCCTTCCAGCACCATGGCTGACTTGTTTGAATAAGAACCTTAATCCGCTTGCTATTGGCCAGCTCTGAACATATTGGATGCGTTTTCCACAACTTAACAAATGTTTGCTGCTGGATGTGTGTGTCTAAGAAAACATCAAAACAAACAATTGAACAAGATGTCTGAAAAATAGCTGCGAACACTGAAATCTATTGGTCACACTTTACTCCCCCCATTTCCCCACCCACACACAGTGTTAAAGGAAGTGAACTCTCAGGTGACGATGCTCCTCGTGATGAACAAGGTAAAGATCCAGTGAAAGTAGAGATCCATTAACAGTCACTCTGTTTCAGGTGCCCTTCATTTAACCCCTTGATATCCAGCAAAAGCAAAAAGGTGAGTTTGATGATAATATCTTCTTGTCTTCAAAAAATCCCTCTAAATCCAAGTCCAGTGCATGGTATTGAGTTGAAAACAAACACATACCACTTGATTCCTCATCTCCCAAATATCTCCATCCTCTGTGAAGTATCTTCCGTAGTACACATTCTGCACCAGTTAAGGGCTGAACCCTCTGTGTCTCCCTTTTTGGGTAAGTCTGTCCTACAGGTCCATCAAGACAGGAATTCTCCCTCTAGTGCAGTCTCCAATTGGAGCGGGTGCGGAAGATGAGAGAGAGAGGGGAGTAGGGCAGCGAGACCGGAGGGATGATGTGTTGTTTTTTTACTAATAGTTTCTAATTGACGGTCTGAGCATTTCCTTGTTTTCCCAGGCATTTCAAGGATGATGTAAAGCTGTAAACCAGGCATTGATCCACATCCACTGATGGCTGGAATATGACCAGCAGCACTTAGAGTGAAGGAGTCTGCCCTGCCCTGTGTGGCGCTGCCTGTGTCTACCTCCCCATTCACACAGCCCACATAACACTGGATTCAAAAAGAAACCTCACATTGTGGTTCTAATTCAACAAACTGATATCAAAAGCTGATATTTCAATTGAGTTTATTAAGGGACTTTAAACAGGAGGAATAGTGAAGGTAGACCGAGTGCCCTAATTATTGTTCCTATCCCAGAACTCCTTACAAAGTCACTGTAAAGTTTTAGCAACATTCCTTGACAATCCACCAATGCTTTCATGATATCAGTTGTGGTGTGCATGAGTGTGAGGCCGTAAAAAATACAAATAGAGGTAGAGTTCACAACTGATGAGTGTGCACATCTTATAGGAGAGAGTTTAAGCAGGAGCTCTGAGAGGGAGCAGGGGAGGATAAATCAATGAGATGCAAAATACTGGTTTTAGGACTGGAATGGGAACAGGCCAGAAATGCATTTTACCAGAGAGAGATTTAGATGGAGTTAGCCACTGGACTCAATCTTCTTTATGCTGCACATCAAGGTGTTGCACCTTGTGGACACTGTAGGGAAACCACTGAAGCTGTCACGGTCGTGTGGAAGAGATTCGGACCAAAACGCAGCATGAGGAAAATAAGCCATCTTCTTTTAATAAATGAACGAAGATGAACATGAAACGAAAACACTATACAAACAAACAAAAAACAACAAATGATCGTGAAGCTAAATAACGCAAGTGCACAGACAAGCAACAAACGTTAAACAAGACAACTACCCACAAAAGCCTACTGCCTATGGCTACCTTAAATATGGCTCCCAATCAGAGACAAATGAATGACAGCTGTCTCTGATTGAGACCCAATCTAGGCAGCCATAGACATAACTAGACAACCTAACAATACTCTATCCCATACACATACAACACCCATAGACTAACCAAAACACACACAACATACAATGCCCACCCCAACTCACGCCCTGACCAACTAAACATAATCAAAATAACATAAAAATAGGTCAGGAACGTGACATAACCCCCCCCTCAAGGTGCGTACTCCGAACGCACCACCAAAAGTCTAGGGGAGGGTCTGGGTGGGCATCTGTCCACGGTGGTGGCTCCGGCTCTGGACGCTGTCCCCACACCACCATAGTCACTCCCCGCTTCCGTATCCCCCCCCCAATGACCACCCTCCAACTAAACCCACCTAACTGAAGGGGCAGCATCGGGATAAGGGGCAGCACCGGGATAAGGGGCAACACCGGGATGAGGGACGACAGCTCCGGGCTGAGGGACGGCAGCTCCGGGCTGAGGGACGGCAGCTCCGGACTGAGGGACGGCAGCTCCGGACTGAGGGACGGCAGCTCCGGACTGGCTGGCGGATCCTGGCTGGCTGACGGCTCTGGCTGGTCATGGCTGGCTGACGGCTCTGGCTGGTCATGGCTGGCTGACGGCTCTGGCTGGTCATGGCTGGCTGAAGGCTCTGGCTGATCCGGTCTGGCGGAAGGCTCTGGCTGATCCGGTCTGGCGGAAGGCTCTGGCTGATCCGGTCTGGCGGAAGGCTCTGGCTGATCCGGTCTGGCGGAAGGCTCTGGCTGATCCGGTCTGGCGGAAGGCTCTGGCTGATCCGGTCTGGCGGAAGGCTCTAGCGGCTCCTGTCTGGCGGACGGCTCTAGCGGCTCCTGTCTGGCGGACGGCTCTGTAGGCTCATGGCAGACGGGCGGCTTTGCAGGCTCATGGCAGACGGGCGGCTTTGCAGGCTCATGGCAGACGGACAGTTCAGACGGCGTATGGCAGACGGGCAGTTCAGGCGCCGCTGGGCAGACGGGCAGTTCAGGCGCCGCTGGGCAGACGGGCAGTTCAGGCGCCGCTGGGCAGACGGGCAGTTCAGGCGCCGCTGGGCAGACGGGCAGTTCAGGCGCCGCTGGGCAGACGGGCAGTTCAGGCGCCGCTGGGCAGACGGGCAGACTCTGGCGCGGCTGGGCAGACGGGCAGTGTCAGGCGCTGGTGCGTGGTACCGGCAACTGGAGGCACCGGGCTGAGCAGACGCGCAGCTTCAGGCGCCGCTGGGCAGACGGGCAGTTCAAGCGCCGCTGGGCACACGGCAGACTCTGGCCGGCTGAGACGCACTCTAGGCCTGGTGCGTGGTACCGGAACTGGAGGTACCGGGCTGAGGGCACGCACCTCAGGGCGAGTGCGGGGAGAAGGAACAGTGCGTACAGGGCTCTGGAGACGCACAGGAGGCTTGGTGCGTGGTGCCGGAACTGGAGGTACCGGGCTAAGGACACGCACCTCAGGGCGAGTGCGGGGAGAAGGAACAGTGCGTCCAGGGCTCTGGAGACGCACAGGAGGCTTGGTGCGTGGTGCCGGAACTGGAGGCACTGGGCTGGAGACACGCACCATAGGGAGAGTGCGTGGAAGAGGAACAGGGCTCTGGAGATGCACTGGAAGCCTGGTGCGTGGTGTAGGCACTGGTGGTACTGGACTGGGGTGGGAAGGTGGCGCCGGATATACCGGACCGTGAAGGAGGACACGTGCTCTTGAGCACCGAGCCTCCCCAACCTTACCAGGTTGAATGGTCCCCGTAGCCCTGCCAGTGCGGCGAGGTGGAATAGCCCGCACTGGGCTATGCAGGCGAACCGGGGACACCACCTGTAAGGCTGGTGCCATGTACACCGGCCCGAGGAGACGTACTGGAGGCCAGATACGTTGGGCCGGCTTCATGGCATCCGGCTCGATGCCCAACCTAGCCCTCCCAGTGCGGCAAGGTGGAATAGCCCGCACTGGGCTAAGCACGCGTACTGGGGACACCGTGCGCTTTACCGCATAACACGGTGTCTGACCAGTACGACGCCCTCTTACTCCACGGTAAGCCCGGGGAGTTGGCTCAGGTATCCAACCCGGCTTCGCCACACTCCCCTTTAGCCTCCCCCCAAGAAATTTTTGGGTGAGCCTCTCGGGCTTCCAGCCACTCTGCCTTGCCTTTGCCTCATAAAACCGCCTCTCCGCTTTCGCTGCCTCCAGCTCCGCTTTGGGACGGCGATATTCCCCTGGCTGAGTCCAGGGTCCTTTGCCGTCCAGGATCTCCTCCCAAGTCCATTCCTCTTCTCTCCATTGCTTTAGTTCCTTCCCTCCTTCCTCAATCCGCTTGGTCCTGTTGTGGTGGGTAGTTCTGTCACGATCGTGTGGAAGAGATTCGGACCAAAACGCAGCATGAGGAAAATAAGCCATCTTCTTTTAATAAATGAACGAAGATGAACATGAAACGAAAACACTATACAAACAAACAAAAAACAACAAATGATCGTGAAGCTAAATAACGCAAGTGCCCAGACAAGCAACAAACGTTAAACAAGACAACTACCCACAAAAGCCTACTGCCTATGGCTACCTTAAATATGGCTCCCAATCAGAGACAAATGAATGACAGCTGTCTCTGATTGAGACCCAATCTAGGCAGCCATAGACATAACTAGATAACCTAACAATACTCTATCCCATACACATACAACACCCATAGACTAACCAAAACACACACAACATACAATGCCCACCCCAACTCACGCCCTGACCAACTAAACATAATCAAAATAACATAAAAATAGGTCAGGAACGTGACAGAAGCACAGCTGCACCACTGCACTGGGAACACAGTCCCACAAATGAGCCCCTGTTCATAATTTCCGAGTACTACTTTGCAAACACATAAATGTCAAACATTTGTATTTTAAAGATAACAGTACCCTCACTTTCAACTCCATTCCTACAAAGAGCAAGCACAGGTGACCAAACCACTACCATCAGAATGATCACAGAGCATTTTTAATCCACTGATATCTCTATAACGTGTCAGGCAGAGCCTTGTGTTCATGCATACAGTACAAGGTTAGCTCATGTAATAGACCATTGAAAACCAAGACAGCAGCAAAATGTTCATGCTCCCTAAATGCTGATCTATCTTAACTCTTACATTAAAGACGGACAAGGCTTAATGCTGGCATATCGGCATTTCTGCACTCTTCAGAGCAAACATTAATAACAACAGTAATGAGAACGTCATGAAGGCCCATAGCCCCAGAATATCAATCATACGACAGCAACTCACAACAACACAACCTTCTGCTTACAGTTCAACCCAGCCCCCCCCCCCCCCCTCCCTCTGAAAGGTTCTAAGACTGCCAGAGTGTGAGACTAACATCTGGTGCATAGGAATACTTATATTGTGTCATGTAATGATTAATACTATCCAGCAGATGGCAGTGCCTAGACATGGTTGTATTGGTGGTTCCTTACTGGAAAGGGCTTAGAGTTGAAGCAGGGCAGGGCGACGGAGGGGTTAACATGGGGGGGCGGGATGGTGGTTGGGGGTCTCTTCGCTCTGGTGAGTGCACATGAACATGTTAGCCCCAGTCTGCATGCACAGAAGGGCAATGTCAATAATTTAGATAGGTAGAGAAAACGAGGGCATACCGGGGGTATAAGCAGTAACAGACACTCTGCTATTCCCTCCTTATTCAGCTCATACTTCCACCCATAAAAAATACAAATATCAAACTAGTTCAGGTGCTGGACAGAAAAAACAAATAATGTACTCTTTCAACAACACCCTTATTTACTTGACAATATTGTGTATAGCCTTGGATGTCTCTCTTTTTGCATGTGTTGTACGTGTTCCTGAAAAGGGTATAGCAAAGGATCTAATGAGAAATAATCCACAAAGGCTTTGAAAAAAAAGTTATTGATCATTACCATTTTGACAAAATGACTGGCCATAGTTTCTTTCTGAAGGCAGCTTCCCTCCAGTAAGAGATGACTGGTGCATTACTGTCAACACTGGGACTTTTATTTCAATAATCATTTTAAGCTTTCTAAATCCCTACTAAAATAACTGAAGGAAAAGGAAAGAAGAGAAAAAGGAGAGAGTGGGAGAGTTTACAGGAGAGTTAACAGGACAAGTCTCAGCAGTAAGCCTACGGCAATCAGTTTGCTGGGATTGTGGAAAACGAATAGAGATTTATTGATAGTATATTGAAGTGACACAAAGAGATGAGTGGGAGAGTTTCGCACAGTAGAAGTCCACTGAGAGACAGCAAGAGAGATGATAGAGTTTAAAAATATAGTCCTATAAGATGGGGTAGACGCATTCAAATGAATCTTATCTGCATCCCCTCCCCCTCTCCTCTGCCTTCTCCTTCACTCCACCCCAGCTATCCCACACAGGAAAGAACACATACAACTCTGTAGCTGGGATGACTGAGCCTCATGTAAGTTTGGCACTGTCCCTGACCTACCTGGCCCCTGAGTGTTTGTGGTGCTGTCAATGATCCATTTGACGAGGCAGCACTTCATCAGAGATTTACGAGTGATTCGGGGCTTCTGCCATTTCCCTCTGTCCTCCCTCTGTCCTCCTGGGCTGGGCTCCTTCCCGTTGGCATCAGGCAGCAGGCCACCGTCCACTCCCTTTCCATCAGCCTGGGGGACACAGAACTAACTGGGTTAACAGATGACAGAGAGAGGGGTAAGGACACTACAGAGAAGACTGTTGGTACAGACGGGTTAGAGGATGCACAGAGGAGAACGTATAGGCTGGACAGAGAGGGGGAGGAAGAGAAAGAACATGATATTACGGAAAATGTGTACAAAGAACCCTGCATAAAATAATCTAATAAAACTAAGCCATCCCTATTCCACTTTTTGTTTCATTAATCTATTGTTGTTCATGCATTTTGCATCATACTGTATGGTTGTGCGTTTTTGCAAAATGCATCATAGCGGCTGTATTTCGAAAGTTTTACAGTGCCTTCAGAAATTATTCACACCCCTGGACTTTTTCCACATTTAGTTGTGTCACAGCCTGAATTTAAAAGGGCTTAAATAGAGATGTTTTTGTCAATACCCCATAATGTCAAAGTGGAATTACGTTTTTCAAAATTAATAAAAAATTTAAAGTTGAAATGTCTTGCGTCAATAAGTATTCAACCACTTTATAAGTAGCCTTGCACGAGCCTTGGCATGTGATGTACAAATACACTCCCTGGACAGGACGCTAATCTATTGCAGGGCCTTCTTTTTCTTTCAATATCAAACAATCTATCTCCTTAATGCTGAGTATCAAACAGCAGAGACACATCAGCTCCCATTTTACACAGCCTTTGGTATGACTCGGCCGGGGATCGAACTCCCAACCTTCCAATGTCAGGGTGGACACTCGGAGGCCGCTGAGATGGTACCCTTTTCTTATGACAAGCCCCAAAAAGTTCAGGAGAAGACAGTGAATGTTCCTGAGTGGCCAAGTTATAGTTTTGACTTAAATCTACTTGAAAATATATGTCAAGATCTGAAAATGGTTGTCTAGCAATGATCAAAAACCAATTTGACAGAGCTTGAAGAGTTTTTTAAAGAATAATGGGCAAATGTTGCACAATCCAGGTGTGGAAACTCAAAGAGACTTGATAAGAAAAGACTCACAGCTGTAATCGCTGCCAAAGGTGCTGCTACAAAGTATTGACCCAGGGGTGTGAATACTTATGTAAATGAAACATTTCTGCATTTTATTTTCAACACATTTGCAAAAATGTATTCATTTTGTATTCAGGCTGTAACACAACAAAATGAAAAAAAATCCTTTAAAGTTGTCAATTCTTTCAACTTGCCACCTACGCATTACCTAGCAACACTGTCTGGTTAGATGTTATAATAAAACTTGATAAAACAATGGAATGTGCATAGTTATAAATCCAATGTGCTCCAATAAGGATCACATATCAAAGTTACAGTCAATTCACAGAGGCTGAAGAAATACAGGATGCTGTGACTGAAGATAAGAGGAGGATGGGCTGTAGGATGACATGGATGAAGAAAATACTAGATAAGGAGAGAGGAAGCTTAATAACCCCTGGATTGATGGGGAATGGAAGGCCCACTAGTATGTATGGGTGTGACTATGTAAAATATATTCTCTGTTAATGTGAGTGTGAGTGTGTGTGTGTGTGTGTGTGTGTGTGTGTGTGTGTGTGTGTGTGTGTGTGTGTGTGTGTGTGTGTGTGTGTGTGTGTGTGTGTGTGTGTGTGTGTGTGTGTGTGTGTGTGTGTGTGTGTGTGTGTGTGTGTGTTTGTATGTATGCATGCGCATGGCTGCACACATGCGTTCTTGTTTTGTTACAGTATTTGAAGAGAGAATGGAGCAAAATATCCGGGGATTCCCAGCCCCCTCGTAATCTCCTCATCTCCTATTTGAATATGAAAGGAAGCCAAGGCGCACAGAGCACTGAGGAACTCACTCAATAATTCACACTCCTTAAAACAGCATAAATAAAAGATCAGAGTCAGCTGCCATGGTGGGGATGAGTACCAGCCATGTGCTAAACACTGAGTACCAGCCATGTGTTAAACACTGAGTACCAGCCATGTGTTAAACACTGAGTACCAGCCATGTGTTAAACACTGAGTACCAGCCATGTGTTAAAAACAGTGAGTACCAGCCATGTGTTAAACACTGAGTACCAGCCATGTGTTAAACACTGATTACCAGCCATGTGTTAAAAACACTGAGTACCAGCCATGTGTTAAACACTGAGTACCAGCCATGTGTTAAACACTGAGTACCAGCCATGTGTTAAACACTGAGTACCAGCCATGTGTTAAAAACACTGAGTACCAGCCATGTGTTAAACACTGAGTACCAGCCATGTGTTAAACACTGATTACCAGCCATGTGTTAAAAACACTGAGTACCAGCCATGTGTTAAACACTGATTACCAGCCATGTGTTAAAAACACTGAGTACCAGCCATGTGTTAAACACTGAGTACCGGCCATGTGTTAAACACTGATTACCAGCCATGTGTTAAAAACACTGATTACCGGCCATGTGTTAAACACAGATTACCGGCCATGTGTTACACACTGATTACCGGCCATGTGTTACACACTGATTACCGGCCATGTGTTACACGCTGATTACCGGCCATGTGTTACACACTGATTACCGGCCATGTGTTACACACTGATTACCGGCCATGTGTTACACACTGATTACCGGCCATGTGTTACACACTGATTACCGGCCATGTGTTAAACACTGATTACCGGCCATGTGTTAAACACTGATTACCGGCCATGTGTTAAACACAGATTACCGGCCATGTGTTACACACTGATTACCGGCCATGTGTTACACACTGATTACCGGCCATGTGTTACACACTGATTACCGGCCATGTGTTAAACACTGATTACCGGCCATGTGTTAAACACAGATTACCGGCCATGTGTTAAACACTGATTACCGGCCATGTGTTACACACTGATTACCGGCCATGTGTTAAACACAGATTACCGGCCATGTGTTATACAGTGATTACCGGCCATGTGTTACACACTGATTACCAGCCATGTGTTACACACTGATTACCAGCCATGTGTTAAACACTGATTACCAGCCATGTGTTAAACACTGATTACCAGCCATGTGTTACACACTGATTACCGGCCATGTGTTACACACTGATTACCGGCCATGTGTTACACACTGATTACCGGCCATGTGTTACACACTGATTACCGGCCATGTGTTAAACACTGATTACCAGCCATGTGTTAAACACCAGGACAAGAGAGACCATCCCCCACCCACCCCCACACACACATACACACACACCGCCCTCAAATGACTACACTGAACCATGGTGTCAACTGTCGCCTCCTGAGCGATAAACAAATGCAGCTTCTTGCTTACGCTGGCAACATGGCATCGAATCCAGGAAGGGTTGGTACATGATATGCATGCAGGGTAAATGGTTTGTCCACATTGCTCTGCAGCAAACTGTTCTTCTTATTGATCACGTTGACCACTATCTGTGTGTGCTGAACTATTCTTCACACACACTGTCAACAATACAGTATACACTGAGTGTACCAAACATTAGGAACACCTTCCTAATATTGAGTTGCACCCCCTTTTGCCCTCAGAAGAGCCTCAATTCGTTGGGGCATGGACTCTATAAGGTTTTGAAAGCGTTCCACAGGGATGCTGGCCCATGTTGACTCTTATGCTACTTACAATTGCGTCAAGTTGGCTGGATGTCCTTTGGGTGGTGGACCATTCTTGATACACACGGGAAACTGTTGAAGGTGGAAAAACCCAGCAGAGGTACAGTTCCATGTCTTAATTGTCTCAAGGCTTAAAAGTCCTTCTGTAACCTGTTTCCTTCCCTTCATCTACACTGAGTGAAGTGGATTTAACAAACAACATCAATAAGGGATCATAGCTTTCATCTGGATTCACCTGGTCCAGTCTATGTCATGGAAAGAACAGGTGTTCTTAATGTTTTGTATACTTAGTGTATGTCATCTCAACAGTGGATGATTGTAGGCCCTGGCATCCGCAGTACTACATTATTAACGTTTAGCCTGACATGTGGGAGATGCAGCAGGGTTTAACTATCCTCCCTTAATAATCCAACTCATCATGCACACTGCGGGCGACTGCACCATCCGCTGATCACCACACATGTCACCAACACATGCCCTCTTCATTGTCAGCCCCTCTTTCTCCCCGTGTGTGTGGCGCTTGTAGCCTCTCCCTTGGTCCTGACAGAGTAGGAGAACACAGTGTACACAGAGCTCATTGACATGCAACACAGATACAGCATCCTTCCCCTTCTTCTCTTGCCATGAATCACAGTGAGGTGGTACACTCACCACTCCAGTAGAACTGGCTCATAACAGGACTGCTAAATACAGATTGTCTGGGTGATCACAAGCCCTAAAGATAAACTTTCCCTGCCCTGACCTGAACAATGCACAAGGGACATTTTCTTGTGGGAGAAATATTCCAAAGAGAAATGTTTATTTATTACATAATACATACTTGGACAAGCAAATACATTTTCGCTTTCTTACAGAAATACTTCAAATTGTCTCCATAGTCCCCATACACTCCTCCAAGATGTCTCTTCCTCTCTCAATCAATCCTGCTTCCTTTCTCCTATTGGCGAGCTAAAGCAGATTTCACGACAGGTGAGAAAAGGGGAAAAATATATATATTTTATTTGCCTGGATGAATTGTTCAATGAACAATCCAATAGAAGCAACGGTGTGGTTACTTTTGAATCTTGTCAACGTGTCCACTGAGTCTGAAATCGCAATGTATGAAATTCTTTCTGTTTAGATCTACAGGCCTGAGTGGTTCCTCAACTACTGTGACCTTTTGGGAAAGAGCTCCTTTTACATATTTCCTAAGCAATTGTAACTATTTATTCGGGTTTTGTATCGTTTGGTGAGGAAGGGGCCAGCAGTGGAGAAGCTTCAGGGTACAGTGCTACTGGCTGGTAAATCACAGACCCTTTAGGGCAGGGTGTTGCAAAACCTTTTTGACAAGTGCCCCTTTTTCACATTTTCACAGCCAAAGACCCCTTTTGTATTATTATTATTGTCTATTGAGATAGCCTATATTAAATACACCACCAGCTTGCTTTTGTTAAATTTGAGGGTTTTTAAGCTCATTTCCTACAATTCTACTTAGTTTAAAAGGACTCATGACATATTTTAGATAGTATATTTAATAATAATAATAATGATAATGGATAAGGAAACTGTCTGGACCCGATTTCCCCAAATGTTATTCCGCTACTACATATGTTTTTATTATGATAATTAATATAAACCCTCCATTTAATTCTACATATTTTCTTTTACAGAAAGTGAACAGATCAAATGATCGCAACAGAGTCCCACATAAGATCACTTCCAAGCAAAGTCTAATTTCTTTGACTCCTCGACTGTAGGTGGTTGAACCTCAGCTTCTGTCATAGAGACAAACCCCTCTGATGTTCCCATGTGCATCAGAGTAGCATCTTCCTCTGGCATTTTACCACTTGGTTCTGGCCTAAAGCATCAAAAAACGCATGCGCTGTTTTAGATCGGTCTAAACAATCGCGAACGAAAAAAATAAAAAATAAATCCAATCAAGCCAGGTCCCGCGTACCCCACACAAGACCTTGGCGCGCTGTGCCCCCTATGGTGAGAACATCTGCTCTAGGCTTCCGTTGTACTCATAATGCCTGGCTGCATGGAACAGCTGGGATCAGCAGATTATTGTCACAGAGGGATGCACTGTAATTCAGAACACTATTATTATATTGTATTAAATATGATCTCTGTGCACTGTGTCTCTCACAGTCAAAATACAGTACAGAGTTGGACAACTACAGTGGAAATGGTTATATCATTTACATAACGCTCCCTCGTTGCTTTTGTCGAGGGTCCCAAGATACAGTGCCTTCAGAAAGTATTCACACCCCTTAACTTTTCCACATTTTGATGTGTTACAGCCTAAATTTAAAATGGATTACATTTAGATGTTCTGTCACTGGCCTACACACAATACCCTATAATGCAAAAGTGGAATTATGTATTTCAAAATGTTTACCAATTAATTAAAAACGAAAAGATGAAATGTCTTGAGTCAATAAGTATTCAACTCATTTGTAAGCCTAAATAAATTCAGGAGTAAGAATGTGCTTAACAAGTCACATAATAAGTTGTGCACACTGTGTGCAATAATAGTGTTAACATGATTTTTGAATGACTACCTCATCTCTGTACCCCACACATACAATTATCTGCAATGTCCCTCAGACAAGCAGTGAATTTCAAACACAGATTCAACCACATAGACCAGGGAGGTTTTCCAACGCCTCGTAAAGAAGGGCACCTATTGGTAGATGGGTAAAAAAAGGACATTGAATATCCCTTTGAGCATGGTGAAGTTATTCATTACACTTTGGATGGTGTATCAATTCACCTAGTTGCCGGAGAGGAAGGAAACCACTTAGGGATTTCACCGTGAGGCCAATGGTGACTTTAAAACAGTTACATAGTTTAATGGCTGTGATATGAAAACATTTAGGAAGAATCAACAACATTGTAGTTACTCCACAATACTAACCTAATTGACAGAGTGAAAAGAACGAAGCCTGTCCAGAATACAAATATTTTAAAAAATGCATCCTGTTTGCAACCAAACACTAAAGTAATACTGCAAAACATGTGGCATAGCAATTTACTTTTTGTCCTGAATACAAAGTGTTATGCCTGGGGCAAATCCAACAGAACACATTACTGAGTACCACTCTCCATATTTTCAAGCATAGTGGTGGCTGCATCATGTTATGGGTATGCTTGTAATCGTTAAGGACTGGGGAGTTTTTCAGGATAAAAAATAAATGGAATGGAGCTAAGCACAGGCAAAATCCTAGAGGAAAACCAGGTTCAGTCTGCTTTCCACCAGACAATGGGAGATGAATTCACCTTTCAGCAGAACATTAACCTAAAACACAAGGCCAAATCTACACTGGAGTTGCTTTGCAAGAAGACAGTTCCTGAGTGGCCGAGTTAAAGTTTTGACTTAAATCTGCTTGAAAATCTACGGCAATACAGGAAAATAGTTGTCTAGCAATGGTCAACAACCAATGACAGAGCTTGAAGAATTTTGAAAAGAATAATGGGCAAATGTTGCACAATCCAGGTGTGGAAAGCCCTTAGAGACTTACCCAGAAAGACTCACAGCTGTAATCGCTGACAAAGGTGATTCTAACATGTATTGACTCAGGGGATTGAATACTTATGTAATCAAGACATATATATATATTTTTTTACAAATGTTAGAATTTTTCTTCCACTTTGACATTAGAGTATTTTGTGTATATCGTTGACAAAAAAAAGAAAATTCAATCCATTTTAATCCCTCTTTGTAACACAACAAAATATGGAAAAAGTCAAGGGGTGTGAATACTGTCTGAAGGCAGTGTAAAAGTGTATGACAATTTTTTTGGGGGTGGACTGCAAGTCTTGAAGGCATACTGTACATACAAAAGGGATGCTGTACAGAGGCTTGCATTGCAGTTCTACACGTCATTGTGCAGAAGACATTGCTTAGAGCAATGGAGTGTGTCTTTATGTTCATTATGCAACTACTTTTCTTCAGCTCACATTTAGGTGTGTGAACCCTCCACCCTCACAAATACGCTATTATTAACTTGAGCATTGGATACTTTCCTGACCATCAACCAAATTCAAACGGACTAATGGACCCTGAATCCATCGCAGGGCTAGTTCCACAAGCTCTGTACAAAAGTAGACGCCTCTCACCATAGGCTCTATTTAAAGTGTCACAAAGTGCCAGTGGAAACAAACAACCTGAGAGAGTGAGAGAAAGAGAGAGACAGAGAGTAAACAAAAAAGAACACAGTGCTCCTAATCCCTGGGCTGATGATAATGTCCTCCTCCTTGTTTCCCCTCCATCAACCTTGTCTCCATTGTTACCTCCACTCCGGGCACAAAGATCAAGGGCTCCTCTCTGTTTCCCAATGTGAATCTAGCAAGGAACACAGTCTAATAACAACTTGGGAGTTAGTGAAACTGCCTGGCAAACTTGTTGAGTGGATTCTTAAGATCTTATTCAACAACCACTTTCTGTGGAGCTTTCTGTCCTTTTCACTCCCTGAAAGAATGCCTGATTTGTAACACAGTCAACATTTTGTCCCAGAGAGGAAGTGATATTGTTCAGTAAGTGCAGTAATGCATTAGTAGACACACCACATAGGACAGCCGCTGAAAGATGAGTGATGGAAAAGGACATCACATGAGGTCACTGTTACATAAGCCAAGGGGATAATGCCTTTAGTTGTGGTTCATCATCACACTGCTCTTGTGTGTCACGCTATGCATGTCTGTCCCCTCACACATCTGGAAGATGCATGTCTGTCCCCTCACACATCTGGAAGATGCATGTCTGTCCCCTCACACATCTGGAAGATGCATGTCTGTCCCCTCACACATCTGGAAGATGCATGTCTGTCCCCTCACACATCTGGAAGATGCATGTCTGTCCCCTCACACATCTGGAAGATGCATGTCTGTCCCCTCACACATCTGGAAGATGCATGTCTGACTTACAGATTCTTGTCTAAATCAAAATCTGTGCATTTGCTTTGAAGACAACAAAAAATTTGTTCAATTATCAAAAATCACAGTTAAGCATCCCAGTGTGTGTGTGTGTGTGTGTGTGTGTGTGTGTGTGTGTGTGTGTGTGTGTGTGTGTGTGTGTGTGTGTGTGTGTGTGTGTGTGTGTTGTATTATGCAGGGGGGTTGTGTATTATACATTATTTACAGTGTATTAACTGGAGGGCAATTGCAACTACTTCTTGACCTGTTTTTCCCTCAAAGCAAGATGACATTTCAGCTCCATATTTTTCAGTTTGTTTACCAATTAGCCTTTAGCACATTAACAAGTAAACACATTGCGCTTCTACAGGGAGTTGTCATAACCCAAATAGTTTTAATGTCAAATCTCAACATATGGCTCAAAACAGCAAGGCAACTGCTGAAAACAGAGTCAAACTCCAGCTGCAGCTGCAATGAGTGATGTCTACATACTGTATCTGACAGAATGCTGAGCACCTTCAAGAGAGAAAGAATCCCCCATGTACCTTACAACTTCAGCAAAAAGCTCAATAATTGTATTATGAAATAGCTTTTTGCAGCTACTAGACTTCTGTCTAGCACAACTGCTACAATGGTTTGAACAACAGTCAGTCACTCTATAGATCAATATGCACACCATTAGTTGATTAAATACATTAAGTGATTTCTGAATGCCTCCCTTTGGACAATGTCTTAACTTGAAAAATGAAATAGTAATTGCCTGCTTGAATTTGATACTCATAATTAATTGAGTAGTACATGGTTACAACGCAATTAAGCTACTGACACACAATACTGCAGATGGTAAGAACCAATATAATTAAGTTGACCCTAGCCATTTTCACAACATGGCATAGAATAAAGTCATTATCAGAGCAGGTACAATATCAGTGACACATTTGACATTTATATTTAGGTAATTTAGCGGACGTTCTTATCCAGAGTGCATACATTTTCATACACCAAGCAGCTTACATGACAACTTTTCCATGGCATCAACAAGCAGTTTGGTTACTGTTGCACTTGATTGATTCAACAACACTCACGTGCTTCCACTTTATGAGACATGCAATATCTCAATGATGAGTTTTTTCTACCGTAACGTAATGCGCGAATGACGTGCGCATGGATTTGGCAGATCTGCCTCGTACTGAACTCAAACTTGAGAGTGAATGTGCCGGAGCAGTTTGTTTAGGCTATTCCAACAATTAAAACAACACATCAAAATATACATGTAATATTTTTTTGATTTACCTGCATGATGTTGATGTTATGTTGATTTCTTGCTTTTTGCAGTAAACCGCTCTGAGGCATTCGTCTAGTCGCGCGCACTTTCTGTTCTGAGGATCCTGATGTAAACAGTAACCTGTGAGGCATAAACTCGTTCATTTCAAAGCACCGCACGAGAGAGAGAGAAAGAGAGAGAGAGAGAGAGAGAGCACCACCAGTATGCCTTCTTCCACGTGCTGTCCGTGGTTCTGAACACGCTGTGGTGTTTTTTTTAAAGACAGCAGTGCTGCACTGAAAAAAGTGGCTTGGCTTGGAAGTATTGCACAAGCCAAGCAGAAGAAGAGAGGATGAGGAGATGAATGACTTCCCACTGTTTTGGCTTGTATTCAGATGCTACTCAGGCTAGGTATTAGCAGTTCAAGACATTTTTCTGTCAGTTACGATAGAGTGAACACAGGATGAATGTGTGGCAAGGTCAAGGTAAAAATATCCCTTAGGAACCTGTGATTGTATATTATACTGGACATTAATAGATGTTATAAAAGCATATAAAGTACCCATTTGAAATTAATACAAACGCTGATGGTATTGCCAGATATTTTATGGGAATTGCCATGTCACTAATGTTTACACAGTCCTGCCTCTAAAATGAGCCTGCACAGTTGTATTTTCACTATTTAAACAGTGATCTGAGTCCTTTCTCTTTTCTTTTCTATAGACAGATGACTGACTAGAGATTGGTCTTCTTTGACCTCTCATGTCGTTTATCCCAACAGTCAATTAGGAGGTTAATTTCCTATTGAACTCAATCACGATAACAGAACACACAACACTAATCACAGAGGTCTCTCCTGAAGAGTGCTTAAGATTCCCACCCAAAGACCTTGATTCTTGTTACCTTCCGAAATCATTCGATTAATGACAGAGCATTTTTATCTGCACTGATCTCCCTGCTGCATAGGCAGACTTAATGAGGTGTTCAAAGCCTCTCCTGCTCCTTTCCTACACAAAAATGGAAGTAGGGTTTCATTCAGAATGTGAACTGTAAAGTAAAGCCATTTGATCACATTGCTTGTCAAATATCTGAATGTCATTCCATTCACTGCTTTGATTATCTTATCACCGCAAACCAATGGTGTCACTTGCAATTTTATAAGAAGCAGTTCTTGTTACGTTGTAAAAACGGAGTCGACTGTATGTGCGATCATATATCAATCCATTAAATCACTTTCAAATTCCAGTCAGATCAATAGACTCTAGCAGGAACAGCAGGTTTCCCTGCCCCCCCTTTTTCTCTTCACCTGGGGATTCTATTATTGTCGAGAACTGTCAACTTGTTATACTTCCGTGGAACTGTGTGACTTTATAATGAGCAAGATAAAGGCCAGGGAGGGAAGATAGAGAGATATATAGAGAGAGAGACAGACAGACAGACAGACAGACAGACACAGACAGACAGACAGACAGACATCTCAGCTATCCAAAAATGCATCTTCTCTGGGGGAAAGGGAAGGTAGTGTGGGGCAAAAAAGTATTTAGTCAGCCACCAATTGTGCAAGTTCTCCCACTTAAAAAGATGAGAGAGGCCTGTAATTTTCATCATAGGTACACTTCAACTATGACAGACAAAATGAGAAAAAAAAATCCAGAAAATCACATTGTAGGATTTTTAATGAATTTATTTGCAAATTATGGTGGAAAATAAGTATTTGGTCACCTACAAACAAGCAAGATTTCTGGCTCTCACAGACCTGTAACTTCTTCTTTAAGAGGCTCCTCTGTCCTCCACTCGTTACCTGTATTAATGGCACCTGTTTGAACTTGTTATCAGTATAAAAGACACCTGTCCACAACCTCAAACAGTCACACTCCAAACTCCACTATGGCCAAGACCAAAGAGCTGTCAAAGGACACCAGAAACAAAATTGTAGACCTGCACCAGGCTGGGAAGACTGAATCTGCAATAGGTAAGCAGCTTGGTTTGAAGAAATCAACTGTGGGAGCAATTATTAGGAAATGGAAGACATACAAGACCACTGATAATCTCCCTCGATCTGGGGCTCCACGCAAGATCTCACCCCGTGGGGTCAAAATGATCACAAGA
Organism: Salvelinus alpinus; assembly: GCF_045679555.1. NCBI lineage: Eukaryota > Metazoa > Chordata > Actinopteri > Salmoniformes > Salmonidae > Salvelinus > Salvelinus alpinus. The sequence continues at coordinate 16,261,929 of NC_092103.1, read as the reverse complement.
ACGGTGAGCAAAAATCCCAGAACCACACGGGGGGACCACGTGAATGACCTGCAGAGAGCTGGGACCAAAGTAACAAAGCCTACCATCAGCAAAGGCATTGAAGATGAAACGTGGCTGGGTCTTTCAGCATGACAATGATCCCAAACACACCACCCGGGCAACGAAGGAGTGGCTTCGTAAGAAGCATTTCAAGGTCCTGGAGTGGCCTAGCCAGTCTCCAGATCTCAACCCCATAGAAAATCTTTGGAGGGAGTTGAAAGTCCATGTTGCCCAGCAACAGCCCCAAAACATCACTGCTCTAGAGGAGATCTGCATGGAGGAATGGGCCAAAATACCAGCAACAGTGTGTGAAAACCTTGTGAAGACTTACAGAAAACGTTTGACCTCTGTCATTGCCAACAAAGGGTATATAACAAAGTATTGAGATAAACTTTTGTTATTGACCAAATACTTATTTTCCACCATAATTTGCAAATAAATTCATAAAAAATCATACAATGTGATTTTTTTGATTTTTTTTCTCATTTTGTCTGTCATAGTTGAAGTGTACCTATGATGAAAATTACAGGCCTCTCTCATCTTTTTAAGTGGGAGAACTTGCACAATTGGTGGCTGACTAAATACTTTTTTGCCCCACTGTATAAGCAGGTGCGGATGTCTCTTTAATTCATTAAATAATAATAGAGTAACAAGTAATTATGTTTTAAGAGCCAATCAATTAGTGTCACACAACGATCTACCAATTAAGGCTTATACTCTTTAATGTGATTCATTTCTTTGGTATTTCGTTACACTACATGTATTAAATTCCACTGTAATTTCTGTTACAGGGACCAAGCTAAAAATATTCTATATTTCCATGAGTCTGTCCCTGTGTGCCTCTGGGTGCTTATCTCCCTACAGGTCTATCTCATTCCTGCAGCCACTATGGCTATTTTTAGCCTAGTGACAAGTGCGCTCCAGCTAGCGCTTGGTGTCCCTGGTGATTACACACCAATGGTGAGTCTAATTGAGAATGTGAGTGTGTGTGTGTTTGTGTTTGCTTTTTCATCATATCTTCTCCAACAATGGATGCTGTTGGACCGTGCAAACGTGCATGCACTCACACACACAACAACCCCTCGTTCTTTGCCACGTTATTTAATCTACTATATCCGTCCCTTTCTCCTCTCTCTATACTTTCATCCCTCAGCCTGTTTTACAATCACACTTCTTGCACTCCTTCTCTGTCATCTCTCTTTTTCCCTCTCTGCAATCTCACTCCTACTCTCTGTCATCTTTTCTCTGCTTGCTTTACTTGCCACACACCTCCTCTCTGTCACCCCATCCGTACCAGTTCCCCCCCTTCCTGCCAGCCTGCTGATTCAACCCAGTATCGCCTTTTTTTGCTTACATACTGACTATCGTGTGATGTTAAGCAGATTCAAAAGATCTATCATGCATTGATAATATGCATAAAGTATAATAGTAGACGTCAAAATATAAGTATTGGAGATTTTGAGAAAATGAAAATGTATACCTCACTAATTTAGGGTGATACAGTATTGAAACTCCCATTGCTATGATTCAGAGTGTTTGGGAAAACAAGTCAACGTCACCATACAGGTACTATATACAGTAGGTACGTAACAGAGTCAACGTCACCATACAGGTACCATATACAGTAGATACGTAACAGAGTCAACGTCACCATACAGGTACCATATACAGTAGGTACGTAACAGAGTCAACGTCACCATACAGGTACCATATACAGTAGGTACGTAACAGAGTCAACGTCACCATACAGGTACCATATACAGTAGGTACGTAACAGAGTCACCGTCACCATACAGGTACCATATACAGTAGGTACGTAACAGTCACCGTCACCATACAGGTACCATATACAGTAGGTACGTAACAGAGTCAACGTCACCATACAGGTACCATATACAGTAGGTACGTAACAGAGTCAACGTCACCATACAGGTACCATATACAGTAGGTACGTAACAGAGTCAACGTCACCATACAGGTACCATATACAGTAGGTACGTAACAGAGTCACCGTCACCATACAGGTACCATATACAGTAGGTACGTAACAGAGTCAACGTCACCATACAGGTACCATATACAGTAGGTACGTAACAGAGTCAACGTCACCATACAGGTACTATATACAGTAGGTACGTAACAGAGTCAACGTCACCATACAGGTACTATATACAGTAGGTACGTAACAGAGTCACCGTCACCATACAGGTACCATATACAGTAGGTACGTAACAGAGTCAACGTCACCATACAGGTACCATATACAGTAGGTACGTAACAGAGTCAACGTCACCATACAGGTACCATATACAGTAGGTACGTAACAGAGTCAACGTCACCATACAGGTACTATATACAGTAGGTACGTAACAGAGTCAACGTCACCATACAGGTACCATATACAGTAGATACGTAACAGAGTCAACGTCACCATACAGGTACCATATACAGTAGGTACGTAACAGAGTCAACGTCACCATACAGGTACCATATACAGTAGGTACGTAACAGAGTCAACGTCACCATACAGGTACCATATACAGTAGGTACGTAACAGAGTCAACGTCACCATACAGGTACCATATACAGTAGGTACGTAACAGAGTCAACGTCACCATACAGGTACCATATACAGTAGGTACGTAACAGAGTCAACGTCACCATACAGGTACCATATACAGTAGGTACGTAACAGAGTCAACGTCACCATACAGGTACCATATACAGTAGGTACGTAACAGAGTCAACGTCACCATACAGGTACCATATACAGTAGGTACGTAACAGAGTCAACGTCACCATACAGGTACCATATACAGTAGGTACGTAACAGAGTCAACGTCACCATACAGGTACCATATACAGTAGGTACGTAACAGAGTCAACGTCACCATACAGGTACCATATACAGTAGGTACGTAACAGAGTCAACGTCACCATACAGGTACCATATACAGTAGGTACGTAACAGAGTCACCGTCACCATACAGGTACCATATACAGTAGGTACGTAACAGAGTCAACGTCACCATACAGGTACCATATACAGTAGGTACGTAACAGAGTCACCGTCACCATACAGGTACCATATACAGTAGGTACGTAACAGAGTCAACGTCACCATACAGGTACCATATACAGTAGGTACGTAACAGAGTCACCGTCACCATACAGGTACCATATACAGTAGGTACGTAACAGAGTCAACGTCACCATACAGGTACCATATACAGTAGATACGTAACAGAGTCACCGTCACCATACAGGTACCATATACAGTAGATACGTAACAGAGTCAACGTCACCATACAGGTACCATATACAGTAGGTACGTAACAGAGTCAACGTCACCATACAGGTACCATATACAGTAGGTACGTAACAGAGTCAACGTCACCATACAGGTACCATATACAGTAGGTACGTAACAGAGTCAACGTCACCATACAGGTACCATATACAGTAGGTACGTAACAGAGTCAACGTCACCATACAGGTACCATATACAGTAGGTACGTAACAGAGTCAACGTCACCATACAGGTACCATATACAGTAGGTACGTAACAGATTCAACGTCACCATACAGGTACCATATACAGTAGGTACGTAACAGAGTCAACGTCACCATACAGGTACCATATACAGTAGGTACGTAACAGAGTCAACGTCACCATACAGGTACCATATACAGTAGGTACGTAACAGAGTCAACGTCACCATACAGGTACCATATACAGTAGGTACGTAACAGAGTCACCGTCACCATACAGGTACCATATACAGTAGGTACGTAACAGAGTCACCGTCACCATACAGGTACCATATACAGTAGGTACGTAACAGAGTCACCGTCACCATACAGGTACCATATACAGTAGGTACGTAACAGAGTCACCGTCACCATACAGGTACCATATACAGTAGGTACGTAACAGAGTCAACGTCACCATACAGGTACCATATACAGTAGGTACGTAACAGAGTCAACGTCACCATACAGGTACCATATACAGTAGGTACGTAACAGAGTCAACGTCACCATACAGGTACCATATACAGTAGGTACGTAACAGAGTCAACGTCACCATACAGGTACCATATACAGTAGGTACGTAACAGAGTCAACGTCACCATACAGGTACCATATACAGTAGGTACGTAACAGAGTCAACGTCACCATACAGGTACCATATACAGTAGGTACGTAACAGAGTCAACGTCACCATACAGGTACCATATACAGTAGGTACGTAACAGAGTCAACGTCACCATACAGGTACCATATACAGTAGGTACGTAACAGAGTCAACGTCACCATACAGGTACCATATACAGTAGGTACGTAACAGAGTCAACGTCACCATACAGGTACCATATACAGTAGGTACGTAACAGAGTCAACGTCACCATACAGGTACCATATACAGTAGGTACGTAACAGAGTCAACGTCACCATACAGGTACCATATACAGTAGGTACGTAACAGAGTCAACGTCACCATACAGGTACCATATACAGTAGGTACGTAACAGAGTCAACGTCACCATACAGGTACCATATACAGTAGGTACGTAACAGAGTCAACGTCACCATACAGGTACCATATACAGTAGGTACGTAACAGAGTCAACGTCACCATACAGGTACCATATACAGTAGGTACGTAACAGAGTCAACGTCACCATACAGGTACCATATACAGTAGGTACGTAACAGAGTCAACGTCACCATACAGGTACCATATACAGTAGGTACGTAACAGAGTCAACGTCACCATACAGGTACCATATACAGTAGGTACGTAACAGAGTCAACGTCACCATACAGGTACCATATACAGTAGGTACGTAACAGAGTCAACGTCACCATACAGGTACCATATACAGTAGGTACGTAACAGAGTCAACGTCACCATACAGGTACCATATACAGTAGGTACGTAACAGAGTCAACGTCACCATACAGGTACCATATACAGTAGGTACGTAACAGAGTCAACGTCACCATACAGGTACCATATACAGTAGGTACGTAACAGAGTCAACGTCACCATACAGGTACCATATACAGTAGGTACGTAACAGAGTCAACGTCACCATACAGGTACCATATACAGTAGGTACGTAACAGAGTCAACGTCACCATACAGGTACCATATACAGTAGGTACGTAACAGAGTCAACGTCACCATACAGGTACCATATACAGTAGGTACGTAACAGAGTCAACGTCACCATACAGGTACCATATACAGTAGGTACGTAACAGAGTCAACGTCACCATACAGGTACCATATACAGTAGGTACGTAACAGAGTCAACGTCACCATACAGGTACCATATACAGTAGGTACGTAACAGAGTCAACGTCACCATACAGGTACCATATACAGTAGGTACGTAACAGAGTCAACGTCACCATACAGGTACCATATACAGTAGGTACGTAACAGAGTCAACGTCACCATACAGGTACCATATACAGTAGGTACGTAACAGAGTCAACGTCACCATACAGGTACCATATACAGTAGGTACGTAACAGAGTCAACGTCACCATACAGGTACCATATACAGTAGGTACGTAACAGAGTCAACGTCACCATACAGGTACCATATACAGTAGGTACGTAACAGAGTCACCGTCACCATACAGGTACCATATACAGTAGGTACGTAACAGAGTCACCGTCACCATACAGGTACCATATACAGTAGGTACGTAACAGAGTCACCGTCACCATACAGGTACCATATACAGTAGGTACGTAACAGAGTCACCGTCACCATACAGGTACCATATACAGTAGGTACGTAACAGAGTCAACGTCACCATACAGGTACCATATACAGTAGGTACGTAACAGAGTCACCGTCACCATACAGGTACCATATACAGTAGGTACGTAACAGAGTCAACGTCACCATACAGGTACCATATACAGTAGGTACGTAACAGAGTCACCGTCACCATACAGGTACCATATACAGTAGGTACGTAACAGAGTCAACGTCACCATACAGGTACCATATACAGTAGGTACGTAACAGAGTCAACGTCACCATACAGGTACCATATACAGTAGGTACGTAACAGAGTCAACGTCACCATACAGGTACCATATACAGTAGGTACGTAACAGAGTCAACGTCACCATACAGGTACCATATACAGTAGGTACGTAACAGAGTCAACGTCACCATACAGGTACCATATACAGTAGGTACGTAACAGAGTCAACGTCACCATACAGGTACCATATACAGTAGGTACGTAACAGAGTCAACGTCACCATACAGGTACCATATACAGTAGGTACGTAACAGAGTCAACGTCACCATACAGGTACCATATACAGTAGGTACGTAACAGAGTCAACGTCACCATACAGGTACCATATACAGTAGGTACGTAACAGAGTCAACGTCACCATACAGGTACCATATACAGTAGGTACGTAACAGAGTCAACGTCACCATACAGGTACCATATACAGTAGGTACGTAACAGAGTCAACGTCACCATACAGGTACCATATACAGTAGGTACGTAACAGAGGCACATGTTGTGTACCCATGTACAAATCATATCAGAAGTTCACATCATGCATTATTTGGGACATACTATGTTAGACAAAAAAAGGACCTGACAATCTCAAGGGAACATACAAAAAGCTGAAATGTCTTGAGTCAATAAGTATTCAACCCATTTGTTATGGCAAGTCTAAATACATTCAGGAGTAAAAAGTTGCTTAACAAGTCACATAAGTTGCATGGACTCACTCTGTGAGCAATAATAGTGTTTAACATTATTTTTGAATGACTACCTCATGTCTATACCTCACAGTTCCCTCAGTCGAGCAGTGAATTTATAGACACAAAGATCAGGGAGGTGTCCTATCTCACAAAGAAGGGCACCTATTGGTTGATGGGTAAAAAAAAAAGCAGACATTGAATATCCCTTTGAGCATGGTGAAGTTATTAATTACACTTTGGATGGTGTATCAATACAACCAGTCACTACACAAATACAGGCGTCCTTCCTAACTCAATTGGCGGAAAGGAAGGAAACCGCTCAGGGATTTCCCCATGAGGCCAATGTTGACTTTAAAACAGTTACAGAGTTGAATGGCTGTGATAGAAAACTGATGATGGATCAACAACATTGTAGTTAGTATGCCTTCAGAAAGTATTCCTAACCTTTGACTTATTACACATTTTGTTGTGGTACAGCCTGAATTCAAAATTAAATATATTTTTCTAACCCATCTACACACAATACCCCATAATGACAAAGTGAAAATATGTTATTGAAAATGAAATACAGAAATATCTGATTTACATAAGTATTCACAGCAATGAGCCAATACTTTGTAGAAGTAACTTTGGCAACGATTACAGCTGTGAGTATTTCTTGGTAAGTGTCTAAAAGCTTTCTACACCTGGATTGTGCAGCATTTGCCCATTATTCTTTTGAAAATTCTTCAAACTCTGTCAAATTGGGTATTGATCATTGCTAGACAACCATTTTCAGGTCTTGCCATAGGTTTTCAAGTAGATTTAAATCAAAACTGTACCTTGACCACTCAGGAACATTCACTGTCTTCTTGATAAGCAACTCCAGTGTAGATTTGGCAGAAATGACAGTGAAAAGAATGAAGTCTGCACAGTCTATAAATATTCCAAAGGCAGTAAAGTAAAACTGCAAAAAAATGTGGCAAAGAAATTAACTTTATGTCCTGAATACAAAATGCTATGTTTGGGGCAAATCCAACACATCACTGAATAACACTCATATTTTCAAGCATGGTGGTGGCTGCATCGTGTTATGGGTATGCTTGTCATCGGCAAGAACTAGGGATTTTTTGGGAGGATATAACAGGCAAAATCCTAGAGGAAATGTCACGACTTCCTCCGAAGTCGGTCCCTCTCCTTGTTCGGGCGATGTTTGGTGGTCGACGTCACCGGTCTTCTAGCCATCGCCGATCCACTTTTAATTTTCCATTTGTTTTGTCTTGTCTTCCCACACACCTGGTTTCAATTACATCAATTACATGTTGTGTATTTAACCCTCTGTTCCCCCTATGTCCTTGTCCGGTATTGTTTATTGTAAGTGCTTGTGCATGTTATGTCTGGTGTGCGTCAGGGTTATGTACCCATTTATTGATTGTTCTGTTTTCCAGTGGGTTTTTATTATTAAACTGCGCCGTTGGAAACACAGTTTTTGCTCTCCTGCGTCTGACTTCTCTGCCGCCAGTACGCACCCCTTACAGGAAAAGCTTGTTCAGTCTGTTTTAAAACAGACACTGGGAGACACATTCACCTTTCATCAGGACAATAACCTAAAACACAAGGCCAAATATACACTGGAGTTGCTTTTGCTTACCAAGACGACACTGAATGTTTGTGAGTGACCTAGTTACAGTTTTGACTTACATCGGTTTGAATATCTATGGCAAGACTTGAAAATAGCTGTTTAGCAATGATTAACTACCAACTTGACAAAGCTTGAAGAATAAAAAATAAAAAAACAATGTGCAAATACTGTACAATCTAGGTGTGCAAAACTCTTGGACTTGGCCAGAAAGACTCACAGCTGTAATCAATGCCTAAGGAGATTCTGACATGTATTGACTCAGGGGGTTGAATACTTACGTAATCAAGATATAGATTTTTTTCTTCCACTTTGACATTACAGAGCATTTTGTGTAGATCGTTGACAAACAAATTACAATTAAATCCATTTTAATCCCAATTTGATAACACAACAAAATGTTGAAAAAGTTAAGCTGTGTGAATACTTTCTGAAGGGATTGTATGAGTATGTCAAAACAATATAGTCTATTTGTATGTACTTGCAAAATTTATACAGCCATAAATGAGCAACTAATATTGAGCAACTGATTTCAGGTTTTCATCAGAAAGTAAAGGACCAGGTAGGAATAAATTGTGCTGGAGTTCCTCTTTAAAACACTTGACCCATAGAGTATACAGTAGTAATACTGAAAAGCCATTTCACTCTTTAATTAACTCCATCCTAAGCTGTTAAATACTTGAGGGCTGAGCACTGAGCAGTTAAGCAGCAGGCTATGTTGTGGTTTTTATCAGACATTAACGAAGCTTACAGCTTAATTACTCTTTATACCAAGAGTGTGACGGTACATGCTGTCTTCTCACTTCAACTTACCAGATAACTTCAGAGGATAGAAAGCAGAGAAAAGTTGGACTGGAGTCAATTTGACATGTATTAGACTATTTTTGCTTTGTCTTGACTGCCATCAAGTGGCCATACGTGGCAATAGCACAGTGTCTCTGGTTCAATACTCTGATGAACAACATGAGGGATATAACATTGTTCCATAATGAATTAAACTTCTATAGAACTGTATTTGTGTGTAACAAAACAGCATATTTACAAAGGATGAGGGTAAAATAGTAATAAACAGTTACCTAGAGTACATTATTGAGAGGAGCAGTATGATGAGGATAAACAATCCGTGGCAAACATACTGTATCCACCAAACAACTTCAATGTTTCTTACATACCAACACATAAAACCTCTCTCTAGTTATATTGCATTAACCATGATATAGTACACACCATTCCTACAGGTTTAACTGACATCTGTAACATATTGGGAAGTGCAGAACAGCCAAACCTCTTTAAAGTTAACCTTCCACTAGCACCAGACAGTCTTCTTAAGGGTTCAGTCCAGGTGTTGTCAGACGTGCTTTAGGTCAGGTTGATGATTAGGATGCATCCTTGTCAATTTTAGGTGCCAGGTAGTACTTGATGTGGCCGATGTCTGCAATCCTGTACTCCGCCACTGGAGGTAAAGAGCAAACAGGTTGAGATGGTCTTACACACCTTACCCTTGAACAGAATCTCCACAGACCTGAGTCTTCAGGGCCAACAGTGATCATGGAAGTTATGAACAGCTAATTTGTTACCATACTATTACCAGATTATTACCACTTCAATCCGTTCTGTACCGCTACTTACTAATAGGCAGCATGAGTAAAAGACGGCCTTGGTTGGCTTTGAGAGTTGCAATTAAAAATGAATAAGTAAGTGGTGTGACTCTCTGTGAAGTCTTCCCTCTGCAGTCTCTGGGCATGTAGCGTACCTAGAGGGATGCCAGCTGACATGCAGAGGGTGACCGTGTTGGAGAGAGAGGAGTAGCTCTGGAGAAGAAGTTCAGGTAGTTGAGGGTAAAGATCAGCCGTACTGGTTCTTTGATCTCAATTCACCTGTAGGAGACAGAATCAAAAATGGGTCACTTTGGAATTATGGCTCTCGCTTTCTTCAGCTTGACCCATTTAAGCGTAATCAGCCTCAAATAACCCAGAGGGTGGAGCAAAATTAGGAATGAGGCATTTTGCTGCAAAACGGTTTTATTATGCAAAGTTCTCTGTTAATAGTACTTGTGCTGAGCCTTTTGACAGATTGATTTAAAAGGTTATGTAAGTCGGGGCAGCAGGTAGCCTCGCAATTAAGAGTCTTAGGCCAGTAACCGAAAAGTCGCTGGTTCGAATCCCCGAGCCAACTAGGTGAAAAATATGTTGATGTGACCTTGAGCAAGGCACTTAACCTTAATTGCTTGAGAGTCACTGTCAGTAATGGATGATCCCTGGCCCTGATCCCGCTTTCAAGGGGAGTGGGATATGCAAAAAACACATTTCCAGTTCACACACGTGTATAATACACACTTGTATCTAATTATTAAGTGTGCAGTGCACTTGGCTCAAGTCAACAATCCAAACAACTACAGTAATTGCTATTGAAGTGGTCGGCCTAGTGGTTAGTTGCCTGACTACAAATGATGTCCTGTGGCTGTTGATTTGACTGTCAGGGCAAGTGAGTGTGAGTCTGTGTGTGGAGGCAGTCAGGCCTCTCTCACCGACTCATCCTCATTGTCCACAATGTTGTTCTGGGACAGCTTGATGTTGCCAGTGCACAACTCCCCACTGGCTGAGAACTGGACCCCGCCTTTTGCACAAGTGATCATGACAGCATCCCGATTTGGGACAGGTCTCTACAAATCCGTGAGAATTCGCCAGACGGCATTTTCACCACACAATTGTACTCTTGTTCCTAAAGAGAGAACAGGATATCGTGCGAGCTAAACATTTTGCCAGCTCCTCCACTTCCACTGTACATTAATGGACATTGAAAAGATCACATCTAAATTGCACTGAACCGATTGTGAATAAGGAATAAAGATTGCTTACTGGAATACGGAGCTGTTCCACATTCAAGTCCATCGACTTAGTCTCATAGTCAGAGACTTTCTCCTGATCTAACAACATAGAGACAAGGTTATACATTAGGACATGCCTCAGAAAATATATGACCTTCATACATGGAACAGGTCACTCAGCAGGTGTTTACAAAGAGTGTGTGTATGTGGCCAGCCTGGTCTCATAGACTAGACATAACATAGTAAATGTAAACCGGGACAAATTAGGTTGTTAAGTTTGGTATAGTCACATAAGACAGTTACTTAATATCCTTTTACTGCAGTGGGCTAAATCAGGGTCACACAGAGTGATTCTTGGTAGTTTTAAACAAATCTACTTTGAAACAAAAGTATACACCTCACACACATGGTTATGGGCTTATGTAGCATGTCAGATATAGAGTTGAAATGTATTCAATCTTGAGTTTGCATCCCAATATTACACTTTATATTCATCACAGAAGACTGAAGTATATCAAAACTGTTTGACATACTGTAAAAAACGGATTTTTGTTGTAGAAAAAAAAAAGTATTATGAAAAATAATAATAACATTCCACCCAAGAGGCCAAAGACGGTGCTTTTTGTCATTGACTGCAGCAAAGGGCTAAAATGAATGTAGAGTGGTTGGTCGGGGTGGGTAGGCATTTAACACGAACATCTAGCAACCCGAATCTCATCACGGACAACTGTAGTATTTTAACTAATTAGGAACTTTTTAGCTACTTTGCAACTACTTATAATATTAGCTAACCCTTCCCCTAACCCAGGGTTTCCCAAACACGGTCCTGGGCACCCTCTCACACCCGGGTGCACGTTTTGGCTTTTGCCCTAGCAATACACAGCTGATTCAAATAACCAAGTCATCCTCAAGCTTTGATTATTTGAATCCGCTGTGTAGTGCTAGGGCAAAAAAACTAAATCTGCACCCGGGGGACCCTGGACCAAGTTTGATAACCTACCCTAACCCTAACCCTTTTAGCTAACTCTTCCCCTAACCCTAACCCTTTTAGCTAACCCTTCCCCTAACCCTAACCCTTTTAGCTAACCCTTCCCCTAACCATAACCCTTTTAGCTAACCCTTCCCCTAACCCTAACCATTTAACCTTACTCCTAAACTTAACCCTAACCCCTAGCCTAGCTAACATTAGCCAGCTAGCTAACATTAGCCACCTAGCTAGAATTCGTAACATATCATAAGTTTAGCAGATTTGTAACATTGTATGTTTTGCTAATTCATAACATACTGTACGTTTAGCAAATTCGTAACATGTAATACGAATTGTAATTTGTAACATATCATACGAAATGGGTGATGGACGTCCACAATATATACCATACGAAACATGACATATCATACTACACTGAACAAAAAATACAAACACAAGATGTAAAGTGTTGGTCCCATGTTTCATGAGCTGAAATAACATTTCCCAGAAATTGTCCATATGTACACTAAATAATATTTCTCTCAAATGTTGTGCACAAATTTGTTTACATCCCTTTTAGTGAGCCTTTCTCCTTTGCCAAGATAATCCATCCACCTGACAGGTGTGGCATATTAAGAAGCTGATTAAACAGCATGATCATAACACAGGTGCACCTTGTGCTGGGGACAATAAAAGGCCACTCTAAAAATGTGCAGTTTTGTCACACAACACAATGCCACAAATGTCATGCTGACTGCAGGAATGTTGACCAGAGCTGTTGCCAGACAATTTAATGTTCATTTCTCTACCATAAGCCGCCTCCAAAGTCGTGTTAGAGAATTTGACAGCATGTCCAACCGGCCTCACAACCACGTGTATGGCGTCGTGTGGGTGAGCGGTTTGCTGATGACAATGTTGTTAACAGTGTTCCCCATGGTGGCGGTGGGGTTACACTATGGGCAGGCTTAAGCTACGGACAACTAACACAATTGTATTTTATCGATGACAATTTGAATTCATAGAGATACAGTGCCGAGATCCTGAGGCCCATTGTCGTGCCATTCATCACCTCATGTTTCAGCACGATAATGCACGGCCCCATGTTGTAAGGATCTGTACACAATTCCTCGAAGCTGAAAATGTCCCAGTTCTTCCATGGCCTGCATACTCACTTGACATGTCCCATTGAGCATGTTTGGGATGCTCTGGATCGACGTGTATGACAGGATGTTCCAGTTCCCGCCAATATCCAGCAACTTCCCACAGCCATTGAAGTGGAGTGGGACAACATTCCACAGGCCACAATAAACAGCCTGATCAACTCTATGCGAAGGAGATGTGTTGCGCTGCATGAGGCAAATGGTGGTCACACCATATACAGACTGTTTTTTTTATCCATGCCCCTAGCTTTTTTTAACGGTATTTGTGACCAACAGATGCATATCTGTATTCCCAGTCATGTGAAATCCATAGATTTGGGCCTAATTAATTAATTTATATTGACTGATTTCCTTATATGAACTGTAACTCAGTAAAAAAAAATGAAATTGTTGCCTGTTGCATTTACAGTGGGGAGAACAAGTATTTGATACACTGCCGATTTTGCAGGTTTTCCTACTTACAAAGCATGTAGAGGTCTGTAATTTTTATCATAGGTACACTTCAACTATGAGAGACGGAATCTAAAACAAAAATCCAGAAAATCACATTGTATGATTTTTAAGTAATTAATTTGCATTTTATTGCATGACATAAGTATTTGATACATCAGAAAAGCAGAACTTAATATTTGGTACAGAAACCTTTGTTTGCAATTACAGAGATCATACGTTTCCTGTAGTTCTTGACTAGGTTTGCACACACTGCAGCAGGGATTTTGGCCCACTCCTCCCTACAGATCTTCTCCAGATCCTTCAGGTTTCGGGGCTGTCGCTGGGCAATACGGACTTTCAGCTCCCTCCAAAGATTTTCTATTGGGTTCAGGTCTGGAGACTGGCTAGGCCACTCCAGGACCTTGAGATGCTTCTTACGGAGCCACTCCTTAGTTGCCATGGCTGTGTGCTTCGTGTCGTTGTCATGCTGGAAGACCCAGCCACGACCCATCTTCAATGCTCTTACTGAGGGAAGGAGGTTGTTGGCCAAGATCTCGCGATACATGGCCCCATCCATCCTCCCCTCAATACGGTGCAGTCGTCCTGTCCCCTTTGCAGAAAAGCATCCCCAAAGAATGATGTTTCCACCTCCATGCTTCACGGTTGGGATGGTGTTCTTGGGGTTGTACTCATACTTCTTCTTCCTCCAAACACGGCGAGTGGAGTTAGACCAAAAAGCTCTATTTTTGTCTCATCAGACCACATGACCTTCTCCCATTCCTCCTCTGGATCATCCAGATGGTCATTGGCAAACTTCAGACGGGCCTGGACATGCACTGGCTTAAGCAGGGGGACCTTGCGTGCGCTGCAGGATTTTAATCCATGACGGCGTAGTGTGTTACTAATGGTTTTCTTTGAGACTGTGGTCCCAGCTCTCTTCAGGTCATTGACCAGGTCCTGCCGTGTAGTTCTGGGCTGATCCCTCACCTTCCTCATGATCATTGATGCCCCACGAGGTGAAATCTTGCATGGAGCCCCAGACCGAGGGTGATTGACCGTCATCTTGAACTTCTTCCATTTTCTAATAATTGCGCCAACAGTTGTTTCCTTCTCACCAAGCTGCTTGCCTATTGTCCTGTAGCCCATCCCAGCCTTGTGCAGGTCTACAATTTTATCCCTGATGTCCTTACACAGCTCTCTGGTCTTGGCCATTGTGGAGAGGTTGGAATCTGTTTGATTGTGTGTGGACAGGTGTCTTTTATACAGGTAACGAGTTCAAACAGGTGCAGTTAATACAGGTAATGAGTGGAGAACAGGAGGGCTTCTTAAAGAAAAACTAACAGGTCTGTGAGAGCCGGAATTCTTACTGGTTGGTAGGTGATCAAATACTTATGTCATGCAATAAAATGCAAATTAATTATTTAAAAATCATACAATGTGATTTTCTGGATTTTTGTTTTAGATTCCGTCTCTCACAGTTGAAGTGTACCTATGATAAAAATTACAGACCTCTACATGCTTTGTAAGTAGGAAAACCTGCAAAATCGGCAGTGTATCAAATACTTGTTCTCCCCACTGTATAGATTTTTTTGTCCAGTATAAATGGAGTGTCTTGGATTTACATACAGAATAATATGAAAGGCTCTGAGACCTACTTACTGGCCTACTTACTTTCAGTCTCAAACATCAGGAGAAGAGTCTCTGCAGTGTCATTTGCACGTAGGGTGATGATGTCGTCATTCCCTGCACACCTCAACATCTTGGACATGCTGCAAGTAAGCCAGCAAGTGTTAATTTTAGGTCAACTCAACAGTTATCAATGCATGCCAACTCATGAAAAGGAATGCACACTTTGTTCACGCACCTGGTTAGGTTGACTCCCATAGCGAGCGTGCGATCACAGCGATACCAGTCGAATCCATCGCTTCGCAAATTGAGGTGCACGAGGGAAACATGTGACGAGTCCATACTCTGGAGGGAGATGCCCGAGGACCTCACATCCCAGCAAGCTTCAGTGACAAGGTCTTTCAGAGCGTCCAAAACTTTCTTTAGTATTAGACCTTGGGTCAATCGTGCCTCAAACATTTCGCTTTTGTTTGTGTTTTCATTGCTGATTTGGAAAGCAGTATTTAGGATCAGCTGCTGCTACAGGTCGAAATATGCGCAAGGAGCCCTCCTAATGTTATTCCCACAATTAAATGTAGGCCGCGTTCCAGACCATCTACAAAGCAGTCCTGTTGCACAAATAAAACCACACGAATATTCTGGCATGAGGTACTTGGTGTAAGAATAGTTTTTTATTTTGTTTATTTATCCTTTATTTAATCACAGAAGTCACAATGAGATTTAAATATATTTTTCAAGTGAGCCCTAGCCAAGAAAGCAGCATACATTAAGTTACACATGAGACAACACAACATAAAACATA
Source organism: Salvelinus alpinus (assembly GCF_045679555.1). NCBI lineage: Eukaryota > Metazoa > Chordata > Actinopteri > Salmoniformes > Salmonidae > Salvelinus > Salvelinus alpinus. Next base: position 16,245,700 of record NC_092103.1, on the reverse strand, counting down.
ACAATGAATGCAAGTTAAAACAGTGCATAAGATCATTTAAAAGGTTTAAAAACATGTGCAATCTGTGGTCAACAGCCATCCAATCTGGGATTTAAAATCATCAATCAGAATAAAATGATCTAGTTTCACTTTTTGCAAAGTGTTCCAAGATGATGGGGCAGCAAAGCTAAATGCTTTTACCAAACTAAGTTCTTGTGTTGGGAACATTATATAAAATACAGTTCTGTGATCTTAGATGGTAATGTCAATTACTCTGTAGGGTGAGTAAAGTGCTTAAATATATTGGCAGCTGCCATTAGATGGCTTTATGGACAACCACGTACCAGTGAGTCTGTGGACTTACAGTTAAGGATGGCCATCCTGCCAACTGATAAATCAGGTATTTTGTTTAAAACTAACATTTTGTTTGACTTGGGTTGATCCGAAATTATGAATTGAATCAAACATAAACAAGTTCTGGATTTAATTGAATTATGGATTTATTTATTTTTGTATTCTCTCCACCCCAGTTCAGTATTTCCATGTGTAGTAAAAGTCCATCTCCTTCCATTCCTGGGTCCTGTGTGTGCACTACAAGATAACAGGCACTTTGACCACAAGATGTCAGCATTCTGCTTCTGATTCAGTGGTAGGCTACGCGGTGGTAGGTGGTAGGCTATTTCAGTGGTAGGCTACGCGGAACAAAAGGGATGGAGGGTGTGTTGTAAATTCACTCTGGAAAGCCAGAGTGTGCTCAGAGTGCACTCTGGGTGTTAATAAAGTCAGAGTCTTGTCAGAATGTCTGTTCCTAAATTCAGAGAGTTTCGCTCTCGGAGCGTTCAGAGCGCAAACTGGACGTTCTGGCCAAGGAGTAGGGTTGATCCGAGCCTTCGGACCTCACAACGTCGGTCAAGCACCCAAGCTAACTGGCTAAAGTTGGCTAGCTTGCTAGCTTCTTTCAGACACAAATGAGAGAACACCTCACTCTGACCATTTTACTCACCCTAGCAGAGCTGGTTCGGCTGTTTTCATGGTATCTCGAGCGTTCTTGACTAACTGTGCTGCTGGCAACAATTTCATTTATTTTCTAAATTGGCGAAGATTACTGACACCGGTCATACTCAACGGGTGTTGCGTGTTCGTAAATTAATCAGTTATTCTGTGCTCTGGCACACAGACAAGACTGCTCTGAAATCGGAGTAGATAGCCAGAGGGAATTTACGAACGCACCCTAAGTTATCCTTTGTGACAAGGCTGAGACAAGGCTGACACACTTCAGTTGACACAGTATCTCCTCTGCAATAGTCTATGTGCCGGGGGGCTAGGGTCAGTCTGTTTTATCTGGTGTAGGTCTCCTGTCTTATCTGGTGTCCTGTGTGAATTTAAGTATGCTCCCTCTAATTCTCTCTCTCTCCCTCACCTCCCGGAGGACCTGAGCCCTAGGATCATGCTTCAGGACTACCTGGCCTGATGACTCCTGACTGTCCCCAGTCCACCTGGTCATGCTGCTGCTCTAGTTTCAACTGTTCTGCCTGTGGCTAAATTCACCGGACGTGCTACCTTGTATCGGACCGGCTGGTTTTGACTCTCTCTCTCTACCGCACCTGCTGTCTCGACCTCTGAATGCTCGGCTATGAAAAGCCAACTGGCATTTACTCCTGAGGTAGTGACCTGTTGCACCCTCTACAACCACTGATTATTATTTGACCCTGCTGGTCATCTATGACTTGAATATCTTGAAGAACAATCTGACCTTAAATGGCCATGTACTCTTAAAAATCTCCACAGGCACAGCCAGAAGAGGACTGGCCACCCCTCCGAGCCTGGTTCCTCTCTAGGTTTCTTCCTAGGTTCCTGCCTTTCTAGGGAGTTTTTCCTAGCCACCGTGCTTCTACATCTGCATTGCTTGCTGTTTTGTGTTTTAGGCTGGGTTCCTGTATAGCACTTTCCCAATATGAACCCATAATTGGTAGATAATCAATTATCTCCATACTTTATCACCATTCGGCAGTCCCTACTTTCATCTCAGGCTAAAATAACAATATATTTTCAAGGACACATCCCACAACCCCCTCTCCAGAATGGCATTGCCCAGCTTGCAAACTGCCACATTTCCCCACCGCCCAAAATATACAACAGATTTAAAATGTACAACGTTTTACAATCATTCTTCTGAAGAAATGAGAAGTGTGTGGACAGGGTGGACAGGGTGATGTTTGAGGGCCAGCGTGCAGACTGTGGGTTGATGAACGTCTGTACCCGCAAGGTGATGGCGGCCACCCCAGGGGATCACTGGAACATCTGACCCAGTGTGAGATTAGGAGGCTGCTGGCCAGGGAGAGAGAGAGGCCATCCAGACCCTGGGGGTGAGCCTGGGGGGCTGCGCTGTGCTCTGGTGAGGGACAACATGGTCACCCAAGGGGAGAGGTCCACGGAGCTACGCACCAAACAGAGGCCCAGCCGGGGTGTGGCCGTGCGCCGGACACGCTAGCTCCTTCTGGTTCTCCTCAGCAACAGAGGCATCAGCAGTGGAGTCCTCAACCAGAAAGCCTATCAGATGGCTGCATGCCTCTGCAATGTAGGACAATAACTTGCATGAATGCACTGCTTACCTGAACCCTTGCGTTTCTCCAGTGTCATCGACAGTAAAGGATCTATAACAGAGTAAAACTGAGTTGAAACTGTCCAAAACTGGCTACACTGTCTCCTAAGGTTACTGACATATTTGTTCTTCTTTAACTGCAGTGACCTGGTATGCAAGACCAGTACACACTATAGTCTGTATCATTTTCATCACGTCAGCCACAGAGAGTGAACTAGTATGCAGTGAGTGACCTAGTATGTAAATACACAGTAGTCTGTATGGTCAGGTCCCACATTGTTATTACATTATTATGTCAGCCACAGAGAGACCAGTATAAACACGCAATGTAACACTAACTGACAGTTTAAGGGTTAAGAGTCAGACACTCAGTTTAATTAAAACCTCTACAGGATGTAGAGTCTCCCCCCCGCGGGACGTCCCTCCCCAGTTGAGCTAACGTAGGCTAATGTGATTAGCATGAGGTTGTAAGTAACAAGAACATTTCCCAGGACATAAACATATCTGATATGGGCAGAAAGCTTACATTCTTGTTAATCTAACTGCACTGTCCAATTTACAGTAGCTTTTACAGTGAAATAATACCATGCTATTGTTTGAGGAAAGTGCACCGTTATGAACTTGAAAATGAATTAATAAACCATTTAGGCACATTTGGGCAGTCTTGATACATTTTAAACAGAAATACAATGGTTCATTGGATCAGTCTAAAACTTTGCACATACACTGCTGGCCAAAGTCTAAATTGCACCTAGATTCCTAAGTCATGTATTGGCCTTTTTCTTGCATTTTAAAGATGAAAAAAATTACAAAAACGTATGTTTTGTTCCAATGTGTTATATTCTCCTATATTAATTTCACATTTCCACAAACTTCAAAGTGTTTCCTTTCAAGTGGTATCAACAATATGCATATCCTTGCTTCAGGTCCTGAGCTACAGGCAGTTAGAGTTGGGCGTCATTTTAGACGAAAATTTAAAATAGGGTTCGATCCTTAATTAACAAGTAGTAGGCTAATTATTATTGATGTTTGGAACACTAAACACCAATAACAGTGTAAATACGTACCCTGTCAAGCGTCTTGGAGAAATGGTTGCATGTTGTGTTCATAACCTGCATAATAGCATAACCTGAGTCTAAGGTAGATACACCTTCAGAACAGAGTGTATTAGAGCCATGAACAATTAAGGTAGTATGACTCATGCATGCTGTGCTTAAGGTAGTAGAAATAAAAAAGAGCATATGCTCAAAGTATGAAATCAACCCATAGTGTTTGACAAGGTGTTTGTCTACAGTGGAGTGAACTTAAAGGCCCATTGCAGTCAAAAGTATGTTTTTCCTGTGTTTTATATCATATTGTACAACAGCTGATGAAACTAACACTGAAAAAGTGTGAAAAAATTTAATCAGTGTTATTCCTGATTGTTGCTTGTTGAAAATACAATCTACACAGGACCTTCTAATCTGCAGGTTTGCATGGGCAGGAGTTCCGGCTTTCGATCGTGACATCACCATGCGGTAAATTGATTAAGAGTTTCAGACCTCTGTCAATAATAGCTAGTTTTCTGTTTCCCCTCCCCACTCAGACCACTCCCAACAAACATTCCTAGCTAAATTCTTGCTTGAGAAATAGTTTTAGTTGAAAAGCATTTTTTCCCTTTTTCTATTACAGTAAGTTACTTACAGTATAAATGGCTGCATTGGGCCTTTAATAGAATGTAGCTAGCGCAGGCTGACACTGTACTGGTACTATAAATTAACATAATTGCTTGAACTAGACTAATAACGTCATACACTTCTATTGGAAACTTAAATGATGGAAAACCTGTTTGCTAGAGGGCAATCCAGACTTAAAACTTCATATTTGTCCAGGAACAGTGATGGCTGGTTTCTCTACAATCTCATTGTGCAGGAGTTGGCTGTAGCTGCATTCTCCAGGAAGTTACCCAGCCCTGTTATCTTGCCATTGTCCTAGCCCTGTCAATAACCATTTGCAGTAATTGGTGTTTTGATCGTTTTTTTTCAACCATTTTGTTTTTCCAGCCAGCTAAAGAGAAAATAGGGCACATCTGTTTTGACTCACAATTTGCACAATGTAGGCCTAAACACACACACACACACACACACACACACACACACACACACACACACACACACACACACACACACACACACACACACACACACACACACACACACACACACACACACACACACACACACACACACACACACACAACCCCAGATACACACCCACACACACACCGCCCTAACTTCTGACGTCAGAGGGGGAGTTTAGAAGGGGGCACAAAAATCACCCCTGCCTTTTTGGGATGGAACAAGAGACAGAGGCCGCCTCCTCACCAGCCCCTTCCTTTCCCACAGTAAACAGGAAGACTGAGCCAAGTCAGACCGGAGACCAGAAAGAGGAGCCAAACACTCAGGAGAAGGAGGACGTCTAAACAGCTGCAAATCCAGCATAAACAAAAGAGAAGTTTGATAAAAGGAATGAACATATGGAGTAAGAATCACTGAGAGGTGGAGAAACTCCAGTTAACGTCTCAATACAACGTTGAGGTGGAGAAATCCGCTAAGAAAAGTTTTAAATACAGAGAGGGGGAGCTTTCAAAGCAAACTACAAAGGAAAAGCCTAGGCAGTCTACTATGGCTGGGAAAGTATCCAAGAGCTCAGCACAGCGACTCAGCCGAGACCTGACCTGTTCTATCTGCCTGGACCTCTTCAAGCAGCCTGTCTTCCTGCCCTGCGACCATACCTTCTGCCAGGCATGCATCGCTGGCTACTGGGCGGGCCCCAGAGGCCAGGTCCAGGGGGGATCTGGATCCTGTCCACAGTGCAGGAAGGTGTTCCCTGGCCAGAGCTACCGGCCCAACCGCATCGTGGCCAACATAGTGGAGAGCTACTGCCAGGGCCTGGAGGAGAGCGGGGGGCTGCTGGGGGACGTGGGGGTACCAGAGAGGAACTCTGCCCCTGCTCCTGCCCCACGCTGTGGCCGGCACCGAGAGGAGCTGAAGCTCTACTGTGAGGAGGACCAGGAGCTGGTGTGTCTGGTGTGTGGACTCTCTCAGGAGCACAGGAACCACACCATGGTGTGTGTCCAGGAGGCACAGCAGAGATACAGGGTAAATCCAAATTCTAATTGATTTCTGTTGCCTTTTTACACTGCTAAATTTCACAAAGAATGCTTGTAAAAGGCTTAGCATAGGGCAAAATATGTACAATAAGCCAAAGGAATTGAGGACAGGAAAAATCAATTTTTGGGCCATGGATGGAGTATTATGCATGGGAGGAATTGAAGCAAAACCTTTTTTGGGATCAAATATAGCACAGAAAAAACTTGAAGTGACTTGGCATCAACAACTAAAATGTCAATGATTTGTCATACCACTTCAGGTGTCACTTTATTTTTGTACGACAAACTGCTCATTATCCTCCGCTGTTCGTCTGCTTTCAAGTTGCATCCGGCTCTTTTCCCGTAACATTGTTTTTTGCCAGCCTCACTCCCAGGGCAGATTACTGTATTTACCGTGGATGAGCTCTGGTGAACTGTAGAGAATAGAAGGCTGATGACGACTTACAGTAATGCTGCTGCTTTGTTCTGGCTATGCAGGCTTCTCTCAACAGCTCCATGGACTCTCTGAAAGGGGAGCTGAACACGGCCCTGCAGTGTGAGAGAGAGACTGAGGAAGAGGTCAAGAAGCTCAAGGTAAGAAAAACTATAGTATCTCATACCTAGACCTGATAACAATCTATATATTGCGCTTAAACCTTGATCTTCTCAAACTAGGAGCACACGGCGGACCTGAAGCAGCGCATCGAGGCCCAGTTCAGCGACCTGCACCAGTTCCTTTACCAGGAGGAGAAGCTGCTGCAGGTGAAGCTGAAGACAGTGGAGCGCATGGAGCTGATCAGACTGGACGAACACAAGGCCCTGCTCTGTGTGGAGGTCTGCCGTCTGCAGAAGGCCCTGAACGAGATCGAGGACAATCTGAGGGTGCAGGATCCCTTTACACTGCTGCGGGTGAGACAGGACAGGGCTACTGTTTACCTACTGGAGTTATTCTTGAACGAATGACTACACTGAACGATTTCTAGGTTAGATTTTGTTTATTTGCATGTGCTGTTTGAACAAAAATATGGATGTGAGGACAAACCTAGCTTGCACACTTCTAGGCATTTATATCTGCTATAATAATGTAGTAAGTATCTATTCTAGACATTCTACAGAAGGACCCCAGAGTGAGGGAGGAACACTTTAGGCAGAATGTGGGCCCATGACCTCACTCCTGGTCAATGGTGAGGATAAGGAGATTATAGGAACAGGCTCAGACCCAGGGACTTTCCCCCAACTACGGGGAGAACCCAGAGGGTGGGATAGCATTAGCTCAGACACTGATGTCATATGGAACACTGCTTTTCCTCTTGTTAACCACTGCCAAAGCTAATTATCCCTCTCTCCCCTCTGTGTTTCCTGTCTCGTCCCAGAATATCAAGACCCTGCTCCAGAGGTGAGAGCATGGCGGGACGTGGGCCGTTTTAGCTTTCACCATGTTATTCCATAATGGGGTTTTCCTGTTTCTGATATGTATTGTCTAAAGCTTGTGTTGTCTTTGGCAGGCCGTCTCCGAAGTTTGAGAAGCCTACCCTCACGGCTCCTAGTCTGTGTGAGGGGCGGTTCGCAGGGCCCCTGCAGTACCGAGTGTGGAAATCACTGAAAGGAAGCATCTACCCAGGTACTGTAATTTAAATAACTCATCTTGAATAGAGTGAATGTCAATTACAGCAGGAGTTCAGGAGCTTTCAGCTACTATTCTTGCTCTGCAACGTCGGTGATTTGCAGTGTTGTAGTACGGTCTCCAGATGTGGTCTCGGTCTTGTCTCTGTGTTGTAGTACGGTCTCCAGATGTGGTCTCGGTCTTGTCTCTGTGTTGTCTCTGTGTCGGATACATTTGTACTAGGTCTTGACTCTGTTTCGGACAGCGAGGACTAACAAATTTCTTCTTGAGACCAGTGGAGTAAAAAAATCTCAATTATCAGCTTCCATTCAGTCAGCGCATAAAACCTATTTTCCAGGCCAAATATATACACTCCTTTTTTGAAACAATATCTTAACAGCCTTTATATCTATTATAGACAGGTTAGTACAGTGGCGAACCTATAGGCCTTCAGTGTGTGACAGGTTAGTACAGTGGCGAACCTATAGGCCTTCAGTGTGTGACAGGTTAGTACAGTGGTGAACCTATAGGCCTTCAGTGTCTGACAGGTTAGTACAGTGGTGAACCTATAGGCCTTCAGTGTGTGACAGGTTAGTACAGTGGTGAACCTATAGGCCTTCAGTGTGTGACAGGTTAGTACAGTGGTGAACCTATAGGCCTTCAGTGTGTGACAGGTTAGTACAGTGGTGAACCTATAGGTCTTCAGTGTGTGACAGGTTAGTACAGTGGTGAACCTATAGGCCTTCAGTGTGTGACAGGTTAGTACAGTGGTGAACCTATAGGCCTTCAGTGTGTGACAGGTTAGTACAGTGGTGAACCTATAGGCCTTCAGTGTGTGACAGGTTAGTACAGTGGTGAACCTATAGGCCTTCAGTGTGTGACAGGTTAGTACAGTGGTGAACCTATAGGCCTTCAGTGTGTGACAGGTTAGTACAGTGGTGAACCTATAGGCCTTCAGTGTGTGACAGGTTAGTACAGTGGTGAACCTATAGGCCTTCAGTGTGTGACAGGTTAGTACAGTGGTGAACCTATAGGCCTTCAGTATGTGACAGGTTAGTACAGTGGTGAACCTATAGGTCTTCAGTGTGTGACAGGTTAGTACAGTGGTGAACCTATAGGCCTTCAGTGTGTGACAGGTTAGTACAGTGGTGAACCTATAGGCCTTCAGTGTGTGACAGGTTAGTACAGTGGTGAACCTATAGGCCTTCAGTATGTGACAGGTTAGTACAGTGGTGAACCTATAGGCCTTCAGTGTGTGACAGGTTAGTACAGTGGTGAACCTATAGGCCTTCAGTGTGTGACAGGTTAGTACAGTGGTGAACCTATAGGTCTTCAGTGTGTGACAGGTTAGTACAGTGGTGAACCTATAGGCCTTCAGTGTGTGACAGGTTAGTACAGTGGTGAACCTATAGGCCTTCAGTGTGTGACAGGTAAGTACAGTGGTGAACCTATAGGCCTTCAGTGTGTGACAGGTTCATGATTCTAAAAGGACAGCAACCATAATACCAGCGTACTCATGTAGGAGAGAGCACTTTTGGTAAAACACAAATGGCCAGTGGTGTAGTGGAGGGTATATGCCATTTTTTCCCTAGTGGGCATTGCTTATACTCACTTTTTAATCCCTACTGATGCATATCAAAGTAGTGTAGTTATCAATTATGTAGTATAATAGAGAAATCATGCACAAAGTAGCCTACACAATCGCAAATGTCATGACGTTGGCCTGGGGGTAGGTTTATGACAGTCATAAATACCCCCCCCCCCCCTTTCCTCTCCCTACTCTACTGATGTGACATTAGAAAGCCCCTTTGGTTAACATAGAGATTCTGGGAACATCAGAAGTTGGGGGGAAATGAACTATATTCTGGTAATCCGATCAAGTGAACATATGCGGTGGTACTTAAGGTATATTATGTCAGTTCGGTTGTCATCTGGCACATTCTCATCAATGATAGAATGACATAAACTCTACTGTGGAAAGTCTGCACATCAGAGGTATCGGATTCACATGGAATTGTTGTTTAATTCAAATGTTTGAATATGCAATTATTTGTGAAGAGATTAAATGTAATTTTAGCTTCCAAATGAGAGATTTGGGTTTTCATAAGTTTAGGGCTCTGCTCAACCAGTGGCCCGTCCCTGTGAAGAGACATGGGTTATAAACTTTTCAGACACACCCTTCTCCCTCCACTATATAAGCCATTGACGAAAATGTAACTTCCTGTTTCGAGGATGTGAGGACGACGGTCCAATGTCAGAATGGTTCAGATAACATGTCAACTACAGAACTAAGCCAACCTCAGCATGAGCTTTGGTTGCGAATGGTATGAACTTTGAACTCTTATTCACTTTAGAAGTGATACCTCCTAGACGTTGAGTTGGCAACAGCAGCTGCAAACGTAAATTAGGACAGACAGTGTATCCCGTCTACCACCCAACGACGTTACTACAACGTATTCAATTTACCAGCAGCAGCAGAGACATTCTTCAAAGGACAAAGGACCCTGTTTGGCAACATGGCCTTCCATCTACCACCAACCTACTGAAGCGCAGCTCAGAGTAAATATTTATTGCATTTTACTTTTCCAAATGGGCGGTAATTTAGAATGCATAAGATATTGTATTTACGATAGCACAGCTTCGCCCTTTGTTCCTCAGTCTTCCCGCTCTTTCACTCAAACCCAGCCCTTTTTCTTTTGTGTAACAAGCTGTCATATCTGTTCCGCCCGCTAGGGACGTTTTCCTTTATGACGTAATTTGTAATCAAGGTATGATTTATTCTGTGTATATGTAATTCTGTGTGATTTAGTTAGGTATTTAGTAAATAAATAATTAAACCCAATTTTGTATTGCTGATTCAACTTGTTAGCCATTATTCGTGAAGATAACCAAGAATTTACAACTTTCAGATGAGACTGAAATAAGGTGACGATTAATATTGACTGCTATTGATGTAAAATATTACTAGGTCTTTAAGAGTTTATTCGGAAGATAACAGCTCTATAAATATTATTTTGTGGTGCCCCTCCTCTCTAGTTAATTACATTTACATGATTAGCTCAATCAGGTAATATTAATTACGGAGAAAGTATTTTATAGAATAGCATGTCATCACACTTAATCCGGCATAGCCAAAGACACGACACAAAGCACATGAAATATATTCACATGCTCGCCGCACACATAGCCCAGTTTCAGAGGAATATCATCTGCAGGCAGCAAGAGTGTTGCAGCTGTCATCTGGTTTTGGAATGGAGCAGCTCACAGAAGAATGACATCGGTACCCTGTAGGGTAGGAAAGACATTTCAACTCATGATATCTACCAGTAAATGCTTAACTAAAGCAACAATGGGTATGCAAACCAGGTATTGAAAATGTTTAGTCCGAAGTGTTGGTTAGTAGGCTATTTGTGATACGCAATTGTCATCATGCACTATTTGCATCAGGGGTGTAGACATGGATAAGTCTGAGTGGACAGAGGCCCACCCACTGGGGAGGCCTGCCCTGACAGATTGATGTGGTCAGAGCCGGGCGGGCCTGCAAATTACGCAAGGGCACCGCCTCCCCCTCGTGTCAAAGCAGGTGTCAATGTTTACAACTTGGATGAGAGGATGAAGCGAAACTATCCTTCTGGTTATGAAAAGAGAAAGAAAAAAAACATAATGAGAGTGAATTGTGGGAACAGCAATGAGGTAAACTTGTGTTCTCTCCTCTCCAAGTTTGATCTCAGCAAATAACAGTAACGTTAAGTTGATCTGCTAGCTCGCAGTGCATCTCTCTCTAGTCTGTCTGTCTTGCTAACCTAGCTGGGCAGTGCATCTCTCTCTAGTCTGTCTGTCTTGCTAACCTAGCTGGGCAGTGCATCTCTCTCTAGTCTGTCTGTCTTGCTAACCTAGCTGGGCAGTGCATCTTTCTCTAGTCTGTCTGTCTTGCTAACCTAGCTGGGCAGTGCATCTCTCTCTAGTCTGTCTGTCTTGCTATCCTAGCTGGGCAGTGCATTTCTTTGTCTGTTTGTGTCTTGCTTGCTTGCCAGCCACTTCCAGGGCTGTGTTCTGTGACTTTGTGCCTGACAAAAGTGAGACTGAAATAAAACTATTTATTACGTTTGATAAACACCAACGGTGTTAATAAACTGTTGCTCGGAAAAGACAACTAACACAGACCCAGTACTGGCAGCTTCAGCAAGTACTAACACAGACCCAGTACTGGCAGCTTCAGCAAGTACTAACACAGACCCAGTACAGCAAGTACTAACACAGAACCAGTACAGCTGGCTTCAGCAAGTACTAACACAGACCCAATTCAGCCATCTTCAGCAAGTACTAACACAGACCCAGTACAGCCGTCTTCAGCAAGTACTAACACAGACCCAGGTGAAGTACAGGCAGCCTCAGCCAGTACTAGTACAACCAGAGGTGTACAGACAGCATCAGATACATTGCCAAACAAGGTGAACAAGCTCCTCCAATCCGCCTCAATGCAGTTGGATATCGCAGTGAATTTAATCTCAAATGCAAAGGCCTCCATCACTACATACCGGGAAACTGGATTCTCTGAGGCGCAGAAAACATCCAAAAGCATTTGTGAAGAAATTAATGTGGAGGCTGTTCTGAAAGAGAAGAAACTGAGAAACAGCAAAGGGCATTTCAGCTATGAGGCTCGTGATGAACCAGTGACTGATGCAATGAAAAACCTTGAAGTCAACTACTTCAACATTGTGGTCGACTCTGCTGTGACATCCATGGATGAGAGATTTGAAACACTCAACCAGGTGAAAACCAAATATGGAATGCTGCTGAACTTCAGCACTGCCTCTCAGATGCTCACTGCATGGAAGTTGAAAACACTCTAACTTTCAGAGATGACTGTGACATCAGTGGAATGAATCTGGCACACGAGAATCAGAATTTACCTCATCTGCCATCAGATAAGATGACTGCCTTTGAGCTGCTTTCCTTTCTCTGTGAGAAAAAAACCCCTGGAGAAACTCTATATCCTCACCTTTGGATGGCCCTACGAATTGCAGTCACTCTACCAGTAACAGTAGCATCGGCAGAGAGGAGCTTTTCAAAATGAAAGCTCATCAAAAGCTACCTGAGGTCTTCCATGTCACAGGAACGTTTGAGAATCTGGCCCTCATGAGCATAAATCATGACGTGGGGAAACACATGTCCTATGATGACATCATTGATGATTTTGCCTCAAGAAAGTGCAGAAGAGGAATATTTTGACGGTAAGACTTTAATTCAAACATTCAAATGTTACACACTTAGGAACATTTAAGATTGTATGGCAGAAGTGCATTTGTGTAAATGACTGCTTAACTATGTGACATACTTTCTCAATTTCTTCCAGACAGTCCAGATAGACTGGTGCCCATGCGGATGCTGAAAATGCCCAGGCTGTAGAGGGAGCCAAAGTTAATCACACAGCTGTATAGGTTTTATTTGACTATTTTGAGACATATAGCTGCAGCCATAGCCTATAGGCTTATGTTTACATTGTATAGACAAAGCTAATTGTATAATATTGTGAGGACTGGACTAATTACCAGGCAGAAGAGCCAAAGCTCAGTGTTATATTTTATTATTTTCTACATTTTATTACAATTTCTTATTTATGTTAATGTTAATATTCACTTATCTTAAGATTCTATAGAAAATATTATATTCAATAAATATAGTTTGTTTATACCTCATTCTGTCCTGTATCAGTCTACTTATTCTTAGACTGACTGATGGAGCAAACTTATTTAAAGGAGGGAGGATTGTAGTGGGAACGCTGGTGGGTTAGGTGAGACTGTGGCAATGGCAAATGGTTTACATGGCTCACGGGTCAGGTAGGAGGGCCCCTTGGCAGAATTTTGCTTAGGGCCCCAGGGAAGTCAGGACCAGCTCTGGATGTGGTTTAAGCATTTTTGTGGACTTAGACCATCACATTTTTTTATTTTTTCTGTGATTTTGAGTGTAAAAATCTGACAGATCTATTGGAAAACTCATTAAAAAAACGAAGGAAAACATGATTTTTCAAACAGGGTGCCTTTCCTTCTCTGGGCGGGTCATTTAGGAACTTTTTGGCAAAATTAGAGTAAACCCACTTCTCAGGCACAACTACACCACTGCATAGGGCCGATGGAAAGACAGCAGTCACACACAGAATGATATTAAAGGATAAGCAGTCCATAAACTCGGACACAGTAAGCCAGTAAGTCCCAATTATAAAAATACAAAAACACAACCATTAAGCATTTCCCAATCGATACTATTACTTCCCATTGCATGTTTAACACACCAAGTAACCGGTAACTTAAAGTTTGAATTGGAACTGACAGTGTTTTAACTACTTTGCAGATATGAAACAAAGAGACAATCACAATCATTGCCAAAAGGCACCTAAAGACTCTCAGACCATGAGAAACAAGATTCTTTGGTCTGATGAAACCAAGATTGAACTCTTTGGCCTGAAGGCCAAGCATCACGTCTGGAGGAAACCTGGCACCATCCCCACGGTGAAGCATGGTGGTGGCAGCATCATGCTGTGGGGATGTTTTTCAGTGGCAGGGACTGGAAGACTAGTCAGGATCACAGGAAAGATGAATGGAGCAAAGTACAGAGAGATCCTTGATGAAAACCTGCTCCAGAGCGCTTAGGACCTCAGACTGGGGCGAAGGTTCATCTTCCAACAGGACAATGACCCTAAACACACAGCTAAGACAACGCAGGAGTGGCTTCTGGACAAGTCTCTGAATGTCCTTGAGAGGCCCAGCCAGAGCCCGGACTTGAACCCAATCAAACATCTCTGGAGAGACCTGAAAATAGCTATGCAGCGACACTCCCCATCCAACCTGATATAGAGCATGAGAGGATCTGCAGATCCTGGGAGAAACTCCCCAAATACAGGTGTGCTGAGCTTGTAGTGTCATACCCAAGAAGACTTGAGGCTGTAATCGCTTTCAAAGGTGCTTCAACAAAGTACTGAGTAAAGCGTCTGAATGTAAAATGGGATATTTCATTTTTTTTATACAAAACCTGTTTTGTGTGTAGATTGATGAAGGAAAAAATATATTTAATAAATTTTAGAATAAGGCTGTAACTTAACAAAATGTGGAAAAAGTCAAGGGGTCTGAATACTTTCCGTATGCACTGTACACAGCTAGAGATGCTGGTGTCATTTTGTTAGCTAGCAAGAACTTGAGCAACTGTTATAAAATGAACATATCCCTTGCATTCACAAATTCATTCTGACTATCTACTCTGAATCCAGAGCACTCTCGTCTGTGTAACAGAGTGCAAAACAACTGATGAATTTACAAACGCGCAACACCTGCTGAATAAACATAGGCAAAACAAGTAATATAGTAGTTAAGAATGCTCTAGATAACATGTAAACAGCCTAACCAGCTCTGCTACGGTGAGTAAAATGGTCAGAGTGAGATACATTTATGTCTGGAAGTAGTTAGCTAGAAAGCTAGCCAACAAGCATGAATTGGCAGGCAAGCTGCAGAAGGAAGAGGAGGCTACAAATTCTCCATTGTTTATGAGTGCAACTTTGACAGCCAACTTGCTGAAAAAGTATGAGAGGGTTTACAGTATCTAGTGTACTTTCCTTACATTTTAGCTAATTTTGCTCTGGCTAGCAATAGTTGTTGATGTTGTTGTTGTTGATGCGCATAACTGAGGGAGAGAGAGCCTACCTTGTCATGGTTGTTTGATCAACAGTTCCCAAATCCAGAAATCCATTCGGGTGTATTTTGTGGCTTTTGGCGAATGTGCTCTAATGATCTAAAGTCGGGCTGTTGCAACTGCCTGTAAATACACAGTCCAGTTCAACGTGAATGATGGCGGCCGGTGTGGCAAATGGCTTGTTTGTATGAAGGTCTACCTTAGCTCTGATTGGCTATGTCGCATTGGTCTGTGTAGACTCCGGTCCTGGACAAAACAGATGTTTTTATATACTGCAGTGTCTATGATTTTATTTTATTTTAGTACCTTGATTTAACTAGGTAAGCCAGTTAAGAAGAAATTCTTATTTACAATGACGACCTACTCCAGCCAAACCCGGACGACGCTGGGCCAAATTGTGTGCTGTCCCTATGGGACTCCCAATCACAGCCAGATGTGATGCAGCCTGGATTGTCTTAGACCACTGCGCCACTCAGGAGCCCAAATTACCCAAACGCACGGATACTTTCCCGCTCTGTATTTCCCAAACATTCTAAGAATTTATGAAAACATGAACATGACCATATCTAAGTGGTCGCTTGTCAGAATGTTTATTTGTAATTCTTTTTTTTAATAAGATTTCATGTTTCTAAAATGCTGTCAGTTCCACTTTAAGTACAACAATGTTTCACACACATAAATTATTTTCAAAGAGGTGGCTAACAACAGTTCCACTCACCAGATGATGATCATTTAAAACTTAACTTCTTGTTAAAAGTTATTTTTGAAAAGGGAGAAGCTAACGAATGATCAACAACATCTTCTTTGATAACACCTGCTGCAACCGCTGCAAACTAGCCGACAACAAAACCTAGTTAGCTAGACTGTGGGGAAACTACTGCTCGCTATTACGCAGTGACCTGTTGGACTTTAATGAGTGGGACCGTTGTAAAAACGGTCCCACTCATTAAGTCAAAATGTGATTGGTTTATTCCACTGTCACTCCAACATTTTTCCCTAATACAGTTAAATGGCAGATGCCTTTATCTAGCTTCTGATGGCCTAGCCAATGGCTGAATTAGCTAGCTAGATTTATCTCCCCAGAGACCAGCAAAAACATCTGGAATTCTCTTCAGTGTTAACTCTTTCCTTTACAAAAACTGAAGAGATTAAATCAGAAATATCTTTGAAAAACATAATATAATAATAATAATTATTATAATAATTATTTTATAAATCCTTAAACCTTCTCTGAAGGCGTAGAAGGCCCATTGTTCCCACTGTGTTTGGGTTAGTAATCATTGGTTGAGTGGCTCTATTTCCCCTCAGCATGCATTATTTACTATTCTGAATGTCTTAAGAATCCATATGTTGTCCTGTAATATGAAGACAGAAATACTGAACATTTTGAACTGTTATTATTGTGGTGATATGAAAAAATCATGGTCTTTAATTGGACTCGCATTTTGCTAGTCTCGGTCTTGACTCCGTCTCGGACCCCTTCTCCCCCTCCCGGTCTCGGTCTCACCCTCCCCCCTCTGGTCTTGGTCTTGACTCGGACTCGATTTGCTCCGATCTTGTTCTTGAATCGGTCTCGCTTTAGCTGGTCTCCAACACAACACTGGTGATTTTCACAGAATGCACTACTTTACTACACAGAATTGACAATTTAATTGTTGTTTTCTTATTTTAGATAGAAGGTTAAACTGTTTCATTCAGAAGGACACTGCTGTACCACTTTTGTCTGTATTATGGAATGTTATACTTGGTTTCCTTGCTCTCAGTTCCAGCTGCCATCACCTTAAACTCGAGCACGGCCAACCCGTGGCTCAGCCTGACCTCATCCCTCACCTGTGTCCGCTACCAGACCTTCAACCACTCTGTCCAGGACAACCCTCACCGCTTCAACGCTGCCCTGTCCCTACTGGGCAGTCAGGGCTTCACCCACGGCCGTCACTACTGGGAGATAGAGGTGTACAGCAGCACTGTGTGGACCGTGGGGGTAGCCAGAGAGTCTGTATCCAGGAAGGGGGTCATCAAAGCCCTGCCATCCAACGGCTTCTGGACCCTGTCCTTGTCCTATGGAATACAGTACATGGCCTGTACATCGCCCCCTACTGTCCTGTCACTTGAGGAGCCTATGGCTAGGATAGGGGTGTATCTGGATTATAAGAGGGGTCTGGTGTCTTTCTACAATGCAGAGAGCATGACTCATCTCTATACCTTCCGTGAAACCTTCACAGAGACGTTGTACCCCTACTTCAATCTGGGATTCCTGGATAAAGTGCATGAGAATGAGCCCCTCAAAGTTTTCCTTCCCAAAATCTGACAGCCGCGGCACGCATCTACACATCGCAAAGCCTGAGGCGAGCCTTATACTGGTGCTAAACCTCCCTCAGAGTATAACTGTCAGATAATATGCAACATTTTAATAAATGACACAAAATACTACCATATTGTTTTGAGATGTTAACGAGTAAGTAGGCCAACTGTACAAATTCAGAAATGTCTCAATATCTTACTGAAGTCATCTTGATGGGGGTCAGTGAGCTTCAGCATCAAGGTTTGTTTAATGTTTTTATCATCATTATTATTAATGCACAATAACCTTTTGCAATATTACAGCGTAAATTGTATGGGCCTGGTGTTAACTGAATGATGAATACAAAATTGCCTTATTGTCTACAATGTACGGCAGTTCAGTATTTTGAGACAAAGGTGCGCCAATTATTTGGATAAGACATTTTCAATGCATGATTATACTTTTCATATAAATGTTGGATATCATCAGTACACTGCAAGATATCGTTCAAAATAAACACTCATTTGTTTTGTGTCTCTGTGTTAAAATATAACCCTTTTTTGATATGAACAGTCTTAGCAAAAAACAGCAACAAGCATGAACACACTTCTGTTTGTGAATATCAGAGCACAGGAAAGAAAAAACTAATTAAGAGGTCATTTGAATAGCGTTTTCTGTGTGATTGTGTCCTTTTCTTACTGAGCTGAGTAATGGTCCAAATTATTGGAGTACAATTTAAGATGCGGACCATTTCCTAAAAATCCCTGATAGTGCAAGTCAGAGAAGTGCTTATCCACAATGGAGCTGTCACTGTCTCATCAACAATTGTTTTTGTCCGTGTGAGTCATTTTGAAAATGAACATAGTACATAGAGCTACTATAGATAAAGTGAAAAGCAATGATAAAGTCTCTACCAGCATTCAGGAGCAGAAATGGAGATGGATTGGCCACACGGTCTGCAGAACATCATACAACATTCATTGAATGAAAGTCTGCAAAGCAGAAGTGGTTAAAACACAACAACTGAATAACAGTTTTGTTTCTTTAGGATAGCACCATACTAGCATAGCACCACTAGCACCATACTAGCATAGCACCACTAGCACCATACCAGATACCTCAGAAGTACATGTGGATACAGTACAGTACAGTACCATAACATTAAGTGCTACCCACGTTTTGCCCAGGATTAGCAGATCAGACTTAGAAGTTACATGTCTGTACAATCTCCACAAGAGTACATTTCATACGCTTTTTCTTCCCTCCCATTCCCCTTGCCTTTATCTCATTTAAAAAAAACTGTATTATTCAAAAGTTATTTTTGGAAGGAAACTGCACTCAACGTAATGGCATAGGCCTAAGCTATTATCAGTGGAGCGAGAGAGAGCGAGCGAGAGAGCGAGACAGAGAGAGAGAGACAGAGAGAGAGAGAGAGAGAGAGAGACAGAGAGACAGAGAGACAGAGAGACAGAGAGACAGAGAGACAGAGAGAGACAGAGAGAGAGAGAGAGAGATAGAGAGAGAGACAGAGAGAGACAGAGAGAGAGAGAGCAGTTCAAAGAAGCACATTGAAATGTTGTATACAATTTAGGGGGGGATGTTGTATACCATTAGTAGCACTTTAAGGAAAGGTTTGTCATTCCACCATGCAGGCTGATGCAAAAACATAAATCAGTAATTGTTTCATGGATTTAATGGATTAATAAAGATCGAGAGAGAGAGAGAGAGAGAGAGAGAGAGAGAGAGAGAGAGAGAGAGAGAGAGAGAGAGAGAGAGAGAGAGAGAGAGAGAGAGAGAGAGAGAGAGAGAGAGACAGAGACAGAGACAGAGACAGAGACAGAGACAGAGACAGAGACAGAGACAGAGACAGAGACAGAGACAGAGACAGAGACAGAGACAGAGACAGAGACAGAGAGAGAGAGAGAGAGAGAGAGAGAGAGAGAGAGAGAGAGAGAGAGAGAGAACACTGGGTTAAAAACTGAACAGTGAAACAAACATTAGGAACACTTATTGAGGACAGCATGGGACTTCTGAATATGTTGGTCCTTCTGTGAAGTATATATTTGGGCCAAATCATCGAAACAAATGGAAAAGAACAGACCACCACCTTACACTATATTTATTAACTTAGCCCTTGAAAAGAATGACAACAGTGTCACGTTCCTGACCTATTTATGTTAGTTTGTTGTATGTGTTAGTTGGTCAGGACGTGAGTTTGGGTGGGCATTCTATGTTGTCTGTTTCTATGTTGGTTTAAGGGTTGCCTGGTATGGCTCTCAATTAGAGGCAGGTGTTTGGCGTTCCTCTAATTGAGAGTCATATTTAGGTAGGTTGTTTCACAGTGTTCGTTGTGGGTGGTTGTCTCCTGTGTCAGTGTCTGTATGTTACGCCACACGGGACTGTTCCGGTTTTTGTTAGTTCGTTCGTTTTATGTAGTCTGTTTTCCTGGTTCATGCGTTCTTCACGTTGTATGTAAGTTCGTGTCCAGGTCTGTCTACATTCGTTTATTTGTTTTGTAATTATTCAAGTGTTTGTCGTGTTTTTCCGTTTTGTCTATTAAATCAATATGTATTCACAACCCGCTGCATTTTGGTCAAATCCCTGCTACTCCTCTTCGGATGAGGAGAAGGAGGAAGCCCGTTACAAACAGATGTTTGTTTTTCTTGTCCGGCTAACATTAGGGGGGGGGGGGGGGGATCATCCCTGTTCTGCATTGGAGTACCATACAAATTACAACTGTGTGCTCAAAACACATTTGCCTGGTTCTCTCTGTCTTTCCTTATCATTCATGTGCACCCGTAATGATATACAGTAGTTTCAGTGGCAAGAATTAAAGTCAAGAGTAAATTGTCATATTTAGGATTCAAGCTTTTATCAAAGCCACGTTGGAAGGCTAGCTTCCCAAGAAGATCAGGCTCAGCTGAGCTTCAAGTTAGGAGGTGGCCGGGGAACTAGGGATTAGTCCCTATAACATGTTACATTTAAGTCATTTAGCAGACACCCTTATCCAGAGCGACTTACAGTATTGAGTGGATCCATTTTTTTACCCATACTGGTCCCCTGTGGGAGTGGAACCCACAACCTTGGTGTTTAACATTGCCATGCTCTACCAACTGAGACAGATATGTACCCTGACCATTGTGTATCCTGTATAGTAATACCACCACACCACTGTTCCTTACAGGCCTGTGGGATCTTTTTAGTTGAGAAAATGAAAATCTTTGGGGGGAATTAAATGAAAGTCTCCCCCACATATCCACCCTCTCATTCACCCTCCCTAATCTAAATGATACAAACTTGAAAACACTGTCTATTGCTGCATGGCTTCACTCCTTACAGTTGTGATTGGAGGGTAAGGGGGGTGGCTTTGGGCGGTGGGTGGAGTGTGGGGGGACAGCTATCCAAGCCCCTTCTGCTCTTAGGGAACTGGGAATATCAAAGCATTGGGGTGCACATTCTCCTCTTAAGTCTGGGGAAGAGGGGTTCATGAGCAAAGGGTCTTTGAACCTTGCGCTGGTGTCCCGTACCTGGAAGCCCTTCTTATTGCTGGTGACATCAGAACTACATAACAATGGCATCCCCAGCAGAGTAGGATGTCCTCAGGGGGATGAAAGTGAGCGAGTCAGAGAGAGAGAGGAGAGAGAGAGTCAGAGAGAGAGGAGAGAGAGAGAGAGAGAGAGAGAGAGAGAAGAGAGAGTCAGAGAGAGAAGAGAGAGAGGAGAGAGAGAGGAGAAAGAGAGAGTCAGAGAGAGAGAGAGGAGAGAGGGAGAGGAGAAAGAGAGAGTCCAGAGAGAGAGAGAGGAGAAAGAGAGAGTCCGAGAGAGAAAGAGAGAGAAGAGAGAGAGAGTCAGAGAGAGAGAGGAGAGAGAGTCAGAGAGAGAGAGGAGAGAGAGAAATAATCTTACACTTCTAAATTTTAAAAGTATGCAAACACCCCTGGCATTTTGTGAAACGCTACATACAGTAATAATGTGTACAGTAGCTGTTACAGTCTAGTAGGTGTACTGAAACCTTTGGTCGTCCTTACCCCAGATCCACAGTAACAGCTAAGCCTTGGGGCCTTGATATCAGCACCATCAAATAGCTCCACGTAGTCGTAGCTGCAGTCTGCCTTTTCCTCAATCTCAAAGGTTTGGAAGATGAGCTCTACTCTGTAGCCCTTCTCAGCAGAGACCACCCATTGGCAGTAAGACACCCCTGGGTAGTTGTTATCCCCAAACTGGGCGTGGGAGTTTGGTCTTGACCTCAGCTTTAATGCTTCCTCCACACTCTGAGAACGCACAGCCACAAAATGAGAGACCGAGGCTCAGAGAAGGAACTCATTCAGATATGGAATGTGCAATTTAGCAACACATAATTCTCTGAGAGCCAGTTATTTCCCCCCAAAAAAATTCCACTACATTCCCTGTGGTATTGTGTAACTTTATACGCGTGAGTTGAAAGAGACCACTAATCACAGACCCAGATGGCAACATGGCCATTGTAACCCTCAATTTATGCAGGATTAATTCCTTGAGATGAATCCTCTCATTATTCAGGGGTCCTGACAAAACCACATATGTTGTTCACGCATTACTAACATAATGTACTGTACTTTAGTGATAATATAATTACAAACAAAACAAAAACCAGAAATATTGCCATCAGCATACAAGAAGAAATTTGCATCAGTGGACACAAAGCTGTCATTAACGATGAAGGAGGTTAACAATGGTCCCCGGATCAAATCCTTGTGGCCCATCCTTTTCAACCTCCTGTAATTGGAGTTGTCTTTGGGATAACGCAAGCCTTTTTGATTGATTTGAGAGACAAAATGAGCCCAACTGGATCAAAGGCCTTGCTAAGATCAATGAATACCTCTTAACTGGTCGGCTGAGATTGATGGATTATTTATTCTAATTATCAATATTTTAAATAGGCTATGGCAGTGGATTGACCAGACCTAAATGAAAAAGGTTGAATAATTGATTAAAAAACCATGATAGAAGTTCGCACATCTCCCTGTGCACAAATAAGAATGATCCATTTCAGTCCTTTCCTTTCTGGTGTCACAAAATCCAAATGCCAGTGTACGTGTCACCTGCACTGTCTCAAAGCCTCTCTTCTGGACTAAGTTGTCAGAGAAGAAGCTCAGGAACATCTTGTTGCCGCTGGAGATGACTGGCGAGGGTTTCTTGGTGCCACGGAAGCATCCTAGACTGGGGGCCCAGCCCATTGTAGATCTCCAGGTGGTCGTAGGCACACTCCGAATGAGCCTCCATGTCGATCTCTTTGAAAACCTGAAAATTGTATGAAGATTCAGCGAGGTAGGTGGTAAGAATCTACATGAACCTTATTCTGATAATGTCTACGTACTGTTACAATGTAAATTACAAGCATGACATAACAGGTGCTATTAAAACAATGCCAATCTTGTCATGACACTAGCAGTAAACATAGAAGTTTGATGATGTGGCCTGGGGTGGTAGAGAGGGCCCAGGTACAGGCCTTCTTGCTGGGGTACTTTTCAGGCCAGTTGGGGCTGGTGGAGATGCCTGACACACTGCTTACCACATGATCACAGCCGGCTGGAAAAGAAACATCGCCGAACAGCTCAGTAATCCAAGAGATCCAAGACAGATCATATCCCCAGCTCTTTGATTTCATGAGCCATGTAAAATAGGATGTCAAGGGCTTTATGTAATTCCTGGATGGATGGATACAGCCTTTCTGGGTGATACGGCCTTTCAATATCAAGCCTGATATTGGGCGCTGTGAGCAGCGCTGTGTGAATACCCTGGGCAGCTACCAATGTGCCTCTGACCCTAGTTCTCCTAAAACACCATCAATGTAGTATGAATCACACAACTTCACCATCCCACTCACAGGACAGTCTCAAGGTTTTTAATTGAATAATGAGCTTCTCAGGAAATAAGTATCCCAATATTGAGACCATTGTATTTAAAAAGCTGTCATCAATCATTGTCTTCTAACTAAATGTTGATATTCTTTACTACTCTGAGAGAGCTCACTAGGTTGCAAACTGCTACAGTAAGTGAGGCTAATGAGAACGTCAGGTCCCACCTACAGTACCAGTCAAAAATTTGGACACACTTATTCATTCAAGGTTTTTTTTTCTTTCTACGTTGTAGAATAATAGTGAAGACATCAAAACTATGAAATAACACATGGAATCAGGTAGTAAGCAAAATAGTGTTAAACACATTTTTGATTTTTGATTCTTCAAAGTAGCCACCCTTTGCCTTGATAACATCTTTGCACACTCTAGACGTTCTCTCAACCAACTTCACCTGGAATGCTTTTCCAACAGTCTTGAAGGAGTTCTCACATATGCTGAGCACTTGTTGGCTGCTTTTCCTTCACTCTGCGGTCCAACTCATCCCAAACCATCTCAATTGGGTTGAGGTCGGGTGATTGTGGAGGCCAGGTCATCTGATGCAGCACTCCATCACTCTCCTTGTTGGTCAAATAGCCCTTACACAACCTAGTGGTGTGTTGGGTCATTGTCCCGTTGAAAAACAAATGATAGTTCCACTAAGCGCAAACCAGATAGGATGGCGTATCTCTGAAGAATGCTGTGGTAGCCATGCTGGTTAAGTGTGCATTGAATCCTAAATAAATCACAGACAGTGTCACCAGCAAAGCACCCCCACACCATCACACCTCCTCCTCCTCCATACTTCACAGTGGGAACCAGACATGTGGAGATCATCCGTTCACCTACTCTGCGTCTCACAAAGACAAGGTGGTTGGAACCAAAAATCTCAAATTTGGACACGTCAAACCAAAGGACAGATCTCCACCGGTTTAATGTCCATAGCTCGTGTTTCTTGGCCCAAGCAAGTCTTCTTATTATTGGTGTCCTTTAGTAGTGACTGACCTTCATGTCTTAAAAGTAATGATGGACTGTCATTTCTCTTTACTTATTTGAGCTGTTCTTGGCCATAATATGGACTTGGTCTTTTACCAAATAGGGCAATCTTCTGTATACCACCTCTACCTTGACACAACACAACTGATTGGCTCAACCACATTAAGAAGGAAAGAAATTCCACAAATGAACTTTTAACAAGGCACACCTGTTAATGGAAATGCATTCCAGGTGACTACATCATGAAGCCGGTTGAGAGAATGCCAAGAGTGTGCAAAGCTGTCATCAAGGCAAATGGTGGCTACTTTGAAGAATCTCAAATATAAAATGTATTTTGATTTGTTTAACACTTTTTTGGTTAAATGATTACAATTGTGTTATTTCATAGTTTTGATGTCTTCACTATTATTCTACAATGTAGAACATTTTAAAAATAAAGAAAAACCCTTGAATGAGTAGGTGTTCTAAAACTTTTGACTGGAACTGTATGTTGTTCAGTTATTCAATATGCACTAGGGTGTAGACTACAGCTCTACAAAATGAAATAAGCATCCATTATCATTAAGTAGAGTAATTTTGAATACCATATTTCGAGTGGCATTAGGAAAGAAAAATAACTTTAGCGCTAGCAGGGGAAAATGTATACTACACAAAGTGCAATCATGTCCTTTTGATGCAAAATTAAGTTAAAAAAATAAAAAACGAATGTATCCTCAGATGCCAATCAAAGCTTGATGGAATACTTTTCATAATTTACTTTGAATAAGGTCTTGTTGCTCTGGAATATGTGAAAAGGCTCTTTGCATGTATCCTAGCTTTTTCAAAATCCATTTAGTGCCTCGTTGATAATACAACTGTGATGAAGTGGTATGACTCATAAAAACACACTCTTTCCTCGAATAAAGGATGATTGTTGAGGTGGCAGACACTGAGTTTATAAATAAGTATGTGTCCAATTGATGTCCAAGTGATAAAGAATATCAACATTTAGTTAGAAGACAGGGACTGATTAGTGTTTTTTTTTAACTACAATGATGTCACTATTGGGATACTTATCTCCTGAGAAGCTCATTATTTCATTATGACAATTGCTCAGATGGTTATTTGGTGATGTTAGACTGTGGCTTGAGTTGTTTAACACCTTGAGACCGTCCAGTGATGGTGAAGTTGTGGGATTCATACTACATTGGCGGTGTTTTTAGGAGATGGATAAGTAAGCACCCCTTGCACTCACCCTCACAGCTGTGCCTGTCTGAGGCGAGCTCAAAGACAGGGCCAGAGGCACATCGGTAGCTGCCCAGGGTATTCACACAGCGCTGCTCAGCTCTACCACCCACGGAAGCTGTGATGATATGCCATTAAGAAGAAAGGAACCAGAGGAAGCCATCACTTCTGCTGCACATTGTATTAATACTTTCACTTCCTTCACATAGTATTTACAGTCGACAGAAATAAAGAGTTCATAATATACTCCATCTCTTTCACCCAGAAAGGCCGTAGTGAAATCCCATGAAGGAAAAAGAGAAAATGGAGTAAAACATTTCTAAGAAACCCTCAGACTTCCCTCCCATTGAAGCAGCGTACACTAACCACAACATCATAATGCAAATGGCCAAAGTAAAACTATTCAAACTTTTATTGTGTACACACAGGTGGACATCCTGCCTTCCATCTAAAGCCCACAAATACTAAGTATATCAAATGAACTGATATGCGGAGGAAGACGTAACGTAACTCTTTTATTCCATAAGTCAGCCATGTTAGAAGATGGTTCCACAGATGTTAATGTGAATTAATATATTATGACAAATTAATAGTAAATGTTATAGTAAATGTTGTAAAGGATTTTTGTGCAAAATTACCCAATCCTGTGGCATCTCATCATCATCACTAACACTAGTCACAGATGGACATTATTCTTGATCTCCGATCTTTGAAGTAGTTTGCAGCAAATCCAGCCTTGTTCACTGACCCATCAGACACAAACTTCATCCAGAGCTGGTCGTGATGTCATCTGGTTTGTCTTAGCCACAGATTCGGCGCAGCAGTGGAATGCTCTCTGACTTCCCGTTTCTCACCTCCAGGTAGTCATAGGCACAGCGGTCATGCCTCTCAATCTGTGGTAGAGACAGGCAAGGCACATTGGAGCATGTTGACACAGGATGCTCAACTGTCCTACAAATTCGCATCTACTCTGCTATGTCGGTTATAAATATGATTATTTCAAACTGACATAGAAGTCTCCATCACAAATCAAATTGTATTGTATTTGTCACATGCGCCGAATACAACAGGTGTACACCTTATCGTGAAATGCTTACTTACAAGCCCTTAACCAACAATGCAGTTCAATAAATAGAGTTAAGAAAAGATTTACTAATATAAACTAAAGTTTAAAAAATCCTAAATTATAATAATAAAAAAGCAACACAAGAAAATTACATAATAACGAGACTATATACAGGGGGTACCGGTACCAATGCGGAGTCAATGTGCGTGGGTACAGTTTAGTCGACGTAATTTGTAAAGTTAATATGCATAGATAATAAACCGTGAGTAGCAGTGAGTAGCACCAGGGAAAAGTACACTGTGCATTCAGCAACATGGACAGAACTCTTGTTAACGGGTATGCACAAAAACACAAGAGAGAGAGATCAACATTACATTTAAACTATTCAATCAGTGTGAGGAGTGAAGTCTCTGATGGGCATTGACTAGAGCAGTGAAGTCAGGTATAGTTTCTGACGTCGCTATTCGCAGGATTGCTGAGAGGCGAGTAAGAGATCATCTGTGCCTTGACTTGGTATATTTCATCACTGAACATGTCTGTTCACATACACAGGTTGACCCAAACATGTACAAACATCTTTTGAGCATGACTCCTAATCTTTGGAAATTTTGTTCATCGAGAGATGCATAGAACCTCGTCAGTGACATTGTTTTGAATAGTTCTCCAATCACTGCATCAGACTGTACATCAATAAGCACAAGTTGCAGGTCAGTGGGAGCGTTATATACATTGAAGGTGAAAGGAGAGGAAACCAACAGCATGTCATTTTCCAACACTTTGAAATCCTCAAAACGACGAGGAAACTCACCATTCAAAGCACGCAGCAGCGATGTATACTTCTCCCGCTGGTCATCTGATAGGGAACAGACTAGTAGTGTGGGAAGGTGGGTGAGATTGTTGGCTTCTACTTGGCAAGTCAGGAGGAGTAATTTTCCCTTGAACGCTTTGACAAGGCTGTACATCTGATGTGCAAAAAGGCCCTTCCCTTGTAGTTTGGAATTCAGTTCATTCATGAGGGCCATGATGTCCATGGTGAAGGCAAAATCAGCCAACCATTCTTTGTCTTGCAGTTGAGGGAAATCCATATATTTTCCTTTCATTTGCAAAAACTCAGCACTCTCTGACTTCATGTCCCACACCCTTTCAAGCACCTTTCCCAAACACAGCCATCTCACGTTTGTGTGGTAGGGGAGATCTGCATGACCTGACTGTCTCCAACAGTGAGACAAACTGCCTGTGGTTTAAAGATTTTGCTCTTATGAAGTTGACCACTTGAGACTGTATCCACAACATGACTCATTTTCAGAACACATTTACAGAGCACCTCCTGATGAATAATGCAATGCAGGAAAAAAAACTATTCTGATCTGGATTCAGCTCAGCTACATGATCTTGTATCCTTTTCAAAAGGCCAATGTTTTTTCCTGTCAAGTTTGGGCACTCTTCATTGACTGCACTGAAGCAAGCTCCTCTGTAATTTCAAAGTCTGGGGTCATGCCTCGTAAGAATATCAACAACTGCACCGTGTCATGTGCATCACTGCTCTCATCCAGGGCCAAGGAGAAAAAGGTGAAATCCTTTACCTTGTATTTCAACTGTTGTTCTATATTCTCTGCAATGTCCTCAACACGCCGTGTCACTGTTTGTCTTGACATGGAAACATTTTCAAACAGCTCTTTCTTGTCGGGGCAAAGTATTGCTGCAGAGTCAATTAAACATTCTTAAATGAATTCGCCCTCAGCGAATGGCTTGCTATGTTTAGCAATTTTGTGGGACAGTACATAGCTAGCTCTCGCAATTTCGTCGTTTGCTGAATGCAGTTTTGTGAAAAGTTCTTGCTGCTTTTGCAACTGAGAAAGCAATTATTTCGATGCACTTGCCCTCTGCTCAGAAGACATATTCCTATATTTCTCTGCATGCTTCATCTGGAAGTGTCGGGACAAGTTGTAGTCTTTCAAGACAGCGATGCTCTCTTTGCACACTAAGCACACAGCTTTCCCTGATACCTCAATAAATAAATATTTTGATGTCCACTATTGAACACCAAATATTCATTGTCTACTTTCCTTTTCTTTGAAATCTTTGAAAAACTAATTTTGGCACAATTTCTAGCTAGCTACTATTTGTAACTGTGACGTGTGTGTCAGCCTGTCAGTCTGTCCTCGCGCAGTTATTTATACGTTCCTTGAAAAAAAATGTCCCACAAGCTGTGGGAGTTAAATCATTACACATAGACGAGTATTCATTGGGCTTTTAATTTGAATAACAAATATGTTTTTCAAAACTTTACTATCACAAATTCTTTACGTGATCTGAGCTTGATTCCGCGGGCCGCATACGGCATTTGCCCAGGCCTGGTCTAGTATATACACTACCATTCAAAAGTTTGAGGTCACCTCGAAATGTCCTTGTTTTGAAAGAAAAGCAAAAAAAATTGTCCATTAAAATAACATCAAATTGACCAGAAATGCAGTGTAGACATTGTTAATGTTGTAAATGACTATTGTAGCTGGAAACGGCTGCTTTTTTATGGAAAATCTACATAGGCGTACAGAGGCCAATTATCAGCAACCATCACTCCTGTGTTCCAATGGCACGTTGTGTTAGCTAATCTAAGTTTATCATTTTAAAAGGCTAATTTATCATTAGAAAACCCTTTTGCAATGATGTTAGCACAGCTGAAAACTGTTGTTCTGATTAAAGAAGCAATAAAACTAGCCTTCTTTAGACTAGTTGAGTATCTGGAGCATCAGCATCTCGATTACAGGCTAAAATTGGCCAGAAACAAAGAACTCATCAGTCTATTCTTGTTCTGAGAAATGAAGGCTATTCCATGCGAGAAATTGCCAAGAAACTGAAGATCTGGTGCAATGCTGTGTACTACTCCCTTCACAGAACAGAGCAAACTGGCTCTAACCAGAATAGAAAGAGAAGTGGGAGGTCCCGGTGCACAACTGAGCAAGAGGACAAGTACATTAGAGTGTCTAGTTTGAGAAACAGATGCCTCACAAGTCCTCAACCGGCAGTTTCATTAAATAGTACCTGCAAAACACCAGTCTAAACGTCAACAGCGAAGAGGCGACTCTGGGAGGCTGGCCTTCTAGGCAGAGTTCCTCTGTCCAGTGTCTGTGTTCTTTTGTCCATCTTAATCTTTTATTTTTATTGGCCAGTCTGAGATATGGCTTTTTCTTTGCAACTCTGGCTAGAAGGCCAGCATCCCGGAGTCGCATCTTCACTGTTGATATTATGTAGAAGTTAGATAAAGATCCCAACGTGTGTCCCCTACATGAAGTTGAAACAGCGGACCTTGGAGGTGAGGCAGTTGTTTTGTAGCATCAGCAGCATAACTAGTGTCGTGGTAATTTCCTGTATTACTCAATGATGAGAGAGCCAACCACACACAAGTCAGAGTTATATTATAAAGTCCATCTTTAATAATATATGAGCTTCACCATAGCCCTTTTTGACTCTCAGATCAATTCAGTGTCTATAAATGAATTCTCTGAGAGTCTCTACAAAACAATTCTTAGTATCATTTATAGCCAAAATACACCCCTCTCAACTTACAAATAACCTTTTACTTGAAAGAGGAGTATCCCATAGCTAGATAGCATTAGCTATAAATTATCGTTCAGTTTGGTCTCCTAAGACGAGGTTTCAATCTCATGCTTGGTACCAAAACATTACCTCATCCAATGGCATATATCAATTGTCAATTCTAGATACCCCCATCTAAAATACACCCCCTCCTGGATAAGCTCAGAAAAGACAGTGCGCCTCTTAGGTCATATACTAGGTCAAGATAAGGGCAACCTCAGAGGGGACATAAAATGGTTCCAGACACTGCCATACTCCTTCCCCCAATGAGAAAAGTAGGGAGTGACTGGCGTACAAACATTGTATGAGATAACTAACTGGTTCCCCATTCCCCATCTCAGGTAAACATTAAATTAGGCACAGATGTTTTCTGAATGACTTATTGGCAGATGTAGACAGCAGGCCTCTCTGAAGAGTTCCCTGTGGATGGGTTCCACTCTAAATCTTCGTCCATGTAAAGACCTTTCAGAGGGGTTTTTCTCCAGAACCCATCTCCGTCCTCCACATGGTCGTACAAGTGAGTCCTGTAGAGGTCCATGGAGGTAAGGTTCAAAATGATCTGTGAGAGACAGGCAGACAGACAGGCACACAGACAGGCGCACAGACAGACAGGCCAACAGGCAGACAGACAGACCGGCACACAGACAGACCGACAGACCGACAGACCGACAGACCGACAGACAGACAGACAGACAGACCGGCACACAGACAGACAGACAGACAGACAGACAGACAGACAGACAGACAGACAGACAGACAGACAGACAGACAGACAGACAGACAGACAGACAGACAGACAGACAGACAGACAGACAGACAGACAGACAGACAGTGAGAGAGAGAGAAAAGAAAGGAAGGAGTCAAGTTTGTTAAGGGCAGCACACTACATTTGAGTCATTTAGCAGACACTCAAATCAAATCAAAGTTTATTTGTCACGTGCGTCGAATATAACAGGTGTAGACCTTACAGTGAAATGCTTACTTACAGGCTCTAACCAATAGTGCAAAAAAGGTATTAAGTGAACAATAGGTAAGTAAAGAAATAAAACAACAGTAAAAAGACAGGCTATATACAGTAGCGAGGCTATAAAAGTAGCAAGGCTACATACAGACACCGGTTAGTCAGGCTGATTGAGGTAGTATGAACATGTAGATATGGTTAAAGTGACTATGCATATATGATGAACAGAGAGTAGCAGTAGCGTAAAAGAGGGATTGGCGGGTGGTGGGTGGCGGGACGCAATGCAGATAGCCCATTAGCCAATGTGCGGGAGCACTGGTTGGTCGGCCCAATTGAGGTAGTATGTACATGAATGTATAGTTAAAGTGACAATGCATATATAATAAACAGAGAGTAGCAGCAGTGTAAAAAGAGGGGTTGGGGGAGGGCACACAATGCAAATAGTCCGGGTAGCCATTTGATTACCTGTTCAGGAGTCTTATGGCTTGAGGGTAAAAACTGTTGAGAAGCCTTTTTGTCCTAGACTTGGCACTCCGATACCGCTTGCCATGCGGTAGTAGAGAGAACAGTCTATAACTGGGGTGGCTGGGGTCTGTGACAATTTTTAGGGCCTTCCTCAGACACCGCCTGGTGTAGAGGTCCTGGATGGCAGGCAGCTTAGACCCAGTGATGTACTGGGCCGTACGCACTACCCTCTATAGTGCCTTGCGTTCAGAGGCCGAGCAATTGCCGTACCAGGTAGTGATGCAACCAGTCAGGATGCTCTTATCCAGAGCGACTTACAGGAGCAATTAGGGTTAAGTGCCTTGCTAAAGGGCACATTGACAGATTTCTCACCAATTCGGCTAGTCGGGAATCAAACAAGCGACCTTTCGGTTACTGG
Source organism: Salvelinus alpinus (assembly GCF_045679555.1). Lineage (NCBI taxonomy): Eukaryota > Metazoa > Chordata > Actinopteri > Salmoniformes > Salmonidae > Salvelinus > Salvelinus alpinus. The sequence continues at coordinate 16,213,820 of NC_092103.1, read as the reverse complement.
CCCAATGCTCTTAACCGCTAGGATACCTGCTGCTCCCAAGAAATACACACAAAACTGGTGATTTAAACCTACAACCCATTGGCTGCAAGGCAGGGATTCAACTCCAGAGCCACAGACTCCTGAGGCTATTAAGAGGCTATTTCTGAACAATTCTAAACAGGGAAGACTGAAGCCAATGCACTTCAATTAAATTCAACTAGAACTATCATCTCCTTTGGTTATAGGATACGGTATGTTTGTTGTCATGTGAACTGACTGAACTCACTGAGAAACTCACTGCATAGATGTGAACTGAGTTTGACGGCTAGCCCTTGGCTGTTTTCAACCTACTTTCTCTTCAGGTGTGACAGAGATCCTCCAGTTACAGTGGACGTAGGCTGCATATCCATTGGGATAACCAGGAGAGGAGAAGTTTCCACTACTGTCCTGTAGGCGGTCCCCACACCCTGCCCACAAAACACAACACAGCACACAGTGAAAAAGAAACACACTCTAAACATACCACAGAAATGGATACAGTAAGCTACCATAGAGAGACGTTGCTGGGATACAAAATACAAGTTTTCATTTCAGCTGTCTCAACTAAGATTTCCCTTAGCCTTATAAAGGAGGCACAATACCAAGCACTTGATCGTTGCTGATTGATTGGTTGTTGAATTGTAACAACTGTGGCCCGTTCCTGGGGCTTGAGTTCTCCAGATTACAACAATAAACTGAATTCCAATTTTTGGAAACTAAAGAATCAATCAATCTCCTTTGAATGGGCGGGGGTGGTAGTAGTCAGATCTTGTGCAGGGTTTATTCTCATGTTCTCTCTGACATTTCAAGTGGTGAAAAGCCTACATGAGTCAGGGGGTCTGTGAAGTTGGATATGTCTTGTACACTTGTAGAGTTTGCGAGCTTGTGCGATGTCCCCTTTGCTCAGCCTTGTCCTCTGCCCAATGGGTGGCCTGACTCCATTGACATCATAACAGGCAGAATGGTGTCTAAGAAGATGCCTCTGAAGTTGAAATCCACATAAAGGGAAACAGCGCCACTCTTCGACCCCAGTGCATTTATCCTGGTGTTTGTTTTGTTGCTGAAAGGTAGAGTAGCATCCAGCATCGTGGTAAAAAAAGCAAATGATAGTAGTCTGCTGTTCTATCACACATGCAAAAATGAGGGGGAAAAAGTGTATGTGAAGTGTATGTTGTGTATGAAGTGTATGTTGTTCGAAGTAACTTCTTTGTTGTTGTAACATGGCAAATGGACGTGGCAGTTTCACCAGTACGGATCCAGCTTTAAGAGAGACCTCTCCCTATTCTCTCTTTGCAAAACAAAATGTTTCATTTGTATTCAGCTGACTTTTAAGCCTTTTTTGTACTGTCAAAACTCAACCATTCATCCTAGAGATCACCATCATCAACAACAGTTCCAGCACTGGAAAAGCAGTCATGACTTGGCACTGCTGAGGAGCAGGACATAATAAGAAATGTTCACATGGGGTTCCGGTTTGACACTTTTCTCCTTTATCGACCTCCCTTTCTGTCCCCCCAGCAGCCAGTTGTCACCCAGTTCCCATGGTGATGCACCCTTGAATGGCAGCCATGTGAAAATGGAGCAGTCTGAACGAGGGCTTTATGCTGTGCCAACGGGCTCAGTGGAGCCCAGACCTGAAAGCATAGATTGTCCCAAACAAAGACCCAACTGACAGCCCTATATTTACCCTGGCCTGCCACCATGACCCTGGCCTGCAAAGTGTTGGTGGAGGTAAACAATCTTAACACCAACAGGGTAACAACATGCACGAGACAGAAATGAAAAGGCATCGGTCTTCTGTGAAGTCATTCTAATCACAATCAGGACCCAATCCTCATGGCATCCCAGGGTTCTTTGAAGTCAGATCTAGGTGCAAAGTGTTTGTTTTGTTGGATGATAACCAGTTCCTGACAATGACATTGTTATTCTAATATGTATACTATGTAGAAGATTTAATGTTATCATGCACACGCAACCTGACTAGAACATGTCAGGTGAAAAACAAAGTACTTGAGTGAATAATACTCAACTGAAGGTTAGACTAAATCAAATGTACACTGAATAAAAATATAAGCGCAACATGCAACAATTTCAACGATTTTACTGAGTTACAGTTCATATAAGGATATCAGTCCATTGAAATAAATTCAATAGGTCCTAATCTATGGATTTCACATGACAGGGCAGGGGCGCAGGCAGCCATGGGTGGCCTGGGAGGGCACCCACTAGGAAGCCAGGCCCACCCACTAGGGAGCCAGGCCCAGCCAATCAGACTTGAGTTTTTTCCCACAAAAGGGCTTTATTACAGACAGAAATGCAAATCAGTTTTATCAGCTGTCCAGGTGGCTGGTCTCAGACGATCCGTAGGTGAAGAAGCCGGATGTGGAGGTCCTGGGGTGTCGTGGTTACACGTGGTCTGCAGTTGTGAGGCTGGTTGGACGTACTTACAAATTCTCTAAAATGACGTTGGAGGCAGCTTATGGTAGAGCAATGAACATTCAAGTCAATTACACGCTCCTTCAAAACTTGAGACATCTGTGGCATTGTGTTGTGTGACAAAACTGCACATTTTAGAGTGGCCTTTTATTGTCCACAGCAGAAGGTGCACCTGTGTAATGATCATGCTGTTTAATCAGCTTCTTGATATACCACACCTGTCAGGTCGATGGATTATCTTGGCAAAGGAGGAATGCACACCAACAGGGATGTAAACAAATTTGTGCACAGAATTTAAGAGAAATATGTCAGAATGTGTGCGTACTGGTAGCGAAGTCAGGTGCAGGAGAGCAGAGATTTGTGAACAGGCGCACACTTTATTTAGGCAAAAGTGCAAAATGCGCAAAACAGTCACAAGAAGTATGTTTAACAATAACAGACTTACCTGGATGGATGTTGTCTCTGATAATACTGACATAATACTAATGTTCATCACGGTCGGGACACGTATGCTGGTGCCAGAAGCCGATCACATGGCCCAGCTCATGCAAAACGATCCCAAACTTGTCACAGTTCTTTCTTATTGAGATGGCCTGGGGACCCCCTCCCCTCCAGCCCACATAGGAGCAACACCTGTAGAGGGAGACACGATCTTTCAGGGGGATATGCACTTAGGAGACAGTGGGGTTTTTCCCACTTGTAGGATTGTGGTTGATTCACATTTATTTCAGTCAATTCAGCACACAGAATAACTTATTACATTATTGATATCAAATGAATTGAAAAACTACCCATTGTCACTAAATTCTACTCATTTTTTGTTGTTGTTGTTTATAAGTTTACTTTAATTTGTCCCCTGAATTGACAGAATGATAATGGAATTGACCGTTTACTGCACACACTTCAATAACCCAGCATGGTCAAACTCTGTAACTGGAGAAATACAACACAGCTCTAGCTCTGTGGTCAGTCACACATGAAAGCCCAGATTTAGAAAATGAAGAAAGACTTTGCTCTGAGGCAATGTTCCCGGTTTCATTTTTTGCCATGAATTCTGACAATAACACAGACACATCCAGGCAAACACACACTTACAGTACACTGTTCACAATCAAATCCCTTTATACAATAACTACCTCACAGCTTTGTTCCCAGTCTTTTCTTACTATATTTTTTAAAGAAGAATTAAAGAATTTCAAACTCCTTTCATATTTGTATTTATTTGTGAAATGACAGAAGAGAAACAGAGACAGAAGGATAAGAAATGCATAGGGTGGATGCAGGGATCGATCCGGCTTCCGTATGTGGTTCCGAGGACAAGAGCGTTACTGCTCGACCAGACAGACTCCGAGCCCATTTGTTCCCAGTCTTTATCAAAATCTTATACAAAGAATATGAGAGAATAAAGATCACTTGGTCCTGCAATGTGCAGCATGAACCCTGTCTGAATAGCAGATATTGTGAAAAATTTTAAGAGCAATGGAGAGGCATGTAGAGCTGCTGCTCATGGAGAGAATCATTAGGTTTGAAACCACAGGAGCCAAAGACAAAATGCTAAAATGACAGTGAAGCGTTCCTGCCTGAAGTGCAGTACCATCTTTTTTTGTGTCAAGGACAACTTAAGAGGGTCACAGCTCTGAAGCAACTGGCAATGTTCTGCTGTAATGAAAATCAGTAGGGAGCCCTGGGCCTGACTGTCTGGAGAAGTGTCATTCTTACTGCTCTCACAAACCATTCACTGGAAAAGACACATGCAAACAGATATGTGGCCCATGCAGGTTTGAGGTCATTCAATACATTTTAATGTAACCTTGCATCTCAAATTCACGCATGAATTTGCAAAGGAGATGGCAGTCATGTGAAAACACCCTAAATGGACCCCAGTCTTGGATCCTCCAGGTCCAGCGCAGCTCCCACACTGGACCTGCATCTGTATTGTTGAAGGTCTGGATGGTCCTATGACATCCAGAATGCGGTCCACCTTAAACATACGCAGGTCCTCCTCATCCAAGGTAATGTTTCCCAGGAAGGTAGCTGGAACAGTAACACACAGGCAGAAGTGATGCTGCAGCTGAAACATGGTTTGTTTTTGATGTGATTATTTTAATTGTTGCTTTAAAAACACTATATCCACAGTTTGCTAAACAGTTTGCAAAACTAAAGAGATACTTACACAAGCAATCACGAAGACAGATAGAGAAAATGAAAGGGAGAGACCTACTGTCTTCACTAAAGCCTGACTTTATTTATTTGTACTGAAATATAGCTACTGTATTTAGTAGTTGGGAGAAACTGAAGCAATATGGGGATCTGGTATATTGAAACCATAAATGTATCTACAGCCACTCAGTATGGCATGCACCACTCAGTATGGCATGCACCACTCAGTATGGCATGCACCACTCAGTATGGCATGCACCACTCAGTATGGCATGCACCACTCAGTATGGCATGCACCACTCAGTATGGCATGCACCACTCAGTATGGCAGCACTTGAGGTCAGCTGACAGCACGTAAATATGCTGCAGTGCTTTTGTAGTATGTTTTGCTCAGGTCCCTCATTTTTTACACGTGCTGTGTTTTGCTGGAGAGTCACATGTGTGAAGCGACCCTGCCTGCTGGCTATGATACGTGAGCTGATGTGTGATTGGTGCTTCCCTCTCCCCAACGGGAGACCCTCACATGGCTCTGGCAGTCTGACCTACTGTTTGAGCAGCCAACACACCTCATGCATACTGTACGCACTGCAAAAGAACACTAACATACACACTAGATCTCATGTGTGTGCGCACATATATATGATGTTATGCTGATGAATGAGGACCCAAAAGCGACGTAATAGTAACAGAGTCTTTATTCCAGTATCAAACAAACAATGATTCTCCTGGATATATCAAAGGTAAATCCAAAACAGGAAACTGAAATCCTCTCGTCAGTAGAGAGGAACGACAGGAGACGCGACCACAGACTGCAGGTCGCTTCAGGAAGGCACAGGCCGTAGCTGACATAGACACCTGCTCACACGCAGCATCTGAAGAAGGCAAAAACACGACAGGGCGGAACAAGGACACAGGAACAGCAAACATCAAACAAGAATCCGACCAGGACAGAAGCGGAAAACAGAGGGAGAAATAGGGACTCTAATCAGAGGGCAAAATAGGGGACAGGTGTGAAAGAGTAAATGAGGTCGTTAGGAGAATGAGAAACAGCTGGGAGCAGGAACGGAACGATAGAGAGAGAGAGCGGGAGAGGGAGAGAGGGAGGAGGAGAGAGAGAGAGAGAAAGAGGGAAAGAACCTAATAAGACCAGCAGAGGGAAGCACAGGGACAAGACATGAAGATCAAAGACAAAACATGACAGTACCCCCCCACTCACCGAGCGCCTCCTGGCGCACTCGAGGAGGAACCCTGGCGGCAACGAAGGAAATCATCAATCAACGAACGGTCCAGCACGTCCCGAGATGGAACCCAACTCCTCTCCTCAGGACCGTAACCCTCCCAATCCACTAAGTACTGGTGACCACGTCCCCGAGAACGCATGTCCATGATCTTTCGTACCTTGTAAATAGGAGCGCCCTCGACAAGGACGGGGGGGGGGGGAGGGAAGACGAACGGGGGCGCGAAGAAAAGGCTTGACACAAGAGACATGGAAGACAGGGTGGACGCGACGAAGATGTCGCGGAAGAAGCAGTCGCACAGCGACAGGATTGACGACCTGAGAGACACGGAACGGACCAATGAACCGCGGAGTCAACTTGCGAGAAGCTGTCGTAAGGGGAAGGTTACGAGTGGAAAGCCACACTCTCTGACCGCGACAATACCTAGGACTCCTAATCCTACGTTTATTGGCGGCTCTCACAGTCTGCGCCCTGTAACGGCAAAGTGCAGACCTGACCCTCCTCCAGGTGCGCTCACAACGTTGGACAAAAGCCTGAGCGGAGGGAACGCTGGACTCGGCGAGCTGGGACGAGAACAGAGGAGGCTGGTACCCAAGACTACTCTGAAACGGAGATAGCCCGGTAGCAGACGAAGGAAGCGAGTTGTGAGCGTACTCAGCCCAGGGGAGCTGTTCTGCCCAAGACGCAGGGTTTCGAAACGAAAGGCTGCGTAATATGCGACCAATCGACTGATTGGCCCTTTCTGCTTGACCGTTAGACTGGGGATGAAACCCGGAAGAGAGACTGACGGAAGCACCAATCAAACGACAGAACTCCCTCCAAAACTGTGACGTGAATTGCGGACCTCTGTCTGAAACGGCGTCTAACGGGAGGCCATGAATTCTGAACACATTCTCAATGATGATTTGTGCCGTCTCCTTAGCGGAAGGAAGCTTAGCGAGGGGAATGAAATGTGCCGCCTTAGAGAACCTATCGATAACCGTAAGAATCACAGTCTTCCCCGCAGACGAAGGCAGACCGGTAATAAAGTCTAAGGCGATGTGAGACCATGGTCGAGAAGGAATGGGAAGCGGTCTGAGACGACCGGCAGGAGGAGAGTTACCTGACTTAGTCTGCGCGCAGTCCGAACAAGCAGCCACGAAACGGCGCGTGTCCCGCTCCTGAGTAGGCCACCAAAACCGCTGGCGAATAGAAGCAAGCGTACCCCGAACGCCGGGATGGCCAGCTAACTTGGCAGAGTGAGCCCACTGAAGAACAGCCAGACGAGTAGAGACAGGAACGAACAGAAGGTTACTAGGACAAGCGCGCGGCGACGCAGTGTGAGTGAGTGCTTGCTTTACCTGTCTCTCAATTCCCCAGACAGTCAACCCGACAACACGCCCTTCAGGGAGAATCCCCTCGGGGTCGGTAGAAGCCACAGAAGAACTAAAGAGACGGGATAAGGCATCAGGCTTGGTGTTCTTATTTCCCGGACGATAGGAAATCACGAACTCGAAACGAGCGAAAAACAACGCCCAACGAGCCTGACGTGCATTAAGTCGTTTGGCAGAACGGATGTACTCAAGGTTCTTATGGTCAGTCCAAACGACAAAAGGAACGGTCGCCCCCTCCAACCACTGTCGCCATTCGCCTATGGCTAAGCGGATGGCGAGCAGTTCGCGGTTACCCACATCATAGTTGCGTTCCGATGGCGACAGGCGATGAGAAAAGTAAGCGCAAGGATGGACCTTATCGTCAGACTGGAAGCGCTGAGACAGAATGGCTCCCACGCCCACCTCTGAAGCGTCAACCTCGACAATGAATTGTTTAGTGACGTCAGGAGTAACAAGGATAGGGGCGGATGTAAAACGCTTCTTGAGGAGATCAAAAGCTCCCTGGGCGGAACCGGACCACTTAAAGCAAGTCTTGACAGAAGTCAGAGCTGTGAGAGGGGCAGCCACTTGACCGAAATTACGAATGAAACGCCGATAGAAATTAGCGAAACCGAGAAAGCGCTGCAACTCGACACGTGACTTAGGAACGGGCCAATCGCTGACAGCCTGGACCTTAGCGGGATCCATCTGAATGCCTTCAGCGGAAATAACAGAACCGAGAAATGTGACAGAGGAGACATGAAAGGCGCACTTCTCAGCCTTCACGTAGAGACAATTCTCTAAAAGGCGCTGGAGTACACGTCGAACGTGCTGAACATGAATCTCGAGTGACGGTGAAAAAATCAGGATATCGTCAAGGTAAACGAAAACAAAAATGTTCAGCATGTCTCTCAGTACATCATTAACTAATGCCTGAAAGACAGCTGGAGCATTAGCGAGACCGAACGGCAGAACCCGGTATTCAAAATGCCCTAACGGAGTGTTAAACGCCGTTTTCCACTCGTCCCCCTCTCTGATGCGTACGAGATGGTAAGCGTTACGAAGGTCCAACTTAGTAAAGAACCTGGCTCCCTGCAAAATCTCGAAGGCTGACGACATAAGGGGAAGCGGATAACGATTCTTAACCGTTATGTCATTCAACCCTCGATAATCCACGCAGGGGCGCAGAGTACCGTCCTTCTTCTTAACAAAGAAAAATCCCGCTCCGGCGGGAGAGGAAGAAGGCACCACGGTACCGGCGTCGAGAGAAACAGACAGATAATCCTCGAGAGCCTTACGTTCGGGAGCCGACAGAGAGTAAAGTCTACCCCGAGGGGGAGTGGTCCCCGGAAGGAGATCAATACAACAATCATACGACCGGTGAGGAGGAAGGGAGCTGGCTCTGGACCGACTGAAGACCGTGCGCAGATCATGATATTCCTCCGGCACTCCTGTCAAATCACCAGGTTCCTCCTGAGTAGAGGGGACAGAAGACACAGGAGGGATAGCAGACATTAAACACTTCACATGACAAGAAACGTTCCAGGATAGGATAGAATTACTAGACCAATTAATAGAAGGATTATGACATACTAGCCAGGGATGACCCAAAACAACAGGTGTAAAAGGTGAACGAAAAATCAAAAAGGAAATGGTCTCACTGTGGTTACCAGATACTGTGAGGGTTAAAGGTAGTGTCTCACATCTGATACTGGGGAGAAGACTACCATCTAAGGCGAACATGGGCGTGGGCTTCCCTAACTGTCTGAGAGGAATGTCATGTTTCCGAGCCCATGCTTCGTCCATAAAACAACCCTCAGCCCCAGAGTCTATCAAGGCACTGCAGGAAGCAGCCGAACCGGTCCAGCGTAGATGGACCGACAAGGTAGTACAGGATCTTGATGGAGAGACCTGAGTAGTAGCGCTCACCAGTAGCCCTCCGCTTACTGATGAGCTCTGGCTTTTACTGGACATGACATGACAAAATGTCCAGCAGAACCGCAATAGAGGCAAAGGCGGTTGGTGATTCTCCGTTCCCTCTCCTTAGTCGAGATGCGAATACCTCCCAGCTGCATGGGCTCAGTCTCTGAGCCGGTGGGAGGAGATGGTTGAGATGCGGAGAGGGGAAACACCGTTAACGCGAGCTCTCTTCCACGAGCTCGGTGACGAAGATCTACCCGTCGTTCTATGCGGATGGCGAGTGCAATCAAAGAGTCCACGCTGGAAGGAACCTCCCGGGAGAGAATCTCATCCTTAACCTCAGCGTGAAGTCCCTCCAGAAAACGAGCGAGCAACGCCGGCTCGTTCCGGTCACTGGAGGCAGCAAGAGTGCGAAACTCTATAGAGTAATCCGTTATGGATCGATCACCTTGACATAGGGAAGCCAGGGCCCTGGAAGCCTCCTTCCCAAAAACTGAACGATCAAAAACCCGTATCATCTCCTCTTTAAAGTTCTGATAATCGTTAGAACACTCAGCCCTTGCCTCCCAGATAGCTGTGCCCCACTCCCGAGCCCGACCAGTAAGGAGTGATATGACGTAAGCGATCCGAGCTCTCTCTCTTGAGTACGTGTTGGGCTGGAGAGAGAACACAATATCACACTGGGTGAGAAAAGAGCGACACTCAGTGGGCTGCCCAGAGTAACATGGTGGGTTATTAACCCTAGGTTCCGGAGACTCGGAAGACCAGGAAGTAGCTGGTGGCACGAGATGAAGACTCTGAAACTGTCCAGAGAGATCGGAGACCTGAGCGGCCAGGGTCTCAACGGCATGACGAGCAGCAAACAATTCCTGCTCGTGTCTGCCGAGCATTGCTCCCTGGAACTCGACGGCAGTGTTGAGAGAATCCATAGTCGCTGGGTCCATCTTGGTCGGATTCTTCTGTTATGCTGATGAATGAGGACCCAAAAGCGACGTAATAGTAACAGAGTCTTTATTCCAGTATCAAACAAACAATGATTCTCCTGGATATATCAAAGGTAAATCCAAAACAGGAAACTGAAATCCTCTCGTCAGTAGAGAGGAACGACAGGAGACGCGACCACAGACTGCAGGTCGCTTCAGGAAGGCACAGGCCGTAGCTGACATAGACACCTGCTCACACGCAGCATCTGAAGAAGGCAAAAACACGACAGGGCGGAACAAGGACACAGGAACAGCAAACATCAAACAAGAATCCGACCAGGACAGAAGCGGAAAACAGAGGGAGAAATAGGGACTCTAATCAGAGGGCAAAATAGGGGACAGGTGTGAAAGAGTAAATGAGGTCGTTAGGAGAATGAGAAACAGCTGGGAGCAGGAACGGAACGATAGAGAGAGAGAGCGGGAGAGGGAGAGAGGGAGGAGGAGAGAGAGAGAGAGAAAGAGGGAAAGAACCTAATAAGACCAGCAGAGGGAAGCACAGGGACAAGACATGAAGATCAAAGACAAAACATGACATATGAGGTCTCCAATCCAACACAATTACATAAAATGGTTGAAAAAGATGTGCTTTCTATTCTGGGCTCATTTTCCCCGATGAAATAATCATATCAATACTTTTACCCCAAATAAAGTTATACATTTTTTTTGTGTGCTTTCAAATGAAGGAGGATCATGTATACAACCGACCCCACACAAACTCTACGGCCATGTTCCAATACCCACACCACAACATAAATGGGCATGATTATGTTCAGCAGATGTAGAGTTGAGCTGAAGACATACTCTTTAATATCCAGACAGGCTACTACTTGTCAGTTAGCATCACTTGTCAAAGCATAACAATCAGAAGGGTTAATTAGTACAGTGGGTTAGGAGAAATTGCTCCGGTAACAGGTTAATTCCAACCTGCCATGTCACGCTGAGCTTGAGTAGCAACAAAGTGTCATATAGACTGGCAAATATCAGACGTGATACTCAAAATTCATTAAAAGATAGTCAAAGCAATATGGTAAAGTAGATGCCTTCTGGGAATTTGCTGACACCTGTCCATAGGGAATGAGGCTAGTGGGATTGTTTGAAACATTCAATATTTAATGAGCCTTTTGTAAATGGTCTCTTGGTGTGGGAGTAAAATATATGGTGAGATTGCCAGGCAATATAGAACTGAGAGGACAGGGTTGCAGAACAGTATACAGAAAGCAGTGGTACAATCTCCAGTCTACAGGGGCCAGTGGCTGTGAGTGTTTGCTCCATTTGTGTTTTACAGTGCCTAGTGAAAGTCTGCACACCCCTTGCACAGTCTTCACATTTGAGGCCTTAAAATCAAATCTTAATTAGGGATTAGGTTGGATTTACTTTCGTACAGATCTGGGTGATTTTTCAACTACGGGCACATTTGGCATTTCTTTTTTTTTTAAATATAGTTTCTTGAAAAAAAACTTTTATCAATAGAAATACTTTTCTCATTTTGTCAGGAACCATAAACTGGTATTGATTACGACCATTTTATTCGACAGTACATGGATTTTACTCCAGAATGTCCTCCCATGTCCATTCCTCCTTTTTTCCACGCTGCTTGGTCCGTTGGTGGTGGGTAGTTCTGTAACGGCTGTTGTCGTTTTAATAAATACGAATACTAGAACAAAAAAACAACAAACGAACAGTTCTGCAAGGTGCAATACACAAAACAGAAAACAACTACCCACAAACACAGGTGGGAACAGGCTACCTAAGTATGGTTCTCAATCAGAGACAACGATTGACAGCTGCCTCTGATTGGGAACCATACCAGGCTAAACACATAGAAATACAACACACAGAACCAAACATAGAATGCCCACCCCAACTCACGCCCTGACCAACCAAAATAGAGACATAAAAAGGATCTCTACATGGTTTATTAACTGATAAGCAAAACAACATCAGATTCAAAACTTAGAATTTTTCAATTTAAATTACTATACAAAATTCTTTCAACAAATATAATGTTATATATACAGTATGGGGGATACAACCATCCCAGCTCTGCAGATTTTGCTGTGATGAAATCCAATCATTAGATAATATATTTTGGTACTGTCCAGCTTTGCCAAGAGTGTGCAAAGCTGTCATCAAGGCAAAGGATGGCTACTTTGAAGAATCTAAAATCTATTTTGATATGTTTAACACTTTTTGGTTACTACGTCATTCCATATGTGTTATTTCATAGTTTTGATGTTTTCACTATTATTCTACAATGTAGAAAATAGTAAAAATAAAGAAAAACCCTTGAATGAGAAGGTGTGTCCAAACTTTTGACTGGTACTGTATATATTAGCCAAAGTTCAAGTAATCTTCAGCTGTCCCTCAGGGAATCAATTGACATTGTAATTACACGCTTAGGAGCCATTCATAAACATTTACTGCCACAGAAAAATAAAACATTTTGGGGAAAATTATATAAAATCCTATTGAAAAATATCATGCAATTTACAGATGAACGGGGCAAAGTACAGAGAGATCCTTGATGAAAACCTGCTCCAGAGCACTCATATTGTTTCATTTGTTTTAATTTTATTACGATCCCCATTAGCCATGACGCCATGATGACAGCTAGTCTTCCTTGGGGCTGACACATAATGAACAATACATTACAAACAAAAACACTTTACAATTTACATTTACAATTAAAAACAATGAACAAGTAGACATTACAGACAGTTAAAATACCTGAAAGGTAACTTTTAACATTCAATTAGCATATTCAGGGATCGGTATCTGTCAAGTGATATGGTCGATCAGATTTTTTCTTGAATGTGATTTTACTTTTTGCTTGGGAAATCTGAGTTGGTAAGGAGTCCCATTCAGTGATGACTTGAGGAGATTTGTCCTTGGTATGGTTTGGTGATTATATCTATTACTGGTATACACTAATTGGACTGAGAAATTATGGGGTTTCTTGAACTGGATTACATTTCTGAGAAAAATCTAAAGACCGGAGAGTAATTTACTTTTAACACAAAGCCATGGCCATGGCAATGAATAGTTAGTCTGGCAGCTCTGTTTTGAGCTAGCTGGAGATTTTGTAAGATTTTGTCTTGCTGCAGGTGACTACAGTATATGAATGGACAGTACTCTAGGTGTGACAGGACCAAAGATTTAATCACCTTACAAATGTTAGATATTTGTATATTTTTCGGGGGTTCACATCTATACATTTTCCCATCTTAATAACAATGTGGTCAATATGATCAGATCAGGATAGCAATGCTTCCAATGTGTCACCCCATCTATTGACAAGTTTAATTGCGAGTCACCAGCAAGCATATTTATAGGGCCAAACACAATTTTTTATTTTACTTAACTAGGCAAGTCCATTAAGAACAAATACTTATTTACAATGATGGCCTATCCTGGCCAAACCCTAACCGCACGACACTGTGCCAATTTTGCGGCACCCTATGGGACTCCCAATCACAGCCGGTTGTGATACAGCCCAGGATAGAACCAGGGCCTGTAGTGATGCCTCTAGTGCTGAGATGCAGTGCCTTAGACCGCTGCGCCACTCAGGAGCCCCAAATGTGGTGTTCTTAATTCATTGCTCAGTTCTTAATTCATTGCTCAGTATGTGAGGTAGCTCATTATATGCCGATGCAGCACTATACATTGCAGAGTAATCAGTATACATAATCACACTTGCTTTTTCAATTATTGAAGGTAAATCATTCATTTAGTAGAGGAGTGGGCCTAGGAAGCTGCATTGGGGAACACCACATATACTGTCTGAGAAACATCCATTAAATAAAACTTTTTGCCTTCTCCTGGATAGGCACAGTAGCTTTCCATCCAGGATAGAGCAGTGGATGTGAATCCATAACACTTGAGTTTACCTACAAATAGTTCATGATCAATTACAACAGAAGCAGCACTAAAGTCTAAACACTGGCCCCACTAAGATTCTGTCATCCATGCTCTTTAGCCAATTGTCTGTAATTTGTACTAACCGTAAGTCACTCTTGATAAGAGTGTCTGCTAAATGACTAAACTGTAAATGTAAAATGTAATTTGCTCTAAGGCCATTCATGTAGAATTACCTTCTCTGTATGCATGCTGAAAACCCTTATCAGAACTTTACATGAGAAATAATCCTTTGCACAAATACAATTTTCTCCATTATTTTACTCAATACAGGCAGTAATCTTATATAGGACTGCTATTAGGAACAGTGAAGGTCAATTTCTGGTCTTCAGGTAGAGGAATGACATTTGACTCTATCCAAATTCTGGCCACACCTCACACGTCAAGCACTTGACAAATTGGGGTGGATATGTGGTTGGCTGTGACTCTAAGCGATTTGCCGACAAGATTATCTGTACTTGGTGACGTGTCATCAGAAAGAGACAACATCATCTTTTCAACATCAAATTGTTCTGCTTGGTGAAATTCAAACATGCATTGCCTCTCCATCATGATACAATATTGTATAAGGGTATATGACAGTGAGCCATCAGTTGAACTCAACTTTTTCCAAATTGGGGCCGGTACAACATCTGTGGACATTGAAATCACGACTTCTGTGGACATTGAAATCACGACCTCTGTGGGCGTTGAAATCAAGGCCAGGTCAGTGGGACCAAATTTCAACGTCTTTTCAACATACATGAATGTCTGCGCCGGACGATGCTCGCTGGGTAAAAGCAGTTGTACCTAAGTCTTGGTTGACAGATGGAATTCCAACGTGGGAGTTTCTGCAAAAGGACTACTACAAAATGAAACATTTTGACCTACATGATGTCAGAGAGGGCCAGTCTACCTTCCGATAGAGTGATTAGTGCAAAGTCTGCCACAAATAAAACTTGGTGATTAACAGCATTCATACATGGAAAAACATAGTAAAAAAAATGCATGAAAGGGTATTTTGTTTTAAAGTGTCTATCCTATATCTGAGAGATGGAAAAAATATCAGGAAATTATTATACTGTATATATATTTTTCCACTAAACTATTTCCATATATACTTCCATAAAATGTTTTAACTGGTACCTGGCTACCTTCAGACAAGTCTTGTGAGACTGTTGGGCATCCTAGAGTAAAATATGTACAGTTGAAGTCGGAGGTTTACATACACTTAGGTTGGAGTCAATAAAACTTGTTTTTCATCCAAATTTCTTGTTAACAAACTATAGTTTTGGCAAGTCGGTTAGGACATCTACTTCGTGCATGACATAAGTACTTTGTCCAACAATTGTTTACAGACAGATTATTTCACTTATAACTCACTGTATCACAATTCCAGTGGGTCAGACACTAAGTTGACTGTGCCTTTAAACAGCTTGGAAAATTCCAGAAATGGCTTTAGAAGCTTCTGATAGGCTAATTAACATCATTTGAGTCAATTGGACCTGTGGATGTATTTCAAGGCCTACCTTCAAAACTCAGTACCTCTTTGCTTGACATCATGGGAAAATCCAAAGAAATCAGCCAAGACCTCAGAAAATAAATTGTAGACCTCCACAAGTCTGGTTCATCCTTGGGAGTAATTTCCAAACACCTGAAGGTACCACGTTCATCTGTACAAACAATAGTACGCAAGTATAAACACCATGGGACTACGCAGCCGTCATACCGCTCAGGAAGGAGACGCATTCTGTCAACTTGAGATGAACGTATTTTGGTGAAAAAAGTGCAAATCAATCCCAGAATAACAGCAAAGGACCTTGTGAAGATGCTGGAGGAAACAGGTACAAAAGTATCTACATCCACAGTAAAACGAGTCCTATATCGACATAACCTGAAAGACTGCTCAGCAAGGAAGAAGCCACTGCTCCAAAACCGCCATAAAAAAGCCAGACTTCGGTTTGCAACTGCACATGGGGACAAAGATCGTACTTTGTGGAGAAATGTCCTCTGGTCTGATGAAACAATAATAGAACTGTTTGGCCATAATGACCATCGTTAAGTTTGGAGGAATAAGGGGGAGGCTTGCAAGCCGAAGAACACCATCCCAACCGTGAAGCATGGGGGTTGCGGAGGTGCTTTGCTGCAGGAGGGACTGGTGCACTTCACAAAATAGATGGCATCATGAGGAGGGAAAAGTATGTGGATATATTGAAGCAACATCTCAAGACATCAGTAAGGTTGCAAATGGGTCTTCCAAATGGACCAAATGGACAATGAAGTTGCAGCAAAATGGCTTAAGGACAACAAAGTCAAGGTATTGGAGTGGCCATCGCAAAGCCCTGACCTCAATCCTATGGAACATTTGTGGGCAGAACTGAAAAAGCGCATGCGAGCAACGAGGGCTACAAACCTGACTCAGTTACACCAGCTCTGTCAGGAGGAATGGGTCAAAATTCACCCAACTTATTGTGGGAAGCTTGTGGAAGGCTACCCGAAACGTTTGACCCAAGTTAAACAATTTAAAGGTAATGCTACCAAATACTAATTGGGTGTATGTAAACTTCTGACCCACTGGGAATGTGATGAAAGAAATAAAAGCTGAAATAAATTATTCTTTCTACTGTTATTCTGACATTTCACATTCTTAAAATAAAGTAGTGATCTTAACTGACCTAAGACAGGGAATTTTTACTAGGATTAAATGTCAGGAATTGTGAAAAACTGAGTTTAACTGTATTTGGCTAAGGTGTATGTAAACTTCCCGACTTCAACTGTATGTGTTCATGAGATACATGTACGTGCTCGTGAGAGTCTCCCCATTCTAAAGACGGGTCATGTTAGTGTGTAGCCCAAACTGTTCAGACTCATGGTCTGACAAACATCACTGTAGCTTGGCCACCTTCCATTGGATTGAGACGCAGCCCATGCAAAAAATGTATCTCTACTTTAAGCAGATGGATTTTGATAGGGATTGTTTTTATTATGGTAATAATATTTCCGCAAATTTGAATTCTGCGGGTGCGGGGACATCAACTCAAGGGGGTTTAATGGATAGTGTGAAATTTTGGCAACTAAGCCCTTTTTTCTACTTACTCAGAGTTAGATGCCAGCTGCAAGACTTCAAGTCATTGCGCATGTTGGCAATGACTCCACGAACCTCCTTAAATTTCTTTCAAACTGCAAGGAGCGACATCAAAAATGTATCCATTAGTTCATCTGGCTCTGGGTAAGTAGAAAAAGGGGCTTAATTGCCACAATGTCGAAACAGCCCTATTAAAAGGAAGTTTGATTTAGATTTTTTTAATCAATTATAGTACAGTTGCCTGAAATATTGCCAATCACCTTGTTTGCCTTGCTTTGGACCAGGCCTGATTTCTAAGCTGAATAAATTCAGATTGCTTTGGTGTGTATCAAGGATTTTATCTTGACTATGAGTCCTTTAAAAATAGCAAGTTTATCTGCCAGGGGTATAAAAATAAATAAGAAATGTTCCAGAGCTAACTCAGGGTCAGGCGTACAGGAAACACTGGATAAATAAACAACATTTTTAAATATCAGACGAGGATACGATTTTTGTAGATGAGTATCTCTAATACACACTATGGAGAGATGATTGTTAAGATCATAGGTAAAGACTCCACGTGACATGTTTTTATGTTGGTTCTTTGTAAGAATTACATCAATTAGAGAAGAGTTTTCACATTAAGACGATTAGGTTTGGAAACTGTCTTGAGTTAAATGCAGCTTTGATTTAACTTTATTAAACGAGTACCATTCGCCAGCATAGCTGTTGTCTGGGCAGCCGAATGAGTAGAGCAGAGACTGTCTGTAAAGTAGAGAGTTCTGCACATTCTGACCTTTAGCTGTCGGGAAGAAGGGTTCAGAAAAGTCGGGTCTGCAGCCACTCCTGAGTTAAAATCAACACAGATACTCTTTAAATGATCAAAGGCTGGGGATAGCCAGTCAAGATTTTAATTCCCCAAACTGTCTATGAGGACAGAAAAGGGGTTATCAACTCAGATAAAGCACTAACTGCACCCAAATGGGAACCATTCAATGACTGACGTCTCATCATGTGTCTTCCTGTGAACCAGAAATACTCTCATCTGTTGTAATGTCATTTCACAGGCCCAGAGGACCAACTCACACAACCATATTTACATATAATGGCTTTGGGGGCTGTTTGATGTGTGTGTGTGTGTGTGTGTGTGTGTGTGTGTGTGTGTGTGTGTGTGTGTGTGTGTGTGTGTGTGTGTGTGTGTGTGTGTGTGTGTGTGTGTGTGTGTGTGTGTGTGTGTGTGTGTGTGTGTGTGTGTGTGTGTGAGAGAGAATGAGTGTTTGCGTGTGTTTGTGTGATCCTATTGATATTGATGGTATAAGGTTTTGATTGTATCTTATCGTCCTAAAGTCAATCAACAGGAGGTGTTACTCCAAAAGGGAAACCTCTAGCCAAGGGAGAGATCATGATATAAATGCAAACTGAGTGTGATGGAATCTGATGGTGTGCACTTGTCCATGTTGCATCTCCAGGGTAATCAGGACATGCTGGGAATGAATCTGATATCCAGCATGGACATCTCATCAGCATCCAAATTCCTCTGTGTAACCAGTGCAAAATGAATAGATTTGGCGCCCTCTAGCAGCATTTTCTGTACACCGTCAAATTAAAACTTCCTCCTTTCCCATATTTTCACTAGATGGCCATGGCATGCTGCACAGTCTTATGAATAAGGAATTAGCTATTTGGTCTTGAATGAGAGTTAGCGTTCGGCCTATGGTTAGGGGTGAGGTTAAAGTTATGGTAAAGATGTTGTGATGAATACATCCCAAAAGTGTTTTTTTACATGAAGTGGGTAATGTTGTTAATCATTTTAATGCAGAATGGCACATGACAAAAGATTTTATAATTATTTTTGTTCCTGATGCTTTTGTTTCTCTCAGATGTATTTCAGACATCAAATCAGACTTCCTTCCTTTTGATTTATTTTTGGAACATGTTTTGCCATGTATGAATGTGGTATTCAATGTGTTTCTACAGGCTACTAGCAGTAAAGCCAAATTCAATTTCATAAAAAAAAATGTCATATATTTTTTATACATACAGGGGTCCTACAATTCAAAATCAAATAGCTAAATTATCCATGGTATGACATCTTAAAACAATTCTATGCGTTAGCTTCGTAGAACCCCGCCCATAACTGTTATGACAAAAAAAACATGACAATTTGCATGACAATCGTTGCCCAAAATTCCATAATCGTCATAGCCCTAATTACAGTCACTCCACCCAGGCACCAATCACCCTGTTGGGTGCAACATTCCTGTCATCCAGGACGATTCCATGGGCTCCATGTGGGATAATCTTGGGAGTGCCCTTGGAGCAGTGGCCTTTCTTCCCACCAGATGACTCAGGGTTTTCATTGAATACTCTGTTAGGAGGCGGGAAGTTAAAGCGTGTATTAACCACAACTGTTGTTATTGTTTGTGAACAGGACCTGCAGGCAACTGCAGCCTGGAACCCCCTGCGGAAGTTCTCATTGAAGAAGCCATAGATGATGGGGTTAATCCCACTGTTAAAGAAGGCCAGCCAGTGGGCCACTGGGAATAGGTAGCTGCTGAGGAAGTCAATCTGCTTCGTGTCCAGATCCCTGTAGTCAGTCAGCAGCATTAACGTCCACAGAGGCAGCCATGACACCATGAAGAGCACAGCCACCATGGTCAGCATCTTGATCACTTTAACCCGGCGTTGGGAGCGGGCCCTTCGCACTTTTGCCAGCCTCACCTGCCTCAGGTTGATAGAGAGCTTGGCAGCGATGCAGCCATACATGATACTGATGATACCCAGGGGGGCCAGGTACACGTGCACGAAGATGACCATGGTGTAGACCCGACGCATCTCAGGTCGGGGCCAGTTCTCGAAGCAGACAAAGACAGGGTAGGTCTGGTTGTTCTGGAGCATGTAGGTGTCCTCCAGCTGGATGACAGTCAGGTTGGCGGCCGAGGGGCAGATGACAGCAAACGCCAGCACCCATATGAAAAGGATGGTGAGGAGAGCAGTCACAGGCCTTATCCGATGTCTAAAGGGGTACACAATACCTGTGAACCTGAGAAAGGGGGGAGAGGTAGAGAAAGAAAGAGAGACATCACCCTTCCGATGGCACCAACGGCATTGTGAATATTACTCATTGATTATTTGTGCAAAATTATTATCACAAAATGCAATATAGTCCCTGTATTAGTAAAGCAATTAAACATTTCTCTGTCAGCCATTACTTGATTCCCTCTTCTTTTCCAGTCCTTTGCCATTCTTTACCATCATTGAGATGGTAATAGACCATTATTTTGGTCATCCATTCTTTACCATCACTAAGGCTACCCAATAACAAAACGCTGAATATGATGAAAGAGGAACCTTTACAAATGTGTGGCTTGACATTTAAAGCAATGACATTCACAAGAGCACAACCAGATGTGGGACAAGGCTAGTGTGGTGGTCTATCAGACTAGCCCACTGGGGGTGTATTACCTGTCAACAGCTATGGCCACCAGAGTGAAGACTGATGCTGACACTGACATCCCCTGGACCAGGTTGCTCATGGTGCATGTAATCTGGCCAAATGGCCATCCTGAAAAGACAAACTCCATTACACACAAGCAGTAGCCTGGTTGCCAGTCTGTTTCTGCTCTCCCTCGCCAACTCATTAAAGAAGTGTCATGCCAAACATGTTTGGCTTAAGACAGCAACGGAGTCAGCACGAGCAGATCTGGGACCAGGCTACATATACATAGCTGGCAGGGATTAAGAAGGACACTATTGACCTTTCACTGTGTATTTTTAGGTTTTCTTAATGTTTTGTATACTCAGTGTAAATATATGTGAAGGGAGCAAAGGGGTGAAAAGGTGGGAAAACGCATACATGTAATAGATATTCACTTTTTAAATCATATCAACACCAAGTTGATTGAAATTCAGCGTTTTCACTCCACTCCACAGGGAAACCTTTGATAAATACAAAGAAAGTCCCACTTGAATCAAATTACAAGCACTATTACAATATTATGCTAAGTTCCCAAGAGGTTAAGAAAATGTTAAATCAAAGCAGACTGGGAATTTAGCTGGCTGGATTTAATGATGCAGACAAAAGGACTGCAGAACAGTTCTGAACACTCATTCCCAAAGCAACAAATGTATGCACCAGTAGTATTATAATTTGTCATGACAAGCGTCCCAATAATGAGTCCAGGCTATAACAAGCAAAACTCCCCACCTGATATCAGGCTGTCAATCAAAGTCGTTGGAACACAGAACACTCCAATGAGCAGGTCACTGATGGCCAAGTTGAGGATGAAGAGGTTGGTGACAGAGCGCATGTTGCGATTCCGGAGGACCACCAGGGAGACCAGCACGTTCCCCCCGACACAGAGCAGGAGAACCACCACATAGCATAGGATGTAGCTGATGGCCATGCCGGTGGAATGCAGGTAATAAGGCATATAGGTGCGGTTGGCGCTGTCCATAGCGGCGCTGTGCATAGTGCCGCCGTGCATGTTGCTGTTCACAGCAGTTTCATTCAGTGACGCAATCTCCATTTTCACAAGTCCCCTTCCAAGTGGAATCACATTAGAAAAATTAGGTATAGTGTACATTTTGCCATTAAAAACTTTGCAGATACGGACAGATTTTTTTTAAAGAAAAGGAAAAAATAGAAAAGGAAAACGATCAGACCTGTGTTCAAATACTATTGAAGGTATTGGAAAGACATTTGGGAGTAAGTATTTAGATATTTTTTATTTGTAAAGACATAGTTGAATATTGGAATGTATTTGGAAATACTCAAATACACTGACTCAAATACACTCCCATGCATTTAACCCAGGTATTTGAAAATAGTATTTAAAATAAGTATTTGGTAGTAGGCTATTTCTAGGAAATTATTTGAAAATCCTCAAAATCCTAACAAATAATCAAACACAGATGTATTTGAACACAGTTCGAAAACGATAAAGCCATACACAACAACCCCCCCCCCCCCCCCCCCCCCAAATGTCATCATAGCCATACTCATTCAGGAAAGGTTGACATTTGGACAAATCCCCTCCATCATGATTTATTGTTATTATATTTTACTATAACTTTATCAAATGGCACTTATGTTCTTGCTGAAACAATTGCTTTACTGTAAGAATTTACAGTATAAGCTCAGCGAGAATGGTGAGTGAAACTCACATGACTGAGAAGACCAAAGTTCCCATTTCATAGAAATCTGCAGGATGACTATTGTCAGAGAGGGACTTACCTTTGGAAGAGCTCCACAACAGTTATTTTGTCCGGTCTTGTCTGTGCAGCAGGTACGCTCTACTGTGCCTCGTAATGACTCTAGTCTGTCTCTAGACCCGCATCAGCATCCCTCATACTTTACAATGATTAGGCTACTGTACCACATGATAGTGCAACCAATAAATGCAGCCTATACTACAGGATGAAAAAAATGATATTTATGTAAATTCGTGCTTTCCATTTGGATTTATAGTAAGCCTACAGAACAATTTAAATGAAATTCGAGGATCAGACTATAGTTCCTTGAAATAGCCTAATCTATTTTCCCCACCACTATAAGACTGTTGCCTATTCATTATCCTGAATAATGACACAACAACAAGTGAATTAGACAATTCCAGATCTGTCTAGAAACATGTAAATGTAAGCTACTGTATGTATGATCATCTACAAGGAGAGTTATAAGGAAAGTCCCAAGACACTTGAAATCAACAAGTAACATAGTAGTTAGCAGATGTGACTGTACAGTATAGATACCAGCAGTGGTGTAAAGTACTTAAGTAAAAAAACAACTTTTAAGTATTACTTAAGTCGTTTTTTGGGGTATCTGTACTTTACTATTTCTATTTTTGACAACTTTTACTTTTACTGTCTACCAGTGGACATCTAAGAGGGTGGCAAAGTCCTGTTCTATTTCAATTACTTGTTAGGTCACTTATGGGTAGTGTCTCCTTTTATGGGCAGAGTCAAGGAAGGTCCAATCACAAAACGTCTGTCATAGACAGTCAGGAGCAATGGACAATAGTGGACCACTCCACTTCCTATATAGGCCCGTAGTTCACTCATATCTTCACTTCTTTTATCTCTCTTACGGATTTCATCAACTTGGACATCTGCTTTCCTGTTAAACTGTTCACAGGTGGACCGTCAAGGACACCGAACATAAGAAAGCAACTTCTCTTTGAGCTCACAATGAAAAAAACTTTTCAGTCTGTAGTTCATGGCTAGCTCTTGCCCACTTACCTACCTATTTTGTGGTGCTTATTCCCACCTAGGTGGAAAAACAACATTTTTACGAAGAACGCACATTCTCTTCCGCTAACAACATGCTTGCTATAGCTAGGCTACCAAAGTGAACACGAGCTAGCTAACAACATGTTTGCTATAGCTAGGCTACCAAAGTGAACACTAGCTAGCTAACATGTTTGCTATAGCTAGGCTACCAAAGTGAACACTAGCTAGCTAACAACATGTTTGCTATAGCTAGGCTACCAAAGTGAACACTAGCTAGCTAACGACATGTTTGTTATAGCTAGGCTACCAAAGTTAAAACTAGCTAGCTAACAACATGTTTGCTATAGCTAAGCTACCAAAGTGAACACTAGCTAGCTAACAACATGTATGCTAGAGCTAGGATACCAAAGTTAAAACTAGCTAGCTAACAACATGTTTGCTATAGCTAGGCTACCAAAGTGAACACTAGCTGGCTAACAACATGTTTGCTATAGCTAGGCTACCAAAGTGAACACTAGCTAGCTAACAACAGTCTACTAGCTACACGGTTACAGAGTCGAAAAGTCAATGCTCGAGCTATGGCAAATTCTAGCCTCAAACGTCGGGTACGATAGGCTGCCGCTCCACGCTCATCGTCCTCCCAGCTTTCGGGTGAACAGACAACTCAACAACCCATTCTTGCCCATACTGAGCACAACTGGGCTGAGGTTATGGACATTCTCCCCTGTATATGCGGTTTGACAACCTAGCATTAGGGGAAGATGACTTGGTCATAGACGAGAATGAAGATGATATACTGCGTCTCTTCCATAGAGAAGAGGAGGAACTCAAAATTGACTGGCCTGCTCTGTTGGGAGGCCAGGACGCTGAGAGGGACAGGTTCGAGGGAAAGTGGCTTCTGTCCCGTACCACCCCGGGAAAACAACATATCCCAGCCATACCAGCCTGCTTGTTGTGGGCCAAATGCAACCGGGACAAGCCCATATCTGGCAAAGCCCTAGCCAGGGACACCACTGCCATGGTATTGCACGATATGGAGGATCTGGGGTTCTTCCAGCCTCCAGTCGTAGAATGCTCTCTGGACAGCCACCTCAACCCAGAACGCCGTGCCTCTGCTCTCTCTGTCCTGACTCTCCCTGAGAAGTTGGAACGGTTTTCTGCCTCCATCGACCACAAGGTGGCATATCAGGTTGAGCTACTGGAAGAGATGGGCAACCTCCTTGACAAGAGCGAGCCAAACTCACTACTCTGGGAAGAGATCTGTGTAGTCTCAAACCTCAACCTCTGCGCCTCCAGGAGAGCTATCCAAGGCTGTGGGTGCATTGTGAGTGGTGGGTGAGAGAGCTCTGTGGCTGAACCTGTCCAGCCTCACAGAGAAGGAGAAGGCAGACTTCCTAGATGCTCCCATCGAGCCAAAGGAACTGGCCCCACTGTCTCTACTATGCGGCAGAGTGTGGAACTGCGCAGAGCAAAAGGAGAGGCTTTCCACCCGGATCCTGTCCCTGCACAACTTCCACAATCACAATTGTGGTGGACATTATAAAATAAGGATTTGCTGGAGTCCAAGTCAAACTAAGATTCTTTATTTTCTGAGCTCAGAGAGAATAACAGTTACACAGTGCAGTGTAGACACACTGAATTCCGAAGCATTGGGTGATAAGCACATATCTTTATAGTTTCCTGTTCTTGGGCGGGACTTTCAGTTCTCCTTTTATCCATACAAGGACACAGGAGCAAGCTGGTTTGCAACACAGGATGATACTCCCAAGAACAGGAGATTATAATAGGACAGTTTTACAAGGTTAGTCACATACTCAGTTATATGGACACATACAATACAAATTTCCCCATTACACGAGCCAGTGTGCCTACTCGGCAGGAAGAGGTCAGTACCAGCGGCCCAGCATACTGCTAATCCACAAGTAGGCGCTCAAAACAGAAACTGGGGCAGACGGTCCTACACCACAGCCACCCCAACGATATTAATATATGAGTCAAATGAACAGTGGCCACCTCGCCCCACAGGCAGTCCATGGGTCCTGGGTCCTGACCACGGTTACGAGAGGCTACAGGCTTCAGTTCGTCAGAAAACTCTCCTCATTAAACGGAGTGGTGGTTTCGGTGGCGAATGGCGACTTAGCTCGAATACTAGAGAAGGAGAACTCCTTTCTGTTGAGCAAAAGGGCTTCTACTCTCCTTACTTCCTGATTTTCACTAACATGCAACAATGCGCCAATAGGGGTAAACGCGTTGGCACACCAATGGACCAACAGCTTTAAGTGTTCCCCCCTCTCAGTTTAATTCTCGCCACCCTCTTCAGGGTGAGAGAACAACAGGACCTATTGTACAAGGGGAAAGCCAGAGGGCCTGAGGGCTCACTTCACCAGAGGTATGGCTACAACATGGGCATTGTTCAAAGGCATCTCTGTTCAAGAGATCTGAAATGTGGCATGTTGGCGTATTCCCCATACCTTTATGAGGTTCTACCGACTGGACATCACTGTGCCCTCAATAGCGCATACGGTGCTTGGTGTTGCTTCTGTTGACCTTGTATTTTTCACAACAGCATATTTGCACTTCTCATCATATAGTAACCTACTTGCATATATTCCTTATGTATATACAGTTGAAGTTGAAAGTTTACATACACTTAGGTTGGAGTCATTAAAACTCCTTTTTCAACCACTCCACAAATTTCTTGGAAACAAACTATAGTTTTGGCAAGTCAGTTAGGACATCTACTTTGTGCATGACACAAGTAATTTTCCCAAAAATTGTTTACAGACAGATTATTTCACTTATAATTCACTGTATCACAGTTCCAGTGGCTCAGAAGTGTACATACACTAAGTTGACTGTGCCTTTAAACAGCTTGGAAAATTCCAGAAAATTATGTCATGGCTGTAGAAGCTTCAGACAGGCTAATTAACATCATTTGGAGGTGGAGGTGTACCTGTGGATGTATTTCAAGGCCTACCTTCAAACTCAGTGCCTCTTTGCTTGACATCATGGGAAAATCTAAAAAAAATCAGCCAAGACCTCAGAAAAAATATTGTAGACCTCCACAAGTCTGGTTCATCCTTGGGAGTAATTTCCAAACACCTGAAGGTACCACGTTCATCTGTACAAACAATAGTACGCAAGTATAAACACCATGTGACCACGCAGCCGTCATACCGCTCAGGAAGGAGACGCGTTCTGTCTCCTAGAGATGAACGTACTTTGGTGCAAAAAGTGCAATCTCAATCCCAGAACAACAGCAAAGGACCTTGTGAAGATGCTGGAGGAAACAGGTACAAACGTATCTATATCCACAGTAAAATTAGTCTTATATCAACATAACCTGAAATGCTGCTCAGCAAGGAAGAAGCCACTGCTCCAAAACCGACATATAAAAGCCAGACTACGGTTTGCAACTGCACATGGGGACAAAGATCGTACTTTGTGGAGAAATGTCCTCTGGTCTGATGAAACAAAAATAGAACTGCTTGGCCATATTGCCCATCGTTATGTTTGGAGGAAAAAGGGGGATGCTTGCAAGCCGAAGAACACCATCCCAACCGTGAAGCATGGGGGTGGCAGCATCATGTTGTGGGGGTGTTTGCTGCAGCAGGGACTGGTGCACTTCACAAAATAGATGGCATCATGAGGCAGGACAATTATGTGGATATATTGAAGCAACATCTCAAGACATCAGTCAGGAAGTTAAAGCTTGGTCGCAAATGGGTCTTCCAAATGGACAATGACCCCAAGCATACTTACAAAGTTGTGGCAAAATGGCTTAAGGACAACAAAGTCAAGGTATTGGAGTGGCCATCACAAAGCCCTGACCTCAATCCTATAGAATATTTGTGGGCAGAACTGAAAAAGCGTGTGCGAGCAAGGAGGCCTACAAACCTGACTCAGTTACACCAGCTCTGTCAGGAGGAATGGGCCAAAATTCACCCAACTTATTGTGGGAAGCTTGTGGAAGGCTACCCAAAACTGTTGACCCAAGTTAAACAATTTAAATACAATGCTACCAAATACTAATTGA
Organism: Salvelinus alpinus; assembly: GCF_045679555.1. Lineage (NCBI taxonomy): Eukaryota > Metazoa > Chordata > Actinopteri > Salmoniformes > Salmonidae > Salvelinus > Salvelinus alpinus. The sequence goes on along the minus strand of NC_092103.1, from coordinate 16,186,488 downwards.
GTGTATGTAAACTTCTGACCCACTGGGAATGTGATGAAAGAAATAAAAGCTGAAATAAATCATTCTCTCTACTATTATTCTGACATTTCACATTCTTCAAATTAAGTGGTGATCCTAACTGACCTTAAACAGGGAATTTTTACTAGGATTAAATGTCAGGAATTGTGAAAACTGAGTTTAAATGTATTTGGCTAAGGTGTATGTAAACTTCCGACTTCAACTGTATGTTGGATTATATGGTTTTATTTTATGTTGTGTATTTTTATATGTTTGTTTGCTGCACTCAAATTTTTTGGGGGGACAATAAAGATATACAGAACTGGAAAAAAAAGACAATGGTCAGTATGACTCATGATGTGACTTGGAATGCTGGTATTCATCAACCTCTGAAGACATAGAGGAGATTTATTGGTCATCATGTTAAAACTGCTAAGCAAACTGCTAAGCATTCTGGTCCCAGATCTGTTTGTGCTCTTGCCAACTACTGTACATTGCTGTCTATGGAAGCTCGTTCCCACCATGCAATACATGTAATCTGACCACGAGTTATGAGATAGTAAGTCATAATTATGAAATAGTAAGTCATTATTATGAAATATGTAAGTCATAATCATGAGATACTAAGTCCTAATTATGAGATAGTAAGTCATTATTATGAGATATGTTTAGGCGATTTGTATCACATGAATTCAATGTGCACTTTGCATCAGGCCCTCCTCAACTTTTAAGGATAAACCTCATCGTGATCTCCAAAAGTATTGGGACAGTGACACAATTTGTTCTTATTTTTGTTCTTTATTTTCCAGCATTTGGGATTTGAAATTATATAATGACTATGAGGTTAAAGTGCAGATTGTCAGCTTTTCATCCATATCGGGTGAACCGTTTAGAGATTACTGCACTTTATGTACATAGTCTTCCCATTTTAGGGGACCAAAAGAATTGGGACAATTTCACTTATATATATGTATAAAAGTAGTAAAAGGTGAAGTATTTGGTCCCATATTTATCGCACACAATGACTACATCAAGTTTGTGACTCTAAAATGTTGTTGGATGCATTCGCTCTTTATTTTGGATGTGTTTCAGATTATTTTGTGCCCAATAGAAGTTAGTGCTGTTTTATTCAATAGAAATGAATGGTAAATAATGTATTGTATCATTTTGCAGTCACTTTAATTGTAAATAAGAATAGAATATGTTTCTAAACACTTCTGTATTCATGTGGATGCTATCATGATTACGTATATTCCTAAATGAATCATGCATTAAAAAAATGATAACCTCCTTTGTTATTGTAATGGTAAGAGGTTAGCATGTCTTGGGGGTATGATATAAAATGCTAACCTCCTTTGTTATTGTAATGGTGAGAGGTTAGCATGTCTTGGGGGTATGATATAAAATGCTAACCTCCTTTGTTATTGTAATGGTGAGAGGTTAGCATGTCTTGGGGGTATGATATAAAATGCTAACCTCCTTTGTTATTGTAAGGGTAAGAGGTTAGCATGTCTTGGGGGTATGATGTGCTTCTGTAACTTTCTCACTGATCATTATTCACGACTCATCAGGATTATCCGTAATCATGGTAGCATCCATATTAATGTAGAAGGGTTTAGAAACATATTCTATAAATATACAACATAATTAGCACCCTTAGGTTAGTCAATGCATATGATTAAAATAACATTTATGTGGAAAATAAGATTCTGTTCTTATTAATGATTTGTGTCTTTGACTGTGTAACAAGTTAAACCTGTAATCACTACAACCTATTGGAAAACAATGACTTTTACCAATTTAGCCAGACTTTGATTGATTGTGACAGGTTTAAATTAAACTGCTGCTACTGACTAGTTCTAGTGTATGATAGATGTGTTGTTTCAAAACATGTGAAGCAACAAATATGAAAGACTTATCCACTAAAACATTTGCATAATTTAACATATTGTACACCAGACAGGATTTGTTACAAGTTTTTGCTGTTATAAACTTTACATAAAGTTTTTTGAAAAGTGTGCTAATGTGTGCTAAAATGAAAACGAACAAGACTGCAAAAGACTCAAGGGGAATCATGATCAATGTAGTCCTATCACACCTTCCACTAAGTGGCGCTATTGCTGATGTAGGGAACATTCCCCCAATTTTTTTTTAAAGAAAGACAAAAGAACGAGAGAAAGGAAAAAGTATTGAGGGACAAAAGTGTATCCCCTCTGCCAGTGAGTGTGTGTATGTGTGTGTGTGTGTGTGTGTTTGAGAGAGGGAGTGTGTTTGTCCTGGAACAGCTCTTCCTGATTCAGGCCAAGCAGCTCCACTTCCCGTCTCCCAGCACAGGACTGCTGCTGTGGAGATGGGACGCTGATCCAGACTGGGAATATTTCATGCCTGGAATCTTACATTTTAGAGCATTGTGAGGTACTGGGGAACACAGGAACTACTTGAAACAATCTGAAAGGAGATAATTTGGACTTGTTCTGACTTTTTTTTTTTATGTGTTCATTTTGTCGTTGCAGCCTTCTCCTGAAGCTGGAATAATGTCTCTGTGCAGTTGCAGGCAGGCCATGCTTGCAGCAGAGATCTGCACACTGATGGCCATTCTGGTGGCAGGCACTGCAGGACAAAGCCTTGACAGGAGGGAGGCAGGGTCCTCCTGCTATGGGGGGTTTGACCTTTACTTCGTTTTGGACAAGTGAGTGTGCTCCTCTGTCTTCTTGCAAGCTCCCAGTCTCACCTTACTGTAGAAGCATCCATAGCGGCTCTGTAAGATTCTGCTTCCATTTAGTCCCAGCAAGTCACCTACCACGTTGGCCGTTTCTCTGCATTCTTATCATTATTACCCAGATAAATACACTGAGCAATTACAATTTTCTTTACAAACTTCTTTAAACAAAATGTAGTCTAATATTAATGTATTGATAGCCAGATTAGCCATACTGTATCGCTCCAGGGCTAATTGGAAATGTGTTAGTGTGTTAGGGGGGGACTAAATCTGAGGAAGTAAATTAAGTTCCTCAGCTTCCCCACCTGCTCTATCACGAGGCTCCATTCATTTCTGCAGGAAAATGGAAAGTCGAAATGGAAAAAACTGCCAACTAAACATATCTATAAACTTGTCGTGCTCTTACAGACCTTAGAATAAGTTAGTTCTGTCTTATTCAATAGTCATCCTCTTGTGAGCAGTCACACTATTCAGGATATATCAAAGTTGCTTCGCAAACAAGATGATTTTAGAACAAAATAGCCTCACGAAACCATTAGTTCATTTATTTTTTACAAGTTATTTGGATGCATATGGTACTTACCATAAAGAGAACAATAAAATAAAATAAAGTTAAAGTCAGCTCTTGAAACTGCAAAAGCAAACACATCAGTTAGGAAGTGGCAAAACAATGCATTGGTACGTTAGATTTGTTTTACTACTTTACCTTTCATCTCTCAGAGCAATTCAAATCATTCAGATGAATTGTTCTATAGATCACACACAGTATTTCACACACTTTAATCATAATACAGTATGCATGTGTGTGACTGTTCATAGAGCATGCAGGACAATGAATGGTAGGCTCCTTCACTTCCCTTTCATAGTGTAATGTGGAGTGAGTGGGGAGAGCTCCTGTCTTTCTCTAGACCCCAACCCCCTCTCCATGTCTGTCTGGTCTGCAGAACCCTTTCACCATTAGGCCCAGATGTTCCAAAGCTCCAGAGTTTCTGGCAGCTGTGTCAGGACTGGGACTCATATCACAGTACAGAGGATGGAAAAGTGGGAGGGAAGCAACGAGAAGAAGAGAAAGAGAGTTGGGAGAGAGATGGGTGGAGAGAGAGAAAAAGAGATCTTTTGATTCATCCTTTCCAATCAATGTATTCAGACTTTCAAGAATCAACATCTTTCAAGTATTTAATTAAACGGATCCAGAAAATATGTGAGACATTCTATAAGTATTCATAACTGCGGTATTGCTATTGTGTCAGTCGGAATCGGCCAATCACTCAAAACCTCTGGCACATCTGTGGGCTTATAGAAAAAGGCACGTTGCGATCCATCCATCCATGCATTGCTCTTTGTGCCATACTTTTCAAGTCTAAAGTGTTCACATCTCAAAGTTGCAGTGACATTATCCTATTTGACTGGTGTTTTGGAAAATGCTGTGCTCACTTTGTGCTGCACCAGTGAATAATCATCTGAATAATATTTTTCCTTAATGCTGTCCAAACTATTCCCCATTTCAAAAGGTTCCTGCTTTTATGACTGCACTAAAAAACATATTTCTATAAATACATATTACATTAGTGCACACTTTTTCTCATTCTCTTACTCTCTCTTTCTCTCCCACACACACACACACACACACACACACACACACACACACACACACACACACACACACACACAGATCCTCTTTCTGCTGGTTCTGCAGGGCAAAGATCATCTCTTCACTCAGACTGCCTTTGATGTTATTCTGAAAAGATGCCTGATAGAAGTAAATCATAATGAAATTTGTATAACATGCATTCAAAGTAAAACCCCAAAGAGGATAAAGGATTATTGCACCACGTCTCTTGTCGAAATGAAAAAAGCAAAGGAAGTACACAGTATTCTCAGAGGTGTCAGTAAAAGTGGGGGAAAAAACAATATTGATTTGCTCTATGGTTTTATCCGTAACATTGTCATTACAGAGTTTCTCTGATGGTTTATTTCTCTCTCTATCACCCCGGATATGGTATATAATTCTATATAGTTCTCTTTTTTATTTTAATGCATCTGTTTCTGCTCTCTGGCCAACTCCTTATGACATTAAGATGTTCTATCAACAAATATGGCTGAATAAGCAGTAAGCAGGCCCAGGTAGACTTGAAGCTAAAATTATCCATGGCAAGTGTATCAACATGCTTACATGCTTAGATGCTTGTGACTACTGCATGAGTTGAAATGGCATTCATCTCAGAACGCAGAATATTGTATGAACTGGCTTCTGGCCTGCTTAAAGGCCCAGAGCAGTCAAAAACTAAATTGTCCTGTGTTTTATATATATTTCCAACCTATGAGGTTGGAATAACACTGTGAAAATTATGATAATGTCCTTTTAGTGTAAGAGCTGTTTGAAAATACGGCCTTTACTCAAGTAAGAGTTTACTGGGTGACTTTCACTTTTACTTGAGTAATTTTCTATTAAGGTATCTTTACTTTTACTCAAGTATGGGAGTTGCGTACTTTTTCCACCACTGGCCCCATTTATTGTAAAGTTTTACCCAGCAAACATACATTTTATGTGATTGAACTATGTGATATTTGCCTATTCTGTTTTCATACATAATCTGAGTGAAATCCATGTGAGTATTCAAAATTATCTAAATTCTCAAGTTCTTTAGCATGTCACTTTAATAATTCAATGTTAAATGTAGGTCTATTGTGGTGGAAATTCTAACCAAGTGAGAGATGCTTCAAACAATCCTACTTTAATATTGTTTAATTGTTGCAGTAATGGAGCTGGTCAACAATCACTCGAAGTTGATTGCTGAGAACCCAACGAGTAGAACTGAGCCACAGCATTTTATAGTTAAGACACATCCTCCTGAATACATGACAAACAACAGATGTGTGGAATTAGTCAATTGTATAGAAATCAGCGTTTGGCCCCTAAGGCAAGGTTCTTCTTATCCGCTATCCATACCAAAGCCATCTTCTCCCTGATACCTCAGTACACAAACACCAATTCAATCTAGGTTCTATCACCAAGCCATCATAAATCAATTGCCAGCGCCAAGCCCCAGAGGCCCAACTCAGTCCACACAGACACAGATGACAGAGTACTCATCAAAGCTATTCGATGCATAAACAGTATTAAAACAATCTTGTAATTTTCCACCATTATATCCAAATAAAAAATAGTCCTTCAACTTGTAGAAATTGCAATTTAAGCTATCATTTTGGGGGCTGGTATCTTGCGGAATAATTTAGAACTCTTTGTGTTTTACAACTGTTTTTATCACAGGCCTATAAATATAGCTTCTAAATAAATGTATATTTGAATTATTTTTTTTTGAATATTTGAAAAAATATAAATATTTGAAGAAGCACGTGCAGTGGCTGATAGGGAAAACAGATCTGGCAAGAAGAATAGGCTACAGATAGTCTTGACCATTTGGAACCCCTTGGATATTTCGCTCAGAACAGGTTATAGCCAAGATTTTATCAATATTTTGTTTTGTCTCATTTATTGATATGGATACAGCCTCTGTGTGATGGGATTGTGCAGTGCAAATGGTACAAGCCAACATACAGAGTGGAATTTACTAATACAACAGTCAAAATGCCTAATATAAGTCCTACAGTCTGTGCTCCCAAATACTGGAAAAAGTGTGATTCATTAGGTTACATGATCACCACAGTAGCCACACGCAGCTATAAAAATAAACAATGCAATTGTATGGCCATTAAGTAACACAACAGCATGACATATTTAGAGATCGGAATAGGCCAAGCCTAAGTCATAAATACTTTCTATTTTGCAGCGCAAGCGGTTATTCTAGACAAGGCTCTTCTGTGTCGTTTATCATTCTCACAGAAGTCATTTGCTGAAGGCCCAAGCCTATACTCCGCTATCTACTGGTATCATGTCATTATTGAATGCAGTTCTAAAACGACCTCTAGACTTTTATTTTGGAAATAAAACCAGAAGATGCAAAGCAACTCTAACGTCTGGGCTAGAGTTGCTTGATTGATGAGCTAACTTCGACTAGATACATTCGGTTCATGATGCCACATTACTGACAAAAGTTTGTACATATAAAAATAGATCTGTAACCGAGTTAACTTCTCTAGGATAGGGGGCAGCATTTTCACGTTTGGATGAAAAGCATACCCAAATTCAACTGCCATCATCCCCAGAAGATAAGATATGCATATTGTTAGTAGATTTGGATAGAAAACACTCTGAAGTTTCTAAAACTGTTTGAATCATGTCTGTGAGTATAACATAACTTATTTAGCAGGCGAAACCCCGAGGACAAACCATTCAGATTTCTTTTTTTTGAGGTCACTCACCGCTTCCACTGGATGTCAACAGTCTTTAGAAATTAGTTGAGTGTTTTTCCTTTGTGTAATGAAGACGTACGGCCATTTTGAATCAGGGTCACTTGTTGTGTACTGTTAGATAGAGGCGCGTGACCAGAAAGCATGCTACAGATTGTTTTAATCCTGTATTGAACACAGATCATCCCGTCTTCAATTTTATTGATTATTTACGTTAAAAAATACCTAAAGTTGTATTACAAAAGTATTTTGAAATGTTTTGGCAAAGTTTACAGGTGAGATGTTTTGTAATCATGTTTCACGAGTTGGAACCGGTGTTTTTCTGGATCAAACGCGCCAAATAAATGGACATTTTGGATATATATTGACGGAATTAATCGAACAAAAAAGGACCAGTTGTGATGTTTATGGGACATATTGGAGTACCAACAACAGAAGCTCGTCAAAGGTAAGGCATGAATTATATTTTTATTTCTGCATTTTGTGTCACGCCTGCAGGGTTGAAATATGCTTATCTCTCTTTGCTTACAATGGTGCTAACTCAGATAATAGCACCGTTTGCTTTCGCCGAAAAGCCTATTTGAATTCTGACATGTTGGCTGGATTCACAACCAGTGTAGCTTTAATTTGGTATCTTTCATGTGTGATTTAATGAAAGTTTGATTTTTATAGTAATTTATTTGAATATGGCGCTCTGCATTTTCTCTGGCTTTTGGCCAAGTGAGACAGTAGCGTCCCGCCTAAACTCAGATTTTTGGATATAAATATGAACTTTACCGAACAAAACATACATGTATTGTGTAACATGAAGTCCTATGAGTGTCATCTGATGAAGATCATCAAAGGTTAGTGATTAATTTTATCTCTATTTCTGCTTTTTGTTACTCCTCTCTTTGGATGGAAAAATGGCTGTGTTTTTCTGTGGCTATGTACTGACCTAACATAATCGTTTGGTGTGCTTTCGCCATAAATCCTTTTTGAAATCAGACATGTTGGCTGGATTCACAACAAGTGTAGCTTTAATTTGGTGTCTTTCATGTGTGATTTCATGAAAGTTGGATTTTTATAGTAATTTATTTTAATTTAGCGCTCTGCATTTTTACTGGCTTTTGGCCAAGTGGGACGTTAGCGTCCCACATATCCCAGAGAAGTTAAAGGAGACGTCAAGTAAGAATTGAACGTGTAAATATTCAATCATAGTTGTAAAATAGGGTTTGTACATTTACAGATCTAATTTCAAGTTTATGTTTCATGTTTCACGCATGGCTTTTCTTACGTTCCTAACAATTTAGGTATGTATTTTCTTACAATCCTAATGATACTTATGTTCAACCTTTTGGCAACTATCTCACTCCATAACCATGTCTCTTTGCAGCAGACCAGGCGCCAGAATGAATCAGTTGGACGGGCCTTTGATTTCCATATTTCCGTTTATGTGTGCAGGTGCTTGCACTTTCCAATTTGTTTTATATGGCTGTAATAGTAAAGCCCTTAGGCAGCTCGTGAGTCTCAAAATTGGCAGAAACTTACAATTGCATCCAACCATTTCTACCGATCTGCATGACAGTTTCATTTCAATAATAACATTTTCGTTTCTCTAAATCATTGTCTCGTGGTTAACAATCTAAAGTGAAATTATACAAATCTAAAAGTTAAAATTGAACTATGGCAAGAGCACTAACCTCTGCATATGGACACATTGATACACTGTGATCATTTGGCAGATAAAGAAATGAGAGCATAGAACTCAGAGAGAGCCTATAGTCAATGCAGCAGTAGGCCAATAACTTCCATCGCCAACTAAGTAAAATACATAGGCCTAAAGCCGACAAATAAAAACAGTAGAAAATATCTTGATGAAAATGTTGGTTCTTTCAATCATATTCATCTCTCTCTCTGCCTCCCTTTCTATCTGTCTCGAGTTGAGCTATTGCTAGTGTATCAAATCATCACCGGGTCCGGCCTGAAGCAGTGGCTAGCAAACTTGCAACATTGTATCAACCAGCCTATCCCGGGCCCTCAGTTTCCTTCACCAGTGAGCTCAAGACAGAAAGCAGTTTTTTATTAAATTTACACGGGATATGTACAGTGCATTCGGAAAGTATTCAGGCCCTTTGACTTTTTCCACATTTTGTTAGGTAACAGCCTTATTATAAAATTGATTGAATTGTTTTTTCTCCTCATCAATCTACAGTCGTGGCCAAAAGTTTGTGAAAATTAATATTTGTGTAATTCTCAAAAGTCTGCTGCCTCAATGTCTTTAGATATTTTTGTCAGATGTTACTATGGAATACTGAAGTATAATTACAAGCATTTCATAAGTGTCAAAGGCTTTTATTGACAAGTACATGAAGTTGATGCAAAGAGTCAATATTTGCAGTGTTGACCCTTCTTTTTCGAGACCTCTGCAATCTGCCCTGGCATGCTGTCAATTAACTTCTCGGCCACATCCTGACTGATGGCAGCCCATTCTTGCATAATCAATGCTTGGAGTTTGTCAGAATTTGTGGGGTTTTGCTTGTCCACCAGCCTCTTGAGGATTGACCACAAGTTCTCAATGGGATTAAGGTCTGGGGAGTTTCCTGGCCATTGACCCAAAATATCGATGTTTTGTTCCCCGACCCACTTAGTTGTCACTTTTGCCTTATGGCAAGGTGCTCCATCATGCTGGAAAAGGCATTGTTCGTCACCAAACTGTTCCTGGATGGTTGGGAGAAGTTGCTCTCGGAGGATGTGTTGGTACCATTCTTTATTCATGGCTGTGTTCTTAGGCAAAATTGTGAGTGAGCCCACTCCCTTGGCTGAGAAGCAACCCCACACATGAATGGTCTCAGGATGCTTTATTGTTGGCATGACACAGGAGTGATGTTAGCGCTCACCTTGTCTTCTCCAGACAAGCTTTTTTCCGGATGCCCCAAACAATCGGAAAGGGGATTCATCAGAGAAAATGACTTTACCTTAGTCCTCAGCAGTCCAATCCCTGTACCTTTTGCAGAATATTAGTCTGCACCTGATATTTTTCCTGGAGAGAAGTGGCTTCTTTGCTGCCCTTCTTGACACCAGGCCATCCTCCAAAAGTCTTCGCCTCACTGTGCGTGCAGATGCACTCACACCTGCCTGCTGCCATTCCTGAGCAAGCTCTGTACTGGTGGTGCCCCGATCCCGCAGCTGAATCAACTTTAGGAGACGGTCCTGGTGCTTGCTGGACTTTTTTGGGCGCCCTGAAGCCTTCTTCACAACAATTGAACTGCTCTCCTTGAAGTTCTTGATGATCTGATAAATGGTTGATTTAGGTACAATCTTACTGGCAGCAATATCCTTGCCTGTGAAGCCCTTTTTGTGCAAAGCAATGATGACGGCACGTGTTTCCTTGCAGGTAACCATGGTTGACATAGGAAGAATAATGATTACAAGCACCACCCTCCTTTTGAAGCTTCCAGTCTGTTATTCAAACTCAATCAGCATGACAGAGTGATTTCCAGCCTTGCCCTCATCAACACTCACACCTGTGTTAACGAGAGAATCACTGACATGATGTCAGCTGGTCCTTTTGTCGCAGGGCTGAAATGCAGTGGAAATGTTTTTGGGGGATTCAGTTCATTTGCATGGCAAAGAGGGACTTTGCAATTCATTGCAATTCATCTGATCACTCTTCATAACATTCTGGAGTATATGCAAATTGCCATCATACAAACTGAGGCAGCAGACCTTGTGAAAATGTATATTTGTGTGATTCTTTTGGCCACGACTGTACACACAATACCCCATAATGACAAAGCAAAAGCAGGTTTTTAGAACATTTTGCAAATGTATACAAAAAATAAACTGAAATCACACATTTACATAAGTATGGCACACCTGTATTTAGGGAGTTTCTCCCATTATTTTCTGCAGATCCTCTCAAGCTCTGTCAGGTTGGATGGGGAGTGTTGCTGCACAGTTATTTTCAGGTCTCTCCAGAGATGTTAGATCGGGTGCAAGTCTGGGCTCTGGCTGGGTCACCGAAAGGACATTGAGACTTGTCCCAAAGCCACTCCTGCGTTGTCTTGGCTGTGTGCTTAGGGTCATTGTCCGAAGGTGAACCTTTGCTCCAGTATGAGGTCCTGAGTGCTTTGGAGCAGCTTTTCATCTAGGATCACTCTGTACTTTGCTCCCTTCATCTTTCAATTGATCCTGATTAGTCTCCCAGTCCCTGCCGCTGAGAAACATCCCCACATTATGATGCTGCCCCACCATGTTTCACCATAGAGAGGGTGCCAGGTTTCCTCCAGACCTGAAGTTTGGCATTCAGGCCAAAGAGTTCAATCTTGGTTTCTTCAGACTAGAGAATCTAGTTTATCATGGTCTGAGAGTCTTTAGGTGCCTTTTGGCAAACTCCAAGTGGGCTGGCATGTGACTTTTACTGATGAGTGGCTTCCGTCTGGCCACTCTACCATAAAGGCCTGACTGGTGGAGTGCTGCAGAGATGGTTGTCCTTCTGGAAGGTTCTCCCATCTCCACAGAGGAACTCTAGAGCTCTGTCAGAGTGACCATCAGGTTCTTGGTCACCTCCCTGATCAAGGCCATTCTCCCCAAATTGCACAGAAGCTTACAATAAGTGTATTTACTGTTGCTGTAATTAAGCATGATCCCGGAGAATGATCCAATACCACTATGTCATGGATTTTTTTAACCTAGTTAATTGTAGAGCATTTTTTTTAAATAAAAATGAAATAAATTCTTGAATAGTAATCTCCAGGTGTCCTATAAATTATTTGTAGAGATTACATTTTTCAGCCTCCTTGGAGGTTCCTTGGATTTGCCTTTTTATTGCTACGTCTGCCGATTTTATCGACTGTATGATTTTGGTGCCATGTCATCGACTGTACCGTCGTGCACCAGATTGCTATAACATATGATGTGGTTAGCTGATACCTAAAATACCTATCCAGGCTTTGTAAAATCTGGCATGCATCAAAAACGTCTGAGCAGGGGAACACAACCTTTATCAAATTAGGTAATGCCCTGTAGGTGGGGCACCAGTGAGCTGATTGGAAGACACACGGGAGCAGTGATTGGTTTGTGGACAGGTCAATCATGGTAGCTTTACAGCTCCACAATAACAGACATCTTCCAACCTTTCTTTCAGGTCAGGGAGTGTACAGCACCACTGGAATGAGATATATTACTTTGTTGATCATCTGGCTCATAAATTCATAAGGTATAGTATAGTGTTACCTAGATACACCACTACATGTCCCAGAGAGCTCAATTAATATACACTGGTCAAGTCCAGTAAGGATGTAAACAGACATGTTATTGAACAAAGTATTTGGACAACACAGCAACACACAAAGAGATTATGTCAGTCAACTGTGGAAATAACCCTCCATCCCCATCCCTCTCTCTCGCTAGTCCTCAGCTGCGGATGTCCTTCATTGTGTTTTCTACAGAGGGACGGATCCTGATGAAACTAACAGAAGACAGGCAAGACATAATCCCTCAAACCGTTGTGTTTATGCTTTAACTACTCACAATTAACATAGGCAGGATTTACACAATACACCACCTTTAGTGACCTGCTCATTTTCTTCATTGGACAATCTTTTTGTGGAAGGTACTGTGTGCCAATCTTTCTATTGTGGGGTACAGCCCACATGATACACTGACAGTACAAATGGCCTCTATTTATTGTGTGTGTGTGTGAGCAGGGAGCAGATTCGGGCAGGCCTGGAGGAGCTCCGTATGGTGCACCCTGGGGGAGACACTTTCATGCACAAAGGGTTCCAAAGGGTGAGTAGTGGATTGGAAGCCAGTAGCTGAAGGTAACTAGGCAACAGCTTGACTTCCTACTGCAAAAATTAGAACAAGATATTTTTCTGTTCCAATAACCATTCTTGTCTCTCTATATGGGTAAAAGCAGAAGACAAAATGCTGTCTCAATGAAGTATTCTTCTAAAAATCCTTCTATCTGCTCCTCCAGGCCAGTGAACAAATCTACTATGCTGGAGACAGTGAGTAAATTATTCTTGTTATTTGCACTTGGAATTTTTTTTGGGGTAGAACTCTCATTATGCTCCCAGTCATAAGCAGACACAGATGAAAAGCTACCAGTACAATTCAAACGTATTGATCCTTGTTGAACCCTTTACCAAGAAACTATGGTATCAGAAGTGTTAGAATTGAAGAGGTGTCAGATTGAATTATCCTATTATTTTCTTCCCCTTCAGTGACAGTACAGTCTGTCCTTTGAGAAGTCTTCTGTTCTGCTCTGTTGTCTTGTTCTAACTGTTGTCTTGTCCTGGTCCATCAGGTTTCCGTACAGCCAGCGTCATCATTGCCTTGACAGATGGCGAACTGAGGGAGAATCAGTTCGATCTGGCAGAGAGAGAGGTGAGAGAAATGTTTGTTTTAGACCTGTAGTAATGGATGATCTGTTGGCAATATCTTATCTCTACACTCAGAGTGGGCAGAGTGAAAATAGTCAGCCACATTCCACAGGATATTCCAGTCCTGGAAGAGCAGAATTTCATACTCTACTCCCTGTCATCATATGTAATTATTATTGTTAGAGTTGCCGTTTCCGTTTATCTCTACAGCTGGTTACATCAGTAATTTCAGCTGGTCATTTCAGCCTTTTAATTACTGGATGTTTCAATCTTGTTTATACATTGGCCGGTGGCCAGTGGTGCAGAACTTCTTAGACTTGATTAAATGTCACCAAGACCCAAGAAGTCATCATTGGCTGTGGAAGAACACTCAAAGCACTACATGTAACCATCAACAATCGATAGAGTGGACTGCTACAAAAACGCCTGCACCATTATAGACAGCAAACGCCTGTGTCTCCAAACGTCAGTCACGACTTAAGACTAAGTACCTGCACAAACCTGCAGTAAGCAAGCCTTGGACAAATACGCCTTGTCCGAGCCAGAAACGGCCCATACGGCCAAGAGCCTATCTTTCTGTAGCGTAAGGCAGCTCAATGTACATGTATACAGCCCCTGGACAGGACGTTAGTCTGCCACAGGGCCTTACCCCAAATCGATCTCCTTAATGTTGAGTGCCAATCTAACCACCAGGCCACTGAGTTGGTTGCACAAACTGAGAAGGCTAGACAGAAACCCATCTGTCTTGCAAGCCTTCCATAGATGCTTCATAAAATCCATCCTCATCCTTTACGGATACACCTTTATACATTATATTATATATATAATATATATTATACATGCATTGTATTGGTTTTCAAAGTATCTGACACCACAAATTAAGTTCTCTCTACGTTGGTCAATATAGAGTTATAAAAGAGCTTTCATGTCTATTTGCGTGTCACTAGGCCGGCCGATCGCGTCAACTGGGTGCCTCTGTCTACTGCGTGGGAGTAAAAGACTTCAATGAGACCCAGGTGAGCCACATGTTTCTGTTGTGAGCAGGGGATTTAGCAGTTGGCTAGTCTCACATTATTGTTGTTACACTGTTATTAAATAAAGCGTCTTCTCCCTCCCCAGCTTTGGACAATAGCCGACAGTAAGGACCATGTCTTCCCTGTAAATGATGGCTTTGAGGCACTGCAAGGAGTCATTGATTCAGTAAGTAGGGCAACGATGTTAGGGGCTGGTAGAATGATGTAAACATCTGTTCACTATTGTAAGGTATAGTTTCAACATGGTTGAAAGTATACCAAGGCATACATACTTTCAACAAATCTAACTCTAACAGATTTACAGTTTGTGCTGTTCACCGCTGTCTCCATTATCCACATTCGTCTCTCTCTCTCTCTCTCTCTCCTAAGATCCTGAAGAGATCATGCATTGAGATATTGGCAGCAGAGCCCTCTAGTATCTGTGCAGGAGGTGAGTGGTGTATTGGAGTGGGTTTCATAATGGGCTCCAGCTGCATGACACTATCACTTGTTTATTGATAAGCTGACGACACGGATCAATCCACTATGTGTTTCTACTGTGTCTAATGACACAGCAAGGGGGAAACGGATTGACTTAAATATGTGTTTGACTCTGTGTAAATGAAAAGTGCCAGCTGAAGATAAATAGGCACGGTTAAAACGTTACATCCTCTCTGGATCAGCCTAGCCTGCATTTGGCCTGAATATTGTCCGATTTCAGTTAATCACAGATCATTATGGATAATTGGGGAGCTTTTGGCCTCAGAAAATAAGGACTTGAAAATATTATTATCAACTGTAATTCCTCTTTACCAATGTTATCAAGGTGATCAAATGCCATTGATGATTCTCCCTGTTTTCTCCCATTCATCCTGTCTTAGAGTCCTTCCAGGTGGTAGTGAAAGGAAATGGTTTCTCACATGCCCGTGAGGTGGGGAAGGTCCTTTGTAGCTTCCGCATCAATGACACTCTCACTTTGAGTAAGTGGAAGTTACGGTACCTACAATTTCCGACCATTAACCCTAATGAATCCCATCAGCAACACCCCTGTTTTTAATGAGCAGGAAACAATCTCTTTAACTTTCACACAGGATTCTAGGTGCAGGGTAATGAGGCTTAGAAAGACATCTATTTCAGCAATGCCACAGTGAGTTAGTTGGCTGTTATTGACTGTGTCCTCAGGCTGTGTGAGAAAAGGGCAAAGAGAAAGGATTTCAACCATCCTGAATGAAAGAGCTTAAAGGAATGAGCCTGAAAGAATACTCATTAGTTCAAGCAGGCACCAGTTGGCCTAGCTTGCAAATAACATTCTGAGAACCATATTTTTCTTGGAGCTTGGTGAGAGCATGGTTGTCCTATGGTTATTTTGCATACAACCTTCCCACAACTTTCTGGGAATGATGCAGGATAGTGGCTTGGCGTTGGAACATTCTCACCACATTTAGTAATTAAGGAATTTTGTTATTTTCTTGGTAATTCATTACTTTACCAGAATGTTTACTTGGGAGTTGAAACATGGTTACATGTCATTTCAATTTTGGTAATGTTCTAGGAACGGTTTCCAACTGGTTTGACATTGGGAATGTTCTCAAATAGTTTAGAGAATGTTAAGAAACAACATTCTTCTGTGGGAATTTCAGTACTTCAGCATAACGTTTCCTACAGGTTTTCTCATGGTTCAAATTAAGACGTTCTCAAAATGTTTCGAGAACGTTAAAACGTTCTATAAATACACAAGATACCTTGAGTAAAGTTCAGAGAATGTTCTAAGAATGTTATGCAGTCCATTCTCAGCATCAACAAAACTCTCTATCCTCTATCTTGTTAAGTGAGTTCAGGTGTGTTGGCCGCACCCACTAATTGGCCACACCTGATCTTAATGAGTTCTTGTTTCCTATGAAATTAGGTCTGTTTGAATAGACTAAAATGAACAGCTTTGTATGTGTCAAAGAATGGCATGCTAGCTCCATCCTGGTTCCGCAGTGGACTAATTCTATAGCTAGAGAACAGAAGATTATAGGGTTGAATCTCACTGATGCTGTGTCACAATAAATAAATAAAATGTTTTTGCATGATTAATACCTAAGGAAATGTATTTCTATGTGTCTATTTCTATGTGTTCTATCTGTGCTTAGTTTAAAAAGTTAACCCAAAATAAGGTAGCAGTATTATTAAAAGTAAGAGCGTTAATTAAACCTCCCATGAAAACTTTAAAGGAACCAGAGTAAAACATTCTCTGAACCTTGGGCCAATGTAGAGCAGCCGAATCCCACAAGGTGGCCTACACATGACAAAAAAATTGACTTTCGGCCAAGAAAGGACTTCTTTGCAACTGTGGTACAAACCTTTTGATGCAAGACCCTCACTGGCAGCAAATTACAACTAATGGAGTCTGCAGCAGTGCACAAACAGATCTGAGTTAGCGATGTAATGTCGTTTCTTTGTTCCTTTGCATTCATCCACAACTAATATAGCACATCTGCTGTAGGCTGGGTGCCTCTGGGGATCATTGGGGATCAAGCCAGGTAAAAGGCTCTCCGAAGCTTCAAGAGCCAGGGTTTATTTCCTGTAGAATTTTCTAATTTCCAATAGATCAAGGTCTTGCAATCACATCCTTTGATAAGCAATCTTAAGTGTAGAGAGCAGTCCAATTCTTAAACTGAAGTCTAATTTCTGCATTCTTCCCTCAGGCAGTAGGGGAAATTGGGCTATGTTTGCCTTGGCCACAAGCAAGAGCAGCCTGGTCTTATATTATTCTGTATGTAAATCCGAGACACCCATTTAGTATGATACTGTATGTTACATTTCCTATGGTATCTAGTAATTTGTGGATGTCCATCATCCATTTAGTATGATATGTTACGAATTACAATTCATACATGTAACGAATTTGCAAAAAGTACAATATGTTATGAATTTACAAAACGTTAAATAATGTTACGAATTTGCAAAATGTATGATATGTTACGAATTCTACTTTGGTTTGCTAACGTTAGCTAGCTGTCTAACATTAGCTAGGCTAGGGATTAGGGTTAATGTTAGGAGCTAGGGGAAGGGTTAGCTAAAAGGGTTAAGGTTAGGGTTAGCTAACATGCTTAGTAGTTGCAAAGTAGCTAAAAAGTAGTAAGTAGTTGAAAAGTTACTAATTGGCTAAAATGCTAAAGTTGTCTGTGATGAGATTTGAACATGCAAACTTTGGGTTGCTAGACCCATGGTTGCTAGACCCACCCAACCAACCACCCTCATTTTTGCCTTAAGCAACCTTCTGCCTTATGTACTGTAACCAGACCAAACGTAACATATCATACTCATTTCAGTCCCGGATTTACATTTACTATGTACACCTAGTCTATGAGACCAGGCTGTCAAGAGGGGGTTAGCATGCCTACTGTTCTTACAAATCCTAATGATTTTTGGTCTGTCCTCACCCTCCACACACACACACACACACACACACACACACACACACACACACACACACACACACACACACACACACACACACACACACACACACACACACACACACACACACACACACACACACACACACACACACACACACACACACACACACACACCTCACTTTCCTTCAGCTGGTTTAATACTTAAGGCTTCTCAGAGGTACAGAGGGAATGTGGATCTCCTGACATTCTGTCAGCCAGGCTAAATAAACCACACTCACGCTGAAGGATTTCAGTTGATTCAAGGTCTAGAAAGACAATAACAAAGCAAGAAATTTTCACAATTTGTCTCAATGTATTTCTATTTGA
Source organism: Salvelinus alpinus (assembly GCF_045679555.1). NCBI lineage: Eukaryota > Metazoa > Chordata > Actinopteri > Salmoniformes > Salmonidae > Salvelinus > Salvelinus alpinus. The sequence goes on along the minus strand of NC_092103.1, from coordinate 16,168,307 downwards.
ACTATATTCTTTGAAACACTCTTTGAACTACAACTCGTTGAAATTATGCTAATTTAACTATGCTAATTACGTTAATACTACAGTTTGTAAATGAACTAGCTCCAGTACTCTATTTTGCTTGTTTAAATTTTTATTTCCATGCACCTCTTGCTGGATGCATAGCTATAGGATTTCTAGTCTGGGGGATTATCTATACACAGGTGACTTGTCTACTGTATACAGTATTAGGTATTCATATACACACATAATCCAAAGTGTTCTCTTCTATAATCCCATAGTGAAAAGGCCATTGGTAGTGAGAGACACCTACCTTCTGTGCCCAGCTCCCGTATTGGAAGAAGAAGGGACGTAAGTGACTCTTTAACTCTCACATCCCCACTGCTTTAATTGAGGCACGTCAAACCCAACTCATGAAATGCAACCCATCTCTCTTGCTCTCAAGTCAATACAGTATTTTCTCAGAAAAGCAGCTATCCTTGGTCTCTGGAATGAAAAGAGGGATGTGTTGATTAGAGGAAAACAAATAAACAGTGTAGGTAATTATACCCTCCCTCACCTCTCACTTCCTCTCACCTCCTCCATCCCCTCTCACCTCCCCATCCCCTCTCTCCCTCCTTCTCATCTCCCTATCCCCTCTCTCTCACCTATCCCTCTCTCTCTCACCTCTCCCCCCCCCCCTCCCTCCCTCCCCATACCCTCTCTCACCTCTCCCCCTCCCTCCCTCCCCATACCCTCTCTCACCTCTCCCTCCTCATCTCCCCATCCCCTCCATCTCCCTCCCTCCCTCTCACCTCCCCATCCCCTCTCTCTCACCTCTCCCCTCACTCTCACCTCCCCATCCTCTCTTTCACCTCTCCCTCCCTCCCTCCCGCTCACCTCCCCTATCCCCTCTCCCCTCCCTCCCTCCCTCCCCCCCTCCTTCCTCCTCCTCTCCATACCCTCTCTCACCTCCCCATCCCCTCTCATCTCCCCCATCCCTTCTCTCTCACCTCCCCATCCTCTCTTTCACCTCTCCCTGCTTCCCGCTCACCTCCCCTATCCCCTCTCACCTCTCCCCTCCCCTCTCACCTCCCTCAGGGAAGCTACCCTCCACGTCAGTATGAACAATGGCCTGAGTTTCATATCTAGCTCCGTCACCATCACCACAGTCAGCTGTGTAAGTACCAACCCTTCTCCAACTCTCTACACAGGAAAATCTCTCAACCATGGCTACATGTAGTATTGTGCTTCTAATAGAATGGTTTATTTGAGTACTTTACTCTTCTGTATCTATTCCTAGGAGGTGACAGAGCTTGTGTTCAAGCAGAGTAAGTACACCCGGTTCTAACCTTATTTCCTCTCTCTGCCTCCCCTAGTCTGATGGGACGTTCTTGGCCATAGCTCTGCTCATCCTGCTGCTCCTGCTGACGCTGGCTCTGCTCTGGTGGTTCTGGCCTCTCTGCTGCACAGTGGTAACATCTCTCTCATTATCAACCTCTCACATTCAAAACCATTTCCTGTACCCAAGCAGAGACTCTGCCATGTATGCATGTGTCAATAGGATAATCATTAACTCCTGTGGAACAGAATATTAGGATTCCGTGTCTTTTCCATCTTTGCAGATCATCCATGAGCCTCCACCTCCAGTAATGGAGGACAGCTCAGTGAGTAAAGCTTTTTTTTCTTATTTACTCTATCTAGGCCCGTGCCTCCTGTAGAGTTGAAACTAGAGGGCGACCGATTAATCGGAATGGCCGATTTAATTAGGGCCAATTTCAAGTTTTCATAACAATCGGAAATCAGTAATTTTGGATGCCGATTTTGCCGAATATTATTATATATTTCTTTTACACCTTTATTTAACTAGGCAAGTCAGTTAAGAACACATTCTTATTTTCAATGACGGCCTAGGAACGGTGGGTTAACTGCCTTGTTCAGAGGCAGAACGACAGATTTTTACCTTGTCAGCTCAGGGATTCAATCTTGCAACCTTACGGTTAACTAGTCCAACGCTCTAACCACCTGCCTCACGAGGAGCCCGCCCGAATGCAGTAAGAAGCCAAGGTAAGTTGCTAGCTAGCATTAAACCGATCTTATAAAAAACAATCAATCAATCAATCATAATCACTAGTTATAACTACACATGGTTGATGATATTATTAGTTTATCTAGCGTGTCCTGCGTTGCATATAATCGATGCAGTGCGCATTCGCGAAAAAGGACTGTCGTTGCTCCAACGTGTACCTAACCATAAACATCAATGCCTTTCTTAAAATCAATACACAGAAGTATATATTTTTAAACCTGCATATTTAGCTAAAAGAAATCCAGGTTAGCAGGCAATATTAACCAGGTGAAATTGTGTCACTTCTCTTGCGTTCATTGCACGCAGAGTCAGGGTAAATGCAACAGTTTGGGCCGCCTGGCTCATTGCGAACTAATTTGCCAGAATTTTACGTAATTATGACATGACATTGAAGGTTGTGCAATGTAACAGGAATATTTAGACTGATGGATGCCACCAGTTAGATAAAATACGGAACGGTTCTGTATTTCACTGAAAGAAAAAAAAAAATGTTTTCGAGATGATAGTTTCCGGATTCGACCATATTAATGACCTAAGGCTCATATTTCTGTGTGTTATTATGTTATAATTAAGTCTATGATTTGATAGAGCAGTCTGACTGAGCGATGGTGGGCACCAGCAGGCTCGTAAGCATTCATTCAAACAGCACTTTCGTGCGTTTTGCCAGCAGCTCTGCTGTTTATGAATTCAAGCCTATCAACTCCCGAGATTAGGCTGGTGTAACCGATGTGAAATGGCTAGCTAGTTAGCGGGGTGCGCGCTAATAGCGTTTCAAACGTCACTCGCTCTGAGACTTGGAGTAGTTGTTCCCCTTGCTCTGCATGGGTAACGCTGCTTCGAGGGTGGCTGTTTTCGATGTGTTCCTGGTTCGAGCCCAGGTAGCGGCGAGGAGAGGGATGGAAGCTACACTGTTACACTGGCAATACTAAAGTGCCTATAAGAACATCCAATAGTCAAAGGTATATGAAATACAAATCGTATAGAGAGAAATAGTCCTATAATTCCTATAATAACTACAACCTAAAACTTCTTACCTGGGAATATTGAAGACTCATGTTAAAAGGAACCACCAGCTTTCATATGATCTCATGTTCTGAGCAAGGAACTTAAACGTTAGCTTTCTTACATGGCACATATTGCACTTTTACTTTCTTCTCCAACACTTTGTTTTTGCATTATTTAAACCAAATTGAACATGTTTCATTATTTATTTGAGGCTAAATTGATTTTATTGATGTATTATATTAAGTTAAAATAAGTGTTCATTCAGTATTGTTGTAATTTTCATTATTACAAATCCTTTTTTTCCTTCTTTTTTTTAATAAATCGGCCGATTAATCGGTATCGGCGTTGAAAAATCATAATCGGTATCGGCGTTGAAAAATCATAATCGGTCGACCTCTAGTTGAAACACCACTATCGTACCATAAAATCAGACTCTCTGTGTCTCTCTCTGTCTCCTGTTATCTGATCTGAAAACAGCCGGCAGCCTCTGCCTCAAAGAGCTCTGAGAACCTGTAGAAGCATAATAGGGATTAGACTGAGTTATTGACTCACAGCTGAAATTTTCCATTTTGACCCGACACAAGTTCCACTCAATGGTGCTGGATGCAGCCAGGACCAGACTGGGCAAATTGTCTGATCTTGTGTTTTTTAATGTTTTTTTCTGTCCGGTAAACTGGATAGCAGCCCAGCTCTTTAGGTAGAGAGGAGTTTAGTTATGCTACAAGTTGAGTTACAACTATTGTCAGGCTCTCAGACGTGGTTGGAGCTTCTAACAGGGTGACTCCCTGGCCACACCACACAGGGATGCCATGCTACCTATTTCTTTGTGAGACTTGGTTGAACTTGATCAGGACATCAAGTTTAGCATGATGCCTGCCTTACTTGTTTGGAACAATACCACTGGTATTGTTGACTTGAACTGGCTGAAGGGAGTGGTAGGCATCTGATATTATGAACATTTTAGGGCAAAGCTACCATCTGAGGGATCTATTTTCCCCCTTGTTAGGATGAGGATGAGGACGGGTGTCCCAAGAAGAGGTGGCCCACTGTGGATGCCTCATACTACGGTGGCCGAGGTGTGGGTGGCATCAAGAGAATGGAGGTGAGAAAGACATTCACTGACTGTTGTACTCGGCCTGGTGTGCCCTTTATCCAACTACGGCTCAGACCTGGTCATTATATTACCCTTCCCCTGACACTGACTGTCTGCTGTTGCTTGTCCTTGCTCAGGTCCGCTGGGGTGACAAGGGCTCCACTGAGGAGGGGGCCAAACTGGAGAAAGCCAAGAATGCCCGTGTCAGGATGCCAGAGCAGGAGTTTGACATGCCACCAACACACACTTTCAACAATGGCATTCACAAACCTATCAGTCCCCAGAAATGGTACTCTCCTATAAAGGTATTGTATCCAGCTAGGATATTTGGTTCCTTGGAAGTTGTGTGAAGCTATGTTAATTATATGTTATTTGAAGGTAATAAAAGAATGTTCTGAGAACATGTTTCAATAAGACTTCTAATAACACTGCTAGCTTAGGTTAACTGTTTTGAACTCCAAGCACAGATCGGACACATGGACATGTATTTGCTTAGGCATTAATTATGCAAACACAACCCTTTTTTTAAATTGTGGCACGGCCTCAGTGAGATTCAAACCCATGATCTTCTGTTCTCTATCCATGAAATTAGTCCACTGCACCACCGGGATGGAGCTAACATCTCATGTTTTTTTACACATACAAAGCTTTTCATTTTAGTCTATTCAAACAGACCCCATTTCAAAGGAAACAACTCATTAAGATCTGGTGTGGCCAATTAGTGGGTGCGGCCAACACACCTGAACACGCTTAACAAAAGAAATAGGTTAGTGAGAGTTTTGTTGACGCTGAGGACGGAATGTATATGTTTTAAAATAACATTCTTAGAATGTTCTTTGAATGTTGTTTCTTAATGTTCTTGAAACAATTTGAGAACATTACTTTAAATAGAACCATGAGGAAACCTGTAGGAAATTCCCACCTAAGAAACGTATAGTTCTCAGAACATTATGCATCAGCTGGGTATCCTGCACAATTCCCAGAACTTTGTGGGAAGGTTGCATGCGAAATAATCATAGGACAACCACACTCTCACCAAGCTTGAAGAAACATATAGTTCTTAGAATGTTGTGTGCTAGCTGGGTAGTCCTGTACTTAGGTGTTCAACATTTCCTTGGTACACCATAAAAGGTACACTTTATAGTTGAGTACGGGAATAACAACAAAGTTGCAGTATCTTTCAATTGAAATAAAAGTCAATCATATGCACTTCATCTTTTCTTGCAACTATAGGGGGTGCTGTTCCGCATTAGCATTTTTTGGTCTCCAAATTAAACTGCCTCGTGCTCAATTCTTGATCGTACAATATGCATATTATTGTTATTATTGGATAGAAAACACTTTCTAGTTTCTATAGCCGTTGGAATTTTGTCTCTGAGTGGTACAGAACTACTTCTACAGCACTTTTCCTGACAGGGAGTCAGATTTCAGAAATTTTGACCCCTGATCTGGGGTCGGTTTTAAGGTGCCTGTAAATGCTATGGAGAAACCGACACTGCCTACGTCTTCCTCTGGGTGTCAGTACGTCATGACGTTTTGAATGGAGTCGATTGCGCAATCAGAGCCACTATAAAACAACAAAACGTGGAAGTACCGTTCTTTTCCTTCGCGCGTCTTACGCAAGATGGACATCGGACTTGCCTCCTTCCAAATGGTTGTTTAGCCAGTAATATTTCTCCGGTCATGTTTTTACTCGTTATAGTTGTTAAAAACATCATAATGTAGTTCATTTGAACCGTTTTATAGCAATTTATATCCGTTTAGTGCGATTTTGAGGAATTTCTTTGTCGTGCACTTTGAAGCTTTGGGCACGTTTCGGGGTCTCGGTCGATGTTAGTGGACATTTCGAAGGACAGAGGACATCTATCGACCAAAAGAAGATTAGACCCAAGAAAGGATACATTGCCCAAGAATCTGATGGAAAATCACCTCATAGTAAGAAATATTTAATATGATAAATCGTTGTTCTGTCGAAATATTTTAAACGCATAATCCGCCATTTTGTTTGTTATCGCTTCACTTGGCGAACCCTGTATTGCACAGTAAGGATAATTTTAGAAATGTAAATCAGCGGTTGCATTAAGAACTAATTTGTCTTTCGATTCCTGTCAACCCTGTATTTTTTAGTCAAGTATATGATTAGCTTTCGATTAAACTAGATCACTCTGAAAGATGACGTCCGACATTTTGAGGCTTGATTTGCTACTATTTTCATTGTATAACCACGGTTTTGTATGGCTAAATATGCACATTTTCGAACAAACTCTATATGTATGTTGTAAAATGATGTTACAGGAGTGTCATCGGAAGAATTCTGAGAAGGTTAGTGAAAAAATTAATATATTTTGGCGATGATTACGTTATAGCTCTCTTTGGCTTGAATCGATGCTCTGGTAACGTTTGCACATGTGGTATGCTAACTTATCGATTTATTGTGTTTTCGCTGTAAAACGCTTAGAAAATCTGAAATATTGTCTGAAATCACAAGATCTGGGTCTTTCCATTGCTATGCTTTGTCTATTTTTATGAAATGTTTTATGATGAGTAAATTGGTCATACACGTTGCTCTCTGTAGTAATTCTAGTCGAGTTGTGATGGTCGGTGCAATTGTAAACTGTGATTTCTACCTGAAATATGCACTTTTTTCTAACAAAACCTATCCTATACCATAAATATGTTATCAGACTGTCATCTGATGAGGTTTTTTCTTGGTTAGTGGCTATTTATATCTTTATTTGGCCGAATTTGTGATAGCTACTGATGGAGTAAAAAACTGGTGGAGTAAAAAAAAGTGGTGTCTTTTGCTAACGTGGTTAGCTAATAGATTTACATATTGTGTCTTCCCTGTAAAACATTTTAAAAAACAGAAATGATGGGTTTATTCACAAGATCTGTATCTTTCATCTGGTGTCTTGGACTTGTGATTTAATGATATTTAGATGCTACTATCTACTTGTGAAGCTATGCTAGCTATGCTAATCAGTGTGTGGGGGGGTGGGGGGTGATCCCGGACCCGGGGTAGAGGCTCGTGAAAGGTTAAACATTACATGGTTTACCATACAAGGTAGAGTTTTGGGGAATTGAGTGAGACAAAAGCAAGAACACAATTGCTGTACCTTCCACTCACATACAATCATATGCACTCTAAATTGAATGGAAAACATTGTTAGTAAACTTCTACCATTGTGGTCCTCTGTAGCTCAGTTGGTAGAGCATGGCATTTGCAGCACCAGGATTGTGGGTTGGATTTCCCACTCCCAAATAAATGTATGCACGCATGACTAAGTCTCTTTGGATAAAAGCATCTGCTAAATGGCATTTATTCTTATTATACAGTGCCTTCGGTAAGCATTCAGACCTCTTCCCTTTTTCCATATTTTGTTACGTTACAGCCTTATTCTAAAATGGATTAAACTTTTTTTGTTGTTGCAATCTACACACAATACCCCATAATGACAAAGCGAAACAGGCTTTTAGACATTTTTACACAGGTGGACCCAATCAAGTTTCTACAACTTGATTGGAGTCCACCTGTGGTAAATTCAATTGATTGGGCATGATTTGGAAAGGCACACACCTGCCTATATAAGGTCCCACAGTTGACAGTGCATGTCAGAGCAAAAACCAAGCCATGAGATCGAAGGAATTGTCCATAGAGCTTCGAGACAGTGTCCAGGCACAGATATGGGGAAGGGTACCAAAACATTTCTGCAGCATTGAAGGTCCCCAAGAACACAGTGGCCTCCATCATTCTTAAATGGAAGAAGTTTGGAACCACCAAGACTCTTTCTAGAGCTAGCCGCCTGGCCAAACTGAGCAATCGGGGGAGAAGGGCCTTGGTCAGGGAGGTGACCAAGAACCCGATGGTCACTCTGACAGAGCTCTAGAGTTCATCTGTGGAGATGGGAGAACTTTCGAGAAGGATAACCATCTCTGCAGCACTCCACCAATCAGGCCTTTATGGTAGAGTGGCCAGACGGAAGCCACTCCTCAGTAAAAGCACATGACAGCCCTCTTGGAGTTTGCCAAAAGGCACCTAAAGACTCTCAGACCATGAGAAACAAGATTCTCTAGTCTGATGAAACCAAAATTGAACTCTTTGGCCTGAATGCCAAGCATCACGTCTGGAGGAAACCTGACACCATCCCTACGGTGAAGCATGGTGCTGGCAGCATCATGCTGTAGGGATGTTTTTCAGCAGCATGGACTAGTATACTAGTCAGGATCGAGGCCACACCCCACAGGAAGCAGAATTTGAAATTAAATGAAATACAATTGAATTCAAAGCAATTCAACTGAGACGTGATTCCTTTGACAAATCTTTTATCAAAAGGATATGCCACCTACAGTATTAATTCAAAGAATACACATACCATTTCAAATATTGGTTTGATTATAACTCAAAGACATCAAACAGTATTTTTCTTTGTCATGAGATGTTGGGGCTCCCAAGTGGCGCAGCGGTGTAAGGCACTGCATCTGAGTGCTTGAGGCAACACTACAGACACCCTGGTTCGATTCCAGGCTGGATCACAATCGGCCGCCATAGGGCGGCGCACAACTGGCCCAGCGTCATCCGGTGTAGGCCAACATTGTAAATATTATAGACAATTCACAACAGAATCTTATAATATTTCCAGACGTCTGTAATTGTTTCTAATTGTTTTAGGAGAATTAGAATGTTTCAACCTTATGCTACCTGGTATAAATATTTTCATGGTGATGTGTAGTATAAATAAGCCATTTAAATGTAATTTAAGTACTTTCTACTTCCTCTAATTCAAATTATGCTTCCTGTGGGGTGTGGCCAATTCAAATTCAATTAAGATTTAAGAATTTAAATTAAAGAGAAATTCACAAACTCAATTCAGAATTGACTCCAACCCCCACCAAAGCCCAATCTATGATCAAAACACTTCTTAATTAGTTGCAGCCTTCCTGTAGTGTCATTGTTTCCAGGAAGTTTGCTTCAAAACATCTCAGTCAGCTGGATGAGTGGTTATATGAACCAGACATGAACTGAGCTGACCTCAGGAAGATGAGATCTGCAGAGCAGAGGGAAGCTGGTGCTAGTCCCAACACAATACATTCCTTGCCCTTTATCGCTACTTACTCTCCTCACTGACTATTATGTCATGGAGCATAGCTTTCGATAGTCAAACAGCACCAGACAGTCAGCCAGCCAGACACACACAGATAGTTGTTAGACTGACCTGTATACTGGCATATACAGAATAGAAACAAACCAGAGCGGAGTAAAGCATCTGACAGGCATACAGGCAGGCAATATTGTTATTACCATATTGTCATCTACTATGTAACATTCTTCTCTTTCATTTATTGTGCCCATCTCTGTTCAGGGCAAGCTGGATGCTCTGTGGGTGTTTCTGAGGAAAGGCTATGATAGGGTGTCTCTGATGAGACCCTATCCTGGAGACAAGGTAAGACACAAAAAACAAACGGCATAGAGAAAGACACGTCCCACACTTGCTACCAGCTGTCACTGCACTGTACGGGATGATACGAGGATATGCAGAGTCATGGAAGCCACTTTTAGCAACTCAATAAGAAAGCCAGTGTGTGACTGAGGCTTACATGTAGGTCAGAGAAGGATAGCTTCCAGGGGCTTTTCCTTCAGAGCTCTTCTAAGGGATGGCAAGGCCCACTGGCCCAGCACTTCATTATTCTGTTATGTAAGAAAAGTATAAAAAAATGCAATCAGATGAAACAGTTTAGGAGGCAGAGACCACACCATGTAATGCCTAGGCCCCCTCCATTGCAAATCCTCAACAGAAAGAACTCAAACCCCTGGAAAATTGTGGGAAAGAAGGAGGTCTGGAGCCAAGACCACAGTCAGAGGAGCAAAGCAGACAGAATGGAAAATAGAGAGGGGGAGGCTTTAGTACCATCTTTATTTTTTATTCTCTTTTTGCACTTTACATTTTTTTTTGCAATGGTTCTTCCAGCAGTTTCTTCGAACTTTTTTTCTCCATCAAAACTATTCCACCAGGCAGCTGAGGAGAGTGGGAATTTTGATGAACTCCTTACAAACTCATCACGTTGGCAGTTTTGGAAGCCAATTAAAGATTTTAAATGCCTTCAATGCCCATTTCTTCATTAAATCATCTGCCCTGGACAAATGCTTTTAAAACACTTCCAGCCAGGCAGTAAATAACCCACTAGAAAGGTTGCAGCTGATTGTAATAATAACGGTGTACAGACAGAGCGGCTGTGAGGAAGGCATAACGTATCCTGGCATATACAGGCTGAAGAAGCTGAGGTGCTAATATTGCGCCAACCTGAAGGAATGTGTTTAAATCTGCTGAAGCCATTAAGAACAGATGACTATTCACTACCCACATCCCCACCTTCCCGTAACTCAAGCCTAGCTGGGAGTTTTGTTTTTATATGGCCTCAATGACAGCTGTGGATAGGAGGATAGGGCGAACCATCCACACAATTCCCTCTCTTCCCATCTTTCATAAGCTGTTGCTACCTCAGTAAATCTCCTTGTTTTTTTTGACTGAACTGGACATTTACAGCCAAACAAAAGACAAGATGGAGTCAGCATAATATTCAGAAAGGAAAACAATGAAGAAGATAATGAGAGATTGGTCATACTAATTAGAATATGTTCAAAGATTCATCCACCCAGGACACATACATTAACATTGAGGAATATACATTGTCAGTAACAGGCCTCATTAGGATATGTGTTGATGATAATGTATCCACGATAACAATCCGGACATACCCCAACCAAATGGAGATATCCGTACCAGGCTAGAGCCCGTACTGCAGCATTCAATGTCAGCAGAATGAACCCCGATGACTCCATGGTGCGTGACATGTACAAGGCAAGCATGTACGAGCTCCGCAAATCCATTAGGGACGCAAAAAGTTAATACAGACTCAAACTTCAATTGATGTTTGGACAACTCAGACTCTCAACGCATCTGGCAAGGACTACAGACCATCGCGGACTACAAAGGCAAATCCAGCTGTGTGGTATCCACCGAAGCCTCCCTCCCAGACGAGCTCAACACATTCTATGCTCGCTTCGAGGCAGACAATACCGAGCCATCCAGGAGGACTCTCGCTGCTCCGGACGACCAGGTGCTTTCGCTCTCCGAGGCTGATGTGAGGGAAAACTCTCAAAAGAGTGAACACCTAGATGGCATCCCTGGCTGCTTCTTCAGAGTGTGTGCTGACCAGCTGGCGTACGTCTTCTCTGACATCTTCAACCTGTCCCTCTTCCAGGCTGTAGTCTCCACCTGCTTCAAGGAGACCATCATCATCCCAGTGCCCAAGAAAAACGAAGTGACATGCCCAAATGACTATCGCCCCCATCGCACTCACTCCATCATGAAGTGCTTCGAGAGGCTGGTCGTGGCCCACATCAATGCCAGCATGCCAGGCACACTGGACCCACTCCAATTTGCCTACTGCTCCAACAGATCCCCGGAAGATGCCATTTCCATCTCTACTCACACGGATGTTACACATCTGGACAAGAGGAACCCTTATGTGAGAATGCTGTTCATTGACTACAATTCAGCATTCAACACTATTGTTCCCTCCAAGCTCAGAGCCCTGGGTCTTGACACCACCCTCTGCAACTGGATCCTGGACTTCCTGATAGGTAGACCAGACCACAGGTTGTGAGGATTGGCAACAACACCTTCTCCACACTGACTCTTAACACAGGGGCCCCCCAGTGGTGTGTCCTCAGCCCTCTACTGTACTCCCTGTTAGAGGTTTTCATTGATCCACCTGTACCCGAATACCCGAGACACGACCCGGGACCTGAGTGGGTTCGGATCCAGAATTCTAAATAATGTCACAGGTCTGGGTCGGATCTGATATGATTGTCACAGGTCTTGGGGTAGGTGTAATTTTAACTGACTTGTTCAAAAGTTTGGGGTCACTTAGAAATGTCCTTGTTTTTGAAGGAAAAGCAACATTTTTTGTCCATCAAAATAACATCAAATTGATCAGAAATACCGTGTAGACGTTGTTAATGTTGTAAATGACTATTGCAGCTGGAAACAGCATAATAAGACACGGCCCCATGTCACAAGGACCTGTACACAATTCCTGGAAGCTGAAAATGTCCCAGTTCTTCCATGGCCTGCATACTCACCAGACATGTCACCCATTGAGCATGTTTGGGATGCTCTGGATCGATGTGTACAATCAACAACCTGATCAACTCTATGCGAAGGAGATATGTCGCGCTGCATGAGGAAAATGGTGGTTACACCAGATACTGACTGGTTTTCTGATCCATGGCCCTACTTATTTTTTTTAAAGGTATCTGTGACTAACAGTTGCATATCTGTATTCCAAGCCATGTGAAATCCATAGATTAGTGCTTAATGAATTTATTTCAATTGACTAATTTCCTTATATGAACTGTAGCTCAGTAAAATTGTTGCATGTTGCATTTATATTTTTGTTCAGCTCATCTCCGTTCCACTATGACAGTGTAGAAGTAATACCATAACCTGTCCAATAGATGGCAAGGTGTAGGCCTGTTCAAAGCACAAACAAATCTGGATTATGTGATCTTAATATTGTGGTATCTGGATCAGAATGATCTTATCGGATCCTTTTCTGAAAAACTTGGTCAAAATCAATCAGATTGTATGGCAAAAAAAGGGGATTACAGAATCTAGGTCATTCTGATACAGATTAAATGTTTTTAAAAATTGGGCCCAAGTTGCACACGTTATGTTTCTGCATTTATTTGACACTACTCAATATAACAACTGACTGGATACATTTACCCTACATGACCAAAAGCATGTGGACTCCTGCTCGTCGAACATTTCATTCCAAAATTATGAGCATTAATATAAAGTTGGTCCCCCCATTGCTGCTATAACAGCCTCCACTCTTCTGTCAAGGCTTTCCACTAGATGTTGGAACATTGCTGCGGGGACTTGCTTCCATTCAGCCACGAGAGCATTAGTGAGTTCGGGCACTGATGTTGAGCAATAAGGCTTGGCTCTCAGACAGCGTTCCAATTCATCCCAAAGGTGTTCGATGGGGTTGAGGTCAGGGCTCTGTGCAGGCCAGTCAAGTTCTTCCACACCAATCTTGACAAACCATTTCTGTATGGATCTCGATTTGTGCACCATGAAAAAAAAGCCCCAGACCATTATTCCTCCTCCACCAAACTTTACAGTTGGCACTATGCATTGGGTCAGGTAGCTTCCTGGAATCTGCCAAACCTAGATTCGTCCATTGGACTGCCAGATGGTGACGTGTGATTCATCACTACACTGCTCTAGAGTCCAATGGCGACGAGCTTTACACCACTCCAGCCGATGCTTGGCATTGCGTATGGTGAGGTTAGGCTTGTGTGCGGCTGCTCGGCCATGGAAACCCATTTCATGAAGCTCCCGTTTAACAGTTCTTGTGCTGAAGTTGCTGCCAGAGGCAGTTTGGAATTCAGTAGTGAGTGTTGCAACCGAGGACAGACGGTTTTTATGTGCTAAGCGCTTTAGCACTCGGTGGTTTCGTTCTGTGAGCTTGTGTGGCCTACCACTTCCCGGCAGAGCCGTTGTTGCTCCTAGACGTTTCCACTTCACAATAACAGCACTCATAGTTGTCCGGGGCAGCTCTAGCAGGGCAGAAATTTGATGAACTGACTTGCTGGAAAGGTGGCATCCTATGACGGTGCCATGTTGAAAGTCACTGAGCTCTTCAGTAAGGCTATTGTACTGCCAATGTTTGTCTATTGAGATTGCATGGCTGTGTTCTCGATTTTATACACTTTTCAGCAACGGGTGTGGCTGAAATAGTCGAGTCCACTAAGGGGTAGACAGTATACTGCAGTAAATTTAACGTAATTTGCTGCTTTAATTATCAGAATAAAGAACGTTTTTTAAGCCTCCCCATTTTAGTTACATTTGAAATATCTCGGTTGTAGTGCCTTTCACCTTTCTAAATCCACCCTTTCTGTGGGTTCAATATTGTCCTGATTTTCTGCATCAAAGCTATATTAATCACTGCCTTTAGAATTTTGAAAAATGCAAAAACAACATTTAATCCTGATTCAAGGTCAGATAGGATTACTGAATCATTATATGGAAGTTCAGAATGTCATTTTTAGTTTTGAAAGACCACATTTTTCCCAAAATGTTAAAAAGTTATTTTTTAAAACTGGGCCCTGATGACTGCCTCTTATTGCTCTCTTCCCTGTTTTATTCCTCTCTCCTAATTTTACAGGGCAGGTGCATTAGCTTCACCCGGGTGAAATCCTACCCTGCACCTCGTTATCCAATCTACCACCAGCCCTCCACGCCAATCTACAGTCTGCCTCACACCTACAGTCACGCTTCCTCACATGACACCCTCTCCCACATGCCCCCCTCTCCCACCTCCACTCTTCCACCCCTGCCATCCACTCCCCCTCCGTCCTGCATCACCCCCCCTCCAAACCAAGCTCTGCCCCCAACTTCTGTAAGTCCTCCCCTACCTGTTGCTCCACCCAACCCTCCACCTGTTTTTTCTCCGACCCCTCAGGCCCCACCCTTATGCAGAGCCCCTCCCCCTTCCCGCCCTCCCCCACACCCATCTGACCAATTTCTCTGAGGAAAAAGGAAGGAAGGCCAATGCATCTGTTAAAGAACTGAGCAGCAAGGACCCTGAGGGCCCCTGAAAATGTCCCGAATACTGTGCCTTTCTCTTCTCCACCAATCCAAACCACTATCAACAGATTGACAGGCAGGACAGCAAGCCCAGCTCTACTTCACGCAACGGTTCAGAGAGAAGCTGAGCAATTGATCTGTAAAACAAAGTTCCATTAGATTTTCCATGTTCTCTATTCTAACTGATCAGGAAGTTGTATCATTTTTTTTACTGTAAGACTCACGAGACTACAGTGAAGTTAATGCCAACTCTTTACTGCTTTGCTTAAATCAATGGAAGCAGAATATTTACATCTTTAGCAGAAGGGATAAACAAAGTATTTCATAAGTTAAAAGATCAATGGCTCAGCTTTTAACTCTGTCTTTTATGTGTTATATAGGTACATCTTACATGCTGATTGATACAAACCTATGTGTATTATGGATGAATCACTGAATGAATGAATGCATTTTTTAAATAAATCAATCAATAAGTATATTGCAAGGAATGACAAACATGTCAGACACATTAGCAATGAGGAAAACCTCTGACTGGGGAAGAACGGATTACTTTGTTTGTTTGTTTACACAGAAATCATGTGACGAGTTTATAAAGCCAAAGGAATGAAAAGCATGTCCTGTGGACTGTTAAATGCACAATATGTGATTTCAACAGCTGGATCCTGCTACTTGAGCTGATGGATGGAGCTGATTGATATTTTGAACCTTTTACATTGTTACAAAAAACACTAACAACCTTAGATATTGGGTTATGGCAGTTGTACGGAGCTCATAAGGCACTATTGTAATATATGTCATTAATTCAAATTACCATTGTAAATCACCAAATCTGACAGATTATGCCTTTAAAATCAGCATGGCTGACCTACCATTGGCCAAATCAGGGACCAGCCAGAGCACACTCACCTTTTGACGTGACCTTTGGCTGTTGTTAAATGGGGAATTTTGTTGTGTAACCATTCCTACAGCAGTACTAGGAATGAGGATCTCTGTGAATCCACTAGGGTCTAATTCCATTTCCAATCCAGATAAGTGTGTATTGAATATGTGCTTACTGAGTACCTCCAATTAATGTATAGAATGTGCAGAATGTATCCAAAACCAGCCAGTCCTTTTTCAGAATGTAATAAAATATTGAATTTCAGAACAAAGATGGCCTGTTATGTCATTCATTATCACTTTTGCTGATAAGCTTCACCTATATTCTAGAACTAATCAAAATGACATACTGTATTAGAGCAGAGTAGACAGATAAAGTTCAGGAAAAGTAAGGACGCTGTAGGCTATTTCACGCGGAGTACTTAACGTCAAACAGAATGCGTCTCAGAGGAAATAGCTAGACATGAATAATGCATTGAGAAGTCCGTACTGGGTTTGAGGTGAGACTGATAAATCAGTAAATAGCCCCTGTACAATGAGCTTTGTGTGTTTGTAATATCATTTTAGATGAACTCTCATGTTATCTCCCACTGCTCTCCCAGTTCATCTTCCCTGGCCCAGATAGACACACATGAGGTGCGTTCAATACAACAAAACAGAAATGGTACTGTACTGAGCGACCAGTTGAAAAACTGTGTGATTGTGGTGGCTTAGAGGGATAATGTGTATGGTGTGTGCTGCACAAGTTTTGAAATTTCAAATGGTCACATCCATACTGATCAGGCCATACCCACCAAACAGAAGCAAGCATACTTTAAAAAGGCTGTTGAAGAATGGTGAGCACCGTTTGAAAGTGATTTTCCTTTAACTTTCTACCTGGGCTTTACCCCTTTCATATTTATTTTGATCCTGACAAACTCCCCAGTCCCTGCCGATGACAAGCATATCCATAACATGATGCTGCCACCATAATATTTTAAAATAGAGAGGGCTTCACTTTGTGTTTTGTTGCATTTGATTTGACCCAAACCTGTAGTGTTTAATTTAGAATGGATAACAGAATGGATCATTTGGAGTGGAATTTTTAACACAGGCTCCTTCTTTTCACTTTATCATACAGGTCAGTAATGTGGAGTGAATGCAATGTTTTTGATCCCTTTGTATTTATGTATTGTGGTGGCAGCATCATGTTATGGGTATGCTTGTCACTGGCAGAGGAAAGCCTTCCTCCTCTGAAAATCGAACCCTGGGATAGTTTTATTTTTGAGCGTGGCAATTACATAAATTTGAATGCCAAAGATACACTAGAATGGCTTTCCAAGGGGTGTTGAGTGTTCGTGAATGGTCCAGTCTCAGTCCTGACTTAAATCAGCTTAAAAATCAGAAACAAGGTTTGAATATTGTTGTCCATCAATGATTCCCATCCAAATTTACTGAGCTTCAGCAATTTTGACCCCAAAAAATGTATATACCGTATGTTGTACACGGTTGGTAGAATCTTATTCAAAATGATTCACTGCTGTAATGGCTTCCAAAGGTGCTTCCACCAAATTATTAACTACCGGGTGTGAAGACATATGCAATCGATACATCCTCATTTTGTATTATGTTAGTCTTTTTTTTATCTAGATTTTTTTTCATTCGTTTATGTTGATCGATAGGAATAAAAATGTAATATAATCCATTTTATGATCACATTTTGAGGCAGCAACATGTGAAGACTGTGCAAGGGGTGTGTAGACTTTCATTAGCGACTGTACTGTATATCTTTAATACCTCTGGATATATCCACCATCTGCCAAGACCCGGTGCAGTGTTCCTGCCAGCACAGAGACGATACACCTGCTCTATAAGATTCATGCCCCAAGCTACCTATGCTTAGAACACTTCCTGGATGCTGACCAAGTCATTTGCTTGAGTTAGCCACTGTTAACTCCTTAAGGCTAAATAGAAAATGCTTATCCAAATTTTTTCCAGATGCAAATCTTATTAGTAACCCTAACATGTAATCCATATTGCTTTAGTCCTCAACTGGCAGCTTCATTAAATAGTACCCGCAAAACACCAGTCTCAATGTCAACAGTGAAGAGGCGACTCCGGGATGATGGCCTTCTAGGCAGAGTTGCAAAGAAATAGCCATTTCTCAGACTGGCCAATAAAAAGAAAAGATTAAGTTTGGCAAAAGAACACAGACACTGGACAGAGGAACTCTGCCTAGAAGGCCAGCATCCCGGAGTCGCCTCGTCATTCACTGTTGACGTTGAGACTGGTGTTTTGCGGGTACTATTTAATGAAGCTGCCAGTTGAGGACTTGTGAGGCGTCTGTTTCTCAAACTAGACAATCTAATGTATTTGTCCTCTTGCTCAGTTGTGCACCAGGGCCTCCACTCTTTCTATTCTGGTTAGAGACAGTTTGCGCTGTTCTGTGAAGGGAGAAGTACAAAGCGTTGTACGAGATCTTCAGTTTGTTGGCAATTTCTTGCATGGAATAGCCTTCATTTCTCAGAACAACATTTTTAGCCTGTAAATCGAACCCACAAATGCTGATGCTCCAGATACTCAACTAGTCTAAAGAAGGCGAGTTTTATTGCTTCTTTAATCAGAACAACAGTTTTCAGCTGTGCTAACATAATTGCAAAAGGGTTTTCTAATGATCAATTAGCCTTTTAAAATTATAAACTTGGATTAGCTAACACAACGTGCGATTGGAACACAGGAGTGATGGTTGCTGATAATGGGCCTCTGTACGCCTATATAGATATTCCAATAAAAAAAGCAGCCGTTTCCAGCTACAGTAGTCATTTACAACATTAACAATGTCTACACTGTATTTCTGATCAATTTGATGTTATTTTAATGGACAGAAAATGTGTGTGTGTATGTGTGTGTATATACATACAGTTAAGGTCGGAAGTTCACGTACACTTAGGTTGGAGTCATTAAAACTAGTCTTTCAACCATTCCACAAATGTCTTGTTAACAAACTATAGTCTTGGCAAATCGGTTAGGACATCTACTAAGTCATTTTTCCAACAATTGTTAACAGACAGATTATTTCACTTATAATTCACTGTATCACAATTCCAGTGGGTCAGAAGTATACATACAAGTTGACTGTGCCTTTAAACAGCTTGGAAAATTCCAGAACATGATGTCATGGCTTTAGAAGCTTCTGATAGGCAAATTTACATAATTTGAGTCAATTGGACCTGTGGATGTTTTTCAAGGTCTACCTTCAAACTCAGTACCTCTTTGCTTGACATCATGGGAAAATCAAAAGAAATCAGCCAGGACCTCAGAAAAAAATTGTAGACCTCCACAAGTCTGGTTCATCCTTGGGGGCAATTTCCAAACGCCTGAAGGTACCACGTTCATCTGTACAAACAATAGTACGCAAGTATAAACACCATGGGACCACGCAGCTGTCATACCGCTCAGGAAGGAAACGCGTTCTGTCTCCTAGAGATGAACGTACCTTGGTGCGAAAAGTGCAAATCAATCCCAGAACAACAGCAAAGGACCTTGAAGATGCTGGAGGAAACAGGTACAAACGTATCTATATCCACAGTAAAACGAGTCCTATATCGACATAACCTGAAAGGCTGCTCAGCAAGGAAGAAGACACTGTTCCAAAACCACCATAAAAAAGCCAGACTACGGTTTGCAACTGCACATGGGGACAAAGATTGTACATTTTAGAGAAATGTCCGCTGGTCTGATGAAACAAAAATAGAACTGTTTGGCCATAATGACCATCGTTATGTTTGGAGGAAAAAGGGGGAGTCTTGCAAGCCGAAGAACACCATCCCAAACGTGAAGCACGTGGGGTGGCAGCATCATGTTGTGGGGGTGCTTTGCTGCAGGAGAGACTGGTGCACTTCACAAAATAGATGGCATCATGAGGCAGGACAATTATGTGGATATATTGAAGCAACATCTCAAGACATCAGTCAGGAAGTTAAAGCTTGGTCGCAAATGGGTCTTCCAAATGGACAATGACCCCAAGCATACTTCCAAAGTTGTGGCAAAATGGCTTAAGGACAACAAAGTCAAGGTATTGGAGTGGCCATCACAAAGCATTGACCTCAATCCCATAGACAATTTGTGGGCAGAACTGAAAAAGCATGTGCGAGCAAGGAGGCCTACAAACCTGACTCAGTTACACCAGCTCTGTCAGGAGGAATGGGCCAAAATTCACCAAACTTATTGTGGGAAGCTTGTGGAAGGCTACCCGAAACATTTGACCGAAGTTAAACAATTTAAAGGCAATGCTACCAAATACTAATTGAGTGTATGTAAACTTCTGACCCACAGGGAAAAGTGATGAAAGAAATAAAAGCTGGAATAAATCCTTCTCTGTACTATTATTCTGATATTTGACATTCTTAAAATAAAGTGGTGACCCTAACTGACCTAAGACAGGGAATTTTTACTAGATTTAATTCAGTAAATTGTGAAAAACTGAGTTTAAATGTATTTGGCTAAGGTGTATGTAAACTTCCGACTTCAACTGTACAACTGGTCTACTGCTACATGTGAGCCCCAATTGTCATAAAAATGTGTAATTCCACATGTCAGACCCAATTTATACACAGGTGTACACCTGTACTTCAGGTCCAAATTACACACGGTACCTAAAGTCTGCACCTGTGCTTGAACCCAATTAGTCAACTAAGCCTGGCCTAAGCCTGAATACTCAAACTGTAAACCAAGTCTACCCCTGCACCTCAAGTACAAACCAGGTCTACACCGTTGACTGAGTCCCAATACTAATATAACCCAGATCTACACCTGCATATCTCAGCCCAAATACCCATAAAAACCAGGTGTACACCTGTGGCTACGTCCCAGTACTCTGATAAACCAGGTCTACCCTTGTGAGAGACACTAAACAAATCTATTGACATTACATATTTAAGTTATATTACAATAATTGAGTGTATGGGTCTACACATGGCCAATTCTCCCTGAAATAACAAAATATGACATTTACAATTAAAATCATTGATTTAAACATGTGTAAAGGCTAATGGATAATGGTAAAGTCATCTTGATCATGTATATCCATTACCCAACTCAACTTCATTTTTTGAAAAATAAATAATCTGCTATGAATTTTGAGCCACTATATTTTCCCATTGGTCACAAATGTGACCGCTAAGATATTTTCATATACCACGAGCATCAGGGATGCAATGTATCAAAAATGAAGGCACACATGTAAACTAGACGCTTTAAAAATGACAGGTACAAAGACAATATTTGAACATTTCAACAATGTATTTGTTTTTTTAAGCAGTTGAATACAGACTTCTAGTACCAAATGTTTCTGTAAAAGTACACCTTGGAGATGAATGCTTGTGGTCTTGTGACCATTTTGAGAAATCGTATGGAACATCTCTGAATCACACTAGACACATTCATAATATAATACTTATTTTTGATAAGTACAACTTTAACTTCTCTAGAGCCTGTAAAGTACAAACGTTTTCCCCCCCACTATTGTGACTGATGGGATTAAAATGGGTTAAATGAGATATTATAGAAGGACACAGAGACACAATCCTGTCGAGAGTGACCTCATATAGGCATGCCTGTGGCAAATCACTGCGCCAACGGCAACGAGCTAAACTAGGTGGCAGAGGGGTTGGAGGCAGTAAAAGCAAAGGCCAACTATGATGCCATAGAGCCCTGGCAGAGAAGGTTAGGCACTAGACTCACACACCCAAGGGAGCGCTGAGCCTCTGTGGCCTGCCCCTGGATCAACTCCTTCTGTGTGACAGACAGGTAGATCACTCTACTACCGCTATTTCTGTTGCAATTTCCTACATGGTGAGGGTGATGCTGAGAACATGCTCGCACACACTGAAGCAATCAGAGATATAAAGACTCTTCACTTCCATGTTGTATAAGGACTACATTTGGTAAAATACCCTTCTGACCGATCACTCTGGACCATTAGTGGTAAGAATGCCACTTGACAGTGAGTACAATTACAAATGTGTAAATAAGCATATTGTTAACATGAATGTTTAATCAGATTGGTAGACATGTAAAGTGACTGAATAAAAAGAAACAACCAGCCTACTACAGAATTTCATGAAAAATCCTTCATTCTGTTTACAGCACAGTGTGGTTGTTAACAAAGCATTGACCAGTAATCACAGGTGAGAGCATCAGACTGCTGTGCTGTCCTCAACACCTCCCTAGAAAGGCCAGAACCTAGGAAGAAATCTAGAGCGGAACCAAGCTCTGAGGGGTGGCCAGTCCTCTTCTGGCTGTGCCGGGTGGAGCTATAACTTGTCATCGAGACAAGGAGGTGACTGAAAATGTTGTGTTGTTTGATGCAAGAAACCACTTTACAAAATAAAATTCATCATTATTCCCATACCATTATTAGAGAGAATCAGACAAATTATGCTACCCTCTGCCTATTGGCTACTTAGTTTACTTAAGCCTGTTTCAAAGTACAACACTGCCCCTTTAAAACAAAAACAAAAAGCTCTTTACCCAACTTGTTTTTCAAAGATGTCTAGAAATGTACATGTTTTGTGCTCTTGTAGAGAACAATCACTCCCCCGCTGCTGACTACAAATGATCTATAACTGGGCTAATAACTCACTAACTAGCAAAGGATATGAACAAATGTGCACACGTGGCTACATGCAGCTCTCGCTTTGATCTCAAAACAAGTGTATCTACCCATGACCGCTGATGCTGTAAACACAGTCCAGTTCAAAGGAATGGCACAGATCCATATATGGCAATGGTCTATTTGCATATAGGCCTACTGCAGCTCTGATTGGTTATGCCGCACCGGTCTGTGTAGAGTATGTGCCCGAGGCGTGCCTGTCAATGTAATAGAATCCTGCTCTGATGCGTTCTGCCGACAAACAAAATCTCTTGTAAAGTTAGTTTTGCATACTAAGTCTTGCATAGTTTGTTTTGTTTCGGGATGTTGCATTGAAAGTTGCTAATATTGCGTTGATTCGATCACAATTCCCACAGTAAAGGGAAACGGTGATAGTGTTAACAGGGAAAACTAGTAAGTTGCGTGAAGTTTAATCTCGTGCTTCTCTGCACGCGCTGATATTTGTTATAGCAGTCCCAGGGAGCTGCGTGCCCGAGCGCAGGGGGGGGGGGCGGCGCAACTCAATATTAGGAAGGTGTTCCTAATGTGTGTTAGAGTGCATTTTGATCCATAGTAACTTACCAAGACATTCAAATACAGCATAGAGACAGACTCCTGCTATGGTTATGGACCAAAGCTAAGTATCCTTCACGATAAGCCTTTCCTCTTGCTGTTGACAACAGGTCTTTTTATAAAATATTTAAAGACCTATGTTGACCTGTGAAGAAGGAAACTACGTAAAACAACGGTTAAAAAGTATGGAGTAATAGAAGGAGAATACACGTTTGACAGAGGTCAAATGTCACCAGCTCATCAGGCAAATACTCAACTGATGTAATTTAGTACTACCCTAGTATAGTCGAACCATATAAACCAAATGTCATTTACACAACATTTAGTATATTATTAACATGGTGTTGAAAACAATGTAAAAAAAATTATATACAGTAAGTATACAAACACAAACCATTAACAAATATAACAATATCCTTTGTTCTTCTTTTCCTTTTACTTGGGAGATTTCTCAAATTCAGAAAATGTAGATTGCCATTAGTACTTTTAAAGTGAAACGATCCTGGACAATCTTTATTTTCAATATAGTTTTAGCAGTTTGATGTGTCCTGGAAATCCTCATGAAATGCAAATGAAGTCCCGCAATCTACCAGTGTTTCATCTGAAGGCGAATCAGAAAGCTGAGGTAGAACGAGCGTGTAAAAAAACAAGTTGAATATGGGCAAGATGGAGCAAGTCATGATTAATACTGCAATTGCACAGAAAAAGTCAGTCTACCTATTACATCCTCAACAGAGGGAGCCAGAGTAATCTAGATTGCACACTTACAAGAGGGCTGCTAGGACTGGGTTATGCCCTCCACAGGGGGAAAGAGCAGGGCTGGCTTGGGACAGACTTCCACTGATAACCTCCCTCCTTACATGTAGGCACTAGATGGAGGCCAGCTTTGGCATTTGGTGTGGGGCAAGATTTTGAATTTGGGGAGAGGGGTCCAGATATCAAGGCTTTCCCTGTTGGCATCTGGGGTGGAAGGGAGCCCTGAGGAATGGATCCACTATAGCTCTGCCTCCAATGGTCCAGGAGTGCAGGGGGCCCACAGCCACCGAGCCCACAGCAGCCTGCTGCCCCACACTGGAGACCACGCGGTGGGCTGCGACAGGCTGCTGGGGCAGGGGGACCTCTGAGCACCGGGAGTACCTGGGCTGGGCCTGCCGGATGATGGGCCTAGGGGCAGCAACAGGTGTGAACAGGGCCTTCCCCTGGACACTGGGATGTAAAAGACTATGGGGATGGTGGGTGTTTGGCTGGACCTGGCAGAGGGGCTGTTTGTTGGGCTGTGGAGGGTGAGAGACAGTGACAGCAGCCCCAGCTATCTCATTCCTCTTCCCAAAGGGGGCCTGGAGGAAAGGATCAGATGGCAGAGCAGGCTTGTGGGCCAGAGGGTAAGGGGAGTTGGTAAACACATCTCTCCCTTCTTTCCCTGCAATCCTGAAAGGGGCCTGCAGGAAGATATCAGGGGAGGGGACTGGGTGCTGCTGTGTAGGAGGTGAGAGACACTGGGACTGTTTCTGGCCGGGCTTGATTGGCTGGTCAGAGGACTTAGAAGGCAACAGGTGGGAGTTTGTCTCATCTGGATACAGTGAGGGGGGAATGATGCTGCTGTCGGCAAAGGGAAGTCTCTGTCTGTGCTCCTCTTCAACAGCTGGTCCAGAGCTGTCGGTCCTGGAGGAACCTGGTAGTGTCTCACAGCTGCTAGGTTCCCTCTGCAGGTCTGTAGGGTACAGAGGACAACAGTCAGACTGACATGCCGTTTAAACCAGGATAGTCAACTAACATTCAAGTTCATTACACATTGTAATGACTAGTTTTGTTATGGTGTGCACAGAATGTGACGGGAAATGATATAAAATCTAAACATGATTTGACATACCATTCACATACACTAGTTACTTCTGTAATCGGCACTGAAAATCAAAATGTGTGAATTGAATTTCTGAATGGTAAGTCAAACAAGACCAGACAGGGGAGCAATCTGAAGCTGCCATTGCACCTCAGAAAGTAGTGTGAGAACAGGGGAGTGGGGCAATCCTTTTCTGAGAACTAGCAAGCTCTAACAGATAAGATATTGATATTTAGAAATAAAACACAATAATACTTTAAAAGGTGTAAAACCAAACCGAAACAGTGTCAATTTGATAATGGACATACAGTGCCTTCAGAAAGTATTCACAACACTTGACTTTTTCCACATTTTGTTGTGTTACAGCCTGAATTTAACATTGATTACATTTTGATTTTGTGTCACTGATCTACACACATTGTCTTGAGTCAATAAGTATTCAACACTTTTGTTATAGCAAGCCTAAATAATTCAGGAGTAAAGATGTTGTGCAATAATAGTGGTTAACATGATCTTTGAATGACTACTTCATCTTTGTACCCCACAGATACAGTTAACTACTCAACTGAGGGACCTTACAGTTCATTTCAAGCACAGATTCAACAACAAAGACCAGGGAGGTTTTCCAATTTCTCGCAAAGAAGGGCACCTATTGGTAGATGGGTAAAATTAAAGAAGATACTGAATATCCATTGGAGCATGGTGAAGTTATTAATTACACTTTGGATGGTGTATCAATACACCCAGTCACCACAAAGATACAGGCGTCCTTCCTAACTCAGTTGCCGGAGAGGAAGGAAATTACTCAGGGATTTCACCATGTGGCCAACGGTGATTTTAAAACAGTTACAGAGTTTAATGGTTGTGAAAGGAGAAAACTAAGGATGGATCAACAACATTGTAGTTACTCCACAATACTAACCTAAATGACAGAATGATATAAGGAAGCCTGTACGGAAGAAAAAATATTCCAAAACATGCATCCTGTTTGGCACCAAAGTAATACTGCAAAATATGTGGCAAAGAAATCTTTTTTTCCCCCTGAATACAAAGCGTTACGTTTGTGTCAAATCCAACACATCACTGAATACCAGTCTTCATATTTTCAAGCATGGTGGTGGCTACATCATGTTATGGGTATGCTTGTCATCGGAAAGGACTAGGGAGATTTCTTTTTGAGAACAAAAACTTAGAGCTAAGCACACGCAAAATCCTAGGGGAAAACTTGTTTCACTCTGCTTTCCAACAGACACAGGAGCATACCAACCTGCATCACACTGCGTGCTGCTTCTGAAGCTAAGCAGGGTTGGTTCTGGTCAGTCCCTGGATGGGAGACCAGATGCTGCTGGAAGGGGTGTTGGAGGGCCAGTAGGAGGCACCCTTTCCTCTGGTCTAAAGAAATATCTCAATGCCCCAGGGCAGTGATTGGGGACGTTGCCCTGTGTAGGGTGCTGTCTTTTGGCTGGGACATTAAACGGGTGTCCTGACTCTCTGTGGTCACAAAAGATCCCATGGCACTTATCGTAGGGGTGTTAACCCTGGTGTCCTGGTTAAATTCCCAATCTGGCCTTCATACCATCTTGGCCACCTAATCATCCCCTGTAACTATTCCCCAGGCTGTTACTGTAAATTAGAATGTGTTCTCAGTCAACTTATCGCGTGAAATAACAATTTAAAAAAATGTACCTTTCAGCAAGACTAGAACGAGGCCAAATATACACTTGAGTTGCTTACCAAGACAACACTATAACAATTACAGTTTTGCCTTGAAAATGGCTGTCAAGCAATGATCAAACCAAAAGATTCTTCCACTTTGACAATACAGATTGTGTGTAGATTGATTACAAATCCATTTTAATCCCACTTTGTAAGACAAAATATGGAAAAAGTCAAGGAGTGTGACTTGACTGTGTCCACCTCACTAATAATCACCAACATGAAAGCTTGACAGTCAGGAATCATAGAACATTTTTTTTTATTTTTTATATGGAGATGACTATTTTCTGCAGCAAGAAAATCTAACACATTTTCAGTGCGGCCCTCCAGACCTCATTGAAGACTGAATGCAGGCCTGGGGAAAAATGAGTTTGACAACCCTGGGCTAGAGTATGATATTTACAACAAAACCTACTTGAAATGTATTTATATGGAATTAAAATAAATAAAAAAACAAGACATGATAAACAAGAGTTATAGAATCAGATAAAAATATGAACAGGATGGGGAAAAAAAAAAAGTTGCATTGAACTCAGTGACATTTGATCAAAACATGTTTTGCAAAAGGAACAAAATGAAAACAGATGGAAGGAAGAATTCAATCATCCAAAGGTTCTGTATGCAATTTTCCATGACAATAGTTATATTGATTGTGCCTCTCTTTAATAGTAGGATATAAAAGAAAACCCATTGGTCCACAGTAAGGAAGAGACAGGGGGGCAAGCAGGCATGCATGCATTTCCACAGAGGCAGTCTTACCTGTGCAGACAGGGAGCAGACAGAGCAGCGTTAGCTTGCAGTTCCAGAAGGGGAGGGTTAATGGGGTTAATCCCAATTTAAAAAAGAGTTAATATGACATGAGGGCCCTCATGGGAATAAGTATGTGTGAGAGTTCTTGTATACGAGTTATCCCTATAAACATTCTAAGTGTGTTAATGTATTAAAAGCAAGGATTAGGAATATTTTCCATCATATTTTCTCAAGAAACTATGAAATCTACTCTGAATGTCATCTCCCAAACATGAGTAATTAAACCTCTGTGCATGTGTAAATAAGGTAAAAATAACTAGTGATTAATTTGCAGTACATGATTGAATTGATTGTACCTTAGTAGATACGTTTTTTTTTAAAGACAACAGCTAGTTAAAATGTCGCCCCTCTCCCTCTGAATCAATCTTTCTGCCAATCCATTACGTTAACCACATGACTGCCACTGTGAGGGCGTCAAATTCTCAAACAAACCCCCCCTCAGTCACTCAATCAATACTCCACACAACAGTACATTCACATGAATATGTTTATTCGACATCCCTCTCTTTGTAATTCTTTAGTTATCTCACAAAAATAGATTTGTGCACACAGAAATCACAGCTCTGACGCATGATTGGGTGTCATAGAAACGGACAGGGATCCAGAACAACAGCTTTTTCACTTTTTGCAAAAACAACAGGGTAACATGAAGGTTCTCTGTTTTTCACAACAACAAATGTAACTACCTGGAGGGCAAGACCTTTACAACAGCACAGTGGTGTCTACAGGAAGAAGCAAGGATTGCATAGGTCAATAGCCACATGAGTATCTATCTATCTATCTATCTGCAGATGGTGTGAGGGGGGCTAAGATGTGAACTTCAGCCTTCCATTGGTTGCACATGTCTACAAAAGCCTGAGATAGATGGGACACAACATTGGATTTCAGAATACTGTCAATAAGTGTTGTCGCTTGGCATGCCTTGTTTTCGAATACTGCAGTAGAGCAATTATCTGTAATTCCTTAAATGCCCAACAGCATAGCAAGCAGTCCTATCAGTATGTGGTGGTCGTGGAGTCCTGTGTAGTGCTTGCCCCTCTGTCTGATACACAACCACTTCATTACACACTTTACAGTAGTGACAACATGATATGACGAGTCATTATTTCTTTCCGTTCACCATATTCAAATCAGATCACTGACTCCAGTGGTCCACTCAAAAAGACAGATGCTCTACTCTCAGATACAGTGGCTTGCTTCCTCTATAGGCAACAGAGTGACTCGGCGCAATTCAAGACGGCCTGTGCTTTTCAATATGACGAACACCAACACCACTGTCGATGTCACTGTTTTTGCAGCGAGTTCAAACAACACCACAACCGCATCACATCCAACAACTCAGACTGGCTAGGAGTTACATTACTGTATGTCCACACATACACCCACATACACACACACCAATGACAACACTGTCTACCAACAAACCAGAACATTCAACAACACGGTCATGCTTCGATATGCATCTTTTTGATCATGTAAAATCTGTGCGGAGAAAGCATGGAGTCACGGCACTATTTCAGTGAAGACTGTAGTTCTGCCTTTGTACAGCGTGAGTAAGTATGGTACAGTATAAGACATGGTAAAGTTCCCTGTGTAGTGGTCCCATTGCACAACAAACTAGTTTGTTTATAATACAATCCTCCTTAGGTGAAGGCAAGTAAACAGATGCTACTTGGAGAAATCCTACCCAACCCTCAACAGATCAAAGCTAAGATTGTCATAACTGTATGTTTTTACTAATGTCACAATAGTAATCCGGGGAGAAATATGGCGGGAAACACATTCTCAAACACAGCTGCACAAACAGGAAAAACATATCATGTATTTCTTCTAGAATAGTCATCTTAAGAATTATATTTATATATATTATCCATCTTTATTTATAGACTAATATTCAGTTCATACATTCATTCTCTAACACTATTCATACTCACATTTAATATTAGTTACATATGAAATTAATTTTTCTCTATATATTTTTTTTCTTCACAATGTAACGCTATGATGACAGATGAGGAACAGAGCACATTTGACCAATTACTTTTTGAGGAACCAAAACGTAAAGACCACTGGATCAGAGTCCGTGGGTATTGCAGGTAAACATACATTTACAGTATGTAGAGCCGGAAAATGACTATGATATAGGACCTATGTACATGTAGGAATGGACGTTTTGTGGGAATGCACATGTGAAGGGAATGATTGCGTGGGCACATACAGCCTGAAATGAAAGGGATGATATGGACTGTCTGTATACATGTAGTCAGACTAAAGAGGTCAAGAAAAGAAAAAGGAGCAAATAAATGCTTTCGAAAAGCATCAACGTTGTCAACGTGCAGCCGACTCCCTAGCCAAGCTTGTGTTTTCACATCTTAGCTTCTTCCTTTGGGAATGTTAACTCCACATTTCTGTTATTGTAGGGTTAAAGCCTTATGTTGGTGCGAACATATTCGCTTTTTGAAGAACTTATTCGCTAATTTCCACAGATAAGGAAGGCTCAACCTCTGGAACAGCTGGTGGATCTGACATCCCATCCATTACACCTGCAGGCTATGATACCTCATGCTAAGTGCTAAAACACAAGCCCTGAAAACACGACCACTGAAAGGTAGATAATTAAATTGGCAGATATACCCTTGATTTTTTTTGTTTGTCTACAATATACAATAAATCAAATGGTGTGATATTGGTGTTACCAAATGTGCGCAAACAAATAATAATCCAAGTGAAATATAACAGTGGAGAAAGGAGACATCTACTTGTGCACCATAACAACTAGCCAACAACTACAAGAGTGGAGTTCTCTGGTTCCCTATAGGACACAATGCCGTGTGACTGGACACTGATCCTAGACATACCAGAGACGGGAATAAAACATGGTGAAACATTCTACAGAAAGAAGAACTCTTGAATGAAGTTAGTGTGTCATGAACGCAAAAGGTAGAAGCAGCATGCTGTGACCTTGTTTGCCATGATGACCCCAGAAGGGCAAGAAAATATAAATGCTGTGAAAGCATGAAATGAGAGGGCAGAAGAAGAAAAGTGGTGGGCATGATGGGAATCAATATCAGAGGCATGACGGGAATCAATACCAGAGGCATGACGGGAATCAATACCAGAGGCATGACGGGAATCAATACCAGAGGCATGACGGGAATCAATACCAGAGGCATGACGGGAATCAATACCAGAGGCATGACGGGAATCAATACCAGAGGCATGACGGGAATCAATACCAGAGGCATGACGGGAATCAATACCAGAGGCATGATGGGAATAAATACAAGAGGCATGATGGGAATAAATACCAGAGGTATGGGACAAACACGAACAGGACAATGGCCCAGTGTGTTTGGAATCACAGGTGGAGTTCACATGGAACAAGCGTTAGTCACGGGAACGAATAGTGGAACGGGGGTGTAACGATTAATGTTGGGGTCTACTCTCCTCTCGAGCGTCACTACTTCTACCTCATCCCTCCACCCCCCCCACTCTCTCTCTATTTAGTGTCCCGGCTCCCCAGCGCCCTCTACAGGTCGATGAGCTGGTCCACCATGAGCAGGGAGCGGGCCAGGCTGGGCAGGCTGGACTCAGAGCTGCCACTGTTACTGCGAGAGTGGCCTCCTGAAACTGGCCGGACAGAGACGAGGGGGGCAGGGGGGTGGGCCAGGGCGAAGCAGGGGGGAGGAAGGACAGGGGGAGAAAGCAGGGGAGGGAATAAAGAACAGAGAAGCCAGGGAAAAGAGGAAGAGAAGATGCAGTTACAGAAGACAAAGACAGGAAGTAAGCGGAATTGCTCTCCACATACAATCTATGAGCGTCGTTAGAAGAAGGAATAACTACACACAGGGAGAATGGCTACTCAGATTAATCTAAGAGGGGAAGAGGAGCAGGGTTCAATTACACTACTGAGGACACTGACTGGAATCAATCCCAGAATTCATCTGACCATGGCTGAGGAACAGTAGGACATCATCATCTCAGAGTGTGGGACAAGGCCCACCAACCCATTCTCTGCCCTTCCTCCTGGCCCTGCATGAAGGCTGGCTTGAACACCACCCTGTCCTTACCTTGAGAGGAGTTTTTGGAGCCCGTGACAGGGATGGGGTCAAACACATCCTCGTTGCCCGTCTCTGCACTTGGCGCAGGCTCAAAGCCTGAGATCAGGAGATCAGAGGAGTCTGCAGAGGAGGAAGCCAGAGAAAGGAGGAAGGGGAGGTTAAGGTGTTTGGGAGAGGAATAAGAAATGGCCGAAATAGAGAGAGATAAAGGAGGAATAGGAGGTGGTGTGTCACGCAGCTACAGAGGTTCAGAGTTAGAATGCAAGTCAGTAGAGCCTGCTAGCGTAGTTGTGACTAGAGCTAGCCTCTTAACAGGGATAACCTAATCAGTTGTTCCTACAAGATACATCAAGTTTAAACAGAAGCACACTCGCCTCTCCAATTGTAGGCCTAAGTGGCACAGTTCGGGCTTGTGGGTGTGCCTTACCTGCCAGCAGCTGGGTGCAACCCGCAGATACCAGGTCAAACTCATCCAGAACAGACCCAGTGCCAGTGGAAGCGAGAGCAGAGGAGAAAGAGTAGGCTCCAGAGGGGGGAGAGATGAGAGAGCAGCCCAGCAGAGTGTCTTCCACAAGCAGGGGGTCTGGGGGAGGGAGGACAGAGGAGGCGAGAGTTAGACGAGGTAACAGGAATTGTTAGTTCAGGATAAATGAATCACTGTTTAGTAAAACATTTTAAAGCACCAAGGACAAAGTATGAAAAAAACTCCACATGTTCCTAGTAGCACTTATTAAAGGCTCAGCGCAGTCAAAATTCTGCTTTCCCTGTGTTTTGTATCATATTGTACAACAGCTGATGAAACTAACACTGTAAAAGTGTGAGCAAATTTGATCAGTGTTATTCCGGAGGGTTGCTGGTTGAATACAATCTACCTAGGACCTTCAAACCAGCAGGTTTGCATGGGCGGGAGTTTTGGCTTTCCATGGTGACGTCACCATGTGATAAATTGGTTAATAGACTGATAACAAAGAACGTTCTAAACCTCTGCGCCAATAACAGCTAGTTTTCAGTTTTCCCTTCCCCACCCACACCATTCCCAGACAGTCCTAACAAAATTCTTGCTTGAGATTTTTGGGGGCAAAAAAGCTATTTTTGCCCATTTTAATGGAAATCTATTACAGTGAGTTAATTGTTACCCAGAAATTATTTGCTATTGATATAAAAACAGCTACATCGGGCCTTTAAATGTCATGCTATAGAATGTATGAT
Source organism: Salvelinus alpinus (assembly GCF_045679555.1). Lineage (NCBI taxonomy): Eukaryota > Metazoa > Chordata > Actinopteri > Salmoniformes > Salmonidae > Salvelinus > Salvelinus alpinus. The sequence continues at coordinate 16,135,767 of NC_092103.1, read as the reverse complement.
AAGAGGCACTACACATCAAAGTATCCAACCGTAAGTGAGTCATTGTACTATGCCCTGTCCAGTAATGAGCCTACACAGATGTGATGTATTTTTGCTTGCATCATCAAATCATTCAACAAAGCCCCGGGTGATGCAATTACAGAGCCCTGCATGAAATACACAGCATAATAAACGTCCCAATTCTCAAAAAAACAGCCTCGTCCTGTGAATAATAGTTGTACAAGGACACCGTCATCTGTTTTTCACAGAGTTGAAGTGGGCCTATGCTTTTTCATTTCTCCATTTCAAATTAGCCATTTTGTTTCATGTCAGTTTTGAATCAGAACATTGGTTGTGAATGACACGTTAATAACTGGACTAACCAGGCTAATAATAGACAAACACTCCAAATATCAATCAACTGTGGTCATTGTACTCAATGGCTTCATTCCATCCTCTGAAAACCTTACACAATGACCCAATACCATCGTGGAGCTGGTATTACCAGTAAAAACGTCAACCTAAACCTTTTTGTTTCCTCGGATCTAAATCATCTTCCACTGTTGCATTGTATTCTGGGAACATCTAGATTGCGTGTCGTCTTGCCTGTGAGACAGAAACTAACCAGGAAGCAGTGCAGAGTCTGTCTCAGACTGGGACACAGGAGCTTCCAGACCAGGGATCAGAAAGTCCAGACTCACCAGAAACTCCTCTGTTGGACCCACTACTGTACACGTAGAGAGAGAGAGAGGGAAGAGAAGGCGAGCGGGAAGCAAAGAGGAAGGCGGAGAACAAGGAAGGGAGGCGGAGACAGGGAGAAAGTGAGGGAGTAAGAGGACACCCACAAGAGAACAAAATAAGATAAACATAGGGCAGATAGAGGACATTGCCATGGAGCATTCAATGGAAAACCTTGACTTTTGGAGAGCAATGTAAAAGTGGGTACAGTTGTGAAATCTCCAGGAGAGGCTGAAAGACAAAGTACTTTTACCATTGACAGCCTCCTCCATAGTTCCACTAAAAGGATCAGCCATGGACAGGAGGTCAGGGAGCAGGAGGTGTGTATCTGGGGACTTCAGTCCCTCAATAAGCTTCTCTATAGGCCCAGAGAGAAAAGAAGAGCAAGGAGGAGAAAATCGAGAGAGAGAGAGAGAACAGTAAGAAAAAGTGAGAGTGGCAGCATTACTCCACCTAGCGAGTATAGCATTTCACATAGTCATGGCCAGAACAGAAAACACCATCGAATTGAGCAGTGCAAGTGAGGATGGAGAAAAGGGGTGAAGAAAGAGAGAGAGATGAGAAGAGGGTGAAGGAGAAGTGATGAATAGAAAGGAAGAAAAGCAAAGGGAGCTATGCTATAGGGAATGTGGGAGGATGGGTGTTCAATGAGGGCAAATGATGACACAGCTCCAGCACATCATGTGATGGAAGTATAGAGACCACAATATCGTATTTACATTTTCAGAAATATAGGCCTATATAGATAGGCTCATGTACACTTTCTGGAACTAATCTACTCCAAAGATGCACTCCGTGGATCCTCCAAGCCTGCCCATTATTTGCAGAGAATGCACAGAACAACATAATTTATCGCTTACGTATAGGCCTATACAACTTTGACCACACTCAACACACGCATATCGTTAAGGGCCATTTCCTGGTATAGTGTAAACGGTAGCACCGCAGTTCATTGGGAGCCAACGAGGGAACATTGCTGATCAATTCATATTTACATTTGGGTAATTTAGGAGATGCTCAAATCCAGAGCGATTTACAGTAGTGAGGGCATACTTTAAAAAAACATTTTCATACTGGTCACCCGTGGGAATCAAACCCCCAACCCTGGCGTGACATGTTTGGGGCAAAAGATAGCCTAGCGTTTAGGGCGTTCGGCCAGAAACCGAAAGGTTGCTTGATCGAATCCCCGAGCTGACAAGGTAAAAATCTGTCATTCTGCCCCTGAACAAGGCAGTTAACCCACTGTTCCTAGGCCGTTATTGTAAATAAGACGTTGATCTTCAGTGACTTGCCTAGTTAAATAAAGGTTAAATAAATAAAAAATGTGCCATGCTCTACCAACTGGGCCACACGGGTGGCCACTAGTGTCCCCTAGCTCCAAATAGCCAGATATGGCTGAGACGTAATGATATGACAATCTATTCCAGTCAGTAGTAATTGAGAGCCCTCATGGAGATCGTCTGCCATGGTATTTACTGTACATTATCAACATTGATAGTGTTTTAATCAATAGAAGCCTTAAAAAAAACTAGAAAACTTTTCAATTGTTTAATTAAGCTATTGACTTTTACATTAGCTTTCAAGGGTTTTGTAATCGATTATGTTGAGAAATAAACGCAACAAAAATTGTAGAAAATGTTTTTTTACGTACCAGTGACTTAAACAAAAATAAGATAAAGGAGAAAATGGAAAAAATAGGTTGGGTATAAATTCATTGATTACAGATGGATAAGACAAAGGTGATAACAGAATGACATATTAGGACAAATAAGCTGGAGACAGACATTACAACAGAGCTAAATAGAGGAAAGAATCTCTCCCTACAGAAGAGCAAGAGGATCTTCTAGGGCAAAGAAACTATTTGCTGAGGAACCGCTCACGTTGAAGAAACCTTTTTATAAGCTTTCTTTCCACCACATTCCAACAGGCCAGTTAAAATGCATTTAGAATTAGTACTCTCAAAGTAAAAGAATGAGATGTTTGTTCACACAGCCACAAAACCCTAAATGTTACTTTCACACCAGATGAATAAAACGGTCACACAGAGAGCGCTAGCTAGTAGCTACGTCCACTAGCTGGGGTTATCCCTAAAGACCACTCTGCACACCAGGTTCTCACAACACAACACAACCCACACCTGCCTCTCCACTATGTACTTACAGCTGAGCCAGTGGACTGCCAAAACAAGTTCACTACAGCCCCTTAAACTGGGGGGAGAGAGAGCACTGTACATCATTGCTAGCAACGTGACTAGCAGTACTTTGGCTTCCTTAGAGCAAAATGCCACGTTACAATCTGAAGTGCTGCATTATTTTGGGCTTTATTTTAGGCTGAATCAACAAAAGAGGAGGCGTTGAAAGGTTTTTGAGAACCACTAAGTGGAACAGTCCAGGGTTGCCATGACCACTAAGGAACACTAATTGTGTGTGGATACCAAGGGTGCCTTCGTAAATTAGCTCTGGGCCATTTGTAAATTCAGAGCGTTTCGCTCTCGGAGTGATCAGAGCGCATACTGGAGACACTGGCCGAGGAGTAGGGTTCATCAGAGTGTTCTGACCTCACAACAGCGGTCAAGCACCGAAACTAACTAGCGAACATTGGCTAGATTGCTAGCTACTTTTAGACACACAGAGCGAGATCACTCCAACCATTTTACTCACCATAGCGAGTAGACTGTTTATGTAATTATTATTATAGATTTTTTTTAAATGTAACCTTTATTTAACTAGGCAAGTCCATAAAGAACAAATTATTATTTACAATGACGGCCTACCGGGGAACAGTGCCTTGGTCAGGGGCAGAACGACAGATTTTTACTTTGTCAGCTCGGGGATTCGATCCAGCAACCTTTCGGTTATTGGCCCAACGCTCTAACCACTAGGCTACCTGCCGACCCTAGAGGGTTATTCCTTGTAACGGTGTTACTGGCAACAATTGAATTCAGTTTAGTGTCAATGTTTACTGGCACCTATCCTAACAACAGACACACGTTGTTCGTAAATTCATTAACTATTCTGTGCTCTGGCACTCTCAAACCAGAGAGCTCTGAACTTAAGGTAGATTCCCAGATTGAATTTACGAAAGCACCCTAATTCTGGTCTTAACGTTGGCAATAGATTGCCAGCATCACAGTATGTCATGTTGATACGCGAGTTAAGTGATTTGGAGTGTGCTTTTACACAATAGAAAAGGACACTTCCTTACCTGGAGTGTCTGAGAGTGCTAGGATGCTGAACGGGACAGGAACAGTCAACAAAGACTCTCCTGTATCCAGGCCAAGGAGGTCTTCAGATTGCTCTACTTCTACAGTAAGTAGCAAGGCGGGGGAAAACAACAGACACACTAATGAACACTTCAGAGATACAAAGTACACCATCTCCGTCTGATTAGAAGTAGAGATGATTGAGCATGGAGAGCTCAAGGCAAAGAGACAGGGTTTTCTTGGTAAGTTATTCAGTGAAGAGGTCCCATTAAATGGCTAGCTAGAGATTTGAGCATACAGAGTTAATGAAAGCTTTCAGATAGAAATGTCTTAGAGCTCAGAGGGCCATTGATGAGGTCACAGAGTGGACCATTCACTCAGCAGGAATATAAAATCACTTTTATCAACTTCTACTGTCCTCCAAGAGCTGCTGAATTTTCTCTTCAGTTTGCTCCTCATTTCATGCACCTTGTCTGGAGAGTTGGGTAGCAACAGCGTTCCCTTCCCTTAATGCCATAGAAAGGCATAGAACAGCGTTTCATAGGATTTCTATGGGTATGTCACTGTAGCTGTTTAATGGATGGAGGACGTGATTGCTATAGGAAGAACAAAGGAGCTATGGGAATATCTGAAAGATATACAGTAGGGAGATATGAGTGATGGAGATGAGAAGGGTCTCACCAGCAGGTTGGGGGGCTGTTTCCCGAGGGGAGGAGACCTCCAGCAGGCCAGGTATCAGGTCCTCTGTGGGGACCGTCTCCACCTCTGCAGACACGTCTAACAGCGAAAAAGACAAAGTAACTTATACTGCAGCTTTATCTGGTTGGAAATACTATTATTGCAGAGGATATATTACAAATTAGGTAGAAGATTGTACTTTTAGCGCCCATCTCTTAGAATTATGAACACATTATTTCACACACGCGCACAGCCTTACCATCAGCCTGTTCGTCAACCAAGTCTTTGTTAATCAGATGCTCCGCACTGAGATTGGAGAAGTCATCATCACCAAAAGGGTTCCAGGCGGGCTGACTGAGGGAGCCGATGGGAGGGCCAGGGGCAGAGGCAGGGGAAGGGGCAAAGGCAGCAAAGTTGCCATCCTGGGCAGGTTCACACATACTCTGCTGAAGGGACTGGGTAGAATTGGGTGGAATTGTACCAACAGATCTGGAAAAACACACAAAGGCCGGAACAGGTCAACTTGTTGTTACACATTCAAAACGAAATATATTTAATTAAGGGTGATATTTCAGGTGATGAGGTCGTTTCTCCATATCTTACATTAACTGGTCGAGGCCATCTTCTGCTGTGGCCTCCTGCAGTGGCTGGGTGGAGTCACTTTCAGGTAGCCCACCGACCGAATTCTGGGTAAAGTCACTCGGGGTGCGCTCTGCAGCCTTTGGAGAGTGGGGCGGGGTCTTGGACAGAGCAGGAAGAGAAGTCTGGAGTGACAGAGAGAGGAAACAGATCATCTAAACAACACAAATAGGGGGAAGAAGAGGAGTCTCATTTTAAAGAACTAAACCCACTCACTAATGAATAACTGTCAATGCCAAATACATACAACACAAAAGAAAATGAGGCGAACAAAGTAAAATAATACAAATTAAAGTGAAAAGAAATTGACAGGCAAAAGGGTAAAACAAGAGTCTATCACACCGGAATGAGGATAATTCAAAAGTTCACAAGGATCACAATGGATTTCGCAGGGGGTTTTAAGGAACTAAGAGAACAACACTCAAATGAACAAAACCAAAAGACAAGAAAACGATGAAGGCTGATGGCATTGCCATTGACGATGGATGGCTGGGTGAAACAACGGATGGCCTGATGTCACTTTCAAGCAGGCTTTGAGTGTGTGACAGCTCAGGGAGCAGAGTCGTTTTAGGCTGCAGGTATGTTACCGTTTCTGTCTCAGCTGTGTTCTGACTGGTTTTAGCAGGGATGGACTGGGCCTGGACAGGTGGCTGTTGTGCCGCTTCTAGCTGGGCCACTGGTTGCTGGGCAACTGGTTGTAGAGGAACTGGTTGCTGCTGAGCTGTAGGCTGCTGTGCAGTCAGAGGTTGGGCTGGAGTGGGCTGAATGGTTGGCTGCTGCTGGGCTTGGCTCTGGCCGGCCTGCTTACGACGTGCTGGGGCTTTGGGTGGGGCTGGACTAGACGGGACCTGGGCCTTCTGGGGGGTGGGACTAGCCAGCGAGGGAGGCACGGTCTGTAGTGGGGCGCTCGGGGCCTCCGTCTTGGCCTGCACAGGTGGGACTCCTCCCCCTGCTGCGGTGACTGCTGCTCCTGCTGCCGCGATTGGCTGCTGCTGCAGTTGCCCTAGCTACCACACAAAGACGGACGACAGCACACAGCGTCAACAAACCATGACAACAAAGACAAAGCTGCTTTACACACAGACAACACAGCGTGCCACTAAGAATGCATGTGGCTGTTATCGTGGGTTCAGAACGATACATATAATACCGGAGAACTGCCTTCCCTACCTAAAAACTAAGGACACATTACTCCATCACTTGTGTCTTTGTTATAAATCGGAGACTGTAAAACATGTCATCTCATGAAAAATGTAAAGGGGAGCCATTGTGTGGTACCGTCTTTGGTCCATTTTCCTCTTTAATGCTCGCTTCTTCTCTGTTTGGTGAAAAGTTTCCTGCACTTAACTTATCTCCTTATCTAAGCTTGTTCCATGACACAGTCTATACAAGGGGCGACTAAACAATAACCCAACCCTGAGCAGCAACTCGTCTTACAGAAGGTATTTTACAGCTGGTATAAGTGTCCTGAATTCACTAAGCAACAAAATCCTACACATTTTCTACATTTCTTTGAAATACATTTTTCCTGACCCCTTAGAGTGTAAAGAGGAACATTTTCATTCAAATCGTTTTTTAGCAATTATATTAACACATTTGTGTAAAAAAAAAAAAAAGACTGGTCGGTACTGTAATTCTTTAATAACTTCCAGATCCTCAGAGCACTATGGGGGAAACTCACCTGGTGACGCCACCACCAACATGGAAGCACCCACCTGGTGGTTATTATTGCACCAGAAAGCTTACAACTATCACAATGCACATTAGAAATCTTCAGTATCTGTGGTCGCTTCTCAGAGCAGGAATGCTGATTTGAGATCAGTTTTTCCTTTTAAATAAGAATAAATAAGATTACGTCATGGACAGGGGTGACCTGATCCTAGATAAGCACTCATTTGGAGACATTGTATCCCTGAGAACAGTCAACATCCACTTTCTGCCAACGCTGCTAAGAGTGGGATCGACCAGACCCAACCCTGCTTGACTTCAGAGACAGGCCAGCAGTGGGATGCAGGGTGGTATGGCTGTGGGCTTGGGTGGCTGCCTGGCTGTACCTGCTTCTGCTGAGCACCAGCTTGGGGCTTTCCACCCAGCTGAAGTGTGGCCTGACTAGGAGGGTTCTGTGAACGGCCGGTCACTGGCTGAGGCGGAGCTGTGGTCTGTGCCTTCTGTGATTGGAGGGCTGCCGCTTGCTGGGCAAGGTTTAAGTTGACTCCTGCAAGGAGTACAGAATCTGGTTACTATACAAGCCATGAAACAATTCAAATATATTTTTCATGCTATATTAATACAAAAAATGTTGTCGTCACACATTACGTTAAAGGTTACGTTAAATGTATTTACATTTGTTTATTTAAATGGTACACAGACAAGACAACAGTTAGGACAAAAGACTAGACTAAACCCCCACCCATCCCCACAGGACCCCGTTTACTGCAGATATTATAGCAGTCATCTTATTTGTTCAATAACAGTAGTCCACAGCTCAACATTTGTCTCTTTAGCACCAAGCATACGGGACAGAGAAAGTTCCATGTAAGCAATTTCCAAAGCACCCCCATTGATGCCATGGCAGAGTGAGACTCTCGCCAATGTAACGCAGCCATCTTTTCGGCTGCCATATAGCTTTCCCGCAAACCATAAGGTTGATGGAAGAGTTGTCATTGAGAAGAAGTGGAATTGGTGAAAGGGAATATTTTTTTGCAACAATGACAGTTCATGTCCTATAGGATTTATAGGGAATTAGCTTAGCCTATGGTCAATCTGCAGAATGCTGCTGCCATGGTAATGTGGTCTAATAGATACGGAAATGAATTGGCTGCTAAGTGTTATTTTGTTTGTTAACTGCATTACCTCCCTGTTGAGAAATACAGTAACATAATTAGACATGGCAGGTGTCATAAGCAGTGAGTGCCTTGGCTCTGCTTGGTTAAATAATTGAGTTAAGGTAATTCCCCATCAAAATGCAAACAAGTACACAACTCTCCAGTGTCCTGTCTATCACTGGCGGAAAAGCAGCACAAAAACAAAGTGATGTCATTCTGCTCTAGAGCAGTGAGTCTTGTTAGAGGCGGGAAAAATAAATCAGAGCACGGCAACTCTCTGGCAAGACCTCATTAGATGAGAGTGTTGAGAGACAGACTAAACAGACCAGCCAAGTGTTCTCTCCATTGGTTTCTAATGAGAGACCGATCATTTTCTACTAAATATAACTTGGATCTAATTTGAGAAATAATTCAACCAAATTTGGCAGAATGTTCTGAGCAGTTTGAGCCTTAAGAGAATATTGTTGATTTATCAAAACTGGGGGAGAAAGGTCAGTTCAGGTTCAGATCTATGTGAGCTACCTAGCTTCTTCTGGTACATGCCCACTTATGCAGACATTTATTTATCGTGGCTAGTACTCAATGTCCTCCAGCTACTTAAATGTTGTCCAACTTAGCATGCTGCCATTAGGGTAGAGCAGGGTTCTGAGCAAAAACAAAAAGGGTGAGGAGGATTTTCCTTGTTGGACATAAGTGTAAAAACACCAGGAAAATCAGCTCCAAGTGATTTGAATTTGGGATTTTTTCTTCCACACTCATAGTGTTTTTTACTAATAGAAACATCAACATGAAGATATTTGTAAATATGTATGCATCAATATACAGTATTATAGGTACCTAGTTTTATTAGTTGTATAAGTAGTTATATCTGTATTTTTTATTTGTTTTCGGCCTAGTAGTTGTATAACTTTATGCTGTTTATGTAAGTTTTACATTATTAATTTATTGTTATTATACAGTAGCTGCCATATTATTCTTGTTACCAAGTATTTGTTTTTTTTCTTCATTTGGACACTCTTGAAAACAAGATGGTGCATCTAAAGAGATTTCTTCCTGCAAAATGTAAAATAAATAGAGGTATACGTGATCGTATGCTGGTGTAAGGAAGGTTTTAAATGATTATGTCTGAGTCAAATATTGTATCTGTTTGGGCTTCTTGCGGTCAATTTGCAGTCTACAAATGATTAGTAAGTAAGTTCCGGCCTGGGGTAGAGAATCTACCTCAGTCGCTTCTGTGCATGTATTGAGTACCTAACATGCCTCCAAATGAACCAATGTTAGCCTAATTGCAGTACAACAGCAGAGTGGCCGGTTGGTACAGACCTAGAGGAAGGGCAGGGAGATTGGCCCGTTTGCGAGGGGTGAGGGCAGCCGGTTGAATGGGTAGGATGCCAGCGCTGGGCTGGGCATGGCCAGCTTTGGGCCTCTGCCGCGGCGTGATGGAGGTCTCAGTGGTGGGGACAGGATCTGTCAACCTGGGGGACAAAGGTGAGAGTTGGTGGTCAACTTGTCAATGGTACGAAATTACCTTATGAATGATGTCAAAACAGAACAGAGAACACACAACTGACAAAAAATAAGGATACTAGCCTTAATACTGGTGTGTATAACGACAACAACCAGAAGATTACTCAGGCAGCCCCCCTGTATGACAAACACCAGCACACAGACTTACCTAGCCTTACTCTGTGTCTGGCTCTGGCTCTTCTTCGCTGCAGCTGCCTCACTGGCTTTGATTGGCTCAGGGAGTTGAGCAGGAATTGGAGAGTTCTATATGGGGGTAGATTAGAGATGAAAGTATTGTACATTTATATTTAGGAGGGAATGGAACCACATGACAACAGATGACAAGCACATTCAATAGCATCAGGACATGGATAGAACATTGGTAGGTCTGGCTCAGAGCCCGTTAGAGACCAATCCACAGACTATTCCCCGAGCAGAGAGAGACAGACATACAGACTAGAAAAAGTCACCCCCTACAGAGGTCACCCTGACCACAGAGCAGAGAGACTGACCTTCACATTCTGAACAGGGCAGTCCCGACGAGCCAATTTAAAAGCAAAGTAGGACACCTGGTAGATGTCAGGCCTTTTGTCAGGGTCGGGCTCCAGCATGTACCCTGACAAACACCAACAGAGTGAGAAGGAGAGGTGGAAATGTGAGAGAAAAAGTGAGACCAATTGAACCACACCAGAAGAGAGAAAAGCAACACACTGACTAACCCACAACCTATAGATTAAGCATGGTTAGATAAGGAGATAACATGTAGTACAGGACTCATAAAATACGTAATGGCGTTGTAGAATCTACACTAATTTCCATAGCAGATACAGTGAGTGGTGGAATACTGACGGATGAGGCAGTGCAGGTTGTAGGAGTAGCGGGAATTATCAGGAATGGTGAAGCTGGCATCACAGATGGCCACCTGACTCTCCCCGAAGGGTAGAGTGAAGTAGCACAGCTTATACAGCAAACAGCCCATCGCCTGGAGAGAACACACACAATAATAAAGTTACATACCATTTAGAGCCAACACCCAAATGCCTCGAGAAACCTGAAGGGAAAAGGCTTCTCCACACAAATATGGCTCTTCTAACTTCCTACTGTACTAACTAAACCAAATATTAGCTTGAAGTTTTCATTTAGTTTCATGAGCATTCTGTGACAGATATGCTACAAAGTGGACTGTAAAAAAGCCCCATACAAATCAGAAGCTGGCACTGATACCATGACTAAAGCCTAGATCTAAAATACAACATCCACTCACCCATATGTCAGCTTTAGTAGTGATAATCTTGCTATTGTAGAGGTTTACCATCTCAGGGGCACGATATGACAGAGTGGTGTACCTGAGAGAGAATAGGACAAGGCCACAAAAAGGAGGATAAAGAACACCATGATGCTTATTGAACGAACAAGGCTAACCTCTGACGAGGCTCGGCTGAAAAGGCCTATATTCCTCGGAACTGTATTTTTCTACAGCTGTAAAAAAATATATATGTTCAAATCAAAGGAAATAAAATGGCAGCATATGGTATGTATTAAGCTACGCAAGTTCACAAACTTTTTTATTTCATCATCGACTATTGGCACTCCTTCAATCTGTGGGTTCTGGAACTTATTGGTAGCACTGCCAAAGTCACACAGCACATAGTGGCCTTTATCATGTAACAGGATGTTCTCCACCTGCAGAGATACAAAAGAGAAGAAAAGTCAAGCAAAGCCAGAGAAGGATAAAATATGAGTCACAATGTAAATTGGATGAAAGTGTCTGCTGAACGGTATACAGTGCATTTGGAAAGTATTCAGAACAATTAACTTTTCCACATTTTATTATGATACAGCCTTATTCTAAAATTGATTAAATTGTTTTTTTCCCCCTCATCAATATACACACAATACCCCATAATGTGAAAGCAAAAACAGGTTTAGATATTTTTGCAAATGTATGAAATAAAAAATACAAAAATATCACATATACATAAGTATTCAGAAGAAGTTTGGAACCACCAAGACTCATCCTAGAGCTGGCCGCCCGGCCAAATTGAGCAATCGAGGGAGAAGGGCCTCGGTCAGGGAGGTGACCAAGAACCCGATGGTCACGCTGACAGAGCTCTAGAGTTCCTTTGTGGAGATGGGAGAATCTTCCAGAAGGACAACCATCTCTGTAACACTCCACCAATCAGTAAAGAGGCACATGACAGCATGCTTGGAGTTTGCCAAAATACAAACGAGATTCTCTGGTCTGATGAAACCAAGATTGAACTCTTTGGCCTGAATGCCAAGCGTCACGTCTGGAGGAAACCTGGCACCATCCCTACAGTGAAGCATGGTGGTGGCAGCATCACGCTGTGGGGATATTAATCAGAGGCAGGGACTGGGAGACTAATAAAGATCGAAGGAAAGATGAACGGAGCAAAGTACAGAGAGATCCTTGATGAAAACCTGCTCCAGAGCGCTCAGGACCTCAGACTGGGGCGAAGGTTTACCTTCCAACAGATCAACGACCCTAAGCAGAGGCAACACAACGCAGGAGTGGCTTCAGGACAAGTCTCTGAACATCCTTGAGTGGCCCAGCCAGAACCCGATCAAACATCTCTGGAGAAACCTGAAAATAGCTGTGCAGCAACGCTCCCCATCCAACCTGACAGAGCTTGAGAGGATCTGCAGAGAATAATGGGAAAAACTCCCCAAATACAGGTGTGCCAGGCTTGTAGCGTCATACCCAAGAAGACTCGATGCTGTAATCGCTGCCAAAGGTGCTTCAACAAAGTACCAAGTAAAGGGTCTGAATTGTTATGTAAATGTGATATTTTTCCGTTTTGCATTTTTTTTATAAATTTGCAAACATTTCTAAAAACCTGTTTTTGCTTTGTCATTATTGGGTATTGTGTATAGATTGATGGAAAAAACTAACAATTTAATCAATTTTAGAATAAGGCTGTAACCTAACAAAATGTAGAAAAAAATCAAGGGATCTGAATACTTTCCAGAAGACACTGTGTGTATGTATATGTATATATTATTTATATGACAGGAAGACTAAACCAAGAACGAGATGAGACAGAGGGAGTGGGAGCAGAGTAAGGAGGTGGGAGAAAACACAGGAGAAGGATTCTATTCCTCCGCACCTTGAGGTCCCTGTGAATGATGGGTGTCTTGCCCTGGTGCAGTCGAGACACGGCGTCACACGTGTCACAGAAGATCTGCAGCACCTCTGCCTCTGTGAAGCCTGTCTGCAGACGCTGGTTCATCAGGTTCACCACCTGGCCCCCTGCAGAGATACATCGCTCAGTCTCATTACTGAACACACACACTGGGTATGGAGCTAGCAAGGTTCCTCAGTACACCCATCTTTCACTCAGACACTCAGTCTCTTGATCATCTAAAACAGTGTTGTTCAAACTTTTTCAGCGGGGACGCCATTTTCTTTCCACAAGAGTTTCTCGTGACCAAACCTCACCCCAAATCTAAATGACAAGCATACAATCGGTAAATTAATATTTTTACATCAACAAATAACCTTCAATTCATTACATTTTCAAGAACCCCTCCCCAAAATACTCAATAAAATGTTATTTTTCAAATGCATCTTTTGTATATTGTCGTATAAAAGAACATGTTTCTTGATGTTTTTTGGGGGTGACCCCACTGCAGTTCCCCCGCCCGCACTAGTGTTCACGACCCCAACTTTGAATACCACTGATCGAAAATGACCACTTCGCAATAGGGGCCTTTACAAAAAATTAGGAACACCTTCCTAATATTGAGTTGCACCCACTTTTGCCTTCAGAACAGCCTCAATTCAACGGGGCATGGACTCTACAAGGTGTCAAAAGCGTTCTACAGGGATGCTGGCCTATGTTGACTCAAATGCTTCCCACAGTTGTGTCAAGTTGGCTTGATATCCTTTGGGTGGTAGACCATTCTTGATACACACGGGAAACAGTTGAACGTGAAAAATCGAGCACGTTGCAGTTCTTGACAGACTCAAACCGGTGCGCCTGGCACCTACTACCATACCCCGTTCAAAGGCACTTCAATCTTTTGTCTTGCCCATTCTCCCTCTGAATGGCACATATACACAATACATGTGTCAATTGTCTCAAGGCTTAAAACTCCATCTTTAACCTGTATCCTCCCCTTCATCTACACTGATTGAAGTCAATTTAACAAGTGACATCAATAAGGGATCATAGCTTTCACCTGGATTCACCTGGACAGTCTGTGCCATGGAACGAGCAGGAGTCCCTAATGTTTTCTACACTTTCTGTACATGTACTATGCCTATAACATACATTCACATGATGGAAAAAAACCTGGTGCAGCGCAGAGCTCAAATGATATGCAAAGACAAGTACAACAACAAAGTCCCCACACCAGTGGTAGGCCCAGATCACGTGTCAAACTCATTCCATGGAGAGTCGAGTGTCTGTGGGTTTTCGCTCCTCTCTTGTACTTGATTGAGGAATTAAGGCCACTAATTAGTAAAGAACTCCCCTCACCTGGTTGTCTAGGTCTTAATTGAAAGAAAGAAAAAACTAAACACGCAGACACTAGGTTCTCCATGGAATGAGTTTGACACCCGTGGCCTAGATGGAAGTTAGACTAATAGTTAGACAGAGAGCGCCCTCATGTGGAGTGACAGTTGCCTGGCTTTATTCTTGTCTTTCAACTACACTTGATTGAACGCAGACCCTTCAGTAAGCACTCACCTTTACAGTAGTCCATGAGGATGAGCACTTCCCACACATCTCCTCCTCCACAAGTGGTGATACTAGAGTCCAGATAGCCAACGATGTTCTTATGGCCGACCAGGTCCTTCTGCAAGAGCACATGCACAACCGGATTACATTGACAGAGTGAACATCATCATGCCAGTTAAGTTCAAGTTCAACTTGATTGTCCCCAGAGGGGAAATGTAACTGATAAATAATGTAGTGCAGAGTTCACGGGCCTTCCTGTGTTTTCATGTAAGCAGAGGAGAATAATAAACAGAGCAACTCCCCTTCAAGCATGCTGTGGGAGTGGGGTAATCTCACAGCTACTCACCATGATCTGGATCTCTCGCTTGCACACCTGCAGGTCGTGCTCATTATTGACATACATCCTCTTGAGGGCACAGCGGAGTCCTTGGCTGGTTCGTACCAGGAACACGATGGCAAACCCCCCTGTGAGAAAGCGAGAGAGTGAATGAGACTGAATTAAGGTGCAGTGTTTGGAGGCAAGCAACCATTGGAAGTCTGACGTGTTGGTAACACCACTCTGTGCTAGGGCTGGCACAATTACACAAAATAAACTGTCATTTTTAAATAACAGCTGATTAAAGACAGTACAGCAGCATTGGTGCGGTTGAGTCTGTTTGTGTGGTAACAAAAATGGACTCTTTACAACATGATGAAACTTTGTTGCTCCTTGCTGAAATAAACAGGGTGTTGTAGCAAACAAGTCTTCGGTTGCCTAGGCAACACCCCCCTCCAGGGCAATATGACTGGTAAACTCGCAATGGCTGCCTGGTATAGAATGTTCATTCAGATTATGTTAACTGATGTGGCTCATGCAATGGAATGTCTTTTTTTGTAATGTCAGTTGAGTTGAATCAACAAATCACAGCACATATTGATGGGTACACTTCCTGCTTTTACTTCCTGCTTTGCTCCTATGGGTACACTCACAATGGCCACCAGTCCACCCATATTTTTTTTTTTTTTTTTTTTTTACCATTATTTTACCAGGTAAGTTGACTGAGAACACGTTCTCATTTGCAGCAACGACCTGGGGAATAGTTACAGGGGAGAGGAGGGGGATGAATGAGCCAATTGTAAACTGGGGATTATTAGGTGACCATGATGGTTTGAGGGCCAGATTGGGAATTTAGCCAGGACACCGGGGTTAACACCCCTACTCTTACGATAAGTGCCATGGGATCTTTAATGACCTCAGAGAGTCAGGACACCCGTTTAACGTCCCATCCGAAAGACGGCACCCTACACAGGGCAGTGTCCCCAATCACTGCCCTGGGGCATTGGGATATTTTTTAGACCAGAGGAAAGAGTGCCTCCTACTGGCCCTCCAACACCACTTCCAGCAGCATCTGGTCTCCCATCCAGGGACTGACCAGGACCAACCCTGCTTAGCTTCAGAAGCAAGCCAGCAGTGGTATGCAGGGTGGTATGCTGCTGGCCGAGTTCAACTTAATATCCCATCATTGATTTAAATGGTCATGACACTTGAGTAACCTCTGGTGGTAGAGCATTCCATGACGGCTCTGTTTTGGTTTGGGTACCGTGAAGAAACCCATAGTGGCGTGTCTGGTGGGGTATTTATGTCTGTTTGATGTGTATGCAAACAGATTATACAAGTGGTTAGGCATTTAAACACATCTTTTTCTTAAAAAGACTAGAAGAGAATTAGTCAATTTCTCCTCAACCATGAAAGACTATCGTGCATATTGTTGATGTTAGTTCTGTGTGTACAGTTAAGGGCAAGGCGTGCTGCTTTGTTTTGAGCCAGCTGCAGCGTTTCTAGGTCTTTCTTTGCTGCACCTGACCATATTACCAGACAGTAATCAAGATGGAACAAGACCAACGCCTGAACAACTTGTACAGTTGATCTGTGTGTAAAAAAACACAGAATATATATTTTTAACAGACATACCTCTCCCCATCTTCACAACAACTTTGTCAATATGACTTGACCATGATAACTGACCATCCAATGTTGCCGATGACATGCATGTCGATTAAGGCAGCCTCCCGCACCCCTCTGAATCAGAGGGGTTGGGTTAAATGCGGAAGACACATTTCATTTGAATGCATTCAGTTGTACAATTGACAAGGTATCCCCCTTTCCCTTTACTCCTAGGAGTTCACCTGCTTTTAAATGATATCAAACTAGAGGGTTAATATTTTCCAGTGATGAAGACATGTCTCATGGTATGGTATGCTAGATGTGTCAACATTCCTGAATGTTTTGGCTTTCAGGTCCAAAAAGTTACTTTCTGACCACTTCTACCATGGACCAATATTTATGGGAATGTTGTTCAAATCCAAAGGGGTGTGGTCAAAATGTGATTGAAATCAAATAGAACAACCCAGTAGTGGTAGTGACGGCGGTAGTAATGGTGGTAGTTGTAGTAATGGTATTGTAGCAATAGGGTTTTCATAGGCTCTGGTTTAGTTATAGTGACCTATTTTTGGGTGGTTTGTAGGTGTGGAGTTATTACAGCGGATTATAGTGGGTTAGCATAGTAGGCTAGATTGAGTTGTACAGCATCATAATCCATGTGTTTTTATACTCTCTAAATGTTTTAGTTTGAACATTCTGAAAGTTTTGTGCCAGTGATTTCAGTGTAGTATGTTGAAGCCTGTATTCCACCATTGAAATGAATGAGGATACAAGAGTGAAAGGTTGAGAATGTGACTGCTGATGCAAGTCACACCAAATATTAAATAAATACTCTTATAAATGGTGATTCGCATCCCATTACGAAACAATATGATTAGAAGACAATGCAAGATATTTGAGTAAAGAAATCGAATAGGTCTAACCATTCGATAAAATGCAGCATCCATAATATAGTGTGCGTAGCACATAGAATTACATAAAGAAACCCTGGAGTAGCATCCATAACAGCATCATTAGTCATCTTTTGCCAACTGCCTTAGTGGCATCATGTTTAATTCCTGACTTTCAGTGCAACTCAAGCCTCCATGATGGCATTGCCCCAGGGAAACTGAAGGCCTATCTAGCCTAACTGTCTTAGCAAGGAATCCACTGTCTTTAGCTAATGTTGATAACCTATCTAGGCTATATGTTATACCATACTGGTGTTCAATTTCAGTGTGTTGAAACTGCAGTGTACTGTGTAGATCTATACAGTATTGCTGTGCTAGTTGGTGAAATAAGACTGGGGCAGGGATAGGCTACTTCAACAATATGCAAGACACTGACTCGCTCTCTATTCAGCATGTTTTAGACTCAATTCCTGAACAGTGTACACTGCAAAGCAGCGCTTCAGAAGGATGGACAGAATAGGCAGAAATCATGAGATGCAATTTGCCTTCGTAACCAACAAAAGCGTTGAATGTGAAAAAGTGATAGGACCATTATTGTCATGATGAACCGAGGTTGTTAGAGCAAAATTGCAGTCTTTAAGAAGAAGGTTGTGCAAAGTAAACTACTTTTGCAAGATGTCAGGGCTACATCATTACCCTACCAGTGAAAACAATCCATACAAATGACTCTACTGAGCAGGATAATGCAGGCACTGCAATTTCCCAGCATGCAGCACTCATATCTCTACACACTCACATTAACATGCACATACACACATACTCACCTGGGGATATAGAGTAGCAGGTTAAGAGAATAAGGTTGTATGGTAACAGGGGTTGGGATAAATTTGAGAATTGAGATGTGCAATTATTGTAATGTATATTGTGTTTATTTAGGCTATGCATTTGGCGTTTTTAAAGGCTATTTCATTTTTCTATTCTTGAATTATTTCATTTCAAGAACTGATTGAATTTACATAAACTTGAACAAGATGGCTGCTTAAGGTTAAAAATATACTGTTATGAGAGGTGATTTTACCATTTGCACAGGGAGTCAGGGATTAGCCTAATATTACATCACTTCCTCACATCAAGGCATTATCTGCAGGTTCTTTGGACTACCAAGTGATATCCAAATGATCAGCAACTTGATCTGTATGGTCTTGGGTTGTCAAAAGGACAAAGAAACCAGGTTTAATGTCCCCAATGAACTTTAGTTTAAGAATAGGCCTACAGATACATCCACACCCCAGACATCTCTCAGTGCTCTTCAGTACCTGAAAATGAGCCTCTTCTCATGTCCATGGTCACACATTTTAATAAATCATACAACACCCAAAAGAGACTGTCCCTGAGTACATTTAATCAGCGCCTCAGATGTAAGGGGATTTCCTGCCAACGGATTTACCAAATTAAGCTGCTGCTCAAACAACGACAGAGCTGTCAGTCACGCGACAGATTAATCACTGTCAGGCAGCAGCCCTTACACTTGATCATCAAAACTGGAAAACTACAAACAGCATGGAACCTTTGAATTGCTTATCCACCTACATTGAAATGGTAATTGGGCTGGGTGTGTCCGATATTCAAGTGTCAGGAATAGGATTACATCATGGCTTTGAGTGAAAAATTGACAAATATGTGTGTCTGCCAACGACATAGCCAACTGTAGCCATATCATTCTGAAACCTAGGCCTGCCTCTGGCTTAAGCAGTACTGAATGTCATCATGCCACAGTTCGTGTAGCAGCTACCTGACTGGTAATGACTGATCACGGTTCAAACATTGTGGCAGTTTGCGGTCTGACTGAAATGTCACATTTCATGTTCTCAGTCAGCATGGGCATCAAAACATTTCCAAAAGACAAGCCTCAATTACTACATCTCACTCACCTTCGGCCACTGTTTCTTCAATAGTGACTTGGTGCCGCCCTATAGTACATGAACGTCCAATTAAATTGCCACCTACATGGCTGGATCCACTGCTACCTCCTCCAGAACCAGGTCCTGAACTGACCAACTCCCGACGAGATGAATCAAAGAACTTCCTCATGATAACTATCAGTCAGATGATGAGGAAATATTATCCTCACTTCAATCAAAACGACGCGGAATGCTCAAATGACGATGCAGAAAGCTCAAATGTCCTTATTTCCAGCGATGTCAGTTTCACAAATTAACTTTGTTTTCTGGACAAGGCCTAAGGTTTGTCTGACAAAGCCAGTCTTGTTGTTTGCAGATGCCAAAAACTGCAGTGATTTATTCACCAGCAGCTAACGTTAGCTGTCAATTATGAGCTAACTCCGAATAACCAGTCTCCCATTTGCTTGACAGACTAATATAGCTATAGAGATAAGATAGACGCTAATATAATTCCGCTAAACCTTGTGCAGTATTTGACTTGCTCATCTTGGAGGAGGACATTTCTCCATCAGTGCAGCTATTCAGGGGGTTGTGGGTCCCTCCATCTCCGCGGCTAGCTTAACGTTATGACATTTCATGTAGCTAAGGTTATCCTGTAAAAATTATGTCCGTTGTAATATATCCCCGGTAAAACGTGCCAATATTACACGATCCTTCCATATTCAATGTCGTCCAGCAAAGAATGATTATTTCCAAGTCTTCTACAATTTATCATCTAGCTAGCTAGGCTACCAATTAGCCAACGTCAGCTAGCTTACTGCCACGAACCGCTACCTAGCTATTTCGCAACAGGAAATGCCTATCAAAATGACAGGAAATGGTAATTCCGAAAATGTACCAATTGTAGCTACTTTCGATCTCAGTTTGGTTTGATAACTCCCTTAGAAAATATAGATAAGATATAGCTAGCTAGTCAGTTAGTATATGTTAGATATTCGCAAACAAGCTTCGGCTACTACGACAACACCAACATATCAGCAGCTGCCTGCTACATCCCTTAGCCTACTGCAGTGGAGTCATGGGATCTGTAGTCATGAGGTCTGTAGTGAGGGGGGCACACTGGTGGCATTGACTGGTGGGGGCGCGGGTGAGCAGCCACTAGGGAGCATATCTAAAATGAATTCATTGAATTAACTTTTTTCATTAGTATACTAGAATATGAGAATGGGATAACAGGCAATTTTCCTCTTGAAGCATAATAATACAATCAATAAGATTGTGGCAGAGAGAGAGAGAGAACAAACAATAAGGTACAAGTATCTGCAATCACAATTAACAATTGTAAAAATAAAATAAAAATCAACAAAGTGAGAGAGAGAGCTGTAAAATATAATGTAGCCTGCCCTAGTGTAACCACAAAGGGGTGGGACCGAAAACTCCTCTTTGTGCCATCCACTGTGTTGCGTTTTTAACGGCCGACGTTCGAAGAAGAGAGCTTCCTTTCGGTCTTCCTCATTTGAAAAGATAGGTCGTTTCTACTGTCTATACGGTAAGTAAATATTTTTATGTAATTTTATAGGATGAGGTTAAACTAGAAATATAGGCTCGATGTGTATCGTGTTGTTTTTAGCTAGAAGCTTTAGAATACCTACTATCTGACACATTCAAGGGTGTGTCTCGAACAGAAAATGAACCTCAAAAGTTATTATTCCGTTGCTGGCCGCCAGCAGACAGACATGCATCGCGTCCTGCAAACTATATACTTATTCAATTGGGCCATAAGTTACAATCACAAGAGGGGCAACTTGGAAACTAACAATTAACTATAAGAACTGTGTTGCGTAACAATGTCTCCATATTTACCAAAGGTTTGTAGAGTCTGCGCAGTTGTTACTTTGAAAACTGCATTTCATTGATTGCATTTACTCCAGTGGGCTAATGTAGGTTACTAATATAGGCCTATTGATGTAAAAAGGGATTCAGAAAGGTGTGACTTTAGATCTAGTAATGTTTTGATATGGGAGTGTGACAGAGGCAGGGGTCAAAAGGGTTCTTCTTGTGCCAGGTATTTCCACCCCAAACTGAGCAGATGTAGACAGTTTCTGAATGAGTTGTCATCCTTGGCTAATGAAGAGGCACAATATGGACAACACCCCTGGACTAAAAGGGACAACACCCCGGACTATAAAGATGTTGTCTCCTATTAATATAATAATTAACAACATAAACTATATTGAGTGACACCATGAAGTAAATCAGCTCTGACCAGAGATGTATTTTGTCTGATTTGGATTGAAGAAGTGTTGTCGGCTAATCGTTTCAGTTGGTAGAGTTGATTTTTAGAGTAGGAAAAAAGCTAAAGACTGTGTGTGTGTGTGTGTGTGTGTGTGTGTGTGTGTGTGTGTGTGTGTGTGTGTGTGTGTGTGTGTGGTAATGAAACATTAATGAGGGTAATGAGTATTTAACCCAGTCTTTCCTACTGTGAAGGCCCACCACATTGTTATTCTCTACAGAGCTGATTAGGTATTGTAGCAACAGGACCATTTGCTTTTGATCAACTGACCAAAGTGGGAATTAAAACATGTATGTAGATGGCGTATATGTGTTTATTTACCATCCTGAGAAATAATATAGCTGTTTTTCTTTTGATAGCTTTTCCCATCTCTCTTGCTCACGTTTGGAAACTCTATCTCACTGGCATAATGGCAGCGGTAAGTCTCAGCACCCAAACGTGTCTACTGTAGTGTGAGTGAACTATGAATGATTGTAGTGTTCAACATTTTCATACATTTGCATGATCAGATTTACATTTGTTTGTTTTCGTTGCTTAGTATTGGAAGTGATTTACTTATCAACAGTATGTTCATTGTAGCTTGCATAAAACATGTATGATGTACTATACCAATGAAATTGTCCAATTAAATTTTTACTGCTGTAATCCTACTGACAGCACAGACAAGACAGCTTTTTGAAAGTAGCAGCCACAGTATACTACAGAGACAGTCTGACATATAGGCTACACCTATACTGTACATAATAAATACGTGTTGCTGTTACTGAACAAACACACACAGATCTGTTGAGATGTGCATGTGTGTACCTATAGCCCAGGGGTACTCAACTCTTACCCTACGAGGTCCAGAGCCTGCTGGTTTTCTGTTATTACACACACCTGTCAAAATCAGTCATTGATTAGAGGTGAACAATGAAAAAAATACAGTGGGACTTACTTCAAGGTCCAGAGTTGAGTTTGAGGGCAATAGCCTATAACTCAAAGTACAATATCCAAATAGTGTTGATAGTGACTGGATAAATGCCAGCTGCTGAATTCATAGGGAGTTATATGTATGCCATTTTAATATTTGCCACTGCAGATTGGCAACCGTGGAACTGTGACTGAAGCCGCTGGCTTCAAGGTAGAGGAGGATGTAAACCGACTGAGAGGAGCCATGAAGGGGGCTGGTGAGTGATCCCAACATTCTAAGCGATGACTAGCTGTTTGTTTCTAAGAACAATTCCGACATTCCGAAAAAAAATGCGGATGAGTATGGTAGGATCCCCTTCTGATAAATAGGTCTTAATTCTAAAATAGTTGTATGTCTTTCCTTTCAATGAAAGCTTCAAAAATACCTTCCTGTTGAACAGTATGCTACCAGTACTTTCACATCAGTTGTAATGATTCTAGAACTCTCTACAGGCCCTCTACACAGGACTGTAGTTACTTTCCATTTCTAAGACCTCATTCATTCCTCTGAGTGTGGCCTGGGAGTCATTTCTTTCCTTCTCCAGTATACTTGACTCATCTTTTTTTCCTTCTTTTTTTTCCATTTTCATAATTATTTGAGCCTTTCTCCTGTTCTAGTCAAAAGTTACAGTAGGATTGCATTATCTTTGCACCTGTGTTATATTTGTGTCTATGCTTTTTACACGTCTATGCTGTAGGGATACAATGCAGAAAATACAATGAGCCTGGTAAGAAAACAAGTTACGCGCTGTTAAACACAAGCCTACAAGATAGTATACAGCCTGTGCAATTTGTTTCTGAATGGGTGAATCTTAGCTCAACGTTCGGAATGCTGATGCTGTTAGCTAGACGTAATAGGTTTCACCTGACTCTAGTGAGATATGCATTAGAAACAGATGGCACATACACTGAGAACCAACTGTGCCTGTGGGACCAGGGTTTTTACAGGGTGAGAGAGGAGCTTGCAAGCCGGAAGTGTGTCTGTTCAACATTCAGGTTGAAATCTGGCTGAGTTCTTTGTAACTGTGATATTGGGGAGATATTTAGGATATTTCAATGGTGATTTGATGCTGTTTTATCAACAGCAAGTTATTTTACCTAATGGATCAGTATAATGTGAAGGTATACAGTAATGTAACCCTGTGATATTTTCTTATAGGCACGGATGAGGCAGCTGTCATTGAGGTCCTGGCACGTCGTACCATTGCTCAGAGGCAACGCATCAAGGAGGCTTACAAGCAGACTGTGGGGAAGGTAAGTGTTCTACTGACTTATGCCTCTCTTATTACATTTCTCATATCACCGTTTGAATTATCAGACTATTCTCAAAACGTTCCAAAAGCTAAACACCACCAGCTCCAGTAATGGGGGATATTTAATAGTTTATAGTGACAGGAGAGTGCAGGGGTTGTGTAAAGGGTTATATTTATCATGTGATCAGTCATGGAAGGATGTACTACAAAGCAGGATCATGGAGTTAGCCAGCTAACTGGCCTAAATATTATAAAATAACTTTATTTCTTTAGAAAGATTAGCTTGAAATGGGCATTCTCTAATTGACTCAGTTTAGGTTTCTTAATGAAGTGGAAAATCAACAAATATTTCTGGCTATTTATCAAATTTTAGCTGGTTAACTTATTGATGTGTTATAGTATACCCTTCTGGTGTGTGGCTTTGTGTGTGTGTTTTTATGGGTGTGGTGGTGTCTGGTGTTAATGGTAACATTGTGCTGACAGTTGGTGCCTCAGGTTGATCATTAACTCTTACACAAAGATGGTTATGTGTTTCAGAGAATAGAGAGAAGCTTGTCTACCATCACAGGTTAGGTGGAAAGACCTCTCTCATGAGGGTTGAGGTTAACCTGATTTTAAATGAAGTCCAATGTCAGTCAGGACACTGCACTTTGTGTTTAAGTGAAGTAGGGAGATTATAGAGTGACAGGCCCCATGTTAAACGATAGCTAAACTCGACATTTAAAACTAAAAGGGAAGTCTGATCAATGTCTACTCTATTGACACTGTTAGATAGTAGCTGGCACAGTCTGGCATATGATAAATCATTGATAAAGTTATCTAAATGGTCCCATGAATGAGGAAGCTTGCCACAGGGAAGGACAAAGATTGCTAGTGGAATCCTCCTGGTCAGAAACAGTGAGTCATACAGTGCACGGGGACGCCCACAGGCAGGCTCATGAAGAAGCTAAATGTGTCTACTACAAACCTTCTGTGTACAGCTCTTTCGCAGCCACGCCCTTCTGGAAGCAGACTTGTATCTGGAATGTCTGAAGCATTTAGTCTGACAGATTAAACATTTTGAAGGTCTTGTTTATCACCTCTGAGATATGAGTGTATGAGAGAAGTAGTGTATGCTTACTTGAGCACTAGGCAGGAGATTGTGTCAATCGGGACCCATTTAAATGTCTGTGTCTGTCCCTGTAGGACCTGACAGATGATCTGCAGGGAGAGCTGACGGGGAACTTTGAGAACGTGGTGCTGGGCCTCCTGATGACCGCTCCTGTGTATGATGCCTACGAGCTGAGGAACGCTATGAAGGTCAGAGGTTATTACTGCTAGGGACACCATCACAATGGGGATTGATGTAACGCTTTTCAATACTGTACGTCTTCGAGCTATTGACATTGTATTGGGCTATTCACCTCATCCACAACCCATAAATGTGTTGCATCACACTACTCTTTGAGGTACTTACATAGCTCTCCACATCTCTATTTTACTGAATGCTAGGGTGCTGGAACAGAGGAGGCTGCTCTCATTGATATCCTGGCCTCAAGGACGAACGCTGAAATTAGAGCTATCACAGCGGTGTACATCAAAGGTAGTAGCTACACAGTACACAGCCTTTCTGTGCCATGCATTGAATCTCCATCCGTAGAAGAGTTATCACATACGGTGTATGGTACAAGTCGATACTTTAGAATTGATCACTGTATATGAAGAGGAAATCTGATCTAGGATATCAGTGTCTCGCCCTCTTGAGAGTGTACGGACAAACAATGAATCACATAACATGAACACAATGCATGATATGAATGATTTATTAGTGTCTTCTATAGAGCAATATTCAACTTTTGTTGCCTGCCATAGCTTTTGACAGGGTGTTCACAAACCGTTTCAAGTGTTGTGTGTTATAATTGCAGAGTCCGATCACTGGGTCTAAGGTCATTCTTAACTCCTACTTTTTGCTTAAACGTGTGTGATGGCAGATTATGAAAATAAGCTGGAGGACGATATCGATGGTGATACTTCTGGAATGTTCCAGAGAGTTCTGGTCTCTTTGCTCACGGTGAGAATAGACCGTTACAATATTGACCTCTCTGAATACACACCTGGTTGACCTTCATATTCCAACAATCAAAGGAAAGCCAACCGAACTACAGTACATGAATTGTTGTAAAGGAAATAGTCACTCCCCTTTCACTTCATCACTTGGGTACAATTTAACACATAATGGATGTTTGTAGTTTTTAGAGGCATCTTATGGCCAGGTAATGGTCATGTCATTGTCTGACTCTTTGCTAACATGGCCTCTGTGTCTGTCCTGTGACTGACAGGCGGGGCGAGATGAGAGCAACACTGTGGATGAGGCCCAGGCTGTGAAGGATGCTAAGGTGAGAATATGGATCCAGAGAGGAGGTGACCTGGCTCTTTCTATCTCGCATAGTAGCACATGCTGGGGTATCAGGATCACCCCACGGTTAGGAAGATGAACAGTAAGATCAACTCTAGACATAGTTTTTTAAACCTAATCTCACATCAAATATGTCCCAAAACAGTCAGTGTTGGGAGATTTTCTGTTTGGGTTTGTGAAGTACTTTTGCTGTGGGTTCTCAGGATATCTACGAGGCTGGGGAGGCTCGTTGGGGAACAGATGAGGTCAAGTTCCTCACTGTGCTCTGTGTGAGGAACAGAAATCACCTACTCCAAGGTATTGTCCCCACAAAAATATTTCAGTGTATATTCATTTAGCAGTGGTACACCAACGCTGTACACCACCATCGCCGCAGCGGTACACTCCCAAAATATTTTATTATAATAAAAGAGATATTTTTAAATTTCTGCCTAGACTCACGTTTAAGATCAGAGTGACAAGTTACAACAAGTTACATATCACCAGAAGTGACCTTCTCACAGTCTACTTGTTTATTGTTTGTTTATTACGCTTTACACTTCTCTTCGGTTAAGATACTTACTTCCACACTGACTTTGGCACAAAATGTAATGCACAGACACTGTTCTGCTGACCTGTTCTGGTTATTTGAGGAATCAACATTTTGTCATGTGCTTCTTACTCACTACAACAGTATGATTGATTCCATATCTCTCTCTTTCACCTCATTGTCTCAGTGTTTAAGGAGTATCAGAAGATCTCTGGGAGGGACATCGAGGACAGCATTAAGAGGGAGATGTCTGGCTCTCTGGAGAATGTCTTTCTGGCAATAGGTCAGACGGATCCAATTTGTTTCAGTGCCTCTTGTAATAATGTACCGAAGACAGAGTCCGATCAGTTCTGATGAAAATAAGCAAAACTAAAGCTTGTTGAGCTATCATGCCTGATGTATCGATCTGATTTATTTTTTGCAGTGAAATGCCTTAAAAACAAGCCAGCATTCTTTGCAGAGAGGTTATATAAATCCATGAAGGTAAAGATTTTGAAATTGACTTTTTTAACACACCTATGGAGGGTGCATATCTGCTTACACTTGTGGGTTATCAGACTGAATTCATCAGAATGTTGACAGCTCCTTCCCTCCTGTCTTTTCAGGGTCTGGGAACTACAGACAGCATACTGATTAGAATCATGGTGGCTCGGGCCGAGATTGACATGTTGGACATCAAGACCGAGTTCTTGAAAGCGTACGGCAAGACTCTCCATTCCTTCATCAAGGTGAGACCCTGATCACAAGAGATGAAGTAATGATTTGTCTCATTAAAAGTTAGATTTGTGCCCATTTCTTTCTGTTATTTTGATGTAATCTGAGTGTTTCTGTATTGTTTAGGGAGACACATCTGGAGATTACCGCAAAATCCTGCTGGAGTTATGTGGAGAGTAGGACGTTGAACATGTAGGACATCATCCAGCGATGACTTCACTCTGCAACAACACCATTGGTGCCTCTACTATCTGCTGTTTCCATTGCTTACAGCTCTCTCGATATCCTCTGCTCTTCTGTAGCCAGAGCATTTTAGACTGACCATGATGCCTTTTTTCACAGTTTGTAATACTGATTAAACCAAAGACAAGTGACATTTTACACCTGCTTGCATCTCTTTATTGATCCCCTGCTGCAGCTTTAATTAGTGTTGTTGGTTAGAGAGAGCTGTTGCCACATCTCAGGAAGCATAAAAGATGGCCCTTTTGAACCTCTGCCTCCCAACCCCGTCTCAGCAGAAGGCCATTTTCATCTCTTACTGTTTGAAGTCCATTTAATGAATTAGTTTGGATGGCTTGTTTGTTGAGTCAGCTCTGAGTCATTTGATTCAATTACCTTTAATTGGATGTTAGTCTGATTTGGAAGGCAAAGTATGTAGTCATCTTTGTGCCTAGACCCTGTCCTCGCATTTCAAGGCTGTGCTGAGACTTATCAACACTCCAAATTTCACTCAGGTAATCCCAACCATAAATTATCAGCATTATCATTCTACCGCAGGCCCGCAACAGGTGACCCTCATTGACTTGTTTTAATCCACCTCCTCTCTCAAAGCATAGGCCCAATGATACAGATCTAGACAATTTTGTATCTATAACAATTCAAACTAGCCCTATGGGATATTCAAATCCCAACTGAGCAAAGTAGGCCTATGGGATATTCAAATCCCAACTGAGCAAAGTAGGCCTATGCTTGTATTAGAGACTCTGTCTGATCTGAAATCCCGTAGCTGCGGCATGCCAGAAGTTTGAACTCTTGCTTCTTAAGCCAACATGAACATTCAGGTAAAATCTTAAACTTAATAAGACAGTGCTGGATGTGTATCTGGCTGGTTATAATGTTTTTAGATCTGACAGTTGGTGGAGGTGTTGCCATATTTACAAAGGACAACTTAAATGTTTCTGTATCTCACTATCTCTGTCCCTAAGCAATTTGAATGTCTCGTCCTAAATGTGGTCCTTGATAATAATGCCCAATTTATACTATTGGGAATTTGTCACCCTCCCTCTGCCTCAACATGTGCTCTTAGCCAATTGTCTGACTGGCTATCTAACTATGCTAAATCTGAATTATACATTTTGGGTGATCTTAATCTGGATTGGTTGATGCCAGCTTCTGATAGGCTGAAAGAGATTTAGCTCAATGCAGATATAACTCAGTTGATAAATGAACCAACCCGCCCCAACTTTAAACACCCTGAAAAATCTACTCTTTTAGATATTGTTTTGACAAATTCCCTAATGGAACTTTTGGTAATTAGTGACCATTGTCTTGTTGCCTGCATAAGAGATGCAAAGCTACCTATATCTCACTCTGGTATTATTACAAAGAGAAATTATAGGCAACAATTATTTTCTGATCTGGGATTGTGTGAATGGAAGGTTGTGTCAGAGATCTCAGCCCTAAATTGTTTTACTTCTTTGCTCAACTCTTACAGAAAAGCCTGATCCGTTCAAGAAACTAAGGGTAAGGGATAGAGCTAATGCCTGGTTCATTAACTATCAGAGAAACTTCAGAAGATACATTTAGCTTGGGTTAAGGCTAGGCTGACTGAATCTACATCTGACTGGCAGTACTTCAGACGCTTGAGAAATACATGTCTATCCCTGGTTAGAAAATTTAAATCGACATAGTTCTTGAACTGTGTTTCTACGAATGGTGGGAATCCAGCTGCCTTCTTTTGTGGTGATTTTAATAACCACTTAGCCTCAGCAGGCCATCTTGCTTCTGAAAACTTTGATTCCAGCCGAGGGAGTCCATTACTCACCTCGAGCCAGGTTGCAGAGAACGATACATTCCCAGATATACATTCCTCATTTTCATTTCAACCATTTGATGTCTGACGTACTAAGTGCCTTATTGAAGATTGATGTATAACAAATACACTGGGGCTGACTCACTTCAAATCAAATTTGATTTGTCACATACACATGTTTAGAAGATTATTGCGGGTGTAGTGAAATGCTTGATCCTTTTTTGCTGCAGCTTTCTGCCCCACTTATTGCAGAATCATTAACCTATAATTTTAACTTGACAGTTGTTTCTGGGGTTATCCCTAAGATCTGGAAAACAGCACAAGTCCTCCCCCTACACAAAGACAGAGATCCTTCTGACTTGGATAGCAACTGTCCAATTTCCAAGCTATCTTGCCTTGCCAAAATGTTAGTCTCTGGCCAACTCTCAACTTAGAACTTTTTAAACTTCTCATTCTGTTTTTAATGAGCACCAATCTGGTTTTAGACCGGGACATAGCACTGTTTCAGCAGCTACACTTGTCTTAGATGATGTGCTATAGTTTAGACTATAAAAATCATTGTGCTGCCTTATTTATTGACCCGTCGAAGGCATTTGATACGGTTGACCATTTCTTACTTGTTCAAAGGTTGTCTGAAATGCAATTGGTTGAAGAACTATCTAACTGACAGGACACAATGTGTGCTTACTGACGGTATCAAATCTAGTTTCCTCAATATTGCAAAAGGTGTGCCGCAGGGGTCAAATTTGGGCCCTGTTCTCTTCACAAGTTATGTAGATAATATTGGTCTATCTGTTAAAACCTTTAACATTCATCTCTACGCAGATAATACAGTTATTTACTCCTGTGCCTCCTCAGTACACCAGGTCATTCATGATTCATGGTTCAGCATGGTTTTGACTCCAGCTCATGGATAAGCCTTCAGGCCACCTTGAAATTAGACTTGCTTGTCTCCATTGGACAGTTTAAATGGAGTTTAAGAGAGGCATTATGTGAATTTGTTTTGATTGATCTTGTTATATTTATTGTATAGATATTATTTATTGTGCGTTCATGTTCACAGGGCTCCCCTGCAAATGAGAACCTGGTCTTAATGGTGATCCACCCTGTATAAATACAAGTTAAATAATCAAATAAACAAATGTAGCTGATCAACTTAGTCAGGCCCCCATACCTCATACACCTACAGCCTAATCACAGAGTTGTGAGATTCAAACGTTGAAATGTTAAATCCTTTATAGGGAATAAATATGTTGTAGTACCTTGTAAAACCACGGTGTGGAGCCCTTACCATTCTCTGGAATGAATGAGAAACAAGTTATGAGTTCTGATAAAGAGCAGCTGCATTTAGTGCAATGTTAGGTGGCTGGAAACATGATTTGTAGTTATTTGGTAGGTCTAAACTAAAGATTTTTCCATAGGCTTTACAGTTAGTGTGTCACTTCAGTTGGAACAGGAACTTCGTCAGTACACACATCTAGTTAACATTGTATAAGCATATTTCCATGGGAATGTACTGTTTTGTTTGGGTTGTATTGCATCAAACTTGGTTTCTAGTGCTCTGTGTCAGGTTCGTATATATCAGGTTCCAGGTTCAGGCTGTTATACAAGCTATTATAGTGAAACTGATCAGAACACTTCACCTTAGCACACCAACAGACAAGATCCTGGTGAAATGGAGCCAGCACAGCACACTTCCAACAGGGTTTCATGTCTGCAGTTGGATGATTCAGTGTTTTTGAAAAAAAAGCACTGGTAATTACACCATGTCGTGTCTCCACTTCACACAACATGGCGTGATACTGTATGTCCATCTTTATACCAGGTGATGGATACCCAGGTTGGTGTTCAGTGCCAGGTTCCATGTCGGCGTACAATTACCACTAAGACAAACATGGCACAGAAACAGAAGCCCTGTTTTAATACTGTACACTCTTAGATAGAAAGGTGCTATCTAGAACCCGAAAGGGTTCTACGTGGAACCAAAAAGGGTTTCTTCCTGGAACCAAAAAGGGTTCTCCTATGAGGACAACCAAAGAACCCTTCAGGAACCCTTTTTTCTAAGAATGTAGTTAAAACATTGTGGTAGATTGTTGCTTTAAACACTAAGACAGGGAGAGAAGCTGACACACTATTGATTTGAATTCTTTTACAGAGGACACGCTCAGCATGAAGCCGCAAAAAACTGATGTGTCCGAATACCCATACCAGCGTATTGCATACTTAATTTACATACATGTACTCATCGTGACATACTATTTAGCATGTATCATTCAGTCAAAACTATGCAGTATGCATGGCCGCAACGCAGTAGCAGATCCTGACTGGCTGAGTAGGTAGGCCGGGGCCGAGTGCAGGGGGATTTTCCAAATTCAACAGACATGCATCTCATTAACCAGCCTGATATTAGCTCATTTCTAATTCAATTAATTTCTCTAAACTCTGAATAGAATAGGAATGGAGTGATAGGCCTACTCAGGCTGGTTATAGGCAGACGATCACGTTTGACCTGTACCGTAGGCCATATAACCCATCTAGTACATCTAGCCATTTAAAAGGGATTGACTAGAAACAGATAATTTGGTTCCAGTCAAAAGTTTGGACACACCTACTCAATCAAGGGTTTTTCTTTATTTTTTTGTATTTTATACATTGTAGAATAATAGTGAAGACATCAAAGCTATGAAATAACACATATGGAATCATGTAATAATCAAACAAGTGATAAATCAAATATATTTTAGATTCTTCAAAGTAGACACCCTTTGCCTTGGTTACAGCTTTGCACACTCTTGGCATTCTCTCAACCAGCTTCATGAGGTAGTCCCCTGGAATGCATTTCAATTAACAGGTGTGCCTTGTTAAAAGTAAATTTGTGGAATTTCTTTCCTTCATAATGCATTTGAGCCAATTAGTTGTGTTGTGTCAAGGTAGGGGTGGTATACAGAAGATAGCCCTATTTGGTAAAAGACCAAGTCCATATTATGGCATGAACAGCTCAAATAAGCAAAGAGAAATGACAGTCCATCATTACTTTAAGACATGAAGGTCAGTCAATCTGGGAAATTTCAAGAACTTTGAATTATTTTTCAAGTGCAGTCGCAAAAACCATCAAGCTCTACGATGAAACTGGGCACTCATGAGGACCGCCACAGGAAAGGAAGACCCAGAGTTACCTCTGCTGCAGAGGATACGTTCATTAGAGTTACCAGCCTCAGAAGTTGCAGCCCAAATAAACTCAAGCAATGGACATTAGACCAGTGGAAATCTGTCCTTTGGTCTGACGAGTCCAAAATTTGAGATGCACTTGTCTTTATGAGACGCAGAATAGGTGAACGGAGGATCTCCGCATGTGTGGTTCCCACCGTGAAGAATGGAAGAGGAGGTGTAATGGTGTGGGAGGGCTTTGCTGGTGACACTGTCAGTGTTTATTTAGAATTCAAGGCACTGTCGATGTATTTAACATGGCTACCACAGCATTCTGCAGCGATATGCCATCCCATCTGGTTTGCGCTTAGTGGGACTATCATTTGTTTTTCAACAGGTCAATGATCCAACACACCTCCACGCTGTGTAAGGGCTATTTGACCAAGAAGGAGAGTGATCGTGTGCTGCATCAGATGACCTGGCCTCCACAATCACCTGACCTCAAACCAATTGAGATGGTTTGGGATGAGTTGAACCGCAGAGTGAAGGAAAAGCAGCCAACAAGTGCTCAAGATATGTGGGAACTCTCAAGACTGTTGGAAAAGCATTCCAGGTGAAGCTGGTTGAGAGAATGGGAAGAGTGTACAAAGCTGGTAAAGGGTAGCTACTTTGAAGAATCTAAGATCTAAAATATATTTTGATTTGTTTAACACTTTTTTGGTTACTACATGATTCCATGTGTGTTATATCATAGTTTTGATGTCTTCGCTGTTATTCTACAATGTAGAAAATAGTTTTAAAAATACCTGGAATGAGTAGGTGTGTCCAAACTTTAAATTGGTACTGTATGTAAATGAGATATTTCAACAACAAACAAAAAATCGCTGTCATTATGGGGTGTTGTGTGTCGATGGGCGAGGATAAAAAACATCTGTTAATCAATTTTGAATGCCAGCTGTAACACAAACACATTTGGAATAAGTTAAAGGGTATGAAAACTTTCGGTTTATAATTGTGTAGACAAGTAGAAATGCTAATTATTCGCACTTGGCAAGAGGAACTAAAGTAAATTGGCAACTATTCTGAGCACACCGAACCTGTGACAAAATATTTGCCTATGCTTAAGAATGCAATAACTAGGATATAGTTTGGAAAAATCTAATTACTGCTATCCAAGCAAAACTTGAGAGGAACAAATAACTTAATTTTAGGAAAAGAGAATTAACTGTGAGTTTAGGAAAAGAGAATTAACTGTGAGTTTAGGAAAAGAGTATTAACTGTGAGTTTAGGAAAAGAGAATTAACTGTGAGTTTAGGAAAAGAGTATTAACTGTGAATTTCCTTCAAAAGATTCCAGAGGAGATGACAGCCATACTAATCTTAGTTAAAGTTATTTCTTTAGGACAGGGTCAGGCAGACCTTTTCCACATATCTTTCATTCTATGCATGACCTCCATGGAGACAGATAATGGCCCAGTCAAAATGAAATCTGCTAATTATGTGCAAATGGAACGCTCCATCTAAGGTGATGACCTGCCACAGGAAGACATATGGCACACAAGGTTGTATGCATTATTTCTACCAGCCAGAGGGAGTAAATCAGTGATGGGCATTCCGAGTCTTTCCAGTGAGTCGTACCATTTGGCTCCGTTCAGCTAAAAGAGATGTTAATTTGGCTCCCAAACAGGCTCCCAATCAGCTCTTTGTTCAGTAGTACTTAAAAATTGCAAATCTCTAATGTAAAGTCTACAAAGTTGCCTGCCATTATGTCAGATCGTGACATGTGAGTTAAATACATGTTTTACCTGACCAAATTATTAGATGGCTTGCAAAAACATTACAAAAATAACGCACTGTAAAAATGTGTGTGGACCATAAAAAGTCTCTCTCCTCACTATCTATTGTTCCTGGAGTGAGGAATTACAATCGTTAGAGAATGTTTTTAGAACTTAAGCAGTAGTAACAGTATGTCAATCAGAGTCAAATGAACAGCTCTTTCACAAATGAGATTCGGTTCTCAATGTTCACCAAAAAGAGACGTTCAAAAAGAGACGTTCGTTCGCAGAAGACCCATCAGAGTAAATGACAGCATCAGAATTCTACACCGAGGTTTTCCATCACATGGGAAATGATCTGAGCGCGTGACTCGGAAATAATCACGTTTCACATAATCTGATTTACAATTTCAATATTTCCAATCTCTCATGACTCCATTCACACCTCTAATGTTCACATGGATATATCAACCAGCTGTCACGTTGGGGAAAGTAATATTCTCCTTCCACCAAGATCATGTTCTCAATCAGAGTGAATTGAAGTGAATTGGCTGGGCTGGATAAAAGCATTTATTCTTATCCCTCTGCTTCTGATGACTGCAAAGCAATGGTTCTGCTGGTTGTGTCGTTATCTGCACATTGCTGGCTGCTCAGAGGGAAGGAAAGTTCTGTTTACTCACAATCGGTATCTGAGCTCTGCCCAGGGTCCATAAGGTTGAACTGAGAACCCAAGAGAGAGATCCCTCTAAGTGCTGCCAGATGTTTCACAATTGAGGTGTGTAACGGCAGTCTAAGTCGTCCTCCTCATCGGACGAGGAGAGGCGAGAAGGATCGGAGGAACAATGTACAGCGTGGTAAGTTTCCATGATTTAATAACACGAAAACTAGACAAAATACAAAACAACAAACGAACCAACCGTCACAGTCCCGTGTGGCACAAACACTGACACAGGAAACAACCACCCACAAAATCCCAACACAAAACAAGCCACCTATATATGATTCTCAATCAGGGACAACGATTGACAGCTGCCTCTGATTGAGAACCATTTTAGGCCGAACACAGAAACAGACAAACTAGACACAACATAGAATGCCCACCCAGCTCACGTCCTGACCAACACTAAAACAAGCACAACACATAAGAACTCTGGTCAGGACGTGACAGTACCCCCCTCCTGAGGTGCGGACTCCGAACGCACCCCTAAAACTCAAGGGGAGGGTCTGGGTGGGCATCTGTCCGCGGTGGCGGCTCCGGCGCAGGACGAGGACACCACTCCACCACTGTCTTTGTCCCCCTCCTTAGCGTCCTTTGAGTGGCGACCCTCGCCCCCGACCTTGGCCTAGGAATCCTCCCCAAGGCCCCCACATGATTTAGGAGACAGCTCAGGACAGAGAGGTATCTCAGGACAGAGAGGTATCTCAGGACAGAGAGGTAGCTCAGGACAAAGAGGTAGCTCAAGACAGAGAGGTAGCTCAAGACAGAGAGGTAGCTCAGGACAGAGAGGTAGCTCAGGACAGAGAGGTAGCTCAAGACAGAGAGGTAGCTCAGGACAGAGAGGTAGCTCAGGACAGAGAGGTAGCTCAGGACAGAGGGGCAACTCCGGACTGAAGGGCAGCTCCGGACAGAGAGGCCGCTCCGGACTGAATGGTCGCTCCGGACTAATGGCAGCTCCGGACTGAGTGGCAGCTCCGGACTGAGTGGCAGCTCCGGACTGAGTGGCACCTCCGGACTGAGTGGCAGCTCCGGACTGAGTGGCAGCTCCGGACTGAGTGGCAGCTCATGACTGGAGGGCAGCTCATGACTGGAGGGCAGCTCATGACTGGAGGGCAGCTCATGACTGGAAGGCAGCTCATGACTGGAGGGCAGCTCATGACTGGAGGGCAGCTCATGACTGGAAGGCAGCTCATGACTGGAAGGCAGCTCATGACTGGAGGACAGCTCATGACTGGCAGGCGGCTCATGACTGGCAGGCGGCTCTGGCGGCTCCTGACTGGCTGGCGGCTCTGGCGGCTCCTGACTGGCTGGCGGCTCTGGCGGCTCCTGACTGGCTGGCGGCTCTGGCGGTTCCTGACTGGCTGGCGGCTCTGGCGGCTCCTGACTGGCTGGCGGCTCTGGCGGCTCCTGACTGGCTGGCGGCTCTGGCGGCTCCTGACTGGCTGGCGGCTCTGGCGGCTCCTGACTGGCTGGCGGCTCTGGCGGCTCCTGACTGGCTGGCGACTCTGGCGGCTCCTGACTGACGGGCGGCTCTAACGGCTCGGGACAGATGGGCGGCTCTAACGACTCGGGACAGATCGGCGGCTCTAACGGCTCGGGACAGACGGGCGGCTCAGACGGCGCTGGGCAGACGGATGGCTCTGACGGCGCTGGGCAGACGGATGGCTCTGACGGCGCTGGGCAGACGGATGGCTCAGACGGCGCTGGGCAGGGAGGCAGCTCAGACGGCGCTGGTCAGGCAGGCAGCTCAGACGGCGCTGGTCAGGCAGGCTGCTCAGACGGCGCTGGGCAGACGAGCAGTGCAGGCGGCGTTGAGCAGACGAGCAGTGCAGGCGGCGTTGGGCAGACGGCCGACTCTGACCTGCTGAGGCGCACAGTAGGCCTGGTGCGTGGTGCCGGAACTGGTGGTACCGGACTGGAGACACGCACCTCAAGGCTAGTGCGGGGAGCAGGAACAGGGCACACTGGACTCTCGAGGCGCACTATAGGCCTGGTGCGTGGTACCGGCACTGGTGGTACCGGGCTGAGGGCACGCACCTCAGGGAGAGTGCATGGAGGAGGAACAGGTCTCTGGAGACGCACTGGAAGCCTGGTGCGTGGTGTAGGCACTGGTGGTACTGGGCTGGGGCGGGAAGGTGGCGCCGGATATACCGGACCGTGCAGGCGTACTGGCTCCCTTGAGCACCGAGCCTGCCCAACCTTACCTGGTTGAATGCTCCCCGTAGCCCGACCAGTGCGGGGAGGTGGAATAACCCGCACTGGGCTGTGTTGGCGAACCGGGGACACCATGCGTAAGGCTGGTGCCATGTACACCGGCCCGAGGAGACGTACTGGAGGCCAGATATGTTGAGCCGGCTTCATGGCACTTGGCTCAATGCTCAATCTAGCCCGGCCAGTGCGGGGAGGTGGAATAACCCGCACCGGGCTATGCACACGTACAGGAGACACCGTGCGCTCTTCCGCATAACACGGTGTCTGCCCGTACTCCCGCTCTCCACGGTAAGCATGGGAAGTGGGCGCAGGTTTCCTACCTGCCTTCGCCACACTACCCTTTAGCCGCCCCCCTCCCAATAAATTTTTGGGTGAGCCTCTCGGGCTTCCAGCCGCTCTGCCTTGCTAGCGCCTCATAATGCCGCCTCTCCGCTTTTGCTGCCTCCAGCTCCGCTTTGGGGTGGCGACACTCCTCTGGCTCTGCCCAGGGTCCTTTACCGTCCAGAATTTCCTCCCATGTCCATTCCTCCTGGTACCACTGCTGCTGTCGCTGCTGCCCGTTGCCACGTTGCTTGGTCCGAGTTAGGTGGGTGGTTCTGTAACGGCAGTCTAAGTCGTCCTCCTCATCGGACGAGGAGAGGCGAGAAGGATCGGAGGACCAATGTACAGCGTGGTAAGTTTCCATGATTTAATAACACGAAAACTAGACAAAATACAAAACAACAAACGAACCAACCGTCACAGTCCCGTGTGGCACAAACACTGACACAGGAAACAACCACCCACAAAATCCCAACACAAAACAAGCCACCTATATATGATTCTCAATCAGGGACAACGATTGACAGCTGCCTCTGATTGAGAACCATATTAGGCCAAACACAGAAACAGACAAACTAGACACAACATAGAATGCCCACCCAGCTCACGTCCTGACCAACACTAAAACAAGCACAACACATAAGAACTCTGGTCAGGACGTGACAAGGTGTCATGATAAGTCATAAGAACGTCCACATGATGTGAGGTGACTAAGCAGAGCAACATGGAATAAGGATTAGGGGGTGAGTGCTAGAGATACAGGAGAGGAATGAGCAAGCAAGCCTAATATAATGAGCTCTGTGATCAATAATCTTTGCTGCTTCTCCAGTGATTTTCAGCTAGGTCTGAAGGTGAAACATTTCAAAATGTTCTATTATATCAAACTGAGAGTCTTGAAATATGAGATGACATTAGATCATATATAGTTTGGTCATTAGTTGGGCATGTTCCTTTACAGTCTATTTGTTTCAATCAATTTCAGATGCTCTTGAGTTGGCCTGCTTCTTGACAACGTAATTGAACAAAAATATAAATTGCAACATGCAAGAATTTCAAAGATTTTACTGAGTTACAGTTAATTTAAGGAAATCAGTCAATTGAGATAAATTCATAAGGCCCTAATCTGTGGATTTCACATGACTGGGAATACAGATATGCATCTGTTGGTCACAAATAACTTTAAAAAAAACTAGGGGCGTGGATCAGCTAGGGGCCTGTGACCACCATTTGCCTCATGCAGTGCAACACATCTCCTTCGCATTGAGGTGATCAGTCTGTTGATTGTGGCCTGTGGAATGTTGTCCAGCTACTCTTTAATGGCTGTGCGAAGTTGCTGGATATTGGTGGGAACTGGAACATGCTGTCGTACACGTCGATCCAGAGCATCCCAAACATGCTCAATGGGTGACATGTCTGGTGAGAACGCAGGCCATGGAACAACTGGAACATTTTCAGCTTCCAGGAGTTGTGTACAGATCCTTGCGACATGGGGCTGTGCATTATCATGCTGAAACATGAGGTGATGGAGGTAGATGAATGGCACGACAATGGGCCTCAGGCATCACTGTGCGTTCAAATTGCCATCGATAAAACGCAATTGTGTTCATTCTCCATAGCTTATGCCTGCCCATACCGTAACCCCACCGCCACCCTGGGACACTCTGTTCACAACATTGACATCAGTAAACCGCTCACCCACACGACGCTGGTCCGCAGTTGTGAGGCCGGTTAGACGTACTGCCAGATTCTCTAAAACGATGTTGTAGGCAGCTTATGGTAGAGAAATTAACATTCTATTCTCTGCCAACAGCCCTGGTGGACGTTCCTGTAGTCAGCATGCCAATTGCACATTCCCGCAAAACTTGAGACATCTGGGGCATTGTGTTGTGTGACAAAACTGCACATTTTAGAGTGGCCTTATTGTCCCCAGCTGAGAACATGGACAAATTGTGCCATCCTCTCAGACAGACAAAGCTGCTTTGCAATTATGTAATAGAACACATTAGAAGACAAGGATGAGTTGGAGTAGTAGAAGTGGAGAGCTATGACCCTGTTGCAATGCCTGAAATCCCACTGTGCTGTAGCTCTCCATTCTATTTTCAGTCATGGAAAAAATGACAATGTAAGTAAAATGCCATGTATATTTCAGGTTAGGATTGTTTTCCCCACGGTCAGAGTAGTGAACTGTAGTTGATTAAATAGCAGCATGACTGCTGAGGTACACTGTTCTCTCGCCAGAGATACATTGCCATTGGAACAAGACGTGTCCTTTGACAGGCTGCACCCAAAGGAATCACGAATCTAGGGTCTTTGTTGGACAAAGTAACACAGGGAGCTTTGCAAAGAACATATAATCCTATTTTTGTATGCAGTCCCTGTACTTATACGTCACTATGGATGAAAGTGCCTGCTAAGGCCATTAATCATGATTACATTATTTTGAGTGGCATATGTAAAGGACGTCACGCTGCTTGCTTAGCGAGTACCACCTCCTCGCGATTCAGCCCATATCTGGCATGAATTCAGGACCTCTGCCTTGCTAGCACACGTGACCACTCTCCTGAAGCGTCTTACCCCTCTGAGCCACGCAAAAAGCTACCTATTTACTGGCGCAAGTGGGGACACTTCCGGCTGATGAGTAAGTTTCACACATCCTCATGTGCTAAACAGTATGTAGCTAGAGTTATGTGTACTGGGCATGAGGTTGCATTGCACTCCCAGTTTTAGTACATTTAGTTTGGGCCGAATATGTTCTTTGCAAAGCTCCCTGTGTAAATTGTATTTTAATGTTTAAGGACTCTTGGAAGATTAGACCAAATGAAGACTAAAAGAGATCCTAATAAAATAAAATAAAATATACTGAGCAATGCCGACTTTGACACGCAGAATCCTTGAATTTCCTCTTTGCTCAACAGCAACAGCATGCAACTCTGCCTCTTATGTGACTCCTCAAGAAACTCAAAAACTAAACAAATACTCCCACTTCCCTGCTGCCATTTAGTCAAACCAACCTTTCCTCTCTGAAAGAAAAGCCTCTCTAGGCAGGGAAACAAGTTATTCTCTCTGAATGAGCATCATTAGTGATGGAGTGTTAAGTGTTTCTTAATGGTGAGTGGTAAGAGGAAGAGGTCACATGGAGATT
The DNA here is from genome assembly GCF_045679555.1 of Salvelinus alpinus. Classification (NCBI taxonomy): domain Eukaryota; kingdom Metazoa; phylum Chordata; class Actinopteri; order Salmoniformes; family Salmonidae; genus Salvelinus; species Salvelinus alpinus. Next base: position 16,095,305 of record NC_092103.1, on the reverse strand, counting down.
TTAAAGGTGAATAAAAGAGAAGAGCAGTCACAGATAAAGTAAATCTGGTCTAATACAAGTTTCACCTCCAGCATAGGGGCAGAGAAAATGTCTGAGAAGGCACTTATACAATAATCACACAGCACCTTATGTCCTGTAAACACCAGCCCGAGAGGCTTGCAGGAAGTCAGAACATCAGCTGATACAGAATCGCATAGTGTCACAGATACATTATGAGTGTGCCGGTCAGTCTGGCATCAAGCTTTAATGATAACATTCAACAGCTGACATTTGATACTGGCAGCTATACAGGTCAAAGTTAGAACATCAGTACGTACAGTAGGTAAAACAGATCACTACAGACTAACAAAGGAAAACGATTTACTTCAACATAAATGGTTAACACCTGTTTCCCTTCCCCTTATACAGTATATCAATCAAAATCGAAAGTAAATCAAATACTGGAAAATAATTCATCAATACATTATTCCTTTACACATGGTTTAAATGGACTCAAAATGTGCAGCTTCACACCGAACCAAAACACACATACACCCACCCACACGTTCACACACATATACAGTTGAAGTCGGATGTTTACATACACCTTAGCCAAATACATTTAAACTCAGTTTTTCACAATTTCTGACATTTAATCCAAGTAAAAATTCCCTGTTTTAGGTCAGTTAGGATCACCACTCTATTTTAAGAATGTGAAATGTCAGAATAATAGTAGAGAGAATTATTTATTCTCCTGACAGAGCTGGTGTAACTGAGTCAGGTTTGTAGGCCTCCTTGCTCGCACATGCTTTTTCAGTTCTGCCTACAAATATTATATGGGATTGAGGTCAATGCTTTGTGATGGCCACTCCAATACCTTGACTTTGTTGTCCTTAAGCCATTTTGCTGCAACTTTGGAAGTATGCCTGGAGATATTGTCCATTTGGAAGACCCATTTGCGACCAAGCTTTAACTTCCTAACTGATGTCTTGAGATGTTGCTTCAATATATCCACATAATTGTCCTCCCTCATGATGCCAACTATTTTGTGAAGTGCACCAGTCTCTCTTGCAGCAAAGCACCCCCACAACATGATGCTGTCACACCTGTGCTTCACGGTTGGAATGGTGTTCTTTGGCTTGCAAGCATTCCACTTTTTCCTCCAAACATAACGATGGTCATTATGGCCAAACAGTTCTGTTTTTGTTTCATCAGACCAGAGGACATTTCTCCAAAAAGTACAATCTTTGTCACCATGTGCAGTTGCAAACCGCAGTCTGGCTTTTTTATGGCGGTTTTGGAGCAATGGCTTCTTCCTTCCTGAGCGACCTTTCAGGTTATGTCGATATAGGACTCGTTTTACTGTGGATATAGATACTTTTGTGCCTGTTTCCTCCAGCATCTTCACAAGGTCCTTTGCTGTTGTTCTGGGATTGATTTGCACTTTTCGCACCAAAGTATGTTCATCTCTAGGAGACAGAACACGTCTCCTTCATGAGCAGTATGACAGCTGCGTGGTCCCATGGTGTTTATACTTGCTTACTGTTGTTTGTACAGATGAATGTGGTACCTACCTGATATCTTTTGATTTTCCCATGATGTCAAGCAAAGAGGCACTGAGTTTGAAGGTAGGACTTGAAATACATCCACAGGTACACCTCCAATTGACTCAAATGATGTCAATTAGCCTGTAAGAAGCTTCTAAAGCCATGATATAATTTTCTGGAATTTTCCAAGCTGTTTAAATCACAGAAAACTTAGTGTATGTAAACTTCTGACCCACTGGAATTGTGATATAGTGAATTATAAGTGAATAATCTGTCTGTTAACAATTGTTGGAAAAATTACTTGTGTTATTGTCATGCCCTGGCCTTAGTTATCTTTGTTTTCTTTATTATTTTAGTTAGGTCAGGGTGTGACATGGGGGATGTTTGTGTGTTTTTGTCTAGTCTAGGGTTTTTGTATTGTATAGGGGGTTTTGTAGAGTTTATGGGGTTGTGTTCAGTGTAGGTGTTTAGGTAAGTCTATGGTTGCCTGGATTGGTTCTCAGTTAGAGACAGCTGTCTATTGTTGTCTCTGATTGGGAGTCATATTTAGGCAGCCATAGGCATTAGGCAGGTTGTGGGTAATTGTCTATGTTTAACGTTAGTAGCTTGTGTCTGCACTTTCGTTTGTAGCTTGTAAAAGTGGTTGTTTCGTCTTCGTTTATTAAAAGAAGATGTATTTATATCACGCTGCGCCTTGGTCCTCTCTTTCACCTAAAGACGATCGTGACAGTTATGCACAAAGTAGATGTCCTAACCGACTTACCAAAACTATAGTTTGTTAACAAGAAATTTGTGGAGTGATTGAAAAACAAGTTTTAATGACTCCAACCTAAGTGTATGTAAACTTCCGACTTCAACTGTACAGACACGTCTCATACACTCATTAATCTCCGTTAGAAAGAATAACCTGGTAGCACTTTAATAATTGTCTGAGAGTTGCAAGGGTGGGGAAACTTCGCAAACACATATGGAGCTGAATTTAATCACCTGGTTGCCCACATTACGCAAGGTTTTAGTTCTGTGTTAACCAATATTAGACTGCTCTAAGGAGTGACTGCAATCCACATAGGTAGAACATTCATTGCCAGGAAACGCTTATGTTAGCACTTTCGGACTAAAAACTTACTCAGCATAGTGTCTGATGTTACACATCACACTATTACAACAGTGATTGTTTTGGAATAAAATGATCAATATGTTTTCTTAGGTGCAATATGCAAAAATTGCTCTGACATTGCCTGGTCGCTAAAATTAGAATATTTCGCATAATTTCAGTTTATGTGACAAAACAAGCAATGAAGACAATCATTGTACCATCTGTACTAAGCCGCTGTGAAATATCTTTTCAATAATCTAAAATGTTGTGTTTTCAGCTGTTTGAAGCTGGTGTACAAAACCAAAAGTAAAAGCAAAAACTACATTTAAGAATGGGATGCATAGAAATAGCATACATAGAACATATCTTCCACTTCTTAGACTTGCTTACAATGAGAATGACAGATCTATAAATCATCAATGAGAATGACAGATCTATAACTCACAGATCTATAACTCACATTTCTATGTGAATTTGGTCGGTCGCCCAAGAAGTTACACATTGCAATTTTCTTAAACATCCTCGGTATTGTGTGCTTGTTGTGTAGACCTTTGCACTCCTACCCTTATATGGCTTGAAAATGGCAGATTTGGGTCCTGATAAGTGTAACATGCTATAAATGACATCAGATCTCAGGCTCTGCGCTTCACAGAGCTGTCTCATTTACACTATACAAGTGGCACTTGCCTAGAAACGCTAACCTCACCCTCATGTGGGTGCTAACAAGCTAGCAAGCAAGCTAGGTAGTGCTACATATCCCACAGTGTTCAGCTCCCTCACCCAACACACTACAGCCTTTCTGAACTTGAGCACTGCATGTGACAAGAAGTTGCTGCATCCCTCCCGCTAATTGGGCAACTTTTGCATTTTTTTGTTGTTGTCTGAGTGAGAGAAATGCTGTAAATTAAAAGGACTCAATGGATTTTGAAAGATGAGACGTTAAGGATTATAATAAATAACGCTTTAATGTCATACAAGCCAAACACCCGTGAGACCAAATGTGCACTTAACATTTCCATATCATAAAACTCATGTCATATACAGTTTATGTTTAAGATCACCATGCTGGAATGTCTACCAATGGAATGTCCATCTTACATTTACATTTACATTTAAGTCATTTAGCAGACGCTCTTATCCAGAGCGACTTACAAATTGGTGCATTCACCTTATGATATCCAGTGGAACAACCACTTTACAATAGTGCATCTAACTCTTTTAAGGGGGGGGGGGGTTAGAAGGATTACTTTATCCTATCCTAGGTATTCCTTAAAGAGGTGGGGTTTCAGGTGTCTCCGGGAAGGTGGTGATTGACTCCGCTGACCTGGCGTCGTGAGGGAGTTTGTTCCACCATTGGGGTGCCAGAGCAGCGAACAGTTTTGACTGGGCTGAGCGGGAACTGTACTTCCTCAGAGGTAGGGAGGCGAGCAGGCCAGAGGTGGATGAACGCAGTGCCCTTGTTTGGGTGTAGGGCCTGATCAGAGCCTGAAGGTACGGTGGTGCCGTTCCCCTCACAGCTCCGTAGGCAAGCACCATGGTCTTGTAGCGGATGCGAGCTTCAACTGGAAGCCAGTGGAGAGAGCGGAGGAGCGGGGTGACGTGAGAGAACTTGGGAAAGTTGAACACCAGACGGGCTGCGGCGTTCTGGATGAGTTGTAGGGGTTTAATGGCACAGGCAGGGAGCCCAGCCAACAGCGAGTTGCAGTAATCCAGACGGGAGATGACAAGTGCCTGGATTAGGACCTGCGCCGCTTCCTGCGTGAGGCAGGGTCGTACTCTGCGAATGTTGTAGAGCATGAACCTACAGGAACGGGTCACCGCCTTGATGTTAGTTGAGAACGACAGGGTGTTGTCCAGGATCACGCCAAGGTTCTTAGCACTCTGGGAGGAGGACACAATGGAGTTGTCAACCGTGATGGCGAGATCATGGAACGGGCAGTCCTTCCCCGGGAGGAAGAGCAGCTCCGTCTTGCCGAGGTTCAGCTTGAGGTGGTGATCCGTCATCCACACTGATATGTCTGCCAGACATGCAGAGATGCGATTCACCACCTGGTTATCAGAGGGGGGAAAGGAGAAGATTAATTGTGTGTCGTCTGCATAGCAATGATAGGAGAGACCATGTGAGGATATGACAGAGCCAAGTGACTTGGTGTATAGCGAGAATAGGAGAGGGCCTAGAACAGAGCCCTGGGGGACACCAGTGGTGAGAGCACGTGGTGCGGAGACAGATTCTCGCCACGCCACCTGGTAGGAGCGACCTGTCAGGTAGGACGCAATCCAAGCGTGGGCCGCGCCGGAGATGCCCAGCTCGGAGAGGGTGGAGAGGAGGATCTGATGGTTCACAGTATCAAAGGCAGCCGATAGGTCTAGAAGGATGAGAGCAGAGGAGAGAGAGTTAGCTTTAGCAGTGCGGAGCGCCTCCGTGACACAGAGAAGAGCAGTCTCAGTTGAATGACTAGTCTTGAAACCTGACTGATTTGGATCAAGAAGGTCATTCTGAGAGAGATAGCAGGAGAGCTGGCCAAGGACGGCACGTTCAAGAGTTTTGGAGAGAAAAGAAAGAAGGGATACTGGTCTGTAGTTGTTGACATCGGAGGGATCGAGTGTAGGTTTTTTCAGAAGGGGTGCAACTCTCGCTCTCTTGAAGACGGAAGGGACGTAGCCAGCGGTCAAGGATGAGTTGATGAGCGAGGTGAGGTAAGGGAGAAGGTCTCCGGAATCTTTTTGTGAGAAATTACATTGGTCATCCAAAACATTTTTAAAATGTCTACAAAGTATAAATAGCCCACACTTTAGATGAGGCCACACAAAAATACTTAACTAATGATTAGTAAATGGTTTATAAGGACATATATTAAACATCTTATGAATTATCTTATGAATGATTATTAAATACTTTAAAAGTTGTTTATAAATGTGTGAATAACTAGGTTACCAACATTTATAAATGTGGAAGTAAGGATTAATAAATGATTAATAAACTATTTGTTTTGCAATGGTCAAGAAATAAGCTGCATGGATGTCAGACAAAATGTCAGACTCTCAAGTTCATTAGGGACTGGGACATGCTTAACACCCCGGCCATCCTACAATCTAAGCTTGATGCCCTCAAACACAAATTATCAATGAACCTACCAGGTACAACCCCAAATCCGTAAACATGGGCATCCTCATAGATATCATCCTAACCAACCTGCCCTCCAAATAAACCTCTGCTGTCTTCAACCAGGATCTCAGCGATCACTGACTCATTGCCTGCATCCATAATGGGTCTGCGGTCAAACGACCACCCCTCATCACTGTCAAGCGCTCCCTAAAACACTTCAGCGAGCAGGCCTTTCTAATCGACCTGTCCCGGGTATCCTGGAAGGATATTGACCTCATTCCATCAGTAGAGTATGCCTGGTTATTATTCAAAAGTGCTTTCCTCACCATCTTAAATAAGCATGCCCATTCATAAAATTTAGAACCAGGAATGGATATAGCCCTTGGTTCACTCCAGACCTGACTGCCCTTGACAAAAACATCCTGTGGCGTACTGCATTAGCATCGAATAGCTCCCGCGATATGCAACTTTTCAAGGAAGTTAGGAACCAATATATACAGGCAGTTAGGAATGCAAAAGCTAGCTTTTTCAAACAGAAATGTACATCCTGTTGCACAAACTCCCAAAAGTTCTGGGACACTGTAAAGTCCATGGAGAATAAGAGCACCTCCTCCCAGCTGCCCACTGTACGGAGGCTAGGAAACACTGTCACCCCCAATAAATCCACGATAATTGAGAATTTCAATAAGCATTTTTCTACGGCTGGCTATGCTTTCCACCTGGCAACCCTTACCCCAGTCAACAGCCTTGCACTCCCCACAGCAACTTGCCCAAGCCTCCCCCATTTCTCCTTCACCAAAATCCAGATGGCTGATGTTCTGAAAGACCTGCAAAATCTGGATCCCTACAAATCAGCCGGGCTAGACAATCTGGACCCTCTCGTTCTAAAATTATCTGCCAAAATTGTTGCAACCCCTATTACAAGCCTGTTCAACCCCTCTTTTGTATCGTCTGAGATCCCCATAGATTGGAAAGCTGCCGCGGTCATCCCCCTCTTCAAAGGGGGAGACACTCTAGACCCAAACTGCTACAGACCTATATCTATCCTACCCTGCCTTTCTAAGGTCTTCGAAAACCAAGTTAACAAACAGATCACCGACCATTTCGAATCTCACCGTACCTTCTCCGCTATGCAATCTGATTTCCGAGCTGGTCATGGGTGCACCTCAGCCACGCTCAATGTCCTAAATGATATCATAACCGCCATCGATAAGAGACAATACTGTGCAGCTGTATTCATTGACCTGGCCAAGGCTTTCGACTCTGTCAATCACTGCATTCTTATCGGCAGACTCAACAACCTTGGTTTCTCAAATGACTGCCTCGCCTGGTTCACCAACTACTTCTCAGACAGAGTTCAGTGTGTCAAATCGGAGGGCCTGTTGTCCGGACCTCTGGCAGTCTCTATGGGGGTGCCACAGGGTTCAATTCTCGGGTCGACTCTTTTCTCTGTATACTGCAATGATATTGCTCTTGCTGCTGGTGATTCTCTAATCCACCTCTACGCAGACGACACCATTCTGTATACTTCTGGCCCTTCTTTGGACACTGTGTTAACTAACCTCCAGATAAGCTTCAATGCCATACAACTCTCCTTCCGTGGCCTCCAACTGATCTTAAATTCTAGTAAAACTAAATGCATGCTCTTCCACCTATCGCTGCCCACACCTGCCCGCCCGTCCAGCATCACTACTCTGGACGGTTCTGACTTAGAATATCTGGACAACTACAAATACCTAAGTGTCTGGTTAGACTGTAAACTCTCCTTCCAGACTCATATTAAGCATCTCCAATCCAAAATTAAATCTAGAATCGGCTTCCTATTTCGCAACAAAGCATCCTTCACTCATGCTGCCAAACATACCCTTGTAAAACTGACTATCTTACCGATCCTTGACTTCGGCAATGTCATTTACAAAATAGCCTCCAACACTCTACTCAGCAAATTGAATGCAGTCTATCATAGTCCCATCCGTTCTGTCTCCAAAGCCCCATATACTACCTACCACTGCGACCTGTATGCTCTCGTTGGCTGGCCCTCGCTTCATATTCGTTGCCAAACCCACTGGCTCCAGGTCATTTATAAGTCTTTGCTAGGTAAAGCCCCACCTTATCTCAGCTCACTGGTCACCATAGCAGCACCCGCCCGTAGCACGCGCTCCAGCAGGTATATTTCACTGGTCACCCCCAAAGCCAATTCTTCCTTTGGCCACCTTTCCTTCCAGTTCTCTGCTGCCAATGACTGGAACGAACTGCAAAAATCTGGAGACTCATATCTCCCTCACTAACTTTAAGCACCAGCTGTCAGAGCAGCTCACAGATCACTGCACCTGTACATAGCCCATCTGTAAATAGCCCATCCAACTACCTCATCCCCATACTGTTATTTATTTTATTTATTTTTGCTCCTTTGCACCCCAGTATCTCTACTGGCACACTCAACTTCGGCACATCTATCACTCCAGTGTGTAATTGCTATATTGTAATTATTTCTCCACTATGGCCTATTAATTGCCTTACCTCCCTTATCCTACCTCATTTGCACACACTGTATATAGACTTTTCTATTGTATAATTGACTGTATGTTTGTTTATTCCATGTGTAACTGTAACGATCGTCGTAATCCTCCTCGTCTGAGGAGGAGCAAGGATCAGACCAATATGCAGCGTGGTATGTATCCATATTTATTAGAATACTTTTCTAACACGAACAAAACAATAAACAAAACGAAACCAACGACGCTACAGTCCTGAACAAGTGAACAATGAAAAAACAATGAACGCACGAACAGGAACAATCACCCACAAACAAACACTGAAAACAGCCTACCTTAATATGGTTCCCAATCAGAGACAACGTAAAACACCTGCCTCTGATTGAGAACCATATCAGGCCAATAAGACACACCTAAACCAATGAAACACAAAACATAGAATATACCCACCCAGCTCACATCCTGACCAACTAAACAAAGACTAAACAAAGGAAATAAGGTCAGGAACGTGATAGTAACTCTGTGTTGTTGTTTGTGTCGCACTGCTTTGCTTTATCTTGGCCAGGTCGCAGTTGTAAATGAGAACTTGTTTTCAACTAGCCTACCTGGTTAAATAAAATTGAAATCAAAATTTACAAATTAAGTAAATCCATGCACATGAAAGTGTCAGAGGAAGATTTTAACTGGGCTACTTGGGGGCTTCGATGACACAAACAAAGGCTAGTATTGAATGAAAACACTGAATCAGTGTGTGCTCACACTCAGTAAAGTCTTATGATATCAGATGATTCTGCTGAAGAGAGCAACAAATCAGATATTATAATTTTCACTATCTCTTCTATATCACCGGGGCAAAACGTGGATAAGCTTAAGTCTGGGGGTGTTTGTGATTTTAAAAAGAAAATAGAAAATGTTTTACGGTAGTCGTGTCCTATTATAACAGATCATTAATATGACTAGAAATAGACTGAAACTGTATAACAACTTGAAACTTTAAAGGAGAACTCTTAGAGCCAAGAATGGTAACTTGACAAGCAACAGATAGACTATAATGGACACCATATCATCTGCACAGGCAAAGAAAATTGCTTGCCCATTTCCTTGACAGATTAGTGACATTGGGGCAGAAGAGACGAATGGAGTTAAAAATGGAGTTGTGACGTAGGCAGGCAGTTTGAGGCGATCTAGAATAGAACAGAGTAAGATGCTCTGTGAATCGTGACTGATGGAGATATAGAGAGAGGAAAATGCAGAGATCGACACCCTTGACAACAGCAACAGGCATTGTTGGACAAGCTGTCAGCTCTCTGCCGTTCTTGGCTCCTCGCAGATAATCAAGCAGTCACACAGCTGTCTTTACCTGTCTGCATATTCAGTGTACAGTACCATAAAAAGACTCCAGATTACTTCGAGCCCAGTGTGTGATTATGGTAATAGAAACAATGTGATTAGTGCTGACAAGATAAGATTATATTTAACCCACCAATCAAAAGTGTGGGATTACTTAGCTTTTCTCATCATGGGATTCTTAGCAGTTTTGCATGCTAATGTTATTCCATAGTAATTTGCATACACTATAACTGGGCTCTTTCCCTCTTATATTTGATCATTCTCCATCTACGAACTCAGAAGAAAACTCATACCTCAATAATAGCCAGAGGCAGAAGAGGCAGACAGCAGATAATTAGTTCTGAGACAACAAAATAATGACACTGACTGCATTTAAGATGAACAATGAATGAAAAGATATATCCAAAATGTAAAGATGAAAACAGCTGAGGGGTTTGTCATCTCATTCTGTTGCTGCTGCTGTGGATCGTGTGACTGTCCTTGTCTATAAGTGTATCAGTGTTTTGTTAGTTGTCATGTTTTGTGTTTTTTCTGGACCACAGTAAGAGTAGCTGCTGCTTCTGCAAAAGCTAATGGGGATCCAAGTAAACAAATACAATTTTGAAAATAAATCTAGATTTGATTGCCTGTCAAAACCAATGAGGTATAGAGACGGGTTAGCTGACAACGTCATGAACATGATGCGCGCCCATCGACAGGGGCAGAAGCCATGCTTTGTTGTGATTCTGAATGGTCAGATAGCTGGCAACAATGACAAGAAGTTGCCATGTGGGGAATCATAAGTTTTAGCTTGTTCTTGATACCATGTCTTGTTTTAAGGTGTTTGACTGATTTCATATCAATGCTAATATGACTAAAATTGGCTAGATATTTAACCAACAACTGTAACAATGTATTTCGGACACAATAAGTGCTCATTGTGCAAATGTGTTTATGTTTTCAATAAACATTTGGAGACTAAATATATGTTGTCAAAAAATCTAAGCCAACCCTGTCTGTTTTTTGCTCCATAGTTGTGGACATGTTGGTTTTGTTGTTAAACAACCAACCTGTCTATAAACCCTAGATTGATGATGCTATTTAATGGTCAGGTTTTGTTGCCAATGATCTGCCATATTGGAACTCCCCAGAAGAAGCAGTCCTCCATAGGAATTAATGGAATTCTACAGTATTTCAATTAAATGTTTCAAGGACACATTTACATGTATTTAAATATTTTGTTGTTGTAGTGGGTACAGTGACATTATAACTTTCCAAAAATTATACTTTAAGGAAAAATTGTATTTTATATTTTTATATTTAAAATTGTTTATGTTTAGCTCACATAATATTATGCAGACGTATGCATAAAGGTTTTTGTAATAGAATAAGCGTGGCAAAAACAAATATAGACATGAATAAATGCATGGCTTCTAAATAAATAAAAAATAACGGTGGGGGAGTGCCAAGATGGAGGCCCAGTGGCTTCAAAACAGCTCCCCTTGTCAGTATTCTAGTTTAAATATAAATCATTTGTCAAAACAATGACAGCTCTTATAACTACAATTGTTCCACTGTTCAACACATTCATTTCATGTGTATTATCATTTGTCTTGGAGGATAAATAAACACTACCCAGAATGACTGCGGACCTGTCATCTAATGCTGCCAGTGGAGGTAACAGTGCTGACATAGGCAGCAGCCTCTACCAATGCAGGTAGCAGAGCTGTCATCTACAGCAGCTTTTGCTGGTGAAGGTGGCAGACAAGCCATTTTGAAGATACATTATGGTGTCAAGGCAGAAGTTGGAATGGAATTGTCTCTATTGGAATCATTTCATTGACCTTGCACTTTTCTATTTTTAGCTCATTCCTCCTCCTAAGATGTCTCAGCCTCAGTAAATGTCAAAGGTAGTTTACTTGAACCTGTCATTGGCAAAAACCTTTAAAGAGCAACAGCCCCTAAAAAACGACTTCTCATTTAGAAAACAGCCTACAATATGTGGCATAGATAATTTTGGTCATAAAGTCAGTCTTGTGGTCGTGACAGCATCAGCACATCCATTTTAATGTTCTGCCCACAGCTGGCAAAACAGAAGTAATCATCAATTCAGAGTGCAGCTTCATAGACCCCATCATAATGCCTGTGGTAGATGTGGGTTGACTTTGGATATCCCTATGGGGCTGGTTAGGGACCATGGGTCATGGGACAATATGTTAAAATTCCAATAGCTCCAAATTTCAAACCAACTGTAAATTGTAGAAACCATATTCAAATATTGAAAACTTTTAATGAGAAAACTTAAAGCTGTGCAACACGAAAATATTGTCTCATTTACATTTTGTAATTTATTGACAGTCCCTAACTAGCTTCGGAGATAGACTATTCAAAGTCATACCAACTTTGCCACAGTTGTACGCCAGCCGGCTGAAGCGAATTGGCTAAAGAATTTGTTTAACTCTTCCCACCTTTGAACACACATACGAGACACCCACATCAAACCACACCCCGAAACCAACTCACGTTTGAATTCAGTCATGGTCGCTAGAATTTCTTAATGAACCAAATCTAAAACTTAATGATCCAAAATCACTGGAGTACTGGAGGTGTACTGCAGGATCTGGTGGTGTGTTGCAAAACGTGTAGAATTGTAGGAATTTAGCTGTGTTCCCCAAAAACAGACCTTGCTTGGGGTCCCTGCAAAACTGCTGTACTCCACTGATTAAAATACAAAGTTTTCATGAATATGAAAATATTCTTTGCAATTACAATATTCAAATGTAAGTCAACTCTCCATAACAAAATAAATAACATTTTATTTGTCACATGCACCGAATACAACAGGTGTAAACATTACTGTGAAATGCATATTTTCGAGCCCTTTCTCAACAATGCAGAGTTAAAAAGTACAAACAATTTGCAAAACAAATGTCAGGAAATAGTAACACAATAAAGAGACTATATACAAGGAGTACCTGTACCGAGTCAATGTGCAGGGGTACGAGGTACTGTAGTTGAAGTAATTGAGGTAATGTATATATTGTTTTATTTAACTGGGCAAGTCAGTTAAGAACAAATTCTTATTTACAATGACGGCCTACTCCGGCCAAAACCGGACAACGCTGGGCCAATTGTGCACCGCCCTACGGGACTCCCAATCACAGCTGGATGTGATACAGCCTGGATTCAAACCAGGTACTATAGTGACGCCTCTTGCACTAAGATGCAGTGCCTTAGACCGCTGCGCCACTCAAGAGCATGTAGGTAGGAGTAAATGTGACTAGGCAATCAGGATAGATAATAAACAGAGTAGCAGCAGCACATGTGTAAAAAAAGTGTGAAAAAAAGAGTGTGAAAATGTGTCAATGTGTGAGTGTGTGTTTTGTGTGTGTGAGCGTATGTGTGTGTGTGTGTGTGTTAGAATGTCAGTGTAGTATTTGTGAGTGTGTGGGTAGAGTCCAGTGAGTTCAACTGTTCTCCTACAGTCCCGTCAATGTGAATGGGGGCATGCTCGGCCTTCCGTTTCCTATAGTCCACGATCAGCTCCTTGGTCTTCCTGACATTGAGGGAGAGATTGTTGTCCTGGAACCACGCTGGCAGATATCTTGGCGGGTACCCAGGGGTAATGCCATGCATGAAGCAGTATGCAGCATTTGCCTAATGGAAATGTCAGCCTGGGTAAGAGGAGAAGAGGTGTTGGGAAATGGGGGCATAGTGTGCCAGCAAGCGGACAATGCCTCTCTCTCTCAATCGATAAACACTGGTCACACAGACAGCTAAATGAACAGGCACACTTGAAACCCCAATGACAATGTAAAAATAGAGCATGAATCTCAACAAGGAGATGGCAGCTGGAAAACTACATCTCACACAACATAAAATGTATGCAGGGGCATCTCAACAGCAGGTACAGTCAGACCTCTCTTTTTTTATAATTCCATTTTCAATTTACCTTGTTATATAATATGAAAACCTATGCAGGGAGGATATTCTGCTACTGGACATGGTAAGAGATGTTTTGGGTGATAAGATGTGGATGTGTTGATTGTTGAAGTAATTCATGCATTTACAAATTGAGCACCTGGTTACAGGGGGTGGACAGCATTCATCCCAATGTTCAGGCTGCTCTCGTTGTCTCATCCTCTGGTTCATGGTACAAAGAGGAGTCAGGACCCATCACCGTTTTCTCAGAACAGAACAATTGGAGCAACTTTCTTTCTTTCTTTTTCAGAGCTATGCACACAACTGTATTCTTGGAAACCTTAAAAATGTTTATGTTTGTGAGCTGGGTTGCTTTGGTGATGTGACACTCAAGCTCTACTGTGACTTTTTTTTAATACTGACATTTCGCAGAATATTCCACGGCTAACACGTTTTCTACATATTGTGTTAAATGTCAAATATGTATAAAGAAAAGAGACAGTTATTTTAGTCTTGTTCCATTTCCCCAGGCCCCCCTCAACTGCACCTGCACCTGCTACGGTTAGTAAAAGCTTTCTTTAAGCTCGTCATTATTTGACTCTTTGTTACTGATGCATCCACAAGAAATACTGGGAGTGGTGTTATTATTACACCATAGAAATAGCATTTTTATTTGATGGCTTACACACCGTCAATTAATAGCGTTCCCCCATATGGTTATGAGACATGGGTATTAATGGACAGAATGGGCTGTGAGAACACCATCAGCACCTCACTGAGTTTAACCTCGGCACAATAATCCCTTCAAGGTAGAGAGATTCATGTGCAGGTAGAAACCCTGTGGCGAACTCACCCCTGAGTGATCAATTGATTCAAAGGAGATAGCCTCCTGTGGATTAACTTTTCCCTGTGTGACATTTAGTGACTGTTCATGGCTTGGTAACAACCCAATAGTTCGGCAGCACACAAATAGGTACCCATGGAAACATGAAATCCGTGTTATCAGATGATAAGGGAGGACCGACGAAATGGAAACGGCATTACCTACACTTTGGGTAATACTGACCGGCTTCTTCATTATACCGAAAGGTGTAAAATAAGGTAAAACCCACCCAAGCCTAACCCAGCAAATGAAATAGGAATTGTAAGTGTTTTGTTTCCTGTTCTGTTCCATTGTCCTCTGCTGTGTTTGAGAGAGGTATTAATGCTCTCAACCTGCTCTTCAGACATGATGTGGGTTGGAGAGGTCTGAACAGACACAGACACAGATAACTAGACATCTTTGAAAGAAAGAGACAAACAAAACACTGAAATAACAACATCATTGAGTGCACTGAGTAAACAGGTAGGCTGTTCTCAGTGAAGAGATGATTATTCATAAATATGTCTGCAGCTCACAGAGATCCTCTCCAGCCAAAGGGTCATCATCTTTGGTTGCTGAGAATTTTCCTGCACTTGTAGTGTATTTGAGGTTTTTAAAAGCTTCAAAAGTTTGTAATTTCAATTTAGAAATTTTGCCCTGGGGCCTGTTGCACAAAAGTAGAATTAAGACATCCGGGATAAATGACTCAGCTGAGCTCAATGAAGCCAAAACATGTGCGTCCAGGCTTAATTGGTTGCACAAAGACCAAGCCAGGATGAGCAGACACGGATTCATTAAGCCAGGTGAAACCAATCCTGGATAGGTGCGCGCTCACGGCTCACTCAAATAGACCCCGCCACAGATCACAGATTAACTGATTTACCATGGCAACTAGAGCCGCGTACTTTTCCCCGTCGGAAGCACAAATCCTCATGGAGGCATACGAGGAGGTAAAAGATATAATTAAGAAGAAAGGCAACACCGCCACAGTGATAAAGCAAAGAGAAAAAGCGTGGCAAAGTATTGCAGACCGCCTGAATGCGTAAGTAGTGCACAATTACACACTCACCGCTCCGCTGAAACATCACAATTACAATTCAAATATTTAATTCACATCTCCAAAAATGCAGTTGTACTGTAATTATGAAACGGTTACATTTTTAATTGAAATGCACTGCAGATATGAGTGAAATTGTGTAAAGTAACTCCATCACACTGTATAAAGCTATGATAAATTTTTTGATATTTTTACTGAAAACAAGACAAAAATACCAAGTAATTTTTTGCAGTGTGACTCCATTAAATGTGTGTGTGTGTGTGTGTGTGTGTGTGTGTGTGTGTGTGTGTGTGTGTGTGTGTGTGTGTGTGTGTGTGTGTGTGTGTGTGTGTGTGTGTGTGTGTGTAGATTAAACATGAACGGGCCAAAACGGACATGGCAGCAGGTCAAAATCAAATACAAGAACATTCTGCAGAATGGTATGGTCCCTGACTAATATTTAACAAAGCACAAGCATATATTGTACCCAGAAGGTGCCTGCTCACACATTGTCTGTACTGTTTTAGCAGTGAAAAAGAATACCCACAGACAAGGCACGGGTGGTGGGTCACCAAAGGCTGACTTTACCCCAGCAGAGGACATGGCCTTGGAGCTAAATACTGCCTTTATTTAGCTCCAAGGCCATGTCCTCTGCTGGGGTAAGGTCAGCCTTTGGTGACCCACCACCCGTGCCTTGTCTGTGGGTATTCTTTTTCACTGCTAAAACAGTACAGACAATGTGTGAGCAGGCACCTTCATATCTCCCCCAGGGATCCCCGTCTTAGAGGGGATCCCTGGGGGGAAAGAGACGAGCATAGGTTCCTCCCAAGATGCCACCCGCTTCATTCAAGGTATGTCCTTCCATCTCTACATGGGATACAACCACATTCATATTGAATCAATTTGGACTGTCTGACTTTGGTTTACCTATTGCCTTGCAGTGTCTGGCAGCACTGTGTTCCTGTTAGAGCCACCAGCACAAGCACCAGACGATGCTGATCCAGTGAGTACTCCATCAAAGGCATACTGTAGGCCTGGCATGTCTTGTCTACTAGCTTCAATATGAATCCGATTAAATGTGATAGGGTGAAGGCCCCAGTGCAGCAGCAACAGCACATGATGGAGACGATGATGAGGAGGAGACCATCTCTCTGGATTCCAGAAGGCATGAGGTATCATGTTAAGACTGTGAAAGTACTATTTACTCTACAATGGTGAGGAGTCCTCATCAAAATCAAAAAATCTAATTTCTTTTACAGGACCCAGATGCTATACAGTGGGAAAACCAGCCTGGCAACATAGTGCGTATTAATAAAAGGACACCACATCCTGCCAAATTCCAGCTGCGCTAATTGTATTGTGTTCACAGAGCTCACAAGCTATCAGAAAGTTGTATGGCAACCACCTCCGGCGCCAAATAGAACTGGCAGACATAGACATTCAGTACAAGAAGAAAAAGATGGAAAATCTTGCACTGGAGTCCGAAATAAAAAAGAGGACAATTAGGAAACTGGACCTTGAAATAAAAAAACTTGAGAGGGAGGTGAGATATGCCTTCAATGTACACTGTATGCTAACTGTAACACAAATGTATTAATCATTATTTTTCTTTCCTCCCCCAGCTCCAAGAAGATGACACAGCTCAAAATAAAAATTAGGTATATTCTCGTAAAGTCAAGTGAGCCATGACATATGAGCTCTTATTGTGAGCACACAGGACGGTGGCATCTTTCTAAGGTTTTTTTTATTTTCCCAGCAATCAGTACAACCAAGTCATCGTTATAAGGCATCGCCCTCTTTTGCCCACCCCCCCAGCACCAGGTGTGGCCACTAGCCTATATGAAGGCCCAAAATTGTGTGTTCCTTTCTGCTCTGACAATGGCATGCCCATTCGTGCGAGATGTGGTGGATGAAGAAGCACTTGTGCTGAGGAGAGCCTTCAGGCGAGAAAGGGTCTTCAGGGACCGGTTGGACCCACTGGCCTTCCCTGATGACCATCTATATGAAAGATACAGGTTTTCTGCAGATGGCATCAGGTATCTATGCAGACTACTGGGTCCCAGGATTAAGCACCGCACTGCACGGAGCCATGCACTGAGTGTGGAGCAAATGGTTTGTGTGGCCTTGCGCTTTTTTGCTAGTGGAGCCTTCCTGTACTCAGTGGGGGATGCAGAACAGCTGAACAAGGCCACAATTTGCCGCACATTAAGGAGTGTGTGTCTGGCTATCAAAGCATTAGCAGATGTCTTCATCTCCTTCCCTGGCCACAGAAGACTCTGTGACATCAAAGAGGAGTTCTATAGGATTGCAGGTAAGAGGATCTACAAATTACAGGACAACTGTTAACACATAGTAGGATACTCATTACTTTGTGTGACAGGTTTCCCCAATGTCATTGGTGCAGTGGACTGCACACACATAAGGATAAAAGCCCCCTCAGGTGCCCATGAGGCCGATTTTGTGAATAGGAAATCCTTTCACAGCATTAATGTTCAGGTGAACATAACTTTTTGATATTGTCCATTGACAAACACTCTGCATTGCCAGTGATGTGCATTGATTGGTGTAATATTCCTCATCTTATGATTTCAGATGGTCTGCAATGCTGACTGTGTGATCAGCAATGTTGTGGCAAAATGGCCTGGCTCAGTCCATGACTCCAGAATCTTTCGGGCCTCTGAAATCTATCAGTGCCTATCACAAGGTAAGCCACACAACCCCTATTTATAACCATCATGGCTGTGTCAAGAATATCACTGTGTTTATGAGGTAGTAATGATGAGATTTTGTGTTGACAGGTGAATTCTCTGGTGTGTTGCTGGGAGACAGGGGGTATGGCTGCCAGCCTTTTCTCCTGACACCTTTCACAGACCCCCAGGAAGCACAGCAGGCCTACAACCATGCCCATGCCAGGACCAGGGCCAGAGTTGAAATGACCTTTGGCCTCCTGAAGGCACGCTTTCACTGCCTTCACAAATTAAGGGTCAGCCCTGTTAGGGCATGTGATATTACTGTGGCTTGTGCTGTCCTCCACAATGTGGCCTGCCTGAGGAAGGAGAGGGCCCCCAGAGTGCCACCAGCCATGGACTGGGACAATCCGGCAATCTTCCCTGATGACGACAGTGGTCGGCTGCTGAGGGACCAATATGTGTTGAATTATTTTAGTTAGTATGTGTGCTTTCAATTTTGGTTAAATATGTCCTGCGGTGGCAGAGGAATTTGGGTTTTTTTGGGGTCGTTTTTTGACGAATTTGGCCTCTTATGATGTTTGTGCGGTATACTGTGTGTAATACAAGGCTGCAGGGAGGCTACTGCATCCATTCATTTGTCTGTTCAGTTGATGTGTATGGATTTGTCCTGCATTTATTTTAGTGTGCAGACATGCAGGGTGTGTTATATACAGACCTTTGAATGTGTATGTATCATTTTGTATAATATGCTTGGATTCTGTGCTTTCCATCTTGTAGAGTCACTGTGACTTCAGTTTCGAAAGGAGCTGATGGTTTACCTGCTTTGTTTTGTCCTTATTCAATAAAGGAACATAATGTTACACATTGTGTTTTTATATTCATATGGAATGTGTATTTGTTTATATGACAGAGTACTAGGGCCACACTGAAGAAAAAGGATAAAGTCATACATTTATGAGGCTGGTTCTTTCTGCAGAAAAGCTACATATTGTTTTTACAGTTTTGATACTTATGACAATGTGATACTTAATATTCTGGCACATCAGCATGTCTTTGTTTATGAAACCATACTGAAGTACAATTTCACGAAATGCCCCACATCTGTCATTTTAACAACTGTCCTCCTTTAAAACAACTGGTTACAATATTATGACTTGTGTTTTTTTCCCCTCTGTGGCCCTAATATTCTATCATTTTATATATAGCCTTATAGTCTATGGGAAACTGTAAATTATCTAATGATAGCAACATCATCTAAAAATCATTTTTTATCCAAAATCATTGAAATTAATGATCACAAACGTTTAAATAATAACAGTGGGTCTAGTTATATGTGATAACAATGTATAGTGAGCAGTGAAATAACTATTGGTTTCCATTTGTGGTGACTGCTGACTGACATTAGGGATGAGATTAAATAGATCCTGGAATTTAGCCTGGTCTGGAGCAGGCTAGCTCCACAGAATAAATCTCCATGGTAATTTATACCATAACATATCCTCCTGCCCCCTATCCATCTTTAGTGCAACCGGATTACGGATCAATTGAGCCAGGATCACCAAGATATCCTGGCTTAATCCCTTATCCTAGTTTTGTGCAACAGGCCCCTGATGAAGAACATATCAAAACATATCAACCCCTACAAAAATGTAGATTACTTACAATCCACATATTCTTTTTTTTTTTTTTACAATTTCGTGTTGCTGCAGGATTATTTTCCTGCTGTAGTAAACTGGCTCAAATAAGATCCCAAATCTGCCCCAAAACAGTCATCCCGTGCAGGCAATTTGTCTTAATTTCACAGATCAGTAGAGCAGACCAGGGCAGACTTAAAGCTAGAATCCTTAGTTTCTACATCCATTTTTGGACGTATAAATGTATGATATACTGTATACCCGCTGATTCTTGAAGAATATAATTTATAAATGCCTAATGTGCGTAGTTCAACTGTCGTACCCCACCAGAACACAAAATATAGATTGTTTTACTCCAATGTTTGTAAACAAAGTAAATGTAAACAACCACTAAAAACATGGTTAAAACTATCATTTTGATATCATGGATGGTCAGTCCTTGCATCCATAGCTCTGTGAATGAATTTGAGAGTGGTAACATTTCTCCAGGCTCCTACCTCAGCTTTTTACCAAAACAGAGGTGGGGTGTCCGCTTTGTTGTTGTTTCAATTAAGGACTCTAGCTTTAAAACAGGTGAATGGAGTTCAACCTCTATCCTGTTGTTTTACCAATCTATCTAGATTATATTGTACTTTATGGAAAACATGGGAGGCATGTTCCCAATAATTCCTGAATATGCCAGTGCAGTACATTTCCTTGGAACCTCTATGAGCCCTAAACCTCATCCCATCCCTGGAGTGACAATACAGTAGGTGAGCCAGGATTAGATTGCCATAGAAGAGTTGATAAAATACACCTTTATTCATGTGACTTACTGTTGAGGCACATTGTGTGTGCCTATATTCAAATGTGTCCCTTTCACCTGAGCATTGCAGTAACAGCTTGTATTTGCCAGGAGCATTCTCCAACCAACTGAACAATTTGGACAATAACTATGTCATCCTGCACATGGATGACTGACACAGGAGGACCACGTAGTGTCTGTAAGTAATGGACTTGAAGAAATCAATCTTGACCAATCAATTGGTTTTCTTCAAAACACATTCTGCAAGCTCTGAAACCAAGTGAATTATCAGATACCCATTTTTTTTCTGGCTATTATTGTATAGCCTATGGGCAGCCAATTACAGGTAGGCCTACTAAAATTATAATAAAATGTATAATAGAGTCTGACATTGGAGAAAATAAAATCTCCACCCGACTGGGAGATAACCGCCCGTCTCTCTCTCTCTCTCTCTGTCTTGCTCTCTCTTTCCATATCAGCAGCAGTGGCTCTGCAACGTGCTGTGTACTCACCACTGTTCAGGAAGGATATGAATGTGTCCAGAGCGCACTTGACGGAGGTTCTCAGTCATTCAAGGAGTTCACTTCTCCTTTTGCTCATCAGCACTTGAGGTACGATGCCTTTGATCAAATATATTAGTTTCCTTCATTTTTTATAATTACGACTTTCATTTTTACCTCATAAGCAAGGTAGCCTAAGAGTTGTAGGATAAGTTAATTTGTGATTTACTATTATTAATTGCTATCATTCTTATCTTTACTATAAAAAGTGTTTGATCAAGTGTTTTTTTCCAAAATAATGTGTTGTTGATATTAATCAGAATATTACTGTGGTTATCATTATGTTGTGTAGTAAGTTGCTGTTGTTATAATAGAAGTGGTAGTAAAAGATGTATAGCAAGAGTACACTAGTATTTTATTAGAAAAAGATTCCACATTGAATTAATGTCTAAACCTTTATTTCATTCACCCTGCAGTTGTCCTTTTAGCAAATATGAAAAAAGATGCCTGGAAACAATTACTCGGAATTGAATAAAAATTACTAGCAGGCAAGAAGATAATAAAATACAATAGTTTTCATTAACCCATACTTTATTGGAGCCTAAGAGGCCATTGGCATAAAGATATTGGGAACAGATATATTGAATGCAGGTTTTAAAATAATTGCATATTATTGAGTTGCAGCCAGGTAGCCACAATATATATATATATTTTAAATAGAATGCGTACATCTCACATTGCATCCATCTTTATCTCTATATAGTTGTATCTGTTGGCTTAGACAGTGGGTGTAATGCTTTGATGAATAATAGTCTAGATTCTCTACTTTGTCTCCAATCAGACCCACGAGCCACTGCGGCTGCTCCTGAGAAGTAAAAAAACAATAGTGGCCACCACCCCCATCAAAGTTGCCCATCACTGCATCATATCATGTTAAATATATATATTAATCATTATAACACTCATTATTAACCAAAGGTATTTTTACATCAAATTGAGGGTCATGTAGGCATGTCAGCAATCTGAACTGTTACATTTCATCCAAGCCAATTAAATAGCTTCTTAGCATAGAGCAATTTCTCAAGCAAGAATTTTGCTAAGACTGTCTAGGAGTGGTCTGAGTGAGGAGGAGAAAACTGAAAACTAGCTGTTATTGGCAGAGATTTGGAACTCTCTTTCTTATTGGTCTATTAACCAATTTACCGCCTGCTGATGTCAGATGAGGTAGTCATCTGGAATGCATTTCAATTAACAGGTGTGCCTTGTTAAAAGTACATTTATGGAATTTTTTCATTCTTAATGCATTTGAACCAATCAAATGTGTTGTGACAAGGTAGGGCTGGTACAGTATACAGAAGGTAGCCCATTTGGTAAAAGACCAAGTCCATATTATGGCAAGAAAAGAAAAGAGAAACAACAGTCCATCATTACTTTAAGACATGAAGGTCAGTCAATTCGTTATTTTTTCAAAAACTTTGAAAGTTTTTTCAAGTGCAGTCGGAAAAACCATCAATCGCTATGATGAAACTTGCTCTCATGAAGACTGCCACAGGAAAGGAAGACCCAAAGTTACCTCTGCTGCAGAGGATAAGTTCATTAGAGGTACCAGCCTCAGAAATTGCAGCCCAAATAAATGCTTCACAGAGTTCAAGTAACAGACACATCTCAACATCAACTGTTCAGAGGAGACTGTGTGAATCAGGCCTTCGTGGTCGAATTTCTGCAAAGAAACCACTACTAAAGGACACCAATAATAAGAAGAGACTTGCTTGGGCCAAGAAAAACAACCGGTGGAAATCTGAGGAGTCCAAATGAGAGATTATTGGTTCAAACCTCAGTGTCTTTGTGAGACGCAGAATAGGTGAACGGATGATCTCCGCATGTGTGGTTCTCACCGTGAAGCATGGAGGAGGAGGTGTGATGGTGCTTTGCTGGTGACACTGTCGGGATTTATTTAGAATTCAAAGCACACTTAACCAGCATGGCTACCACAGCATTCCTCAGCGATACGCCATCCCAGCTTCGTGGGACTATCATTGTCCTGTTGTTTTTCAACAGGACAATGGTCGAACTCACCTCCAGGCTGTGTAAGGGCTATTTGACCAAGAAGGAGAGTGATGGAGTGCTGCATCAGATGACCTGGTCTCCACAATCACCCCACCTCAACCCAATTGACATGGTTTGGGATGAGTTGGACCGCAGAGTGAAGAAAAAGCAGCCAATAAGTGCTCAGCATATGTGGGTACTCCTTCAAGACTGTTGTAAAAGCATCACATGTGTAGCTGGTTGAAAGAATGCCAAGAGTTTGCAAAGCTGTCATCGAGGCAAAGGCTACTTTCATAGTTTTGATGTCTTCACTATTATTCTACAATGTAGAAAATAGTAAAAATAAATAAAAACCCTTGAATGAGTAGGTGTGTCCAAACTTTTGACTGGCACTGTGTATAAAACACAGGAGTATCACGTTTTTGACTGCAAAGGGCCTTTAATTGGCCATGCATGCACTTATACTATAAGATATTTTTGTAGAAAATTCTTTATGTTTCAAAAGAGCTTCCCCTCCCCAAAACTCGTTTCCCGAAAGCATTTGGAATACTGTGCAGCTGAGTCTATCTGAAGGGTTGGGAACATTTTCTCAATCACTCCAGAGCTAATTCACTTTAATAGACATAGCCTGTAGTGTGTAGCAAGCCCCACACTACAGGCATGTTCTGATTGATTAAAGTAGTCATGGATCTTTTTTGGATTATTTGATTGATTAGGATCCCCATAAAGCAAAGGTTTGCTGTTCACTTGCGCTGTATAAGATGAAGGGAGTTCCATGCACTCATGGCTCTGTATAATACTGTACGTTTCCTTCAATTTGTTCTGGACCTGGGGACTATCATACTCGTAACCAATCATCGAAAGGAAAAGGTCCTATAAAAGCAAAAGTAAAAGTCAGTTTGGTTTTGTTGATGAAGATATACTGTACATTAACGTACGGTCTACTGTATATCATTCACATGTTTGAATGCCATTCATTTCCAGTTATGATAAATATACCGGTAGTTAAAATACATTTTTGCTTATTGTTTGTCACAAAAATTTGCCCAACCTCTGTGCTCTGACTCTTGCAGGGTAAGGTGCTAAGAGGCTGCTACTCAGGGCTCCCTATTGCTTTGCGGTTAATCAGATACAGTATGGACGGCAGTGGCAGTGGCTGGACTGGGCGTCTGCTGCCCTCTGTAAGCGAGAAGACAACAGAGGGGCACTCAGTCTTTGAGATGGCTGTTCAGAATGACTCGGCCAACCACAGCTCCTTGTTTGCAGACGTGGCTCTGCTGCAGAGCTTCAAGCTGCTCATCATCCCCTGCTACTCCCTGGTGGTGGTGGTGGGTGTGTTGGGGAACTACCTGTTGCTCTACGTCATCTGCCGCACTCGCAAGATGCACAATGTCACCAACTTCTTCATAGGGAACCTGGCCTTCTCAGACATGCTGATGTGTGTGACCTGTGTACCCTTCACCCTGGCCTATGCATTCAACACTCGTGGCTGGGTGTTTGGGAGGTTCATGTGCTACCTGGTGTTCCTGATCCAGCCGGTTACCGTCTATGTGTCTGTCTTCACCCTCACCGCCATCGCTGTTGACAGGTGAGTGTACCCACTTTGACTCGAGAGAACGAAAAAAGTCCATGGGTTTTCAAAGGGCAGTTTCAAATGAACTGTGAAAATAAAAATAAATAAAATAATGACGTTGTAATTGTTGATCTATATCTATGATTTTTTT
The DNA here is from genome assembly GCF_045679555.1 of Salvelinus alpinus. Taxonomy (NCBI): domain Eukaryota; kingdom Metazoa; phylum Chordata; class Actinopteri; order Salmoniformes; family Salmonidae; genus Salvelinus; species Salvelinus alpinus. The sequence goes on along the minus strand of NC_092103.1, from coordinate 16,070,556 downwards.
TCTTCTCAATTCATTAAAATGAATACTGCTGTGCACTTTCCCTGCCAGGTACTACGCCACTGTGCATCCTCTGAAGAAGCGCACCTCTGTGTCCACCTGTGCTTACGTCCTGTCAGGGATCTGGCTGCTGTCCTGTGGCCTGGTGGCTCCGGCCGTGGCCCACACGTACCACGTGGAGTTCAGAGAGGAGGGCCTCACTATCTGCGAGGAGTTCTGGCTGGGACAGGAGAAGGAGAGGCTAGCCTACGCCTACAGCACCCTGCTGGTTACCTACATCCTGCCACTCTCCGCTGTCTGCGCCTCCTATCTCTGCATCTCTTTCAAGCTGAGGAACTGCGTGGCGCCGGGACATCGGTCCCGAGACCAGGCAGAGGCACAGCGAGCCCGAAAGCGAAAGATCTTCCGTCTGGTGGCGTTAGTGGTGGCGGCCTTCGGGGTGTGTTGGCTGCCCATCCATGTGTTCAACGTGCTGCGTGACATCGATATCCGCCTAATTAACAAGCGCCACTTCCTGCTCATTCAGCTGCTGTGCCACCTGTGTGCCATGAGCTCCTCCTGCTGTAACCCCTTCCTGTATGCCTGGCTGCACGACCGCTTTCGCGCTGAGCTGCGCAAGATGTTCACCTGCCACCACCGCATCGGCATCCCCACCAACCACTGTGCTATGGCCAGTGTGGTCCTCTGACTGCGCAGGGACAAGGAGATAGAAGAGACACAAGGCCTCTGATACCTGTGTAAGCATGTTGTAGGTCCAATTTCCTGATAATGTTCATGTTTGTTGGTGACCTAATGTAGACATAACAAGAGATCATCATTAACAATACAGGAAATCTTGGACTTACAGCTGATTATAGAGATATGAGGTGGTTTCCTCATTGTTCATAGGTAAACAAATCAATTGAACATAAATTAGGTGATTGACTGGAAATAATCAATAAATGAGCAGATTGAACAACAATAAGAAGAAGGTGAAATTCAAGAGACAAAAAGAGCAAGAGACGAGAGAAGAGAGACGAGAGACGAGAGAGAGAGAGAGAGAGCGAGAGAGAAAGAGAGAGAGAAAGAGAGAGAGGGGAGAAAAGAGGTGGCAGGAACTTTCCGTTTGAAGTTTTGGAATATAAAAGGCAATTATGCATACAGTCAATGTTCAACTAATCTCAGTTACCCAGAAGTAAAATTCTAGCGAAAGTTGTTACTTCCTGTCAATCTGTCCACGAGAGATTGTTTAACACAAGGAGAACAGTAGCAAACAGGAAAATCTGAATACACAAAATGTTGTCAATGCTCATAAGAGGTCTTGTAAATAATACCATTAGTTAAGTAATCATCACAGTAGTTGCTACAGGAAGTCATCTTCCATTCATCCAGATGGACAGCTGTCTGCTGAGGTTAGAGCGCAGCACTCAGTGGACAGACTATATAATGTCAACTCAAATCAGTGTCCAGTATGCTTCTGTCTGTTGTGTTAATAGACAACTGCAGGTTTGGTCCCCAGACTGGTCAGCCTGGTCTCATAGACTAGATGTAACATAGTAAATGTAAATATGTAAAGTCCCAAATTAATATGATATGACACATTTGGTATGGTTACAAACAGAAAGTAGGGTGGTTGGTCGGGGTGGATGGGTTCTAAAGCGAACGTCTACCAACCCAAGGTTGCGTGTTCGAATCTTATCACGGACAACTTTAGCTAAATAGCAACTGTGCAACTACTTACTACTTTTTAGCTACTTTGTAACTACTTAGCATTTTACCTTCCCCTAATCATAACCCTAACCTTAACCCTTTAACCTAACTCCTAACCCTCACCCTAACCTTAACCCTTAATCACCCTAACCTTAACCCTTTAACCTAACTCCTAACCCTCACCCTAACCTTAACCCTTTCACCTAACCCTAACCCAAATCTAACCTTAACACCTAACCCCCAGCAAATGTTAGCCACCTAGCTAATGTTAGCTACAACAAATTGGAATTTGTAACATATCATACATTTTGCAAATTCATAACATATTGTACGAATTGCAATTGATAACATATTGTACAAATGCAATTTGTAATGCATCATACAAATTATAATTCGCAATATATCATACAAAATTGATAATGGACATCCATAAATTAATACATACCATACCCAGAAGTCAAATATCATACTAATTGAAGTAACTTGGACTTACATTTACTATGTTACGTCTACCCGAGTCCAGGTTGGATTGCACATCCCTGGAGCACTGCTGAATGATGTGATTACAGATATCTCTGTCTGCAACCTGTGAATAAACATGCTTAAATAAAACAGTAGGTGAGCTTTTTCCCCCTATGGTTAAATAATTCATTTTTATTGCAGTCTTCTCAGTCTCTTACATATCTTTGTTTGTGGGGAATGTACCACGCCTCTGAAAATAGTCATTCAGAATTAGGTGTTTGTTAGGCATTTGCTAAGGTCATGCATGCCACTGCATGATTGCATTATTGACTGATTATCATAACTCCAGAAAGTTTCACTGAGGTGTTGATTCTCATAATTGTTTAGACAAACCACAAGACTACCCACTTTCAATACATTTAAGCAAAATGTCATGGTGGTTTGCTGAAGTTGTCGTGTGTCCCTTTGTAATAAATGGCCTTCTGTGGTTTGTGTCATGCTATATAAAATGCCTGTCCTTATTAAGTGATTGCATGCAATTATGTGTAAAATTCTCAATAAACGAACACTGACAATTGGCCCATTTTTTAAAAATTGAATTACCTTTGGAAGTGCTAATAAGCTTAAAGGGGCAGTGCAGTCAAAAACGTGATTTTTGTGTAATTGCCTGGAATTTCTGCCTGTTCAGGTGGGATAGAGTGTTTGGCCCAGATCTGATCAGATTATTCTGACCAATGACCAGTCATCTTTTATTTGCATATGTAACCAAGGGGTAGGTGGGGTATTATCAACCAGCTAATAATTAGAATCAGGTGCCCTAGATTGGGGTTGGAGCAAAAACCTACAGGACGGTAGCTCTCCAGGAACAGGGTTGGAGACCCCAGGTCTAGAAGATCCTATCCGCCAATCAGGGTTGTGTATGTAAATATGTCTACATTTGTATCAACACGCCCACATGATCAGACTGAGCATTTCAATGGCAGAGGCTCAGGGAAATAAATTATAAAAAATATATTTGGAGTTATTGTCATGAAATAAAAACCCAGTGATTTATTAGACATTATTAGTGATGATTTAAAAATACAATTGAAAAGACTGCATTGAGGCTTTAATGTATTACAGATGGCAAATGTCTTAATTAATAAAGACTTGAAATCACATAGACCAACATCACAGAACAATATTTACACAGGACTAATTAATATACACTTTAATTAGGCTATTCCATCAATAGAGTGCCTTTTGCATAGCTTAATTTGGTAATTTATTTATTTCACCTAATTTTAGCATTCTGTCAGAAAGAACACCTGCTTTTAGACTATGATTTGACTATTAGATATTCAATGTTCCTTGAAAAATAATTTTAAAAGGAATAGTTTCACCATATTAAAACGAGAGTTAAATTCACGTAAAAGGGTTGACCTTAAAATGAGGTACAAATGTAAATTAATCACTAATCACATGAAATACATTTACATTTTAGTCATTTAGCAGATGCTCTTATCCCGAGTGACTTACAGTTAGTGCATTCATCTCCCACATCTTGCTGTGGGATTATTTATGATACTCTTTGAAGAAGCACGGTTTCAGAGAATAGCTTGACTGGGCTGAGCAGGAGCTGCCCTCCCATAGGGTTGGGATGGCTATGAGACCAAAGGTGCCAGAACAGAGTACTCGGGTTGGGGTGTAGGGTTTGAGCATGGCCTGAAGGTAAGGAGGGCCAGTTACTCTTACTGCTCCGTAGGTAAGTACCATGGGCTTGTAGTGGATGCGAGCTTCAACTGGAAGCCAGTGAAGTGTGCAGAGAAGCGGGGTGACATAGGAGAACTTGGGAAGGTTGAACACTAGGCAGGCTGAGCTTGCTGAGCTTGAGGTAGTAGGCCAACATCTAAGCTGAGATATCTGCCAGGCAAGCAGAGATGTGTGTCACCACCTGAGTGTCAGAAAGATAGAAGGAGAAAAGTAGCTGAGTGTCATCCGCATTGCAATGACAGGAGAGACCATGTGAGGATATGACAGAGCTGAGTAACTTGGTGAAAAGAGAGAAGATGAGAGGGCCTAAAACCGAGCCAGTAGTGAGAGTACGTGGTGCAGACACATATTCTCTCCACGTAGGTAGGATGCATCCAAGAGTGTGCAGAGCCTGAGACTCCTAGCCCTGAGAGGGGGGAGAGGAGGATCTGAGGGTTCATGGTGTTGAAGGCAGCGGATAGATCTAGGAGTATGAGAACAGAGGAGAAAGAGTCAGCTTTGGCAGTACGGAGAGCCTCCGTGACACACATGAGCGCAGTCTTGGTTGAGTGACATGTCTTGAAGCCTGACTGGTTAAGGTCAAGAAGATCATTCTGAGAGAGATACCGAAACAGTTGGTCAGACACAGCACGCTCAAGTGTTTTGGAAAGAAAAGTAAGAAGAAGTTTTTGACAGAAAGGTTGAGTGTTCGTTTCTAGAGGAGGGGAGCAACTCTTGCCAAGTCAGAGGGGACGCAACCAGGGATTAGTTGATGAGGGAAGTGAGGAATGGGAGAAGGTCTCCAGAGATGGAGGAGAAAGAAGGGAATGGGGCCTGGAGGAGGGAGAAGGTAATGGGGTCAAGTGGGCAGGTTGTCGGGCGGCCGGTCCTCAACAGTCTCTGGAGAGAGAGGGGAGAAAGAGGTCAAGGCGTAAGGTAGTTCTGTGTGAGTGGGACCAGTGGACTCAATAGGCTGCGTGGATGAGGAGCAAATGTCGTAAACCTTCTTTTCAAAGTGGTTGACAAAGTTGTCTGCAGAGAGGGAGGAGGAAGGGGTGGAGGATTAAGGAGGGAGGAGAAGGTGGAAAAGAGTTTCCTAGGGAAGAGGCAGAATCTTGAAATATATAGAAAGTGGCTTTAGCAGTGGATACAGAGGAAGAGAAAGTAGACAGGAGGGAAAGAAAGGATGATAGGTCCTGCGGAAGTTTAGTTTTCCTCCATTTTCTGTAAGCTCGCAATTAGTTACTCAGCCATAGAGCAGAAGGGGAGGGCCAAGTCAGAAATGTGTGCACATTTATAAAAAATTAAAAAAACTGAAATATCACATTTATGTAAGTATTCAGACCCTGTACTAAGTACTTGTTGAGGACCTTTGGCAGCGATTACAACCTTGAGTTTTCTTACGTATGACAAGCTTGGCACACCTGTATTTGGGGAGTTTCTCCCATTCTTCTCTGCAGATCATCTGTCAGGTTGGATGGGGAGCGTCGCTGCACAGCTATTTTCAGGTCTCTCCAGAGATGTTAGATCGGGTTCAAGTCCAGGCTCTGACTGGGCCACTCAAGAACATTCAGAGACTTGTCCCAAAGCCACTCATGCATTGTCTTGGCTGTGTCATTAGGGTCGTTGTCCTGTTGGAAGGTGAACCGTCGCCCCAGTCTGAGGTCCCGAGCGCTCTGGAGCATGTTTTCATCAAGGATCTCTCTGTACTTTACTCCGTTCATCTTTACCCTCGATCCTGACTAGTGTCCCAGTCCCTGACGCTAAAAAACATCCCCACAGCATGATGCTGCCACCACCTTGCTTCACCATAAGGATGGAGCCAGGTTTCCTCCAAACGTGATGCTTGGCATTCAGGCCAAAGAGTTCAATCTTCGTTTCATCAGACCAGAGAATCTTGAGTCTTTAAATTGTCTTTTGTCAAACTCCAAGCGGGCTGTCATGTGACTTTTACTGAGGAGTGGCTTCCGTCTGGCCAATCTACCATAAAGGCCTGATTGGTGGAGTGCTGCAGAGATGGTTGTCCTTCTGGAAAGTTCCCCATCTTCACAGAAGAACTCTGGAGCTCTGTCAGAGTGACCATCGGGTTCTTGGTCACCTCCATGACCAAGGCCCTTCTCCCCCGATTGCTCAGTTTGGCTGTGAGGCCAGCTTGCGGAATAGTCTTGGTGGATCCAAAAATGTTCCATTTAAGAATGATGGAGGCCACTGTGTTCTTGGGGCCCTTCAATGTTGCAGAAATGTTTGGTACCCTTCCCCAGATTTGTGCCTCGACACAATCTTGTCTAGGCGCTCAACGGGCAATTCCTTTGACATCATGGCTTGGTATTTGCGCTGACATGCACTTTCAACTGTGGGACCTTATATAGACAGGTGTGTGCCTTTCCAAATCATGTCCAATCAATTGAATTTAACACAGGTGGACTCCACTCAAGTTGTAGAAACATCTCAACGATGATCAATGGAAACAGGATGCACCTGAGCTCAATTTCGAATCTCAAAGCAAAGGGTCTGAATTTTTACATTTGGACAGACACAGTGGCGACTTTAGCATGTAAATCTTGGTGTGGCAAACAAAAAACAAAAAGAAATCGATACACACCAGCAAAGCCACTACACAACACTAAACAATACATTAATTGCACTATAAAGGTGACAAATGATCCCCATAAACTGTTAGGGCCTACATTAAGCTGTCCCAACAGCAGAGTTTTCTATTCAGCACCATGGAGTGAATCCTTCCCACCACTACACCTGGCTATCATTGGAGCCTTGTCTGGCAGCAAAACAGTTCATTCAGCCTCATTTCCTGCCTTTTTTAAAAAGATAGCTGATAGGGCTGACTTTCTTAAACAAATGTGGTTTCTAATGACAATTGACATGTACAAACTATGGCATAAGGGAACAACGAGCGGATAAGAGGCAATCCGTAATTTTGATTAAGACATTAACGAGTGAGCTAGGATGGACGTGGTCAATATAACTATTTGTTCAGCACTTTTGAAATGTACAGCGATAGAATTCAGAACATGGGCCATTCTTACAGTATTCTCCCCACACCAAGTCAGAACCGTAGGATAAGTAAAGGGGGCATATACTGTAAGCAGACAATGAAAGGTTTTACAATATTCGATGATTACATCGATGATTTCTCTGAAACAGGCTACAGGCATCATGTGCACCACCAAGTCAGAACAGTAGGCTAAGGGACTAAATGATTTAGGGTGAGGCACATGGGCTATTAACAGCTTACTACACAACATACACTTAGTATTACTTGCTAAGCTACAGTATACACATCTCCCTGGTAAATTACATAAATTATGCAGCAGCATACAATACATTTTTGTACTCAACTGGTGCTCACTTGAATAGGAAGGTGGCGCTCAGTCGTTCTTGTGGGCATATTTTGTCATCAAACTTTCTCATCAAAGTCTGGCATTCTCTGGATTTGTGGTGCTTTCAAGACAACTGGGAACTCTGAAAAAAACAAGGTTGAATCATGATGTCAGTGATCTTCAGGTTGCCGCTCTAGAAAAAGGCCCAAGTTCCCGACATGGAATTCTGAGTTGGATGACCGTTCAAAACATATTTTCCCAGTCAGAGCTAGTTTTTTTTTGAGTTCCCAGTTGTCTTGAACTCACTGAAGTCTGAGATTTCCCAGTTCCGAGTTTCCAGTTGTTTTGAATGGGGCATAAGCAGGGGCGAAGCCAGAGGGGTGTCCGGTGGGCACTGGACACCCCTGACATCTGATTGGCCACCCTGGGTGCCACCTCAAAATTGAATTCGCTACTGGCAGTTTGATGCTGATTGACATCTCATTTCACCTGTTGTTGAAAGAAGCATTTATTTTGACGTTCGGTGGCACATTTTTCAAATCGAGGACGAGGAAGAGTGAATATTAACGTTGGTTGCGAGATACAGAAGAATAAGAATAAGAAGAACATACAGAAGAAGAAGAGAGAATATTTCCACAGCTCCACAAGCTCTTTTCGCGATTGGCGAAAGCATCATATTTGAAGGTTTAGCATCGGGTTTAGGTTTCCTGAACAACTTTTACGAAAGTTGAGTCGCTGTGTAAGTTAACGTTAGACATTTGGCTCCATTAAAACAGACAGTTAATCAGATAAGAGAGAGCCTAACATTATGTTTACATCTGTGCTAGTAATACACGCATATACAGTGCAGTGTCTTAAGTTACAGAATATGAATGTTTAGCTAATGTGGGGTAACTAGTAGGCTACAGCTGTCAGTGTTCAGCAAGTTAACATTCAGCAATTTGAAATACATTAACTCAGTTAGATTTTTGTACTTGAACAATTGTTATTATCAATCTGTTAACGTTACTCAAAAGATTACCACAATTTGCAGATAGCCTGTTTGCTATCGTAAAGGTGTAAGAAATTATAGTTAGCTAAGTTACTTACTGCAGAGCAGAGCTAGCCATGATCTAACAATAACTTAGGCTGGTAGTTGATTTTAAGGTAACGTACAGTTATGATAATGGGGATTTGTAATTAAGATTGAGATTGGCCTAAAATGTGGGTAATTGGATGCTTAGACTGTCTTATTTTTGCATAGGGTCAATTAAACATGAAAAGAAATGGAGAGATATCAGACTTCTTTTTAAAGGAGCACAAACAGGCAGATCAGGTGCAAACAGACCCCGGCCCTTGCATCACCACCGGACCCCAGAGCAGCTCCCTACCTGAGGCTAGTCAGAGTCAGGCTAGTCAGAGTCAGTGTGGTCAGACTTCACAAGGACCCAGTCTACCACCATCACATCAGAGCATCTACCAGGTAGTCAGTCACATGCCCAGTTCAGAATTTAAGTTTAGCTTCATCTTGTAATAGCTGATTTTGTCAGATTAAGCCTCACTTTAAAATGTTGGTTGTTGATTCATGCGTGTTCTTGTTTTGATGGCTGTGGCATTTTTATTGTGATTATACTCTAATTATTATTGTGTTATTTTAATGTAATAGATGTATCAAGTGATGACACAGAGACCTCTGGCTCTGAGCAAGACAGTGAGCCAGAGCTGCCAGGAGATGTCATCGAGCCCCTCCTAACTGCGTCAAGCATCAGATATGCTGTTCCAAAAGGACCCAATGGAATGCCAGGCCTATACTTTAAACTACACATTATAGTTAGCAGCTGTTAGTGTCTAATCTTGTAGATCCCTTAATTATACATTTTCATAGAGATATGTCACATTATTTAATAACATGTATTTCAGACATTTCAAGATCCAGAGAAGAGGGTCCTGTACAGCTGTGTTTGAACACATTTTCCAGAACTCAGCATGGTACTAGGAAAAGAGCTCCTGGTATAAGGACAATTCATGGCTTGAATATTCTGTAAGTCAAGATTCAACTTAATGTTTCGCCTGTAGGCATTTTTCTCTGCCCAATACACCTGAATCTGCCTTCACATCACAGTCATGTTTTTTTTAACTGGAAAAAGGCACTGTTTAAAGACTCTGGGTTTAAGCTCCATTCAAAGGCAGAGCATCATATCAGTGCTATGTATGCTTGGAATCAGCATAGAAGGGCTATTGACAGCAACTCATCAATGTTAGAAAGGAAAACTGTAATTATATTGAAACAATTTCAGATGTGCTTCTAACTGCCACTCAAAATATAGCGCAGAGAGGTAATCTATAGTCTGATGACGCTCACAACAAGGGTAATTTTTTGACAATCTTAGAAGAAATAGCAAATCATGACCCTCTCATAGAGAGAAGGATGAATGCATGTGATAATGCTATGTACACAAGCCACCAAATCCAGAAGGAAGTTCTTGAGGGCTGAGCTGAGATGGTGCAAAGTGAAATAATAAGAGAAGTAAAAGAAAGTGAAGTTTTGTGTGTAATTGCAGATGAAACCAAAGATTTAAAGAAAAATAAGACGTCTTTAGTTGTGAGGTACTATTACAACGGGGCCATCCACGAAAGCTTTTTACACTTTCAGTCAGCTGATAGCTTAGAATGCAGCAGGTCTCACAAAAATGATCATTGATTGCCTTGAAGAACATGGTCTGGACTACAGAAATAATCTTGTGGGGCAAGGCTTTGACGGTGCAGCCGTCATGAGCGGAAAGCATTCTGGTGTGTCTGCACGGATTGAAAACAGTGCAAGATGTGCATTTTATGTGCACTGTAATGCACATTGTTTGAATTTGGTTCTTGTTGATGCTGTAAAATCAGGGCCTGAGGCAGTTAACTTTTTTGCTGTCCTGCAGAATCTTTATAACTTTGTATCTGGCTCGTACGTTCATCTCAAGTGGCTTGCAGTTCAGAAAGGGTGGTATCCACAGCAGCAGCCCAGGGAACTACAGAGACTTACGGATGTAAGGTGGGCATGCAGATACATGGCATGCCGTAATCTGAGGGACAGGCTTCCAGCAGTTCTGAGAGTGCTACAGGATATCACACTTGAAAATAGTGATGATAGATCAGTAGAGGCAAGGGGCCTTCTTTCTCAGATAGATTTACATTTCATGGGGCTTTTGGTTACCTTTTGTAAAGTGCTTGGTGATGCCAAATGTCTTTCTGACATGCTCCAATCAAGCTCTCTTGACCTAGCAAGGGCTGTGGATCTAGTAGGTGCCCTTACAGACACATTACAGGACTACAGAAGTGAGGGTTACTTTGGAGAACTATGGAAAGAGGTTGAAGAGATTGCAGAGCACTGCAAAATAAGTGTACAAACAGTGTGTAAAAGACAACCTAAAACAAGCTTAAAATTTCACGACTCATTGATGATGAGCACTGTAGGACAGAAAAATAGTGACCAAAGTGATGGTGAGAGCTTCCAAAGAGCTATCTTTTATCAGGTGCTTGACAGTCTCACAGCTGCGCTGGCGAGGCGTTTTTCAAAGAAGAATTGCGAGATAAGGCAAGGGGTCCAGTCTCTCAACGCAGTGTACAACATTCTTGAATGAGGAGCCTCTGTTTGCCTTTGCTCAGACCTTTGAGTCAGATTTAATAGGAGAGAGAAAAGTGGAAGGGACAGACCATCTACTTTCTTTGACTTTGTTGTGTTTCTAGAACGTTATAAAGAGGTCTTCCTTGAGCTATTACGACTTTGTAAGATTTCTGTTGTTACACCAGTCAGCAGTGATTTCTTGCGAGAGAAGCTTCTCAGCTTTAAAACTGATTAAAACTTAGGACAATGGTTGATGACAGGTTAAGTCACCTCTGAATTATCAGTGTTGAGTCAAGGAGGACACGCTCCCTCAACGTGGATGAGGTTGTGAAACATTTAGCCAGTTCTCACCAGAACCGCAGAATTATGCTGTTTTAAATCTACCTAGGATCATTTGGCACTTAGGCGGTCCCTCTGGTCATGATTAAAACCTGCACTGTATATACTGACATTCTAAAATGACAAATCGAAAGGGTATCATGTCACACAGATTTAATTTGGTCTTGATTAGGCCAATTCCAAAACTTTTCTTTGCTATTAGTTAACATAATATATATGAGCATAAATATGATACTGTAAGTTTGTAATATTGATATATATTCATGAAAACAGTGACCCGTGTGTGTGTGTGTGTGTGTGTGTGTGTGTGTGTGTGTGTGTGTGTGTGTGTGTGTGTGTGTGTGTGTGTGTGTGTGTGTGTGTGTGTGTGTGTGTGTGTGTGTGTGTGTGTGTGAGAGAGAGAAAGTGTGTGTGGACGTGTTTAACTATTCTTGTGGGGACCAGAAGTCCCTACAAGAATAGTAAACAAAGTAAAAATTGACCAACTGGGGACATTTTGTTAGTCCCCACAAGGTCAAATGCTATTTCTAGGGGGTTTAGGGTTAAGGTTAGAATTAGTGTTAGGGTTAGAATTAAGTTAAATATTAAGGTTAGGAGCTAGGGTTAGTTGTAGGGTTAGGGTTAGGAGCTAGGGTTAGGTTTAGGGTTAGGATAAAGTTTAGGTTTTTGGGTTAGGGTTAGGGTTAAGGTTAGGGTTAGGGTAAGAGTACGGGTTAGGATTAGGTTTAGGGTTAGGGTTAGGGGTTAGGGAAAATAGGATTTTGAATGGGACTGAATTGTATGTCCCCACAAGGTTAGCTGTACAAGACTGTGTGTGTGTGTGTGTGTGTGTGTGTGTGTGTGTGTGTGTGTGTGTGTGTGTGTGTGTGTGTGTGTGTGTGTGTGTGTGTGTGTGTGTGTGTGTGTGTGTGTGTGTGTGTGTGTGTGAGAGAGAAAGAAATTGAGCTGCAGTTCCGAGGTAGGCAACACTGAGGCATGCATGAGAGCATCAGCTGTTCCGGAAGACTGTGTGACCACGCTCTCCGTAGCCGACGTGAGTAAGACCGTTAAACAGGTCAACATACCCAAGGCTGCGGGGCCAGACGGATTACCGGGACGTCTGCTCCGGGCATGTGCTGACCAACTGGCAGGTGTCTTCACTGACATTTTCAACATGTCCCTGATTGAGAATGTAATACCAACATGTTTCAAGCAGACCGCCATAGTCCCTGTGCCCAAGAACACAAAGGCAACCCGCCTAAATGACTACAGACCCGTAGCACTCATGTCCGTAGCCAAGAAGTGCTTTGAAAGGTTGATAATGGCTCACATCAACACCATTATCCCAGAAACCCTAGACCCACTCCAATTTGTATACCGCCCAAACAGACCCACAGATAATGCAATCTCTATTGCACTCCACACTGCCCTTTCCCAACTGAACAAAAGGAACACTTATGTGAGAATGCTATTCATTGACTACAGCTCAGCGTTCAACACCATAGTACCCTCAAAGCTCTTCACTAAGCTAAGGATCCTGAGACTAAACACCTTCCTCTGCAACTGTATCCTGGACTTCCTGATGGTCAGGTGAGATGGTGAGGGTAGGTAGCAACACATCTGCCACGCTGATCCTCAACACTGGAGCTCCCCAGGGGTGCGTGCTCAGTCCCCTCCTGTACTCCCTGTTCACCCACAACTGCATGGCCAGGCACGACTCCAACACCATCATTAAGTTTGCAGACGACACAACAGTGGTAGCCAGTGGTAGCCAGTGGTAACAGTGGTAGCCTGATCACCCCCGACAACGACGAGACAGCCTATAGGGAGGAGGTCAGAGACCTGGCCGGGTGGTGGCAGAATAACAACCTATCCCTCAACGTAACCAAGACTAAGGAGATGATTGTGGACTACAGGAAAAGGAGGACTGAGCACGCCCACATTCTCATCGAAGGGGTTGTAGTGGAGCAGGTTGAGAGCTTGGACCTCAGAAAAAAATGTAGATCTCCACAAGTCTGATTCATCCTTGGGAGCAATTTCCAAATGCCTGAAGGTACCACGTTCATCTGTACAAACAATAGTACGCAAGTATAAACACCATGGGACCACGCAACCGTCATACCGCTCAGGAAGGAGACGCGTTCTGTCTCCTAGAGATGAACATACTTTGGTGCGAAAAGTGCAAATCAATCCCAGAACAACAGCAAAGGACCTTGTGAAGATGCTGGAGGAAACAGGTACAAAAGTATCTATATCCACAGTAAAACGAGTCCTATATCGACATAACCTGAAAGGCCGCTCAGCAAGGAAGAAGCCACTGCTCCAAACCGCCATAAAAAAGCCAGACTACGGTTTGCAACTGCACATGGGGACAAAGATCGTACTTTTTGTAGAAATATCCTCTGGTCTGATGAAACAAAAATAGAACTGTTTGGCCATAATGACCATCGTTATGTTTGGAGGAAAAATGGGATGCTTGCAAGCCGAAGAACACCATTCCAACCATGAAGCACGGGAGTGGCAGCATTATGTTGTGGGGGTGCTTTGCTGCAGGAGGGACTGGTGCACTTCACAAAATAGATGGCATCATGAGGGAGGACAATTATGTGGATGTATTGAAGCAACATCTCAAGACATCAGTCAAGAATTTATAGCTTGGTCGCAAATGGGTCTTCCAAATGAACAATGACTCCGAGCATACTTCCAAAGTTGTGGCAAAATGGCTTAAGGACAACAAAGTCAAGGTATTGGAGTGGCCATCACAAAGCCCTGACCTCAATCCTATAGAACATTTGTGGGCAGAACTGAAAAAGTGTGCAATCAAGGATGCCTACAAACCTGACTCAATTACACCAGCTGTCAGGAGGAATGGGCCAAAATTCACCCAACTTATTGTGGGAAGCTTGTGGAAGGCTACCTGAACGTTTGACCCAAGTTAAACAATTTAAAGGCAATGCTACCAAATACTAATTGAGTGTATGTAAACTTCTGACCCACTGGGAAGGTGATGAAAGAAATAAAAGCTGAAATAAATAATTCTCTCTACTATTATTCTGACATTTCACATTCTTAAAATAGAGTGGTGATCCTAACTGACCTAAAACAGGGAATTTTTACTTGGATTAAATGTCAGGAATTGTGAAAAACTGAGTTTAAATGTATTTGGCTAAGGTGTATGCAAATTTTCGACTAAAACTGTATTTCTATCAAATCAGAACTGGAATGTTTACTCAAAGCAAAAGTTGTAAAAGTATACTAGACATTTATGGAATAAATCATATACCTACTTTGATGTTTCTGTGACAAACAGTGAATTAGTTATTGATTTATACCACTTTAAATGGCTTCTTATAGATTTTATGTAGTTCTATAAATCAAGACTGAAATCTTTTGTCGTAGCAATTTCCTGTATTCCTAAATGAGGAGAGTTACAAACCACACACCAGTCAGAGTTATACTTAAACTTCATCTTTAATTATATGAGCTTCACCATAGCCCTTTGACTCTCAGATCAATTCAGCGTCTATAATGAATTCTGAGTCCCTACAGTCGAATACAAAGATCTTTTATAGCCAAGATACACCCCTCTCAATTTACATGACGAACCACAGAACTCTTCACAAAGGGCCTTTTACTTGAGAAAGGAGTATCCCATAGCCAGATAGCATTAGCTATACATAATCGTTCAGTTTGGTCTCTAAGACGAGGTTCTGATCTCGTTCCTGGTACTTCATAGTACAAAAACATGACCTCACTATCTGGAATGCTCTTCAGGCTTTATTGGCCAAAAACATCATAAATCTCCTCTGTCAGTGCTATCTCATAGAGGCCCATCCTCAGTGGAACACTGAACACACAATAGTCGACAGATTCTATTCTGTCAAATAAAACAACCATTCTAATGCAATACAAAGATTATAATATAATCTTTCAAGCACTATAACATAATCTCACAATTTTCCTTTCCTCAAAACAAAGGTTGTAATAGTATGCTAGACATTTATAGAATAAATCATATCTAGTTTTATGATTCTGTCACAAACGGTGAATTAGTTATTGATTTTTACTTTTTTAAATGGCTTTTGGCGAATGTCTGATGAACGTCCAAATGTGTGAATATAAAACCAAATGTACCTCGGTCGTCTACGTGGTCAGGCTTCTCACTTAACGTTACACCTTTGTTATCGTTCAGGGGACGCGCTGCTGTAACAGACAAGCTGTCTTTCCAGAGCACGCCCTGATGCTGTAACTAGTAAGTTGGTTGTCTCTTCTTTCTTCAGTCGCGTGCCACATTCTGTTGTTATGTGAACGATTGGCTGAGCCTTGGATACAGCCAGTATTGCTCCAAACGCGCATTACTCGCTCACAGCCAGTAAGGATCCAACCCCCCTCCTTTCCCAAACTTTTCTCATCAGATCTACACAAATCACGTAGGTCACCTATTTTGAATTCAAAACGGCAAATTTCACCGAAAAGGTGACTAGTTTGCCTTCCTGTGATAAGTGTGTGAATTGGACCATTTTCCTGTCCTGCTAAGCATTGAAAATGTTATGAGTACTTTTGGGTGTCATGGAAAATGGAGTAAAAAGTACATTATTTGTAAAAAGTTGTCAAAAATATAAATAGTAAAGTACAGATACCCCAAAAAACTACTTAAGTACTGCTTTAAAGTATTTTGACTTATAAGTACTTTACGCCACTGATCATTTCCTGTTTCCATCAGCCCGGTCGTGACTTTTTTTTTTTCATGCGTCAAGTAATTCATTAGCATGAAATGTTTGGATAAGGTATGGGCAACTTTGATGGGGGTGGGGGCAACAACACATCTGAACTCATCATGAGGGGCTGTAGTGGCCAGCAGGTCTCCATACCCACATAGTCAGAACTGGCCCTAACCTTTTGGGGCGCCGAAGTTACATTTTATCAATTCAACATCTATTCTACATTGGTTCAACGCCATTTCATTGAAATGACGTGGAAACAACATTGATTCAACCAGTGTGTGCCCAGTGGGATATGAATGGACTGACAAGAGGAGTAAATGAAGAGGCAAGACTGCAGGTAGACAATAACTAGAATGCACTAATCTAAGATAAAAAAATATGTATACTTTATTGTGACAAGTAAACAGTGACTGTCCACAAATCCCACATGTGGTTGCTATGGTAACAATCATCTCACCACAACATCAGTAAAAAAAACACTAGAGAACGTGGCTTCAGAAAGTTCAAATCTAGATGACTAATGCCTAACTTCTGTAAAAACTAATAGAAATATTTTAGGCTGACAGCTGTAGACAACCTAATAACCAACAGTGCTGACTGTTTGAAAAAACTATTTTAGACTACAGGCTGTGCTGTGACAACATTGACACTAATTAGGCGAATGTGCTCTAAAATCACTGACAGCCGGCCTGAGATGATAAACTGGGTTTAGGCCACTGTAATTAGTCAAATAGATCATTTGCAAAGAACCACAAATCCAAGGAGTCTATTGGGACACTTCAAGTACAGTATATGGGCTTGTTTGAAGTACAGACCATTTAGTAAAATATTTGGATGCACACACACCTTCAATGCAATAAAATTGATCAGCCAAAGAATAATTTTTCAATTAAACTAACGCATAAAGGATACAATCACCATTAAAATTAATATAGTCCTAAACACTATTGGTGAGTGTTTTGAAATAAGTAGATTTAATGTGTTGCCTTATGACCTGAAGGGTACAAGAGATTATTCAATATTCATACAAAATAGTCAGCCAAATAGTTGCATTATAATGCATTACAGATCAGACAGCGCAGTATAGCTAAGTCACCTGGTTACAATGTGATCCCTTCCTGTCAGAACTCATCATCAGAGGAAGCTAATGCCTCTTTAGCCTCAACATAGTCTCTGATCTCCTGAGGAGTACGGATGTAACTGTCAATCTCACTGTCTGAGATCTCCTCATCACCAGTCACCTCCACCACCGGGACCTGCACCCTCCTTATCTTAGCGTACCTCACAGAAGGGGGTTCAAACAAACTCCTCTTGCTAGAGTTTGGTGCTGAGGGCTGGCTGTGCTGGGAGTCTGTGCCAGGCCCCGTATGTGGCAACCCCTCCATTACAACAGTGTATGTCAGGTCAACATCTCCTTGTTGCTGGATGCTCCCTGTGTCTGGTTCCCCCACAAAGGGTTCTTTAGGGGTCTGCCCTGGGGTCTGGGATGAAGCTGCACCCTCCAGGCAGGGCGTGTTGGTGTGGGATCCAGGTAGGGAGTCCTCTAAGCTTGGTGGGAGTATTGATTCAGAGGCCAGGGCTTCCTCGTGACTGCTCAGGGCCCTCCTCAGTAGGGTGAGTCTATGGTTCAGGATGTCATCCACCATCTGGATCACAGTCTGGGGTGTCACCTCATCCCCCCTCAGCCAGGGCAGCTCCTGGCCCAGCTTACACAGCACCTCCTTCAGCTCAGTCACCCGCTTCGGCGCTATGGAGGACTTGGTCACTTTGGCCATCTGGCAGAACCTGGCCAGTGTGTATTTGAGCCGGGCCTGGGTGGGTTTCAGGGACTGCCAAGCCAGGAAGATGGAGGCCGTGAGGATGGGGATGGGCTGGCGGCCAGTCACTAGCCAGGCATCTGCAGCCAGCTCCAACAGGACAGCAGCTCGCTTTGTCAAATCCTTGGAGGACTCTGACAACTCTTCATGGACATGTTGAGGGCTTAGTTTGTATCTTACGGAGAAAGGAGAGAAAATACAGTTTCTCAATAAGCATCAAATGTCTACCTAATAACAACATGTGCTTAGTCAGGCAATTTATTTATCATCAGGCAATCAAGGCTAATGTTTATAGTTGAGGTGATTGACGTACGCCTGACAGTGTGTCTCCAGTAGGTCAATGATACTGGTGGGGGGAGCCTCTATCTTCAGAATCTTCACCATCTCCTGGTAGACCACGCCTATCAGCCTGGGGTTCGCCTCCAGGAGACAACAAATGGTTCCCATGGCGATGGGCCAGCTGTGCTGCCTGCAGGTCGCCAGCACGCAGCATCCTGCCAGAACCTCTTTCTTCTGCAGGCTGACCCTGATGAAGTTAGGGTGCTCATAGGCCTGCTTAAAATGGGTCTCTGCAGTCTCCTCCATGAGGAAAGTGAGCCTGAGAATACGACAGAGAGCACGCACCCGGTGTATGCCTGTTTGGAGGAAGTGATACAGTATTGCCAGCCACATATGATTAAAATACACAGCAATTTGTGATATTCAACCCTCACATTGTGTCAGAAACAGGTAGTCAGTGGTTCTAGAGGGAAACGGTGCAGTTCCTACCATTGATTAGATTACGGCATGGCTTCTTGTCCACTTCTGTGCTATTAGTGTATCTTACATCTACAGGACCAAAACAAGCAGACAAGGAAATACAAACAAAGTGTTCAATTAAATCACAGTCACAATATAGACAGCAGGCATGTGGAATAGCCTTACAGAAGACTGCATGACCAACACTCAGTAGGAAAGCACATTCTTACAGGCAGCTGCATAAATAAGGTGACAGATAAACCAGTTAGTTAGATAACTAGCTACCTGTGCCCTGTGTCTCTTCACTTCGGGTAGTGGTGAGTAGACCTTCGGATACCACAGCGCCACAATCTGCACATACAAGTTGTGGCTGTGAATAATGTTCGTCGTCCACTATGTCGAGCGAGCCACACTCCGGACACTTCAGACCGACAGTAGCCATCTTCAGTTTGATGTATGTTGGTTAACGTTAGCTAGCAAATCATAAACTTGTGAGTCAGCCAGAACCTACCACAACACCATTCATGTGCTGTGAACGACCAATGAACGTTTCGAGTTCGTAATGTGAGCTCAGCCTTTATAATCCGTGTAGAAACAAGACATCCTTACTTTCGTTCCGCTATTGAAAGCTACTGCAACATTCTACTTCTATTGGAACAGCGCATTATATCCATACGTTACGTTCATCGCGTGAAATCGATGCGTCAAGCTTTTTTTAAAGGTTTATCACAAGGTATTAATACACACTTTACAGATGAGAGAGCGATAGAAAGTGTGCGCGAGTGAGAGACAAAGAGAGAAAGTGGTGTGTGTGTGTTTGTCAACCGGAGGCTAAATAAATTACATGATTTTTTGAAAATGAGTCTTTATTTTATCATTGCAAAATAGGCTTTACATGGACCGAATATAGACGTTCTGACTTTCACCTAATCTCTCGTGGACAGATGTAATTGAGCGTTTGACCCAATTACGTGGGATACATGAGATTTTAGTTCTGGGTGTCCGAGATTAACTTTCACCCAACTATACAGTAATAATTTGTATGACCAAAGGCAGACCAACATACTCTGACACATCTTGCTACTGTATTTACCTATGGACAGTGGTAGCTGGTTTAAGAAAACAGTCTCTGAATTTCAATAGCTTTCTTCACAAGGAAATGCCACTGAACGATATTTATAGGTTACACCCTTGCAATTTGTTTCCAGAGGTGCACCTGTCAGTGAGATTGCATTCATCAAAAGGCAATCTCGATTCATTGCATAGTCCACACTTCCCAGTAAACCTTGCTTATCTGTAGTCTAAATTGTAATAATTATCAATCCATGTTTATCTCTTAGACTAGCAATTTATCAATTCTTTCCTCCTCAAAGTGATTCAACATGAAGTTGACAATAGGAAAAGGACATCTCTATGTACAACATTTATACGAGTTATACAGTATCAGGGAATAATATCTGTACCTCAGACAAGCAATACAAACACTTTACCGACAGGTATTACTCATTAGAATTCATTGTAATACTTGTCATAAGCATGTTTGACACCTTATACCGGTCTGTCTGCTTTACATAAAGTGTTAACAAATAAGCAAACTCCACTGTTCTGTTGGAGCTTTCATTATTTATTATTCAATTCATTCTTCAGTGTCATTGCGCTGGATTTAACCTTCATATCATACTCGTCGCAAGAAAATCAAAACATTAATACTAAGAAAAATCGAACTGTCAAAAACGTAAGGCAACTTCCCACAGGCCTATATGGACTTGTGCTTTGTTTGTGTTCTTATACTGTTACACACCCATAAAGTTAAGAAATCCTTTAGTCAAAATGTAATGAACAATTAAATATTCAACAATCAAAATGTAATGAACAAAAGCGCATCTGTTCAGTAGGAACAGAAAGCCAGTGCTTGGTATGGTATACATGGGTGTCGGGTGAATTCAAAGTTATTTGGGAGGAAAGCCGGAAATATTCAACCAGTCCAATACATGTGCATTGAGGAAGATACATATTTTAGGAAGGGCCTGCTCTGAATGATTAGGAACACTCATTTGAGTGAGTTCATGGTCATCAGGATACTGGGTTGCTCCTCGATGATGCGCACCAGCAGGTTGTCAATGTACTGCTCCAGCTCCTTGATCTTATCGTCCCTTTTGGAGAGCTGCTCCTGCTGCTTCACCACCAGGGAGATCAGCTCTTCCTGGGTCAGCTGGGAGTAGGGACCTTTCACCCCTGTGTCTTTGACCTAGAAGGAAAGGGAGGGAATGGAGGTGGTACAATCAGTCAGTGCCATTTATATTTTTCCATAGACTTCTCCAAGGATACTATATGCCATGCATTATCTATAATGTCTATAGCGTTGGGCCAGTAACTGAAAAGTCACTGGTTTAAATCCCCAAGCCGGCAAGGTGGAAAATCTTCCGTTCTACCCCTGAGCAAGGCAGTTAACCCCCAACAACTGCTCCCTGGGCACTGATGACGTTGATTAAGGCAACCCCCCGCACCTCTCTGATTCAGGGGGGTTGGGTTATATTTGGAAGACATATTTTGGTTTAATGCATTCAGTTGTGCAACTGACAAAGTATCCCCCTTTCCCTATAAAGCAATGTTTGAACTATGCACGAACCCTTACATAGAGAAACATTCAATGCACAAGAAAGGTCTAGCTTTCAGACACTTATAATGGAGGGCATTGGATGGGTGCAATGTTACCTAAATCTCCATTCTAAAAAGTCTTTGAGCCTATGATATGGGCACAGAGACTCAAAGAGGTTTGTGAACTCTGAGCTCTGACAGCTTTGTGAGAACTCTGTTAGAGCTCGTATGTCTCAGATCCCAACACGATAGGCAAAGCCCAGTGTTATTCACAGTGAGCTTAAGGTGCGTCATCGACAAGAGAAAGAATGTTGTAGAATAGATCAATTAATCTGTGGCAATTCTTTACAGGGACCATTTGGTGGGAGGGCTTGTTGCGACTTTGTTTGTGTTTGAGCGTGCGTGCTACGTGTGTGCCCGCGTACGTGTAGCTAGAATGGGATTTTATTGTACTAATGTTTCATTAAAACCAACTGTGCATCAAATAACTTGTTGGATAAATTGAAACAGCAGCACAGGACATTTGCATGAGGTGCCTGGGGGATTGATTTCAAATATATCCTGGTACGTTAATTGCATAAGATTATTATGATAATATTATCAAAAAGAGCCCCGGCTGTGCATATTAACACTTTTCCCAACATACACTCTTAGAAAAAAGGGTTCCAAAAGGGTTCTTTGGCTGTTCCCATAGGATAACCCTTTTCGGTTCCATGTAGAACCCTCTGTGGAAAGGAACCGAATAAGGTTCATCAAAGGGTTCTCCTTTGGGGACAGCCGAAGAAGCCTTTTAGGTTCTAGATAGCACCTTTTTTCTTAGACACAATGGTGTCTGAATATTCAGTACACATGGAGGGGTGTAGTGCCATTCTTTTAGGTGCGGAAATGCATTTTTTTTTTTATGACGTCATCATTTCTCAAAGTTTGTAACAGATGCATTATAGAATAATGCATCCTCCAATTGCAACGTCTGCCTATGCCCACACATATTGTCTCAATAAATTATTCCCATTTTCTTTTTCTCCCTTTTTCTCCCCAATTGGTAGTTACAGTCTTGTCCCATCGCTGCAACTCCCGTACGGACTCGGGAGAGGCGAAGGTCGAGAGCCGTGTGTCCTCCGAAATAACCCAGCCAAGCCGCACTGCTTCTTGACACAATGCCTGCTTAACCCGGAAGCCAGACGCACTAATGTGCCGGGGGAACCACCGTACACCTGGTGACCGTGTCAGCATGCATTGTGCCCAGCCCGCCACAGGAGTCGCTAGTGTGCGATGGGACAAGAACATCCCTGCCGGCCAAACCCTCCCCTAACCTGGACAATGCTGGGCCCATGGGTCTCCCGGTCACAGCCGGCTGCGACAGAGCCTGGACTTGAAACAGGGTTTCTAATGGCACAGCTAGCACTGTGATGCAGTGCCTTAGACCACTGCGCCACTCGGAAGGCCAAATGTTTCTATTTTTAATACCCTCAAACACCAAAACAGGCAATCATGAATGTTAATTATTCAAGTTTTACCGGTGAAATGTCCAAACTCCATGCCAATCATTTGATCTCAATCAGTTTCATGGGAATATGCATTTAGATCTTCTTGAACTACTGTTCTGTAAGTGAATTACAACAGATGGCCTAAACAATTAGCCTTTCTTGTATTTTGTTTCAATCTAAGCATAGACTATACATCCTGCCGAGTTGCGTGCTCAGTTGAGTTTTGGGCGCATGAGGAAAAAAAACAGAGTGACTTCAGCGAGAACCCTAAAAGTCATAAAAAAATGACTGAGGTGGTGTTTTTGGTGTAACTGTAATAGGCCTACTACTACGCTATTATATTTGGGTCTGTTATGTAAATACTAATTAAATCATTAGGCCTATGTGATCTTGCAAGACATAGGCTACACTCGGACAGGGCAAGTTCATTAAATGCGTTATACATGAGCCCAAGTCCATAAACTGTTTTGAGGACAGACGTCTTAGCAGCCTGGTCTCGGACTAGACGTACCATAGTAAATGTAAATCCGGGACACTGAAATTAGTATATGTTACAATTGGTATGGTTACATAAGACCGGTCGCTTAACTTCTCTAGGATAGGGGGCAGCATTTTCAGGTTTGGATGAAAAGCATACCCAAATTCAACTGCCAGCTACTCATCCCCAGAAGATAAGATATGCATATTGTTAGTAGATTTGGATAGAAAACTCACTCAAGTTTCTAAAACTGTTTGAATCATGTCTGTGAGTATAACAGAACTTATTTAGCAGGCGAAACCCCGAGGACAAACCATTCAGATTTCTTTTTTTTGAGGTCACTCTCTTTTCAATGAATTTTCATTGGGAATACAGATTTCTAATTGACCTTCTTGCAGTTCCTACCGCTTCCACTGGATGTCAACAGTCTTTAGAAATTAGTTGAGTGTTTTTCCTTTGTGTAATGAAGACGTACGGCCATTTTTAATCAGGGTCACTTGTTGTGTACTGTTAGATAGAGGCGCGTGACCAGAAAGCATGCTACAGATTGTTTTAATCCTGTATTGAACACAGATCATCCCGTCTTCAATTTTATTGATTATTTACGTTAAAAAATACCTAAAGTTGTATTACAAAAGTATTTTGAAATGTTTTGGCAAAGTTTACAGGTGAGATATTTTGTAATCATGTTTCACGAGTTGGAACTGGTGTTTTTCTGGATCAAACGCGCCAAATAAATGGACATTTTGGATATATATTGACGGAATTAATCGAACAAAAAAGGACCATGTGTGATGTTTATGGGACATATTGGAGTGCCAACAACAGAAGCTCGTCAAAGGTAAGGCATGAATTATATTTTTATTTCTGCGTTTTGTGTCGCGCCTGCAGGGTTGAAATATGCTTATCTCTCTTTGTTTACAATGGTGCTAACTCAGATAATAGCACCGTTTGCTTTTGCCGAAAAGCCTATTTGAATTCTGACATGTTGGCTGGATTCACAACCAGTGTAGCTTTAATTTGGTATCTTTCATGTGTGATTTAATGAAAGTTTGATTTTTATAGTAATTTATTTGAATATGGCGCTCTGCATTTTCTCTGGCTTTTGGCCAAGTGAGACAGTAGCGTCCCGCCTAAAGTCAGATTTTTGGATAGAAATATTAACTTTACCGAACAAAACATACATGTATTGTGTAACATGAAGTCCTATGAGTATCATCGGATGAAGATCAAAGGTTAGTGATTAATTTTATCTCTATTTCTGCTTTTTGTTACTCCTCTCTTTGGATGGAAAAATGGCTGTGTTTTTCTGTGGCTATGTACTGACCTAACATAATCGTTTGGTGTGCTTTCGCCGTAAATCCTTTTTGAAATCAGACATGTTGTCTGGATTCACAACAAGTGTAGCTTTAATTTGGTGTCTTTCATGTGTGATTTCATGAAAGTTGGATTTTTATAGTAATTTATTTGAATTTGGCACTCTGCTTTTTACTGGCTTTTGGCCAAGTGGGACGTTAACTTCTCTGGGATATGTGGATATGTAAGGCAAAAATGAAAGTAAGGTGGCTGGTCGAGTGTATAACGCGAACATCTTGCAAACCAAAGGTTGCTTGTTCGAATCCCATCATGGACAACTTTAGCATTTAACTTCTTTGGGACTAAGGGGCAGTATTGAGTAACTTCGATGAAAAGGTGCCCAGAGTAAACTGCCTGCTACTCAGGCCCAAAAGCTAGAATATGCATATAATTAGTAGATTTGGATAGAAAACACTCTGAAGTTTCTAAAACTGTTTGAATGATGTCTGAGTATAACAGAACTCATATGGCAGGCAAAAACCTGAGAAAAAATCCAACCAGGAAGTGGAAAATCTGAGGTTTGTAGGTTTTCAAGTCTTTGCCTATCCAATATACAGTGTCTATGGGGTCATATTGCACTTCCTAAGGCTTCCACTAGATGTCAACAGTCTTTAGAACGTTGTTTCAGGCTTCTACTGTGAAGGGGGAGAGAATAAGAGCTGTTTGAACCAGGTGTCTGGCAGAATAGAAAGGCCTGACTGAGGTCATGGCAAAGACAAAGGAATTGTCCGGTTGAAACATTATTGAAGATTTATGATAAAAACATCCTAAAGATTGATTCTATACATCATTTGACATGTTTCTACGAACTGTAATATAACTTTTTTGACTTTGTCTGGACCTAGTGCCTGCACTTTTGGATTACTGTACTAAGCGCACAAACAAAAAGGAGGTATTTGGACAAATTATGGACTTTATCGAACAAAACTAACATTTATTGTGGAACTGGGATTCCTGGGAGTGCATTCCGATGAAGATCATCAAAGGTAAGTTAATATTTATAATGCTATTTCTGACTTCTGTTGACTCCACAACATGGCGGGTATCTGTATGGCTTGTTTTGGTCTCTGAGCGCTGTACTCAGCTTATTCCATGGTGTGCTTTCGCTGTAAAGCTTTTTTGAAATCTGACATGGTTGCATTAAGGAGAAGTATATCTTTAATTCCATGCATAACACTTGTATTTTCATCAACATTTATGATGAGTATTTCTGTAAATTGATGTGGCTCTCTGCAAAATCACTGGATGTTTTGGAAGCAAAACATTACTGAACATAACGCGCCAATGTAAACTGAGATTTTTGGATATAAATATGAACTTTATCGAACAAAACATACATGAATTGTGTAACATGAAGTCCTATGAGTGCCATCTGATGAAGATCATCAAAGGTTAGTGATTAATTTTGTCTCCATTTCTGCTTTTTGTGACTCTTCTCTTCGGCTGGAAAAATGGCTGTGTTTTTTTGTGACTAGGTACTGACCTAACATAATCGCATTGTATGCTTTCGTCGTAACGCCTTTTTGAAATCGCACACGGTGGTGGGATTAACAACAAGTTTATCTTTAAAATGGTGTATAATACTGGTATGTTTGAGGAATTTTAATTTAGAGATTTCTGTTGTTTGAATTTGGCGCCCTGCAGTTTCACTTTCTGTTGTCAACTCGATCCCGTTAACGGGATTTGAGCCAAAAGTGTTAAGCTAATTAGTAACTTTGCAACTACTTTTTAGCTACTTTGCAACTACTTAGCATGTTAGCTTCCCCTCACCTTGCAAAGTAGTTGTAAAGTTATGTGAGAATGCTGTTCATTGACTCAGCATACAACACCATTGTTCCCTCCAACCTTAGGACTTTGGGACTGAACAACTCCCTCTGCAACTGGATCCTGGACTTCGTGACGAGCCAACCCCAGGTGGTGAGGGTCGGCAACATCACCTCCGCCAACCTGACCCTCAACATGGGGGCCCCACAGGGATGTGTGCTTAGTCCCCTCCTGTACTCCCTGTTCACCCATGACTGCGTGGACCCACACGACTTCAACACCATCATCAAGTTTGTTAACGACGCGACAATGTGGTGCCGGGACAACAGCCTATCCTGCAACGTCAGTAAGACCAAGGAGCTGATCGTGGACTACAGGAAACGGGGGGCCGCGAGCACGCCCCATACACATCGACGGGGCTGTAGGGGAGCGGGCCAAGAGCTACAAGTTCCTCGGTGTCTAAATCACCAAGGACTTAAAAATGGTCCACTCACACACGTAAAGTTGTGAAGGCGTGACAGCGCTTCTTCCCACTCAGGAGGTTGAAAAGGTTTGGCATGGGCCCTCAAATCCTCAAAAGGTTCTACAGCTGCACCATTGAGAGCATCTTGACTTTAATTTTTTTTTTGTTATTTAACCTTTATTGTACTAGGCATTTAACTGGCTGCATCATTGCTTGGTATGGCAGCAGCACCACCCTTGGTCGCATGGTGCTACAGAGGTTGGTGCCGACAACTCAGTACATCACTGGAGCCGAGCTCCCTGCCATCCAGGACCTCTATATCAGGAGGTGTGAAAGACCAGCCACCCAAGCCATAGACTGTTCTCTCTGCTTTCGCACAGAAAGCAGTACCGGTGCATCAAGTCTGACACCAAAAGGCTCCTGAACAGTTTCTATCCCCAAGCCATAAGACTGCTAAATAGCTAACAGAATGGCTACACAGACTGAGTAGACCCTTGTATATTTTTTGTCTCTATGCACACAAACTCCAACACACACATAACATGCAGTCACATTTATACTGACTCTATACACATACATACAACCATAATTTAAACTACTGCTACTCTGTATATCATATATCCTGATGCCTAATCACCTTACCCCTATACATATCTACAGTTGAAGTCGGAAGTTTACATGCATTAAAACTAATTTTTCACCACTCCACA
Source organism: Salvelinus alpinus (assembly GCF_045679555.1). NCBI lineage: Eukaryota > Metazoa > Chordata > Actinopteri > Salmoniformes > Salmonidae > Salvelinus > Salvelinus alpinus. The sequence continues at coordinate 16,043,297 of NC_092103.1, read as the reverse complement.
AATTTCTTGTTAACAAACTATAGTTTTGGTAAGTCGGTGAGGACATCTACTTTGTGCATGACACAAGTAATTTTTCCAACAATTGTTTACAGATAGATTATTTCACTGTATCACAATTCCAGTGGGTCAGAAGTTTACCTACACTAAGTTGACTGTGCCTTTAAACAGCTTGGAAAATTCCAGAAAATGATGTCATGGCTTTAGAAGCTTCAGAAAGGCTAATTAACATCATTTGAGTCAATTGGAGGTGTTTGAGTCACCTGTGGATGTCACCTGTGGATGTATTTCAAGGCCTACCTTCAAACAAAGTGCCTCTTTGCTTGACATGATGTGAAAATGAAAAGAAATCAGCCAAGACCTCAGAAAAAAATTGTAGACCTCCACAAGTCTGGTTTATCCTTGGGAGCAATTTCCAAACACCCGAAGGTACCACGTTCATCTGTACAAACAATAGTACGCAAGTATAAACACCATGGGACCACGCAGCCGTCATACTGCTCAGGAAGGAGATGCGTTCTGTCTCCTAGAGATGAACGTACTTGGTGCGAAAAGTGAAAATCAATCCCAGAACAACAGCAAAGGACCTTGTGAAGATGCTGGAGGAAACAGGTACAAAAGTAGCTATATCCACAGTAAAACAAGTCCTATGTCGACAAACTGAATGGCCGCTCAGCAAGCAAAAAGCCACTGCTCCAAAACCGCCATAAAAAAGGCAGACTACGGTTTGCAACTGCACATGGGGGACAAAGATGGTACTTCTTGGAGAAATGTCCTCTGGTCTGATGAAACAAAAATAGAACTGTTTGGCCATAATGACCATTGTTATGTTTGGAGGAAAAAGGGGGATGCTTGCAAGCCGAAGAACACCATCCCAACCGTGAAGCATGGGGGTGGCAGCATCATGTTGTGGGGGTGTTTGCTGCAGCAGGGACTGGTGGGAAAATAGATTGCATCATGAGGCGGGAAAATTATGTGGATATATTGAAGCAACATCTCAAGACATCAGTCAGGAAGTTAAAGCTTGGTCGCAAATGCGTCTTCCAAATGGACAATGACCCCAAGCATACTTACAAAGTTGTGGCAAAACGGCTGAAGGACAACAAAGTCAACTTATTGGAGTGGCCATCACAAAGCCCTGACCTCAATCCCATAGAAGATTTGTGGGTAGAACTGAAAAAGCTTGTGTGAGCAAGGAGGCCTACAAACCTGACCCAGTTACACCAGCTCTGTCAGAAGGAAGGGGCCAAAATTCACCCAACTTATTGTGGGAAGCTTGTGGAAGGATACCCGACATGTTTGACCCAAGTTAAACCATTTAAAGGCAATGCTACCAAAGACTAATTGAGTGTATGTAAACTTCTGACCACGTGATGAAAGAAATAAAAGCTGAAATAAATCACTCTCTACTATTATTCTGACATTTCACATTCTTAAAATAAAGTGGTGATCCTAACTGACCTAAGACAGGGAGGGAATATTTACTAGGAGTAAATGTCAGGAATAGTGAAAAACTGAGTTTAAATGTATTTGGCTAAGGTGTATGTAAACTTCCGACTTCAACTGTACATATTTTGTCCCGCCCATTCCCCCTCTGAATGGCACACATACACACTACATTTCTGAATTATCTCAAGGCTTAAAAATTATTCTTTAACTGGTCTCCTCCCCTTTCGTGTGCCGTCGACTGGTAAGACGCTTCAGGAGGGCGGTCAGGTGGTTTTGGGATTGAGCCTCCGTGTGAGATGAATCAGGAGGAAGTGGTACTTGCTAAGCAAGCGGCGTGACGTCCTTTACACTGGCTATTATAATGTAATATCCTACATAGAGTCAGTTCAACATCTAGTTTTTATTTACATTTGGCTGAGTTGTCAACTGACATGAAATCAATATAATAAAATAAAAATCACCATGTCATTGGATTTGCAATTTCGACCTGTTAAAAGCTCTGACCCTTTTTTCAATTTTAACCTAAAATGCCATCCCCAAATCTAACTGCCTGTAGCTCAGGACCTGAAGCAAGGATATGCATATTATTGATACCATTTGAAAGGAAACACTTTGAAGTTTGTGGAAATATGAAATTAAATGTAGGAGAATATAACACATTACATGCATCTGGTAAAATGCATTTTTTTTGTACCATCATCTTTGAAATGCAAGAGAAAAGGCCATAATGTATTATTCCAGCCCAGGCGCAAAAAAAACGATGAAAGCTACAAAGGCTGGCATTTCTGTAGACGTGATTCATACTGGCTGAGGGCATTGTCTGAATGACATCACAATTAAACTAGCAGAGAAAAATTTGTATAAAATAATACAGCTCAGTATTTGTATTATTTATTTTATGCAGTCTGTTTTGCTCATCTTTATCAAGGGTGCCAATAATTATGGACCTGACTGTATATTCCTTTAAAGTACCTGTATCTTCTCTTGAAGACCACCGAGGATCCCTGTAGATTTGCCAGCCTGTCCCTCATGGATGTTGGAGGCTGGCTGGTTTTCCAGGGAACTCAAGGGCTTTACTGGGTGTGGCCTGAATCGAGATAGACAGAGACCATGAGAGTGAGAGACTCAAACTTTTCTGAAAAGTATTGTTATTAGAGGGGATGCAGAAGGTGGATGTGGGGGATATCGGGATACATTCCTTTTCTCAAAAAGCAGGTCTGATTATTTGAAGTTGAAGCTTGCTGCCAACAGTGGGACACGATTTGTTTGATCAGTTATACATGAGAAGAAATCCGAGCAGGGTTCGTCTTCACAATTGACTCATTCCCATCATACATGACACAATGACAAGCGTATCTGTACTCTTCTTTCCCTCTTAGATAAGGTTAGACTGCAGAGGATCCAGTGTACGCACGGTCTGAGTAATGGCATTTTACAGGCTCCACTGAGCTTTGTCAGATTCTACAGGAAGAATAACATGACAAAAAGCAATGAAAGCTACAAAGGCTGGCATTTCTACAGTCCTTATTCATGCTGGCTGAGGGCATTGTGTGAATGACATCACAATTAAACAACTAGCAGAAAATAATTTACACCTGCTGTAATTAGTAGCTAAGTGCTCTTTGATGACATAATATACTGCTAATTGCTCTGGGGAGCTATGTTCCATTTGCTTTATGTTAAACTCCATAATAATTACAGTATAATAATTAAGAAAATAGTACCAGCTATGATTTCCTTTGCACAATTTTTGAAAGTATTGCAAATACAACCTAGTCATAAGTTTAATTCAGGAAAGTGCAGCTAAACATTTGATAAGAGAGTAGAAGAGTTTTATAAAGGGTCACAGTCATGAAGTGTTCTGGAACAATGCATTTTACAAGCGATTGGGGAGGTTTAGTAATTCTAACTACAGTACATTCTACAGGAGAGGTTTGGTGGACAGCACATAGCTGCTACACGCTACAGGAAAAGGCTGAGATCTCTCTCACCTGCGTGTGCTTGAGGCAGACCTGTCCCCTCTCCCTCCTGCCTCCTCTCCACTGCACTGCTCTGTAATGGAGGGCAGAGCTCCAGCATGAAGCAGGGTCTTCTGGCCAGGGACAGAGCTTGTTGTCTGGGGAGGGCAGTCTCTCCTGCCCCCTGATCCCTTCAGGAGCTCAGGGTGGGGTATGGAGGAGGGGGCAGGTGAGGGGAAACATGGGGGCTGGGCAAGGGTAACACATGGTAGTGCCATACCCACCCCGCCATTCTGCTTTCTTACCCAGTTACCTGAGGAAAGCTTACTCGAAGTGGGAGCCGCTGGGCTTTGTAGTTTTCCAGGACTCTGTTTACCAGCTCCCTCCTCTCTAAAGGTGGATGTTATCTTCACTGGAGGCAAGGGAGCACGGGCTCGCTTCGCTGATGTGCTTTTGGTGGGACAGGAGACATCCTCAGCTGGCAGAACATCTGGCGCTGGAAGCTCAGTTGTGTCCCCAACCACACGCTTCTGAAACGGACCTAGATCTGCATCTGTGGAGGTACAACTCTGTTGATTGTGAGAGTCCAGGCTCTCCTGACGCTCACCAGTTAGACTCTGATCTTCACTGCGTCCAGAGGACTTCTCCATTCTGCAGTCTTCTGCAAAGGGATTGTTTGGACCAAACTGAACCGAAGAGTCATGTTCCTCAGTATTTGATTGCTCATCTAACACATCAGCTGTTGGCAATGTCTTCCCTGGAGGGTGCTGGGGCCTGGAGGGTGCTGGACCTTTATTGTGTTTCGCAACCATCAACCCCCCAGTGGCTGAGGGCATGGGTTCCTCTGCTTGGTTCCCATGGTGGGTAGAGCTCTGGCTTCCACTGATGTGTTCTGTTGTAGCTGTGGAGGAAGATCTCAGTGGTGTGATCATCTGTGCCACACGTTGAGAAACCTTGGACATGGAGGCACCCACTCTGTCCTTATGTCCCTGATTCACACTGGTCATACTCTGGTCCCTCTGTGTCTGGCTTGGAGCCTGGTTTGGTCTGTCAGGAGGCAGTGGAGCAGGACGCTTGTCCCTCCTGATACTGGAATCATCCTGACTAACACTCTCATTTAAGTGCTGGTCATATTCGCTTCCCACCAATGACGTGGCAGAGTGGCATCTTGGAGGAGGCTGCGGTTTTGTTGGCGTTTTTTGGGTGAGGGTAGGAGTGGCAGAATCAGGGTTGGACTTACTGGGCCAGTTGTCCTTATGAGCCCATCGCTGGTTGTCTGGAGGCAGTGGAGCAGGGCCCTTATCCTGTCTGACACTGGAATGGTCCTTACCACTAACACTCCCCTGGTCATCCCCACTTCCCACCAATGACGTGGAAGATTGACGTCTGAGGGGAGGGGGCGGTTTTGTTGGCTTTGTTTTAGCGAGGGTAGGTGTGGCACAATGAGATTTACTAGACCAGTTGTCCTTACGAGCCCAGCGCTGATTGTTGGGAGCCACAAGGGCAGGGTCTTTCTTCTCCATCAGATCAGCAGACGGGTCAATAGCGTCTCCGGTTTCCCTAGCGCCTCTGGGGGAGTCCATAGAACTATCCAGTTCAGGAGACGAGGATGATAAGGGGCTGGAAGATATAGCAGGCTTTGAAGGGTTCCCCCATGAAGAGGGTCTGGAAGAGCAGGGTTAGGAAGGGGAGGGTGCAGTGAGATGTTTTGTTGTTGTTGCTGACGACAAGGTCTAACTACCAAACATTGAAAATGGAAAAACCTTCAAAACTTTTTAAAGAACATAGAATTTGTTTCTAAAACTAAATGATGAAATGCTTCGAAACTCTTGTTGGAATCCACACACAAACACATTCCAGTTAGCAGAGAGGTAGGCAGTGCAAACTACAGAGGTGTTACATAACAAAGTTGTTACTAGTTTCTCGTAACTCACCAGACAAGAACATGGGAGTACGGGTGGGATTTCATTTTATTAGGTCTTTATGAGAGGGACATGAAGGTTAGTTATAATGTTTATGTTAGTAACACAAAAACACTAAGGCACAGAAAGGTTTTACATGTAGATTTAAAATAACGAAACATAGATCAAAAGGAGAAATACAAAAGAGAAATCATCTTTCTAGCTTCTGAACCTTGCCTGTTCACATGACCAAACAGCCTTGCTTGAATACACTCAAATCATCCTGTTGCTTTGTTTCATCCTCATACACTCTCTCATGAGTCATTCAACATCAACGCCATAGTTAAAAACCTGAGCAATCACCTAATGCTTTGTGTCTCACTGTAACACCTTTAATATGACATCTGTAGAAACTGTATAGCAAGGTATGATTCATGGGAGTAGCAGCCAATCCAATCTGAGCCAAAGGTTTCCAACACGAACATCCACATTTTCCACTGCACTGCAACTTTCATGACGGTGTCATATTACTTCAGGGGATTGTGCTTTAATGAGATGCGCATGAGAGAGTAGTGCCATACACCTCAGGCCAACAGATACCAGGACATCTCGCTTAACACCAAACGGCCATGACTCTAACACGGAGATTAACTTAATATTCTCTACTGAGCATCACCCTGTACCAAAGTCATTGATAAGGCAACAGGTTTTCTGCTCAAATCTCAATTTTGTACCAAAGCAGTAAAGATCCAATAAAACCAACCCAATTACATCCAGCCGAGTCTCATCCATACATTGGGCTTGTTGCCTCCCTTGATTAACTGGTGGTATAAAAGTCTCTTTCAGACAAGTTGGTAGGTTTTCCACATCAATCTGACTTGTGCCACCCTGCTCTGACAGCCCAGAGGAAAGAGAATGTTAGCATTATTGATATTGTTTTGTTAGAAGATGAAATGGGATGTCTGAATCAGAGAATCTGAGGATTTGAGAGAGGGAAAGTTAGTGTGTGCGGATGAAAGGAGAGATCTCAGGGGGTTCCAGAAGACACTTGGGTATTTTCCCCCTGCTGCTTTTGGAGACTAAATAAATAGCGCATCCATAATTTATGGCACCCAAGGGCTAATGGAATTCTGGCAAAGGGAACTGAGACCGTGTGTGTATGTGACTGACCTTGGCTTGACTGCTGATACTTTATTTATCCGGCAGCTGATGGATCCAGTGGTGGTCATAGCGTTCTCCTCAAACAGATTATTTGAAGCGGTGTCATCAAATGAACTGGTGGGAGAGACTTCCTCAAAAGGATTATTGCACACGGTGACCTTTGCCTCGCTATTCTGCTCCTCAACTTCCTCACGCCTTTGCCCTTCCTCCATCTGCTTCTCAACTTCCTCACGCCTTTGCTCTTCCTCCATCTGTGCATTTCTCCTTTTCTCTTCCTGTCCCAACTCCTCTTTTTTCATATTTTCTTCCGCCACCCTAAATCTTTCTTTCTGCTCCTTATCCCTCCTCTCCTGTTCATTTCCCCTTATTTCTTCAAGCCTCATTGTTTCTGCTTCCTCCTTCCTCAGCCTCTCCTTCCTGATCTTCCTCTCCTCTTCCTCCTTTCTCAACATCTCCTCCTCTAATCTCCTTATCCTCTCTTCCTCCTTCCTGATCTTCCTCTCCTCTTCCTCCTTTCTCAACATCTCCTCCTCTAATCTCCTTATCCTCTCTTCCTCCTTCCTAATCTTCCTCTCCTCTTCCTCCTTTCTCAGCCTATCCTCCTCTTCTCTCTTAATTCTTTCCTCCTCTGTCCTTTTTATCCCCATTTCCTCTCTCAGCCTATCTTCCTCCTCGGCCTTCCTCACCCTTTCTTCCTCCTCCCTCACTCTTCTCTCCTCCTCTCTCAGCCTATCCTGTTCTCTCTTCACTCTTTCTTCCTCCTTCCTGATCTTCCTCTCCTCTTCCTCCTTTCTCAGCCTATCCTCCTCTTCTCTCTTAATTCTTTCCTCCTCTGTCCTCTTTATCCCCATTTCCTCTCTCAGCCTATCTTCCTCCTCGGCCTTCCTCACCCTTTCTTCCTCCTCCCTCACTCTTCTCTCCTCCTCTCTCAGCCTATCCTGTTCTCTCTTCACTCTTTCTTCCTCCTCCCTGATCTTCCTCTCCCGTTCCTCCCTTCTTTGCATATCTTCCTCTTGTTCTCTCCTAATCCTTTCTTCCTCCTTAATTCTCTCCTCTTTCTCCCTCTTCAATCTTTCCTCCACCTCCCTCATTTTCCTCTCGTCCTCCTTCCTCAGTCTATCCTCCCTCTTCATTCTTTCATGCTCTTCTCTCATCCTTTCCTCTTCTTCCCACCTCTCTTGTTCCCTCATTTCCTCCTGTAACCTAATCATTTCCTGTTCTTTCTTCTTTACCCTCTCCTCTCCCTCCTCCTCCAGTCTCCTCTTCCTCTCTTCCATCATTCTACTTTCCTCCTCAACCCTAATCTTTTCTTCCTCCATCCTCTTTCTGTTTTCCTGCTCCTCCATCCTCGTTTTCTCTTCCTCCATTTCCTCCTGTAACCTAATCATTTCCTGTTCTTTCTTCTTTACCCTCACCTCTCCCTCCTCCTTCAGTTTCCTCTTCCTCTCTTCCAACATTCTACTTTCCTCCTCAACCCTAATCTTTTCCTCCTCCATCCTCTTTCTGTTTTCCTGCTCCTCCATCCTCGTTTTCTCTTCCTCCTCAAACCTCATCTTCTCCTCTTCAATCCGTATCCTCTCCTCCTCAAACCTAAGTCTTTCTACCTCCTTCCCAATCCTCCTTTTCTCTTGTTCCTCCTTATTCATCCTCTCTTCCTCATCTAACTTCTTTCTCTCCTGCTCTTTCTTTCTCTTCATCTCGTCCATCTTAACTCTTTCTTCCTCCTCCTCCTCTTCCTCCTCCTCCTCCTCTGCCCTGCTGCTCTCCACCTCTGCCCAGGGTGAGGGCTGCTTCAGGGCCGTGAGAGAGTCCATGGAGGTGCTGGAGCTCTTACGGCCCTGGGCCCTGCGTAGGTCTTCCATGGAACCGTGGCCTGAGCTGGCAAGGCTGAAGGTGGAGCCGGTGCGTGCGCTCCGTGGCTGGGTATGCTCTGTGTACACGTGACTGCCGTTGATGCACAGGTTACTCTGCTCTGCAAGCGGGGCAGGGATCTTAGAGCGCCCTAGAGACAAGGAGCCCTGAGAAGCCTTACTGTCGGAACTGCCTGTGCGTTTATGGGTCAGAAACTTGAATTTATTTTTACCTGTGGATGAGAAAGAAGCGTGGGAAGTTTGATTTGTAAACACAGTGTAACAAGTTTTCTAATAGATTACGCTATATTTAAAATGGAAGGCCAGTCTGTGATGATGCTCACCTTCAGAGGAGTCCTCGTTGAGGCCTGAGGGGCTGCCACTCAGTGAGGAGTTCTTCTCAGGCAGAGGGCCCAGGACAGACATGGATTGCGACAGTCCGTGACGCTGCAGATTAGACTTGGGAGAAAACAGAGACTTCAGCTTGTTTTTCTTCTTTTTCTCTTTTTTGTCTGCACCTCCCTCCCCTTCCCCCTCTCCCTCGCTGTCCGTCAGAACCTGGGTGAAGGACGGCACCACGGCAGACGCTGAGTCTGACAGACTCTCCTTCTTCTTGCCTCGAACCTTGTCCTTGAACTTGCCCAGGCGGGAGCGCGGCTTGTCTGTAGCAGAGAGGTCGAACATGCTGGCTGTCAGGTTGTTCTTCATAAACTGGATGTCCACCAGCACCTCTCCCCTGTCTTTGTCTGGCTTGCCTGCCTTATCCAACAGCTTATGCCATCTGTTGAGAGAAAGTCTATTGTTTATCAAATAGTTTCATTGAATTGGTATGAAACACATGCTGTTCTTATCTGAGAGATGGCTCAAGAACAAGGTCTATGAATGTAAGGCAGTGAAAGAAAGAACCAAGGTAATGTTTTATTTGTTTAGATGTCTACTGAGCTCCTCCAATAACTTGTAAGGGCACTCAGAAATAACTAGAAATGTGTAGGCATTCACCCCTCTTTTCAGATAACACACACTTAGCAGACTGATCTGTCTGAACAACCACAGCCTGCATAAGCAGAGGAAGGCTGATGATCAAATAATGTGTCATGTATTCATCAGCCCCTGGGCCTCACCTCCAGTTCTAAAATATATAGCTAACAACATGTAGACACTATCACAAATAAAGAAAGCTGTCACCCATAGCATAGCTTTATTCAAGGATGTATTTCCCCCCTTATTTGTTGCACTCTAATCCTATTGGTTCCTAGGGGTTTATCATAACCAAGAGAATAAATCCAGTAAATTGGGGCTGCTGCTATTTTTTCTTTCAAATGTTAAGAGTCCTTCCATGGAAACAGTGATTTTTTTGAAGAGGCCCAAGGGTGGAGGAGCCAGGGGAAATGACCGATGATGCGGTAAGTGATCTTGAGAGTCAGTGGGCATTATGATTCATACTAAATGGTCACCACCGGGAACATAGAAAGACAATTTCATCCTTGCCGTCCTACTAAGTTGTAGCACACTTCTGTTGTATGTTAAGACTGAACACCATGCCTTAAAATGTACTGTACAGGCTACTACAGGCCAGGAGTGGAAATGGGTGGGGGGGGGAGGGTTCCGGGAGTGAAATAATTTTGCAATGTGAATTTCTAAACTGAATTAATGGACTTTACATTGGAGGGTTCTAGGAGTGATCATAGCTACAGGATATGCAGGGAAAATATAGTTGGAGTCTGTTAAGATTGCACTCAATTTAGGTTCATATTTAATTAATGACTAACAAAATCCCCAGGCACTTTCTTTAATGAATGCAGTAAATTAAATATAATCAGAATATCACAAAACGAGTTCCTCTACACCTAGTCCGTTTCATTTACTGGTTCACTTGTATAGAAGATGCCTTCTGGTAAAAAGAAGGTCAGAATACAAAGAGAAAGCCTCACATTGTAAGAACTGCATCAAGTAATTTCTTGTGGTCCATGCTGATTGGTTCAATGACCCTCAAGAAATCCCTGTTGTATGTGTTCTGTTATAAAGAAGGTACTGTTCATACATCTGTATGTTTCAGCTAAAATGATAATGGAATAACTGTCAAAACAACCATTCATTTATAGTTTTGAACTGAGCAATGCAGAGCTGAGTCAGCATTAAAAGTCTGTCAAGCAAAACCCATAAGGCCTGAGGTCGCCTGTTCCTCAACAACCCAGCTGAAGTCTGGAAGGAAATGAGGAGGGGGGGCAGGAAGAGTCAACCAGGGGTCTCAGACCTGTGAGATGTGTGACCATGAGTACCCTCTTGGAGGTTACAAAAACAAAATGAACACAATGCTGTGACTGCAGCTTCTTATCTTCAGTGAAGCACTCAATGTGAATCCAAACGGAAAGGCAATAAAAAACAGACTGACTGCTCACAGAATGACAAATATGATGAATAACTGTATGGGGGGAGAGAGAGCATCTCCCCACTATTACTGCAGCTTTGTTGTTGATAATATAACATGGGGAAATGTAGGGCAAGGTAGGTAGGGGTGGCAGCTTTCATCGTTGTCCAATGTTATTATTCATTCACAGAAAAATAGAGCAATACATTTGGGAATCGTACAACATAAAACAAATCAAACTTTGTCACATGCACCGAATACAACAGGTGTAAACCTTACCGTGAAATGCTGAATACAACAGGTGTAAACCTTACCGTGAAATGCTTTCTTACAACAGGTGTAAACCTTACCGTGAAATGCTTTCTTACAACTATGCAGTTCAAGAAATAGAGTTAAGAAAATATTTATTAAATAAACTAAAGTAAAACATAATAAAAAGTAACACAATAAAATAACAATAACGAGGTTATATGCAGGGAGTACCGGTACCGAGTCAATGTGCGGGGGCACAGGTTAGTCAAAGTAATTTGAACATGTAGGTAGGGGTAAAGTGACTATGCATAGATAATAAAACAGCAAATAGCACTAGTGTAAAAACAAAGGGGGGGGGGGGGGGTCAATGTAAATAGTCTGGGAGGCCATTTGATGAACTGTTCAGCAGTCTTATGGCTTGGGGGTAGAAGCTGTTAAGGAGCCTTTTGGTCCTAGACTTGGTGCTAGGATTACCACTTCACATGCGGTAGCAGAGAGAACAGTCTAGGACTTGGGTGACTGGAGTCTGACAATTTTCTGGGCTTTCCTCTGACACCGCCTAGTATATAGGTCCTCGATGGTAGGAGGCTTGGCCACAGGGATGTACTGGGCCGTACGCACTACCCTTTGTAGCGCCATACCAGGCGGTGATGCAACCGGTCAGGATGCTCTCGATGGTGCAGCTGTAGAACTGAGGATCTGGGGACCCATGCTAAATCTTTTCAGTCTTCTGAGGGGGAAAAAGGTGTTGTCATGCCCTCTTCACGACTGTCTTGGTGTGATTGGACCATGATAGTTCATTGGTGATGTGGACACTAAGGAACTTTACTCTCGACCCGCTCCACTACAGCCCCGTTGATGTTAAATGGGTGTCTGTTCGGCCCTCCTTTTCCTGTAGTCCACGATCAGATCCTTTGTCTTGCTCACATTGAGAGAGAGGTTGTTGTCCTGGCACCACACTGCCAGGTCACTGATCTCCTCCCTATAGGCCGTCTCATCGTTGTCGGTAATCAGGCCTACCACTGTTGTGTCGTCAGCAAACTTGATGGTGTTGGAGTCGTGTATGGCCACGCAGTCATGGGTGAACAGGGAGTACAGGAGGGGACTAAGCACGCACCCCTGAGGGGCCCCAGTGTTGAGGATCAGCGTGGAAGACGTGTTGAGCTGGAGTGGGTCTAGGGTATCCGGGATGATGCTGTTGATGTGAGCCATGACCAGCCTTTCAAAGCACTTCATGGCTACCAACGTGAGTGCTATGGGGCGGTAATCATTTAGGCAGGTTACCTTCGCTTCCTTGGGCACAGGGACTATGGTGGTCTGTTTGAAACATGTAGGTATTACAGACTCGTCATGGAGAGGTTGAAAATGTCATTGTAAACACTTGCCAGTTGGTCCGCGCAAGCTTTGAATACACGTCCTGGTAATCTGTCTGGCCCCGTGGCTTTGGAAATGTTGATCTGTTTAAAAGGTCTTGCTCACATCGGCAACCGAGAGCGTTATCACACAGTCGTCTGGAACAGCTGATGCTCTCATGCATGCTTCAATGTTGCTTGCCTCGAAGCGAGCATAAAAAGGCATTTTAGCTCATCAAGGCTCGCGTCACTGGGCAGCTCACGGCTGGGTTTCCCTTTGTAGTCAGTCATAGTTTTCGAGCCCTGCCACATCCGACGAGCGTCAGAGCTGGTGTAGTAGGACTCAATCCTGTATTGATGCTTTGCCTGTTTGATGGGTCGCCCGAGTCCGTAGCGGGATTTCTTATAAGCGTCCAGATTAGTGTCCCGCTCCTTGAAAGCGGTAGCTCTAGCATTTAGCTCAATGTGGATGTTGCCTGTAATCCAGGGCTTCTGGTTGGGATATGCACGTACGGTCACTGTGGGGACGACGTCTTCGAAGCACTTTATGATAAACTGCAGATCACACTACCTCAGGCGAGCAATACCTTGAGACTTCTTTAAAATTAGACATTGCTCACCAGCTGTTGAGACACACACACCCCTGCCCCTTGTCGTAACAGACGTAGTTTCTCTGTTCTGCCGATGCATGAAAAATCCCGCCAGTTCTATATTATCTGTGTCGTCGTTCAACCACGACTTGGTGAAACATAAGATATTACAGTTTTTAATGTCCCGTTGGTAGGATAGTCTTGATCGTATATCATCCATTTTGTTTTCCAATGATTGCATGTTGGCCAATAGAACGGATGGTAGTGGAGGTTTACTCACTCGACTGCGAAATTCTCAGAAGGCAAGCCTGACATCCGCAACCTTTTTCTCCGTCTTTTCTTCACACAAATGACGGGGATCTGAGCCCATTCCCGACAAAGCAGTATATCCTTGCGTCGGACTCGTTAAGTAAATAAATCTTTGTCCAGTTCGAGATAAGTAATCGCTGTTCTGATGTCCAGAAGTTATTTTCGGTCATAAGAGACGGTAGCAGCCACATTATGTACAAAATAACTTAAAAAGGGCAATGTGGTCAGGCTTGTTCAACCTGTCCCTCCATTCCATTGAGTCAATTACTGTGAAATGTACATAGAATAATTACATAATTGATGTAGATTACTGTGTGTGTGTAAACAAGTTTTGTGTATAGTTAACACATCTCCCTTCATGAGGGAGGCCATTGCGTCTAAAAATACTGATCCAGTCTGGAATATTAGTCAGGTTCACACACCCTCCTACTATGTTACTGAGTGACTGACAACACCCCAAAGACTCATCCTTTCCTTCTACACCTCCCGGCTAGTGTTTGGAATACTGAGCAAGCACATCAGGGAAATAGAATAGAACTTCCGCATTCAACAACCCGGTCGCATTCCGCTTCGCTCCACAGGTAGTATCACATTTCATTTCATTACAGTACAACGGTTTGATTTGTTTGATCGTAGCTAACTACATAGCCGTCTTTGTATCAAAGATAATTGTGTAGTCTAGAGCGATTTTCTAGGTTAGCTAGCCAGCTATTGTCGTTCTTTTAACGCAACGTAACGTAATCAACACTGCTAGCTAGCCAGCTAGCCACCGAATAGCAGCACTGTAGAAACTATTACACTCAACGGAACGACTTGATTAGTGTAGTGTTAGCTAGCTACATAGTTGTCTTTACTGTCTTTGTATCTAAGATAACTGTGGAGTCTAGAGTAATTTCGGTTAGCTAGCCAGCTATTTTCGTCCGCTGCGCTGCCGTTCTCCTACCTAGTCAACACTGCTAGTCAACACTGCTAACACTGCTAACACTGCTAGCTAGCCAACTCCTACCGAATAGCAGCACTGTAGAAACTATTAAATTACAACGGAACGATTTGATTAGTGTAGTGTTAGCTAGCTACATAGTTGTCTTTGCTGTCCTTGTTCTAAGACAATTGTGTAGTTTAGACTAATTATCTAGCCAGTTACCTGGCCAGCTACACTTTCAAACAAAGTCAACAACGCAGCCACTGCCAGCTAGCCTACTTCAGCAGTACTGTATCATTTTAATCATTTTAGTCAATAAGATTTTTGCTACGTAAGCTTAACTTTCTGAACATTCGAGACGTGTAGTCCACTTGTCATTCCAATCTCCTTTGCATTAGCGTAGCCTCTCCTGTAGCCTGTCAACTATGTGTCTGTCTATCCCTGTTCTCTCCTCTCTGCACAGACCATACAAACGCTTCACACCGCGTGGCCGCGGCCACCCTAACCTGGTGGTCCCAGCGCGCACGACCCACGTGGAGTTCCAGGTCTCCGGTAGCCTCTGGAACTGCCGATCTGCGGCCAACAAGGCAGAGTTCATCTCAGCCTATGCTTCCCTCCAGTCCCTCGACTTCTTGGCACTGACGGAAACATGGATCACCACAGATAACACTGCTACTCCTACTGCTCTCTCTTCGTCCGCCCACGTGTTCTCGCACACCCCGAGAGCTTCTGGTCAGCGGGGTGGTGGCACCGGGATCCTCATCTCTCCCAAGTGGTCATTCTCTCTTTCTCCCCTTACCCATCTGTCTATCGCCTCCTTTGAACTCCATGCTGTCACAGTTACCAGCCCTTTCAAGCTTAACATCCTTATCATTTATCGCCCTCCAGGTTCCCTCGGAGAGTTCATCAATGAGCTTGATGCCTTGATAAGCTCCTTTCCTGAGGACGGCTCACCTCTCACAGTTCTGGGCGACTTTAACCTCCCCACGTCTACCTTTGACTCATTCCTCTCTGCCTCCTTCTTTCCACTCCTCTCCTCTTTTGACCTCACCCTCTCACCTTCCCCCCCTACTCACAAGGCAGGCAATACGCTTGACCTCATCTTTACTAGATGCTGTTCTTCCACTAACCTCATTGCAACTCCCCTCCAAGTCTCCGACCACTACCTTGTATCCTTTTCCCTCTCGCTCTCATCCAACACTTCCCACACTGCCCCTACTCGGATGGTATCGCGCCGTCCCAACCTTCGCTCTCTCTCCCCCGCTACTCTCTCCTCTTCCATCCTATCATCTCTTCCCTCTGCTCAAACCTTCTCCAACCTATCTCCTGATTCTGCCTCCTCAACCCTCCTCTCCTCCCTTTCTGCATCCTTTGACTCTCTATGTCCCCTATCCTCCAGGCCGGCTCGGTCCTCCCCTCCCGCTCCGTGGCTCGACGACTCATTGCGAGCTCACAGAACAGGGCTCCGGGCAGCCGAGCGGAAATGGAGGAAAACTCGCCTCCCTGCGGACCTGGCATCCTTTCACTCCCTCCTCTCTACATTTTCCTCTTCTGTCTCTGCTGCTAAAGCCACTTTCTACCACTCTAAATTCCAAGCATCTGCCTCTAACCCTAGGAAGCTCTTTGCCACCTTCTCCTCCCTCCTGAATCCTCCTCCCCCCCCCCCTCCTCCCTCTCTGCAGATGACTTCGTCAACCATTTTGAAAAGAAGGTCGACGACATCCGATCCTCGTTTGCTAAGTCAAACGACACCGCTGGTTCTGCTCACACTGCCCTACCCTGTGCTCTGACCTCTTTCTCCCCTCTCTCTCCAGATGAAATCTCGCGTCTTGTGACGGCCGGCCGCCCAACAACCTGCCCGCTTGACCCTATCCCCTCCTCTCTTCTCCAGACCATTTCCGGAGACCTTCTCCCTTACCTCACCTCGCTCATCAACTCATCCCTGACCGCTGGCTACGTCCCTTCCGTCTTCAAGAGAGCGAGAGTTGCACCCCTTCTGAAAAAACCTACACTCGATCCCTCCGATGTCAACAACTACAGACCAGTATCCCTTCTTTCTTTTCTCTCCAAAACTCTTGAACGTGCCGTCCTTGGCCAGCTCTCCTGCTATCTCTCTCAGAATGACCTTCTTGATCCAAATCAGTCAGGTTTCAAGACTAGTCATTCAACTGAGACTGCTCTTCTCTGTATCACGGAGGCGCTCCGCACTGCTAAAGCTAACTCTCTCTCCTCTGCTCTCATCCTTCTAGACCTATCGGCTGCCTTCGATACTGTGAACCATCAGATCCTCCTCTCCACCCTCTCCGAGTTGGGCATCTCCGGCGCGGCCCACGCTTGGATTGCGTCCTACCTGACAGGTCGCTCCTACCAGGTGGCGTGGCGAGAATCTGTCTCCTCACCACGTGCTCTCACCACTGGTGTCCCCCAGGGTTCTGTTCTAGGCCCTCTCCTATTCTCGCTATACACCAAGTCACTTGGCTCTGTCATAACCTCACATGGTCTCTCCTATCATTGCTATGCAGACGACACACAATTAATCTTCTCCTTTCCCCCTTCTGATGACCAGGTGGCGAATCGCATCTCTGCATGTCTGGCAGACATATCAGTGTGGATGACGGATCACCACCTCAAGCTGAACCTCGGCAAGACGGAGCTGCTCTTCCTCCCGGGGAAGGACTGCCCGTTCCATGATCTCGCCATCACGGTTGACAACTCCATTGTGTCCTCCTCCCAGAGCGCTAAGAACCTTGGCATGATCCTGGACAACACCCTGTCGTTCTCAACTAACATCAAGGCGGTGGCCCGTTCCTGTAGGTTCATGCTCTACAACATCCGCAGAGTACGACCCTGCCTCACACAGGAAGCGGCGCAGGTCCTAATCCAGGCACTTGTCATCTCCCGTCTGGATTACTGCAACTCGCTGTTGGCTGGGCTCCCTGCCTGTGCCATTAAACCCCTACAACTCATCCAGAACGCCGCAGCCCGTCTGGTGTTCAACCTTCCCAAGTTCTCTCACGTCACCCCGCTCCTCCGCTCTCTCCACTGGCTTCCAGTTGAAGCTCGCATCCGCTACAAGACCATGGTGCTTGCCTACGGAGCTGTGAGGGGAACGGCACCTCAGTACCTTCAGGCTCTGATCAGGCCCTACACCCAAACAAGGGCACTGCGTTCATCCACCTCTGGCCTGCTCGCCTCCCTACCACTGAGGAAGTACAGTTCCCGCTCAGCCCAGTCAAAACTGTTCGCTGCTCTGGCCCCCCAATGGTGGAACAAACTCCCTCACGACGCCAGGACAGCGGAGTCAATCACCACCTTCCGGAGACACCTGAAACCCCACCTCTTTAAGGAATACCTAGGATAGGATAAAGTAATCCTTCTGACCCCCCCCCCCCCCCCTAAAAGATTTAGATGCACTATTGTAAAGTGGCTGTTCCACTGGATGTCATAAGGTGAATGCACCAATTTGTAAGTCGCTCTGGATAAGAGCGTCTGCTAAATGACTTAAATGTAAATGTAAATGTAAATACGTGCCCGCTTGTGGAATCTACTTAGGGGCCACATAGCAGTCACAGCTGTTATACTGTATGCAGTAGCTGAGTAGTTATGAAATCAAACATTCTAAACCAACTCTCTGGCCTTACAGCTGCACTATCACAAGCTGCATTGCCAAAGCAGTAAGGATAGGACACTTACAGTAAGCCCAATTATTATTTCATCCCAATATAGCTCTGTAATTCAATTGACGTTAGACAACAAAGGACAGGTTATTCTTCTCTGTGAAAATGTCAAGTTGTTTTGAAAGTTTCTCAGTGAGCAGGACACACCCAGTCAATCCTTGTAGTTGTTCACTGATGCCTGTGTGGACGTCATGTCACGCTTCTCAACAGACCCTTGTGAACAACACCCTGCTAGGGAAGAGCCGGGCATTGGAGAAAGGGAAAGGGGGATACCTAGTCAGTTGTACAATTGAATGCATTCAATGAGAAGAACAAGAGAAGTAACTTAACATCAGTAAAAAGGAAGTTACAACAGTTAACTGTAGTGGCGTTAGCTGGGTGGAGGGAGCTGACTAAGAACAGGATAGAACAGTCAATGAAAGGGTAATTTAGTATGAAAAGGCCCAGCGTATCATCTCAATGCAGCAGTCTCGCATCCCAGTGTGAAGTACACAACGTGCAGTACTACTGCTGCTCAGAGGCAGGATAGAATAATGGAAAGAGATGGAACACTGTGTGAGTCAGCATTTAGGCTGTTATTATTCTAATGGCTCTTTCAGCACATACTCTTCCTGTGTAACCCTGAATGGCTGATAAAACAATGCCTTCCTTGACACAAACCGTTCTTATCACAATATGCAGCTGAGTCTCTCCCCGTCACACACTCACTGAGAGAGACTTAACTTCACTAGGGTAGGGGGCAGCATTCGGAATTTTGGATGAAATGCATGCCCAAATTAAACTGCCTGCTTCTCGGGCACAGAAGATATGATATGCATATAACTGGTAGATTTGGATAGAAAACACTCTAAAAGTTTCCAAAACTGTTACAATAGTGTCTGAGTATAAAAGAACTGATTTGGCAGGGGAAAACCTGAGAATACTTCCTGAATGAATTAGTTTTTTTTTGGTTTGGTAGTTTTCTATTCAATGCCATTACAGTATCCATTGACTTAGGACTCAAATTGCAGTTTCTATGCCTTCCACTAGATGTCAACAGTCTTTAGAAATTGTTTCAGGCTTGTATTCTGAAAAATGAAAAAGTAAGAGCAGTCTGAATGAGTGGACCCTAAAGTGCCACAGAGCTTTTTCATGCACGCGACCGAGAGAGTGCGTTTCTTGTTTACCTTTTAAATTGACAACGTTATTGTCCAATTGAAATATTATCGTTTATTTAGGCTAAAAACAACCTGAGGTTTGAATATAAACATCGTTTGACATGTTTCTATGAACTTTACAGATACAATTTGGATTTTTTTGTCTTCCTGTTTTGACTGCGTTTGAGCCTGTGGATTACTGAAGAAAACGCGCGAACAAAAACGGAGGTTTTTGGATATAAAGAGACTTTATCGAAACAAAAGGAACATTTATTGAGTAAATGAATGTCTGCTGAGTGCAACCATATGAAGATCATCAAAGGTAAGGGATTCATTTTATCTCTATTTCTGACATGTGTAACTGTTCTACTTGGCTGGCTACTGTTTGTAATGATTTGTCTAGTGGGCTATGTTCTCAAATAATCGTAAGGTATGCTTTCGCCGTAAAGCATTTTTTTTTTTTTTATCTGACACCGTGGTTGGATTCACAAGAAGTTAATCTTTAAACCTATGTCAAATATGTTTTGTTTTCTGAATTTTTATAATGAGTATTTCTGTATTTGAATTTGGCGCCCAGCAGTTTCACTGGCTGTTGAAGAGTGCCCAAGAGAGGTTAACTGAAAGCCAGCCTTTTATAAAAAATATGGCCTATAATAAGGTTTGCAGATGAAATCGTGTTTGGTGCAGTCAATCTTAAAGTATCTGTGTATGAACAGCCTTGTCCGTGACATAGTTATGCCACAGAGGTACTCCATGTACCTTCATTGTGATAAAAAGAGCTGAAGAAAAATATGCACCGAAAAATGTGCTGCCATGTCACATTTCCATATCCTCATGGAAATCAAGCAGTAGTAATCAGTACGGTTACATGCACACAATAATATGATTAGGAATAAATCAGGTTAATATAATAGTTCAATTGAAATGTTTACATGCTTTGAAAGAATAATTATTTCCCTAATAATCCTGTTTACATGGACACATCTGAAATCAGGTTACCTGATGGGACTTGGGTCAATGCAGAAAATCGCCAATCAAAATAAACATTCTTTACAGCAACCGTGTTATTTTTGTGATGCCTATTTGATTCTGAGTTGGGACATATGAAGTTTGTATGTGAAAACAATTTCTAAGATGCATACTTTCAGTTTTACCAAACTCACAAAAGAGGGACGCTTGCATATGCGCAGATCAAATACACCTCTATAACACTAAGGCGTTTACATGTCCTAATAATTCCAACGATTGCTTCGAAATCCAGGTGTTCAATCGGCGTATACTTACTGCGATTATGACTTTAGGCCGATAAAGATAAGCAGAGTAAGGTGTTTACATTACAAATGCCATGCTCAGCCTACTGCCATAATCAGTTTAATATTGAATTATTAGTGTGCATGTAAACGTACTAAATGTTATATTAATACACTATGCAAAATTATCCAACAGTTTATGGTCCCCATTGTACATCTACCCTACATCTATACATGTGTCAGATCAGTAACACACACACAGAAGGGATTTGAAGCTGATTTCTCAGGTCCATGTTCCCTCTTCAGAAAATTGATGGGGAAGCGCTTGCAGGTATGTACAGTACCAGTCAAAAGTTTGGACACACGAACTCGTTCAAGGGTTTTTCCTTTATTTTTACTATTTTCTACATTGTAAAATAATAGCGAAGACATCAAAACTATGAACACATGTAAGTAATCATGTAGTAAGCAAAACAAGTGTTAAATCAAAATATATTTTATATTCTTCAAAGTGGCCACCCTTTGCCTTGATGACAGCTTTGCACACTCTTGACATTCTCTCAACCAGCTTCACATGGAATGCTTTTCCAACAGTCTTGAAGGAGTTCCAACATATGCTGAGCACTTGTTGGCTGCATTCCCTTCACTCCGCGGTCCAACTCATCCCAAACCATCTCAATTGGGTTGAGGTCGGGTGATTGTGGAGGCCAGGTCATCTGATGCAGCACTCCATCACTCTCCTTAGTCAAATAGCCCTTACACAGCCTGGAGGTGTGTTTTGGGTCATGGTCCTGTTGAAAAACAAATGATAGTCCCACTAAGTGCAAACCAGATGGGATGGCGTATCCCTGCAGAATGCTGGTTAAGTGTTCCTTGAATTCTAAATAAATCACTGACAGTGTCACCAGAAAATCACCCTCACACCTCCTCCTCCATGCTTCACGGTGGGAACCACACATGCAAAGATCATCCGTTCACCTACTCCGCGTCTCACAAAGTCACGGCGGTTGGAACCAAAAATCTCTCATTTGGACTCATCAGACCAAAGGACAAATTGCCATTGGTCTAATGTCCATGCTCGTGTTTCTTGGCCCAAGCAAGTCTCTTCTTATTGGTGTCCTTTAGTAGTGTTTTTTTGGCAGCAATTCGACCATGAAGGCCTGATTCACACAGTCTCCCCTGAACAGCTGATGTTGAGATGTGTCTGTTACTTGAAGCATTTATTTGGGCTGCAATTTCTGAGGCTGGTAAATCTAATGAACTTATTCTCTGCAGCAGAAGTAACTATGGATCTTCCTTTCCTGTGGCGGTCATCATGAGAGACAGTATTATCATACTGCTTGATGGTTTTTGCGACTGCACTTGAAGAAACGAGCTCATGAAGCTGGTTGAGTGAATGACAGCTTTGCACACTTGGCATCGAGGCAAACGGTGGCTACTTTGAAGAATCTCAAATATATTTTGATTTGTTTAACACTTTTTTGGTTACTACATGATTCCATGTGTTATTTTATAGTTTTGATGTCTTCAAGATTATTCTACAACGTAGAAAATAGTAAAAATAAAGATTAACCCTGGAATAAGTAGGTGTGTCCAAACTTCTGACTGGTACTGTACAAACACAGTTCAGAGTTAAGAGTAAGAAATCATTGCCAGAGGGATATGTGTGCTGTGTCAATGTCTAGATACAGTGCCAATGTATGAAACTGCTCTTTGAATAAAACAAGTTATTTTTCAAAAGGCAATCAGCTAGTCCTTTAGAAAATGACAAAACGAAATGTCTGAATGAACTGCATGTGTTTCAGAGAGTGGTAGAAGCTGTCTGCAGCTGGCAGGGGCTAGTGAGAATGGGAAGGAAGGCGGTGTAAACAGTAACACTGAGTTATCTGCTTTAAGTCAAACATAACGCGGTCTGTTTGGGAGCTGGTAAAGCCACAGTCAAGCACCAACCACCAGAGAGGGGGAGCACATAATAGGTTTGTTTTTCAAGTTAAACAGAGGCTAAGTCTGGATTTGGCCGCCGCAGAAATCAGGTACACCATAGTCAACCTTGAGAAAGCAGAGTAGAACACAATAAGAAAACTCCCTGAACACAGCTCACTGGTTTTTTAATTTTCTGAAGAACTCAAACGAAGGTTGATAGTACTGTATACTATGCATAAAGGTGTATGAATCAGTATTTATGAGTTACCATGGACATCCCTTGACCAGACATAGAAAAACAGCTGAGAGACTATGAAGATGGCATATAAAAGTAGCTCTGGGAAGAATTCAGGTCTGAAAAAAAAAAAAAAAAAAAATCTGCTGAAGTTTGGCATTTTAGCTAAAGGTCAGCGATAACAACAACGTCACATGAACCTATCACTGTCACACTGAGGGGAAAAAACTATCCGCCGTGGAAATCCTCAGCCCTGTCTCCAGACTGTCTCCTACTCAGATAAAGCATGTAGCATGAAACCAATTATCATCATGGAGAATGGACTTTACATAGGGCTGATCCTATATAAGGAGATGGCAAATCATGATGGATCTTTGCATAGGTCATCAGAAAGATGCAATAACCAAACTAGATGTACTCTAATAGGCTGACCAAGAAGCGCTCTCCTTACACATCACAAGACACAGCAATATCCACTTTCAAGAGTGTCCACTTACCAGACTTAAGTGTGTGCGTACACTGCACATCACCTGGTACTGTGTATAGCAGCAAAATAAGACATGGTCACATGTGTGTGGACCGAAATACCCAGAGACAGCTTAGTGAGATGTAATATTTCTCAAGAAGTTGTGAAATAAATAAGCCTGCAGCCTAATTAATAAACCCCCCGCTGCTGTACTCTCTAAATGTGTCCGCAGACATAGGTTCGGCTTGCTCCTAGCAGAACCCGACTAGGGTTCTTACGATTAAAAAAGCACCAATATTATTGTTGTCCCTCTTCAGCCATCGTAGTAATAACATAACCAATAACACTTCCTCAAAATAGTCTGGATTAGTCCGAAAATTATTTACAGATTTCTTGATTTCACGTTTTTGCAGGGGAGGTCTTAGTCGTGCAATTGTACATCTAACTAAGATGTTCGGCGTTGTATTTCTCAAGTGACAAAATGTGCATGAAAACTAGTCGTCCCTTGTTAAATGACAACACTTAATTTAAGAACCCAGTCCACAGTTCCCACTCCTGCTAGTCTATACTGTTGACCAATCACTGACGAAGGGGCGTAGACTTTAGCTATATATCTTTGACTTGCCTCCAAAAAATCTAGACAAATGTGGAACACCAAAATGTTACCAAATCATAATACATGCACAAACTGTTTCAACTGGGAACCATGCGACAGGCTTAACAAGAACGTTACTTAATTTAGGACGAAAAACAGTAAAGACTATTGCATGCTTCCCAGTTGAAACAGTTCCTGCATATATTATGATGAAATTTGGTGATGTTTTTGTTCGGTTTGGGTTTTCGGCAGTTTTCTTTTTTCAGCTGTTCGCTCGTACAAAAAGATTATTAAATGAAGTGTTTGTCATTCAACGAGAGAACTAGAAAACTTGTTTACACACACACAGTAATGTACATCAATTATGTAATTTCTCTATGTACATTTCACAGTAATTGACTGAATGGAATAGAGCAGGGCTCTCCAACCCTGGTCTTGGCACCAAACACAATTTCATCTGCAAACCTTATTATAGTGGCCATATTTTGAATAAAAGGCTGGCTTTCAGTTAAGTCTCTCTCAGTGAATGTGTGTGTGCATGTGTATGAGGGGGAGAGACTCAGCTGCATATTGTGATAAGAACGGTTTGTGTCAAGGAAGGCATTGTTTTATCAGCCATTCAGGGTTACACAGGAAGAGTATGTGCTGAAAGAGCCATTAGAATAATAACAGCCTAAATGCTGACTCACACAGTGTTCCATCTCTTTCCATTATTCTATCCTGCCTGTGAGCAGCAGTAGTACTGCACGTTGTGTACTTCACACTGGGATGCGAGACTGCTGCATTTGAGATGATACTCTGACGCCGGGCCTTTTCATACTAAATAACCCTTTCATTGACTGTTCTATCCTGTTCTTAGTCAGCTCCCTCCACCCAGCTAACGGCACTACAGTTTACTTCCTTTTCACTGATGTTCAGTAAAGTTACTTCTCCTCTTGTTCTTCTCCAATGCCCGGCTCTTCCCTAGCAGGGTGTTGTTCACAAGGGTCTGTTGAGAAGCGTGACATGACGTCCACACAGGCATCAGTGAACAACTACAAGGATTGTCTGGGTGTGTCCTGCTCACTGAGAAACTTTCAAAACAACTTGACATTTTCACAGAGAGAAGAATGAACTGTCCATTGTTGTCTAACGTCAATTGAATTACAGAGCTATATTGGGATGAAATAATAATTGGGCTTACTGTAAGTGTCCTATCCTTACTGCTTTGGCAATGCAGCTTGTGATAGTGCAGCTGTAAGGCCAGAGAGTTGGTTTAGAATGTTTGATTTCATAACTACTCAGCTACTGCATACAGTATAACAGCTGTGACTGCTATGTGGCCCCTAAGTAGATTCCACAAGCGGGCACGTATTTCCCTGATGTGCTTGCTCAGTATTCCAAACACTAGCCGGGAGGTGTAGAAGGAAAGGATGAGTCTTTGGGGTGTTGTCAGTCACTCAGTAACATAGTAGGAGGGTGTGTGAACCTGACTAATATTCCAGACTGGATCAGTATTTTTAGACGCAATGGCCTCCCTCATGAAGGGAGATGTGTTACCTATACAGAAAACGTGTTTACACACACAGTAATCTACATCAATTATGTAATTTCTCTATGTACATTTCACAGTAATTGACTCAACCCTAATCAAGCGCACCGGATTCAAATAATTAGCTGAATCAGGTCAGTTACAACTGGGGTTGGAGCAAAAACCTACAGGAGGGTAGCTCTCCAGGAACAGGGTTGGAGAGCCCTGGACTAGAGGGACATGTTGAACAAGCCTGACCGCATTGTTTTACATTTTTGTACGATTCCCAAATGTATTGCTCTATTTTTCTGTGAATGAATAATAACATTGGACAACAATGAAAGCTGCCACCCCTACCTACCTTGCCCTACATTTCCCCATGCTGTATTCTCAACACAGCTGCAGTAATAGTGAGGAGATGCTCTCTCTCCCCTCATACAGTTATTCATCATATTTGTCATTCTGTGAGCAGTCAGTCTGTTTTTTATTGCCTTTCAGTTTGGATTCACATTGAGTGCTTCACTGAAGATAAGAAGCTGCAGTCACAGCATTGTGTTCATTTTGTTTTTGTAACCTCCAAGAGGGTACTCATGGTCACACACCTCACAGGTCTGAGACCCCTGGTTGACTCTTCCTGCCCCCCCTCCTCATTTCCTTCCAGACTTCAGCTGGGTGTTTTATTCCAGGACAGAGTGTCGCGGAACAGAGGCTTTTACTGTTGACTCAGATCCTCATTGTTCAGTTCAAAACTATACATTAGGGATTGTTTTGACTGTTATTATAATATATGAACACCTGAGACATAGATGTACAAAACGTTACCTTCTTTATAACATAATAAATGAATACAGTCAAAGAAAGTACTGCAAACCAATGGTTCGGAGATATTAAACCGTAACAGATATTCATAAAGGGAGAGAGCACTGCTATGAACTGATGACTCAGAGGAGACAGGCAATTTGTGAGGTATTGGTAATGGTGTGTTGTGCTGCTCGCATGCTGCACTGTTATGAGCTAAACCAGTAGGCTGTCAAAACAAACAGTGTCACTCAAATGGGAGATGAAGGCAAGCAAGAGGAGTGAACTAAAAAGCAACAGGGCAACAATCAATATTATTCCATAGGCTCTAACGACTGGTTGTAGCACTCTGAGTGAATTGCCAGAGTAAAACCATGTGAGATAACACTTTAGGCCTATAGCCTGCTCTTATACTGTATTGTTGTAATTAATACATAACATTGTTGTTGCATGTTGAGTTGGGTGATTATTACACAAGTGGAATATGGAGCAGTCCCTGTTCTTAATTAATAATTACAACCCCTAATGAAGGCCAATGGAGTAGTGACATTGTGGTGCTCCATTGTCTTAAATAGGCTATTACAACTACAGAGATCATCCATTTAAAAAGGAAGTGTGTAACTAACGGCAAACACTTTCTTGAGAAATGTAGAAATAGAAAGCTGTGATTATTACTGGACAGACGTGAACACTCACTCAGTCTTATTGCGGGATTTAACCTCGCTGAGCTCCAACAGGTTGATGACTGCGTGCCCGAGCAACTTGTCCGATCCCACGAGAGCCCGGTGCATTACGTGAACATGCAACGTACACTTCTCTGTGTTACCGTTGTGGAAGAGCGGCAGCTCGAACGTGGCCTCCTCTGTCCACACCGGTGCCACGCTCTTTTCTGCCACCGCCGTAGCGAATTTATCCTTGGCCACTTGCATGATGGCGTATGAGTCGTTGGTGCCATTTTTTCCCTTTATCCTCAGGCTTCTTGCCTGAAGCACAGTTACCTGTACGCTGGTGGGATACCACTGTTGGCTCTGGTCCGATAGAGACATGGCTGAGACCTGCGGAGGTTTGGACGAGTGGGCCTCTGAATAACGTCTAGAAACGTTTTGGTGTGCTAAATAGAAGTAGATAAGTTAGTGTAGCGCGACAAAGAAAAACTTTTACCTATGGACGGTTGAGGAAACAGCTGAGTGGGCGTGGTATGTTGAAATACTCTTGCGAGACAGGTTATTTGCTGAGCCAAGACACTCCCACAAATTAATGACAAAGCTCGACTTTCGACCGGATGCCTGAAAAGATACCCACATCATTATCCAATAGAAGTATAAATACTGAACAAAAATATAAACGCAACATGTAAAGTGTTGGTCCCATGTTTCATGAGCTGACATAAAATATCCCAGAAATGTTCCATACACACATAAAGCTTATTTTTTCTCAAATTGTGTGCACAAATTTGTTTACATCCCTGTTAGTGAGCATTTCTCCTCAGCTAAGATAATCCATCCACCTGACAGGGTTGGCATTTTAAGAAGCTGATTAAACAACATGGTCATTACACAGGTGCACCTTGTGCTGGGGGACCATAAAAGGCCACTCAAATGTGCCATTTTGTCACTCAACACAATGCCACAGAGTGCAATTGGCATGCTGACTGTAGGAATGTCCCCCAGAGAATTTGTCAGTATGTCCAACCAGCCTCACAACCGCAGACCACGTGTAACCACGCCAGGCCAGGACCTCCACATCTGGCTTCTTCACCTGCAGGATCGTTCGAAAGGAGGGAGGGGTGCTGAGCAGTATTTCTGTATATAATAAAGCCATTTTGTGGGGGAAAACTAATTCTGATTGACTGGCTGCATGGCTGCACCCCTGCCCAGTCATGTGAAATCCATAGATTAAGGCCGAATTAATTTATTTAAATTGACTGATTTCCTTATATGAACTGTAACTCAGTAAAAATCTTTGAAATTGTTACATGTTGCATTTACATTTTTGTTCAGTATAGTATATGCTTCATATTAAAGCAGTAGGGTTTCAATAGACACTACAATTTTTACATTAATCTCTATTTCCCATTGAATGCGGAAATTAGTTTTATCATAGTAGGCTAGGCCTACAGCAAACAATAGAGGTAGGCCTACATTTGGATTTATTTCGTTTAAAAATATACAGTACCAGTAAAAGGTTTGGACACACCTACTCATTCAAGCGTTTTTCCTTTATTTTTACTATTTTCTACATTGTAAAATAATAGTGAAGACATCAAAACTATGAAATAACACATATGGAATCATGTAGTAAACTAAACAAGTGTTAAACAAATCAAAATATATTTTTTATTTTATATTCTTCAAAGTGACCACTCTTTGCCTTGATGACAGCTTTGCACACTCTTGGCATTCTCTCAACCAGCTTCACATGGAATGCTTTTCCAACAGTCTTGAAGGAGTTCCAACATATGCTGAGCACTTGTTGGCTGCTTTTCCTTCACTCTGCGGTCCAACTCATCCCAAACCATCTCAATTGGATTGTGGTCGGGTGATTGTGGAGGCCAGGTCATCTGATGCAGCACTCCATCACTCTCCTTAGTCAAATAGCCCTTACACAGCCTGGAGGTGTGTTTTGGGTCATGGTCCTGTTGAAAAACAAATTATGGTCCCACTAAGTGCAAACCAGATGGGATGGCGTATCGCTGCAGAATGCTGTGGTAGCCATGCTGGTTAAGTGTGCCTTGAATTCTAAATAAATCACCAACAGTGTCACCAGCAAAACACTCCCACACCATCAAACCTTCTCCTTAATGCTTCACGGTGGGAACCACACATGGGGAACCTACTTTGCGTCTCACAAAGACACAGCAGTTGGAACCAAAAATCTCAAATTTGGACTCATCATACCAAAGGACAGATTTCCCCCGGTCTAATGTCCATTGCTCGTGTTTCTTGGCCCATTTAAGTCTCTTCTTCTTATTGGTGTCCTTTAGTAGTGGTTTCTTTGCAGCAATTTGACCATGAAGGCCTGATTCACGCAGTCTGAACAGTTGATGTTGAGATGTGTCGGTTATTTGAACTCTGTGAAGCATTTATTTGGGCTGCAATCTGAGGTACAGATAACTCTAATGAATTTATCCTCTGCAGCAGAGGTAACTCTGGGTCTTCCTTTCCTGTGGTGGTGCTCATGAGAGCCAGTTTCATCATAGCGCTTGATGTTTTTTGTGACTGCATTTTAAATTTTGACTAACCTTCATGTCTTAATGTAATGATGAACTGTCATTTCTATTTGCTTATTTGAGCTGTTCATGCCATAATATGGACTTGGTCTTTTACCAAATAAGGCTATCTTCTGTATACCATCCCTGCCTTATCACAACACAACTGATTGGTTCAAACACATTAAAAAGGAAATAAATTCCACAAATGAACTTTTAACAAGGCACACATGTTAATTGAAATGCATTCCAGGTGACTACCTCATAAAGCCTCTTGAGAGAATGCCAATTCTGCAAAGCTGTCATCAAGATATCTAAAATATATTTTGATTTGTTTAACACTTTTTTGGTTACTACATGATTCCATGTGTTTTTTCATAGTTTTGATGTCTTCACTATTATTCTAAAATGTAGAAAATAGTAAAACTAAAGAAAAACCTTGAATGATTTTGTGTGTCCAAACCTTTGGCTGGTACTGTATATTATTTTTTAAAGAATTCCTGTCAAGACTTTTCTCAGTGTGCAGACATTTCCCTGCATCCTCTTTAAAAGTTTTGTTGTGACATTTATGCTGCAATATGGAGAAATATAATATTATGCATGCACATATTTTACCAGGTACTATATTTTGTCCATGTCTTCACTTAATGCAAAACTAGACAGTATAGGCCTACACATGTGAGACTTCGTAGCTACTACCAACCTGTCCATGATAGCTGACCAACCTGTGTCAGTCAAGTTGTCATGGCTTTAATGAGCGATCCAGGCTCACCAGGACAGGTCTATTGAAGCAGGAGCCTGCAGGCAATGGGCGCGGTCCCCTCCCCAGATGTTGCTGACGTCTGCTAGATCTTGCAACACCTAGATAGGTATTTTACGTATCAGCAAACAACATCATATGTTATAGAAATTTGTCAGTCGATGACACGGTCGATGACGTGGTACGCAATCATTGGTTGATGCATGCAACATCTGAGCAGGGGAACGTGACCAATATCTACCTGACACTCAGACCAAGTAGTAGTGAGGAGGAAAAATGAATCTCTGCACAGACAGCATCCTCTCCTCCAATGTCTCCTCTAACATCTTTATTTACATTAAAGTAATTGCCATTCGAGTAGAATTGACTCTGAGCAGAATTCAAATGAACCAAATTCTCTCTCTCTCTCTCTCTCTCTCTCTCTCTCTCTCTCTCTCTCTCTCTCTCTCTCTCTCTCTCTCTCTCCCTCTCTCTCTCTCTCTCTCTCTCTCTCTCTCTCTCTCTCTCTCTCTCAATTCAATTCAATTCAATTCAATTCAATTCAAGGGGCTTTATTGGCATGGGAAACATGTGTTAACATTGCCAAAGCAAGTGAGGTAGATATTATACAAAAGTGAAATAAACAATACAAATTAACAGTAAACATTACACATACAGAAGTTTCAAAACAATAAAGACATTACAAATGTTATATTATATATATACAGTGTTGTAACAATGTACAAATGGTTAAAGCACACAAGTAAAAATAAATAAGCATAAATATGGGTTGTATTTACAATCTCTCTCTCTCTCTCTCTCTCTCTCTCTCTCTCTCTCTCTCTCTCTCTCTCTCTCTCTCTCTCTCTCTCTCTCTCTCTCTCTCTCTCTCTCTCTCTTTCTCTCTCTCTCTCTCTCTCTCTCTCTCTCTCTCTCTCTCTCTCTCTCTCTCTCTCTCTCTGTCTCTGTCTGTACCAGAGATGATTCATTTTGTCTGTTGGAAGAGGACTGAATTGCCAAAACACCCTATCATGGTTTTAGTTCTAAAGCTATACAAGAAAAACCTATTCTCAGTGTTATCCTGGAAATCCAGTAGCCAGTTATGATTGAATGCTTGAGGCATTCAGTATTGAAAGAAGTGGTTTATAATCATTTTGACTTCTGGCCCCTGCTGAATGTTGAATGGCCGTCTTCCACATATGCCTTCAGGGCTTTCTTATATCTCTCATGCAAATATCTCACCTCCTATTCAAAAGTGATTACGTTATTTTTTACATAATAACAACGTGATTTGTATTCAGATCGTTCTATTTAAACTCATCAATTTAATATAACAGCCCAATATCTAAATTCAATTAAAATCATGGTTACACATAATTAAATGATGTAGTTTTATCATAATTAAATCGCACACACTTTGGGCAAACTAACACAGGCAGCAAACGTGTAAAGGTTGCCCCCTACTGCTTCATTCTGTAGCCAGAGGACTCCAGGGCCCTGTTTCAGAAGCAGGTTTAACAAACTCTGAGTTTAAACCTGAACTCTGGGTTGACTAACTCTGAGCTGTCAAATTCAGAGTTTTTGGTTTCAGAACAGGTGATAACAATTAGATCAATCAACTCTGAGTTAAGTTAACCCTGAGTAAACACGTGCATGAGGAGATAAAAGGCCCTCATCAATGGAACGCAGATAACATGATTCATCAAGGCAACAGGAGGAAAAAGGGCTCGAATCTCCTACTTCTCCCCAGTGGAGTTAGAAATATTAATGAATGTATATGCAGAATACCAGTATTAATTGAAAAAAAGTTGTATCTTTGTCACGCCCTGACCATAGTTTGGGTTTTGTGTTTCTATGTTTTGTTTGGTCAGGGTGTAATATGAGTGGGCATTCTATGTTGTATGTCTAGTTTGTCTGTTTCTATGTGTTTGGCCTGATATGGTTCTCAATCAGAGGCAGGTGTAAGTCGTTGTCTCTGATTGGGAGCCATATTTAGGTAGCCTGTTTTGTATTGTGGGTGATTGTTCCTCTGTTTATGTTCGCGTTACGGGACTGTTTCGTTGTATTTGGTTTGTTGGTTTTGTTCTTTATTGTAAGTATTATTATTAAAATGAATACTCACAACGCTGCATCTTGGTCCTCTCTTTCGCCCGACGAAGACCGTTACAATCTTGAGTGTTCCACTTATTCAACATTTTATATTATATGTGTGTGTTTAATATTTATGCAGGTGCAACCCAACAGGCACAAAACAAACTTGGCAGCAACTGAAGATTAAATGTAAAAATATACTTCAAACAGGTAAGGTATAATTTCATTACAAGCAATTGTGATGTTTAGCCTACACTACATAATTAAACAGCATTCAGTGGCTACATTCAACATGTGATATATTTAAGTAGTGCCATTTTTCAAATATTTTTTTCAGCCATCCCAACACTGCCAGTATTTAATATTGTTTATTTGAAAGTAACACCTAAATGCCTTTATACATACAAGTCTCCAAATGTTGTGCTTACTGGACATGTTCAAATTTGACCTCCATTATAGCCAATATAAAAAAGTGAGGGCCGAAAAACAGGTAGGGGTTCACCACCACTCTCACAGAGGCTGAAGAGATGGCCCTCAGTCAAAATAGTGGGTGACCTATTGCTGAAGGCATCTCTGGAGTAAGCTCATCTGACCCAACCACCCCCCTAAGACACAATGGCCTACATAAGAGGTTAGTTATTCAAATTAATGATATACTGTATGTACATTCATCCTTTTGCCAGTGTTACCTCAGTGACGCCCACCCATCCATCTTAGACACAACTTGGCACACTGATTTTCTTGTAGCGGTACAATTCTTTGCAATTGACTGCTGTTACTTTTTCGGAGTCTTAGTTGTGCTTCAGTTATATATTTGAAAAATTGATGTGGCCTGCACACTGTTTTAAAAACAAAATTCAAATTAGGTGGTGCACTGTTGATCATTTGTCTAATCTTCATCTTCTACCAGTTACTGGTGGTGTATTCTGTTCCATAACAGACCTCCATGCAGTTGTAAGTACTCTTAGTACTCCACTGATTTGTCATAATGGTTTAGAGTAGAACATCAAAATTGTTAATTTTCATTACAGGAGGATAATGAAGACCCTGTGTCAGCTGCCAGAGAGAAGATACAGAGGCCTATTGAGGTTTACACTGTAAAAATAACATCTAACAGTTGATAGTGTTGTATCATAATAAAACATAAACATTATTTTTCTCTAGTAGAGCAATGCTGGAAATTACAATGAGGAAGAGGGTCCATCCCCCTCTACAGCACAACTTACCTCAGTAAGATGTTGTTCAGCATTGGCCCATGACTTACAATGAAACTAAGTAGACCTGGCACTGTGAAATGTAATGTATTTTTTTTGTGTTCCTATAGCTCCCTGTGAAACAGCTGTACAAGGTGTACTTACAGAAACAAATTGTATTTTATTTAGAAATGTACCACATAAGAATGCGAAAGATAGAAATACAACGGCTGGAACATCAGTTAAAGGTGGGTGAGGTGCCCACAGGTGGATGATTTTACTTGTCTGAACAACACAAAATACAAACTACTGTACTGCATTTGTACTTGCAGGAAATAAGGAAGACTTCATAAAAAGAAAGGCATATAGTCTTTATTTGACACTGGGGAGGTGATGGTCAATCAGAAATGATGGTAGCATATTGTGTCTGACTGCTCTTCCATCTCGTGCGTCAGCTGGGTGGTCAGGATCATTATCAGGACTGTTGAGTAGGACATTGATTTCCTCTTGTGGCAATGTTGTGGAGAATCACACATGCCCTTTCTAGGGTGACTCTGAGCCTACGAATGCACTGGAACCGGGCCTTGAGCATCCCAATGGTCATCTCTACCCTGGCTTGTGTCCTGCAGTGAGCCAAGTTATAACATTGCTGCGGGCCGGGCTTAGGATCAGGGTAAGGGGTCAGCAAATAGGGGTGGCAGGGGTACCATCTGTCACCGAGCAGGTAACCATCAAACTCTCCTATGAGGATACAGTTTACATTTTTAGTTGCAATTGGAGGAAACAAAATATTGATTATAATAGGATATAGCTCTATATATATAACTCACTACGGGCAACTCTAGCGCTCAGTGTACACTCAAAAAATGTGTGAGTTATGCACAGACCCAGGCCACTTTGCTTCCACGTTGCTGATGATGTGGGCTGCATCACATATGATCTTCACAGTGCAGAACAGTAATTAGCTTTCATTTGGAATGCTAAAGGCTACTATTTAGGCCTACCTGTACATTAATGCTGTTCGGAAAGACTTCCTATTCGCATATGCAGCCAATCATACCTGGCACCATAAAATATATCAAATTAACTGATTAGTTCTTCAAGTCTTATTGCTTAGATTGATACCTGCAATTTTGTGGAATTCTTCTGAGTCTTGTGGGTCTGTGACTTGGGAACACCACAAAAGTGTACAGTAAACGTTTCAGTGCAAGAGTCACATTTCTGACAGCCAGACAGACGGTTGCCTTGAAAATATGCTCAGCGTCACCGATGTTATATAGAAAACTCCCGTTGGCAAAAAAAACAAGTACAACACAAATCATTTGTTTCCGAACTGAGTATGTTCACGATGTGTCATATGAACGATATGAGGGCTGAGAATATTGTTCAGATGAATGAACGATTGTGCAGAAAAACGGAAACGCTCAAACATATAAACATCAGGGAATGATTAAACATCCAAGCGGGGTCTGATCACCCTCTCCCAACAGAGATTTCTGCAGAGTATTTGTGCTTCAATATCAACTGGCTCTTCCAGAAAAGGACATGCCATGTCTGACACCTTCAGTCTGCAGGCTTCAGCTAAAGAGGAGGAGAAACTCCGGGTTAGTTGAAAACCTGCCAGCGTGCAGGTTAGCTTCTTTCAAGGAGTATGTTGCCATAGTAACTGACTCAGTTAAGCTGAACTGGCTTTGTGAAACCGAAAACCCAGAGTTTCCTTCAACTCCGAGTCAACTAACTGAGTTTTCACTAAACCTGCTTTCTGAAACAGGGCCCTGATATCTCAAGAGGTGATAAGTACAAAGTTTGTCTTTATCTGTTGTCTAGTACTGTCTTTTTGCTAGATTACTTTAAGTGCTGCCTGTTTTCCCAGTAGACTACTTGGTGTGTGAACTGCTGACTGCTCATACCTTGCAGATGATTGTTGACATATCAACTAGGATTAAGGGGCACGTCAATTTGTGACTTGTTTTGGTAATCAGTGGCTGTATTGGAGTGGAAGTGGTTTCTCCTCTCCTAGGCAATTAGTACAGGGAAGCGTGCTCTACACCTCTGCAAGGCAATTAACAATTAGTATTAGTACTTCAGTCTCTTCTGTTTTCTCATCGCCAGCTGTAAGCAGCGGTCTCGTCGCAAAACTAAGACCGTTGCCGAAACAAAGACAGTTCTGCAGAATTATTCAAGGATGGAAAGAGAGGAATGTTCCACACCGCTCTCTCACTTTAGTATCTTACTTAGTTATTTCCAGATCTCATTTTGCTCTTTTGTAGCTTTGGCAACTAAGAGTGTTTTCTAAACCTGTTTGCTCCTCCTCCTGTAAGCTTTACAGACGCTCCCCACCCCTTGGCTGAAACCCTTCTAATTTAGTGTAGCCTGCATGCACAACCCATGTGGAATTCCTGGTCTCTGGCAGCATTTGGAACTCCTGATCTGTGGGCAAGAACGTCGAGTTCATCTCAGCCTATTCTGCTCTTCAGTCCCTTGACTTTTTGGCCCTGACGGAGACATGGATAACCCCAGGGAACACTGCTGCTCTCTTCATCTGAATATGTTTTCTCTCATAGTCCAAGAGCATCTGGTTGTTGCGGTGGTGGCACAGGTCTACTCAGTGGAGATTCTCATTTTCTCACCTGTGCATTTCCTCATTTGAATTCCATGCTGTCACTGTCACTTGTCCACTCAAGCTTAACATTGTCATCTATCACCCCCCAGGTGTCCTTAGAGTTCCTCAATGAGCTTGACACTTTGATAAGCTCATTTCCTGACGATCGCTCACCGCTCTTTGTACTTGGCGACTTCAACCTCCTGACATCTGCCTTCGATTCATTTCTTTCCAACTCTCTTTCCCCTCCTTGCCTCTTTTGATCTCACCCTTTACCAGTCCTCTCCCACTCACAAGGCAGGCAATACGCTTGACCTCATATTTACTGGAGCCTGTTTGCCCACTATTCTCACTGCAACCCCACTCCAGGTCTCTGATCACTACTTTGTTCCTTTTCTGTCTCCCTTTCCTCCAACCCTAGCCACTCAGCCCCTACCCAGATGGTCATGCTCCGTCACAATCTTCGCTCGCTATCTCCCACTACTCTCTTCTCTTCGACCCTACATTCCTCCCTTTCTGCATCCTATGACTCACACTATCCCCTTTCCTCCCAGCCGGCTCGGCCCTCCCCCTGCTCTGAAAATGAAACATCCGGAAGACCTATCATTCTTTCACTCCCTCCTCTCTACCTTCTCTTCCTCTGTATCCACTGCTAAAGCCACTTTTTAAAGTTCAAGCTTCTGCCTTTAACCCTAGGAAACTATTTTCCTTTCTTAATCCTCCACCCCCTTCTCCCTCTCTGCGGATTACTTTGTCAACCACTTTGAAAAGTAGGTTGACAACATTTCGCCCCTCATTGAGTCCACTGGTCCTGCTCACACAGAACTACCCTATGCCTTGACCTCTTTCTCCCCTCTCTCTCCAGATGAAATCCTGTGACTAGTGAGGTTCAGCTGCCGACAACCTGCCTGCATGACTCCATCCCCTCCTCCCTTCTCCAGACCATCTCTGGAGACCTTCTCACTTCCCTCATCAACTCATGCTTGACCGCTGGCTGCGTCCCCTCAAACTTAAAAATGGCCTGAGTCGCTCACCTCAAGAAACCAACACTCGACTCCTTTGACTTGAAAACCTAAAGACCGGTATCCCTTTCTTTTTGAAACACCTGAGTATGGTGTCTCTGACCAACTCTATCTCACTCACAACAATCTTTTTGATCCTAACCAGTCAGGCTTCAAGACGGGTCACTCAACCAAGACGGCTCTTCTCTGTGTCACGGAGGCTGTCGGCACTGAAAAAAAGCTGAAACTCTCTCTGTTCTCATCCTCCTAGATCCATCTGCTGCCTTCAACACCATCAGCCATCAGAATCCTCCTCTCAGGGATTGCATCCTACCTAGCAGGCTGCTCCTACCAGGTGACGTGGAGAGGATCTGTGTCTGCACCACATACTCTCACTACTGGTGTCCCTCAGGGCTCGGTTCAAGGGCCTCTCCTTTTCTTTCTATACACCAAGTCACTCGGCTCTGTCATATTCTCACATGGTCTCTCCTATCGTTACTATGCAGATGACAACTACTTTTATCCTTCCCGCCTTCTGACACCCAGGTGGCGACGCACATCTCTGCGTGCCTGGCAGATATCTCAGCTTGTATGTCGGACCACCACCTTAAGCTCAACCTTGACAAGACTGCGCTACTCTTCCTCCCGGGGAAGTTCTGCCCGCTCCAAGACCTCTCCATCATGGTTGAGAACTCCATGGTCTCCCCCTCCCAGTGCAAAGAACCTTGGCGTGACCCTGGAAAAATACCCTGTCATTCTCTGCAAACATCAAAGCAGTGGTGCTTTGGTTCAAGCTCTAGTGAAACTTATCCAGAATGCTGTAGCCCGCCTGTTCAACCTTCCCAAGTTCTCCCTTGTCACCCCACTCCTCCAAACACTCCACTGGCTTCCAGTCGAAGCTCGCATCCACTACAAGACCATGGTACTTGCCTATGGAGCAGCAAGAGGAACTGCCCCTCCCTACCTTCAGGCTATGCTCAAACCTTACATCCCAACCCGAGCACTGTGTTTTGCCACCTCTGGTATGTTGGCCGTCAATCCTCTATGGGTCAGCCCGCTCTAAGCCCAGTCCAAGCTGTTCTCTGTCCTTACACCACAATGGTGGAACCAACTTCCCCCTGAAGCTAAGACAGCAGAGTCTCTGCCCATCCTCTGAAAACATCTGAAACCCTACCTCTTCAAAGAGTATCTCAAATAATTCCCACAGTGCAGCTCATCAACCCAGAGGTGGCGCCTCTTGAGCAGCCTCAGCCCACAGTCCCTACAGGTGTAACACTGCTGGTGTCTGTGATGCCTCTCTCTGATCCAGACAGGTAGAGTACTGCAGAGAGAAACTCCATTACCACCACAGTCAATGGCACAGAGGATCAAACATTTACCCAGCTGCATGGATCTCAGAATGGCATACATTACAATTTGTACATTAACTTTGGACAGTTTGTACGCTGACTATTTACTCTTTGTGACTGTTTTACTAGAAAGCTAAAAAAGGTATTTCAAAATACTTGATACAATAATTGGCAAAAAATATCATGGCACACCCTGAGAAGAAAGCTATATTTTACTGGAGACCAAGAGCAGGGTCATATTCTTACGTGATAAGAGTTCCACAGCTTCACATTCGCAGAACCTCTGCACTCTCAACAGGGAGGGGTTGCTGGGTGGCCAAGTTGTTTTGGGGTCCGCAGGGCCGCATCTCCCGAAATCATTCACACTACAATTAACTCCCTATCAGTTCTTACAGATAACCTCTTCGTGTGTCAAAAAACAGTAGCATTCACTTCAGTCCTGTTTCTTCTAAGTTTGACCTATAAATTGTCTCACTTCTAGTCTTTCTCCAGCACCTCCTCTTCCAGGTGGAAGGTGTTACGACTGAGGGGCTCTGGGTGTCTCTCCTGCCCTGGATTTTCTGGAAAACATCAGAATCCACAAGAGGATACCTCTGCCTGGGGACATCACAACTGTGACAAATGGGAGGGAGCGGCAAATAATGATGCAATTATGATACTCATTATACACTATATACAGATGAATTACCTTTTAGGTAATAAAAATGCATACAGTAATTGGAAGCGTCACCTCTCCCTGCATGGGACACTTTAAAGAGTATCCACATGGGGGCAGCAAATTACTGCCCCCATCACAATCTGTTGGCTACAATCATCGATTTACTGTCCTGAATCAGTCACGTTGTTGGGGATATGATCAGTCTTCCTGTCCACAGGAATCATGGAAAATATGTTAGGCACGGAAATTAAGGTAACTTTCTGTACTGGCGCTGTGATGGAATATTATAGTTTGCTGTAGTTCTCATTACTCTGTTGACTGGCAGCAATCTAGAGACATTAAATCATAAAGAAAATATACTTGAATGCTTTTTAAACTGCCTATAGCTGCTTCAATCTGTATAGAGTATAGTCATACAATTCATATTTGAAATGCAGCACATAACAAAGATCTGTTCAATAAATCTCTTTACAGTAGAAGAACCAACCTGGTTATGACAGACTACTCCTGAGGAAAAGCCACCCTTCTGGTCAGTCCAAAGACTGTTTCAGGTCTGTCATGAAGGGACAGAGAGAAGCAAAGTGAACAGAACCCAGTCATCTGTTTACAATACGCTAATGAAGTGAATATATCACTCTTCTCTTTCTCAGCATACCTGTCTATGAGGAGTGTGAGCTGAGGTCTGGATTTCTTGCTGTTTTTCTGTGCCGGCACATGCAGCATCCCTGCAGGACTCTCCATTTATCTCCACTATGATATCACCCACTCACAAGTTAGCCAGCTCAGCTTCACTTAACCCATTCACCTGTAGATGTAGAGACGGTGTGAGAAAATTGTGTAGTGTGTGTGTGGCAGGACCGTCTGTTTGCAGCTACCTTGGTGACAGTCAGAGTCGGAGGCACCATGGAGGTCCAGTCAGGGTTACCATCATGTCATCAGGGTAAGAGGTCGAGGAAACAGAGCACGCTGAGTAAATCTGACAAGTGAGTGTGATATAACACATATACAGCAAAGAGCGTGGTTATTGCAGTTGAGCGCCTATGCACTTGTGAGATATGGAGCCTCCACCCAAGAACATCTGTACATGACGTTCTCCAAAAGATTGTATCTCTGTCAGTAAGTCGACTTACTGGTATACACTTAATAAGCAATAAGGCACAAGGGGGTGTGGTTAATGGCCAATATACCACGGCTAAGGGCTGTTCTTATACACGACGCAATGCAGAGTGTCTGGATACAGCCATTGTATATTGGCCATACACCACAAACCCCAGAGGTGCTTTATTGCTATTATAAACTGGTTCAACGTAATTAGAGCAGTAAAAAATGTTTGTCATACCAATCATCATTCAGGGCTTGAACCATCCAGTTTATAATAGAGTAACATATAACAGAGTTAAAGCCTTATGTCTGTGGAATTGAACCCAGCTAGGACATTACTTTTACAATGTTTGCCTAATAAACTATTAATATTGCACTGCCTCCCTCCCCTTCCACATGAATTACAAATGCTTATGCTTCTTGTTTATAGCAAAATACTCAAAAGGACAAAACTCATGTAGCCTAAACAACATTAGATATGTCATAGCCTGGAATAGCCAATCATTATTTATTTGACAAATATGAATAGATAGTGCATTAAATTCAACAAAATATTAATCTCACCTGCCTTCTCATTTAGTGCCCAGACAAGAAAGCTTGGCGACGACGAATAGAGAACCACGACCTGTATCCAGATCCAAGCCCTGAGACTGCCCACATGGGCTGCTTCAGCAGGCCCTTGTGAGTCTCGAACAAACTTTCCGTAGACCAAACTATTGTAAGTGGATAAAATGAATAAACTCAGGAAAAATAGACACGTCCTCTCACTGTCAACTGCATTTATCTTCAGCAAACTTAACGTGTAAATCTTTGTATGAACATAACAAGATTCAACAACTGAGACATAAACGGAACAGGTTCCACAGACATGTGACTAACAGAAATGGAATAATGTGTCCCTCTAACAAAGGGGGGGTCAAAATCAAATCTTCTTCTTCAAAGCATCTTCTCCTCATGGACTGCACCAGATTTGCCAGTTCTTGCTGTGAGATGTTACCCCACTCTTCCACTAAAGCACCTGCAAGTTCCTGGACATTTCTGAGGGGAATGGCCCTAGCCCTCACCCTCCAATCCAACAGGTCCCAGACGTGCTCAATGGGATTGAGATCCGGGTTCTTCGCTGGCCATGGCAGAACAGTGGCAATCTCAACGCTGTGCGTTACAGGGAAGACATCCTCCTCCATGTGTGGTACCCTTCCTGCAGGCTCATCCTGACATGACCTACTGCATATTGCACACCGAAGTTGCACAAGATCTCTGCTATAGCCTGGTATAGAAACTGTGATTGTAGTACCAGAAATATTGATATGCTTACATTTTGAGAACCTTTTTTCTCCAGTTGGCTACATAGTTGTCTATGACTCATTTACCTAGGCCTATTTATTTAAAGTTATCAAATAAAAGAGAAACTGTCTTCATTTTGGGTGCATTTATTTACATTTGGATTCATTGACAAATAAAACATCTAATACAGTGACACGTTCTTCATCAAGTATAGATGCCTACATGTAGTATAGATGCCTACATGTAGTATAGATGCCTACATGTAGTATAGATGCCTACATGTAGTATAGATGCCTACATGTAGTATAGATGCCTACATGTAGTATAGATGCCTACATGTAGTATAGATGCCTACATGTAGTATAGATGCCTACATGTAGTATAGATGCCTACATGTAGTATAGATGCCTACATGTAGTATAGATGCCTACATGTAGTATAGATGCCTACATGTAGTATAGATGCCTACATGTAGTATAGATGCCTACATGTAGTATAGATGCCTACATGTAGTATAGATGCCTACATGTAGTATAGATGCCTACATGTAGTATAGATGCCTACATGTAGTATAGATGCCTACATGTAGTATAGATGCCTACATGTAGTATAGATGCCTACACTATAACATAAGTCACAGTGAAAAATAGACAGTTGATATAAAAAAGAACATAAGGGAAATGTTTACAATATTATGTACTAATATAATGCTGATTTGATCATCTTTGCTTTTCTCCCTCCTTTCCCCATCGGTTGGTCAACTTTTTATCCACCTATCCTCGTCGCTGTATCTGATTGACTGGCGACACAGCGGGCAGTTTCCAAACTCTCCAAACTCGGTTTGCTGGGCGCAGCGAAGGCACAGGCAGCGGTGGGCGCAGGGAAAGACCACAGAAGCTCTAGCAGATAGACACGCCAAGCAGTCGTCAGCGAAGTCCCGATCTACAGTGCAGAATAAATAAAAAGCAAGTAACTTTACGCTCACCAACACAAGAAAGGCTGCCAAGAAAACTATATTGTAAATAGACCACAGTTCCTTTAGGTCAACAGAAATCCATATCCAAACATTGAAATAAAACTGTATTACAACTGCACAAGTGGCGACCCATCATTCAGGGTAGGTGTGACACCTGTTTAGCTAAGAAAAATATTTTATTTTTACCTGTTTTGCATGTTATTTTGGCATTAATATGTGACACATATCAGTTTGCAAACAATGTAAAAAAATATATATCATTAAGTTAATGAAGAGGCACACAAACATGGTCTATTTTTTGCTTTCTTGAGTAACGCAGCCCCGAGCAGGTGTTTCAGCCTAGCTCAGTGCTTTATGTGGTGGTGAGGCAGCCAGCGGAAAATATGGAGCGGTAATGTTCTCTTGTTGCACCGTGATTGGCTCAGTGTTCTGTCACTCATGGTGACACTACGTCACCTCCAAATCTATGGGGAGAGCTCAAAAATTCAAGCCTCTTAGGTGCTGCAATAGGCTGCATTCAAACACTTAAGACACACCCTATCCCCTCAGCCCTCAAATTAAGTGGACACTTCTGATGACGTATCATGACGTCTGATGAGTATACACTTGCAGGGCAAGGAGCGAGGGAGGAAGGAATGATTTTTAAAATGGACCGCCCTTGCCCGGAAATTCGTCACTTGTTCATCGTGCGATGATTGTGTTTTCAGCCACTGTAGCTTGTGGGTGCTTAATGCGCTACAGTCGATTATGAGTGCATGTTTACTTATATTATTAAAATGAATGAATGTATTTATTTTGGTTGGGACCCCCTAGTGGCTGAGACCATTTATGCCACTTATGCCTGGAGCCGGTACTGTCTGGCTTTAATAATGCAGTTAGTTACACACCTATAGAGGGGTCCATCTGTGTGATAGTGATAGGGTCAGCAGAGAGCCTGTAGTCCTGAGGGGTGCGACAGGGGTGACCCTTGTTCACACACATGCAGCTGTCCCTATGAGACACAGAGGGAGGAGGTGGGACAGGACAGGACCTACCGGATCCGCAACATTAAGTCTTTCTTTTCTGATCCTGAAAAATGAAGGAAGAACATAAAGCACTGATCAGTCGGAGTTAATGTGATACTATCTAAAAATAGAAGATTGTACAAGCTACTTTATCAACCAAGAAATTCACCATGTGCCTCACCCAATAGGAGCACAGCTCTGGTCTGTCCGTAGACATCTATCATGGCCCACAGGTGGCGTGTCACATCCACCCCCTTCAGTAGCTTGTACCTCAAACCATTTGGCCCCTCGTAAACCAGCATTCCTCGAGGGGTCACCCAGAAGCGGAGCTCTGCCCCTGGCATGATGAGGCTGGAGGGCACGGTGGATGCCCAGTACCCGTA
This sequence comes from Salvelinus alpinus, assembly GCF_045679555.1. NCBI lineage: Eukaryota > Metazoa > Chordata > Actinopteri > Salmoniformes > Salmonidae > Salvelinus > Salvelinus alpinus. The sequence goes on along the minus strand of NC_092103.1, from coordinate 16,000,009 downwards.
GGTGGTGGTGAGGTCAGGGATGGCCATAGCAGGAGGGAAGTGGGGCCCAGAGGAGGAGGGCGGTATGATGGTGAAGCCCAGCCGCAGAGCTCCATGCCAGTGTTGGTCACAACATTCCACCCGCAGATGTATCTTCTCCTGAACCCTGATTGGCCGACTGCTGAAAGTCAGACCATTCTGGAAGGTCTCTCTGTCCCTCTCCACACGTCTACCTCCCAGACTCAGACACACATTGGTCCCCAAGGCCTCTTTGTGGAAGGACAGGGGCCCCAGACAAGAACGCCCACACATATTGGGTGGATAAATCTCTAAAGGGGAGGGAGGAAGATTGTTAGCAAAACATTGTTTAATTGTGTTTTATAATCAGCTGACATTATTTACCAGGCAAGTCTACCTTCCTTTAAAACCTAAAGTTAACAGAGGTTTAAAACATCCCTCGCAGATGGCTGACAAGTCATAACATGTGTGAAGACGAAGTTTATGGATTTCATCTGCTCAATACCTTAAACAGTAAATATACCTTAATAGAAAATGACTCAAGTGAAAGACACCCAGTAAAATACTACTTGAGTAAAATGTATTAAATATACTTAAGTATAGTTAAGTATAATATCTGAATGAGTCTTATATTTTTTTTAAATGTTAACCCTTTTTCTCCCCAATTTCGTGGTATCCAATTGGTAGTTACAGTCTTGTTTCATCTCTGCAACTCCTGTAAAGCCATTTCTCTGAAACATCCTCCTGGTACCTTGCTGTACATGATTAACAAGATCACATCATGTGTTGTACAGAATAGTCAAACTTTATTATATTATGGTGTTGACTACACTTAAGCAAAAATGTCCTTTCGTTTATGGTTTCATTATTTGCTAAATATGGGTTCATCTTTCAATATGAACATCAAATCAAGTTTATTTGTCACGTGCGCCGAATACAACAGGTGTAGGTAGACCTTACAGTGAAATATTTACTTACAGGCTTTAACCAACAGTGCAATTTTGAAGTTAAAAAAAGGTATTAGGTGAACAATAGATAAGTAAAGAAATAAAAAGACAGTGAAAAATAACAGTAGGGAGGCTATAACAGTAGTGAGGCTATAACAGTAGCGAGGCTATAACAGTAGCGAGGCTATAACAGTAGCGAGGCTATAACAGTAGCGAGGCTATAACAGTAGGGAGGCTATAACAGTAGGGAGGCTATAACAGTAGGGAGGCTATAATAGTAGGGAGGCTATAACAGTAGGGAGGCTATAACAGTAGCGAGGCTATAACAGTAGGGAGGCTATAACAGTAGGGAGGCTATAACAGTAGGGAGGCTATAACAGTAGGGAGGCTATAACAGTAGCGAGGCTATATACAGGCACTGGTTAGTCGAGCTAATTGAGGTAGAATGTATATGTAGGTATGGTTAAAGTGACTGCATATATGATAAACAGAGAGTAGCAGTAGAGTAAAAGAGGGGTTGGCGGGTGGAGGGACACAATGCAGATAGTCCAGGTAGCCAATGTGCGGGGACACCGGTTAGTCGGGCTAATTGAGGTAGTATGAACATGAATGTACAGTTAAAGTGACTATGCATATATGATAAACAGAGAGTAGCAGCAGCGTAAAAGAGGGGTTGGGGGGGCACACAATGCAAATAGTCCGGGTAGCCATTTGATTACCTGTTCAGGAGTCTTATAGCTTGCGGGTAAAAACTGTTGAGAAGCCTTTTGGTCCTAGACTTGGTGCTCCGGTACTGCTTGCCATGCGGTAGTAGAGATAACAGTCTATGACTGGGGTGGCTGGGGTCTTTGACAATTTTTTGGGCTTTCCTCAGACACCGCCTGGTGTAGAGGTCCTGGAAGGCAGGCAGGTTAGCCCCAGTGATGTACTGGGCTGTACTCACTACCCTCATGTTACGGATCTTTCAGTTTCATTATATGTCAATATGTCTCGTGCCAAACCCTTCTATTTTTTCCATAGTCCAAAAGTCACATGAATGACTACATTATTGACATTATTATATGCAAGCCATTTCTCTGAAACATCCTCCTGGTACCTTGCTCTAACAACAATGGAAATCTTTTCTGTTATTAACCTAATCTCACAGGTTACCATTTAATATTAAAGTTGCCATTTTTTGTTGGTTTTTACCTGGTTATTTCAAGACCTTTGAAATAGTTCAAATGATTCACCACACTTGTTTTGATGCTTTATTCACATATGGGATGTGAAGTATGCATTTATCAAATCTGTACAATTTATTGTTTTTAATTGTTGTATATATTTATTTAGAAAACCCTAGCAGTTTACTCAATTACAGGAAATAGTCTACATACTCCTCTCGGTCAATGTCCCTAGAGATTCTGGGTTCGAGTCCAGGCTCTGTCGCAGCCGACCGGGAGAGCCATGGGGCGGCGCACAATTGGCCCAGCGTCGTCAGGATTAGGGGAGGGTTTGTCCTTGTCCCATCGCGCACTAGTGACTCCTGTAGCGGGCAGGGCGCAGTGCACGCTGACATGGTCGCCAGGTGTACGGTGTTTCCTCCGACACATTGGTGCGGCTGGCTTCCAGTGCGGCTTGGTTGGGTTTCGGAGGCAGCATGGCTCTCGACCTTCGCCTCTCCCAGGTCCATTACAGGAGTTGCAGCGATGAGACAAGACTGTAACTACCAATTGGATACCACGAAAAATAATAATAATAAATAAATAGACTCATTCAGAAATTATACTTAACTATACTTAAGTATATTTAAAACCTTTTACTCAAGTAGTATTTTACTGGGTGACTTTCACTTTTACTTGAGTCATTTTCTATTAAGGTATATTTACTTTTACTCAAGTATGAGAATTGGGTACTTTTTCCACCACTGATAAAAACACAATGCGCCAGTATCAGATCTTCAGTTTAACTCTCTAGAAAACATGCATATCAGTTAACTACATACTTTTTGTGCAAAATGTTGGCAAATAGTATTTTAAATTTCGAATGTCTAATTATATCTACCTTTCTAATTAATTTATTTTATGTACACGTTATCTGTCTAGACATCTGTTGATGAATACATCAGAATGTGAATAATATTAATATTGTATTCTTACCAGTGCTCCTACCGCTCTCCATCCTCTTCAGGTTTGCCTGTCTTGAAGTTTGCTTCTTCCCACGGAGTCTTCAGACTGGACTGATACAGTAGCAAGGCAGCAGTGATGTTGGCTCTTCTTAGTGTGGCATGTATAGTTTTGTTTTGAGACAGCACAACCTCTTTAGTTAAAGGTTGGGGGAGTGGCATAAAAACACAGCCTCACCTACCCACTCTTCCCCATATCACGTTGTCTTTGCTTAGCAAAATTACTTGGCAATATTTATACTTTAACTGTTTTATGTCTGCAATAAAGTAGAGGTGATGCCGGATCTGCCAATTAATCTTGATGGTTGTACAGTCGTCTCAAATAAAACTGAAAAGACCTTGGCTTTACTCTGGACCCTGATCGCTCTTTTGACTAACGTATCAAGACTATTTCAATGACAGCTTTTTTCCATCTAAGTAACATTGCAAAAATCAGAAACCTAGTCCAAAAATGATGCAGAAAAATTAATCCATGCTTTGTCACTTCTAGATTTTAATACTGCAATGCTCTACTTTCCGGCTACCCGGATAAAGCACTAAATAAACTTCTGTTAGTGCTAAACACGACTGCTAGAACCTTGACTAGAACCCCAAAAATTATTCATATTACTCCAGTGCTAGCCTCTCTACACTGGCTTCCTGTTAAGGCAAGGGCTGATTTTACGGTTTTACTGCTAACCTACAAAGCATTATATGGGCTTGCTCCTACCTATCTTTCCGATTTGGTCCTGCCATACATACAGTTGAAGTTGGAAGTTTACATACACCTTAGCCAAATACATTTAAACTCAGTTTTTCATCATTCCTGACATTTAGTCCTAGTAAAAATTCCCTGTCTTAGGTCAGTTATGATCACCATTTTAAGAATGTGAAATCTCAGAATAATAGTAGAGAGAATTATTTATTTCAGCTTTTATTTCTTTCATCACATTCCCAGTGGGTCAGAAGTTTATATACACTCAATTAGTATTTGGTAGCATTGCATTTAAATTGTTTAACTTGGGTCAAACGGTTCAGGTAGCCTTCCACAAGCTTCCGACAATAAGTTGGTTCAATTTTGGCCCATTCGTCCTGACAAAGCTGGTGTAAGGTTTGTAGACCTCCTTGCTCGCACACGCATTTTCAGTTCTGGCCACAAATGTTCTATAGGCTTGAGGTCAGGGCTTTGTGATGGCCACTACAATACCTTGACTTTGTTGTCTTTAAGCCATTTTGCCACAACTTTGGAAGTATGCTTGGGGTCATTGTCCATTTGGAAGACCCATTTGCGACCAAGCTTTAACTTCCTGACTGATGTCTTGAGATGTTGCTTCAATATATCCACATCATTTTCCTACCTCATGATGCCATCTATTTTGTGAAGTGCACCAGTCCCTCCTGCAGCAAAGTACCCCCACAACATGATGCTGCCACCCCCGTGCTTCACGGTTAGGATGCTGTTCTTCGGCTTGCAAGCCTCCCCCTTTTTCCTCCAAACATAACGATGGTCATTATGGCCAAACAGTTCTATTTTTGTTTCATCAGACCAGAGGACATTTCTCCAAAAAGTACGACCTTTGTCCCCATGTCCAGTTGCAAACCGTAGTCTGGCTTTTTTATGGCAGTTTTGGAGCAGTGGCTTCTTCCTCGCTGAGCGGTCTTTCAGGTTACGTCGATATAGGACTCGTTTTACTGTGGATATAGATACTTTTGTACCTGTTTCCTCCAGTATCTTCACAAGGTCCTTTGCTGTTGTTCTGGGATTGATTTGCACTTTTCGCACCAAAGTACGTTCATCTCTAGGAGAACGAACGCGTCTCCTTCCTGAGCGGTATGACGGCTGCGTGGTCCCATGGTGTTTATACTTGCGTACTATTGATTGTACAGATGAACGTGGTACCTTAAGGCAATTGGAAATTGCTCCCAAGGATGAACCAGACTTGTGGAGGTCTCCATTTTTTTCTGAGGTCTTGGCTGATTTCTTTTGATTTTCCCATGATGTCAAGCAAAGAGGCACTTAGTTTGAAGGTAGGACTTGAAATACATCCACATGTACACCTCCAATTGACTCAAATTATGTCAATTAGCCTATCAGAAGCTTCTAAAGCCATGACATCACTTTCAGGAATTTTCCAAACTGTTTAAAGGCACAGTCAACTTATGTAAACTTTTGACCCACTGGAATTGTGATACATTATTTCACTTATAATTCAAAAATTACTTGTCATGCACAAAGTAGATGTCCTAACCGACTTGCCAAAACTATAGTTTGTTAATTAACAAGACATTTGTGGAGTGGTTGAAAAAACAGTTTTAATGACTCCAACCTAAGTGTATGTAAACTTCCAACTTCAACTGTATATGATGACTTTACTTGCATAAAAACTGTGGATGGAAACGTGGTTACTGGATAAGAAAAAGACTTACAGCACAGACATCAATGACAACCCTTTGAAAAGGAAGGGAAACAACAACTTATGATCAACTGAGAGATGACATGGCTTGAAGATGAATCCAAACAATCTAGGGTTTGGTTGCCCAGTGGCTGTCTGGACCACTTTTCTCTGGACCACATGCGACCCTTCATGCACCAGTCTACAGCACAGACCACAGTCTACAAGCTCAGATAAGGCTATCCAGGCATCAGTCAGGTCAAGACCAGCACAACATTGAACCCCAAAGGTCAAACATGATATTGAGGCATCAGGTCTGGTGCCCTACTCTCTGAATTGGCCAGCTTGGGAGCCATCCTGTCCCATCATCGACTGCAGGACTGTGCATAGTCAGCATGCATCCTACCCCTGCCTGTTGCCATCTCCATGCCCAAGGTGGAGGTAACATCTCAGGGCCACAGCTTTGAGTTCAGGGGACACACTATATGGACTTGATGCAGCTGCAGTAGAAAAGAGAAGAACAAAGGTGGGGTAGGGGGCAGTATTTTCACATCCGGATGAAAAGCATGCCCAGAGTAAACGGCCTGCTACAAAGCCATAAAAGCTAGAATATGCATATTATTAGTATATTTGGATAGAAAACACTCTGAAGTTTCTAAAACTGTTTGCATGATGTCTGTGAGTATAACAGAACTCATCAGGCAGGCAAAAACCTGAGAAAAAATTCAACCAGGAAGTGGGAAATCTGAGGTTGGTCGATTTTCAACTCAGCTCCTATTGAAGATAGTGGGATATTGGTATTGTTGCACTTCCTAAGGCTTCCACTAGATGTCAACAGTCGTTAGAACCTTGTCTGATGCCTCTACTGTTAAGTGGGGCCGAAGGAGAGAGGAATGAGTCAGGTCTGCCATGAAGTGACCATGCTCTGACCATGCGTGTTCACGTGAGAGAGAGCTCTGTTCCATCGCAATTCTGTAGACACAGGAATACTCCGGTTGGAACATTATTGAAGAATTATGTTAAAAACATCCTAAAGATTGATTCAATAATTCGTTTGTCATGTTTTTACGGACTGTAATATAACTTTAACTTTTCGTCCGTACTTTCCGCTGGACCTGCCCGCGCGTCGTGAGTTTGGAAAGTGTACTGAACGAGGAGGAATTTGGACATAAATGATGGACATTATCGAACAAAACTAACATTTATTGTGGAACTGAGATTCCTGGGAGTGCATTCTGATGAAGATCAAAGGTAAGTGAATGTTTATAATGTTACTTCTGACTTCTGTTGACTGCAAAATATGGTGGCTATATTTGTGTCTTGATTGGGCTCTGAGCGCCGACTCAGATTATTGCATGGCTTGCTTTTTTCGTAAAGCTTTTTTGAAATCTGACACAGCGGTTGCATTAAGGAGAAGTGCATCTACAATTCCATGCATAACAGTTGTATCTTTTAGCAATGTTTATTATGAGTATTCCTGTAAATTGATGTGGCTCTCTGAAAAATCAAAGGATGTTTTGGAACTTCTGAACGTAAGGCGCCAATGTAAACTCAGGTTTTTGGATATAAATATGAACTTTACCGAACAAAACATACTTGTATTGTGTAAAATGAAGTCCTATGAGTGTCATCTGATGAAGATCATCAAAGGTTAGTGATTCATTTTATCTATATTTCTGCTTTTTGTGAATCCTCTCTTTGGCTGGAAAAATGGCTGTGTTATTCTGTGAATTGGCACTCACCTAACATAATCGTTTGGTTTGCTTTCGTCGTAAAGCCTTTTTGAAATCGGACACTGTGGCTGGATTTACAACAAGTGTATCTTTAAAATGGTGTAAAATACATGTATGTTTGAGGAATTTTAATTTTGGGATTTCTGTTGTTTTGAATTTGTCGCCCTGCAGTTTCACTGGCTGTTGAAGAGGTGGGACGCTACCGTCTCACGTACCTTAGAGAGGTTAAGGGATTATGTGTTAACAGCAATATCATTTTAAAAATACCAGTCCCATCAGCATACCTAAAATTAAAACAGCTGTGAAATCTGAAAGGCATTATGATATTCATAAAACCTGAATTGTTCAATATGGTTATACAGAATTGAAATGGAACTGTGTGTTTACTGTGTTGTTTTCTGTAATCAGAGACAATACAGACAGCAAAGTTAAACACACCAGACCAATCAAATCTTGAACCTGGAGAAAACCTTTCAACAAAATAAGTACCAGTCTTAAGATGAGAGCCAAGCTGCAGTGATGTAAAGTACTTAAGTAAAAATACTTGACATTTTTTTACTTTTACTCCACCACATTCCTAATGAAAATAATGTACTTTCTACTCCATACATTTTCCCTGACACCCAAATGTACTCGTTACATTTTCAATGCTTAGCAGGACAGGACAATGGTCCAATTCACACACTTCAAGAGAAAATCCCTGGTCATCCCTACTGCACCTGATCTGGCGGACTCACGAAACACAAACGCTTTGTTTGCAAATTATGTCTGAGTATTGGAGTGTGCCCCTCGCTATCAGTACATTTTTAAAAAACAAGAAAATTGTGCCGTCTGGTTGCTTGATATAAGGAATGTTTTATTACTTACTTTTACTTTTGATACTTAAGTATATTTAAAAGCAAATACTTTTTTATTTTTACTCAAGTAGTATTTTACTGGGTGACTTTCACTTGAGTCATTTTCTATTAAGGTATCTTTACTTTTACTCAAGAATGAAAATTGGGTACTTTTTCCACCACTGCTAAGCTGGCTCACACACTGAACATGAGTTAATAATAAATGATATACATCCCTTTTAGTTTCAGTTTTACTCCCACTGTCATACAGCATGACTATCTTAACCAGTCAACAAGAGACAACAGAGCCATAAAACATCAGAGAACTTTAGTGATATGAAATCATACCTACCGATTTCCTGTAAATTGAGACGGCTACAGTTCAAGTAAATCTGTTTGCTTCATGGCCCAACATCATTTAGTCCTTCACACTTACTCATTTTATCCTGATAAATGGTTCCAGAAACGGGTTTGTTGCATGACAAAGACAAAATGTTGTTTAAGTGGTCAGTCCAGCTGTTGATACAAACTACAGCGCACACTAAAACTTCTTCTCCCATCAGGTATGGTTCCAGAACCACCGGACTAAGTGGAGAAGGAAGCAGAGTGTGTCCCAGTCTGTCTACACAAGGGGGCTGCTGGGAGCAGAGTGGGGAAGCCCCTAGTGTTACCTCAGAAGTGCATGGGGATTATGACAGACCACTGGACTATGACGACCAAAGAATCCACCTTTTGCTGTGCAAGCATTGTAAGGCTGTCTCAACTTCTCCTTTCCAACCCATACATCTACCTGACTGACTGTCACTCTCAGTCAAGTTGCTCAATTTACATACAATGAGACACAAGAGGAGCTTGAAATAACTACGTTTCTCTTGAACAATCCCAGAGCCACTTGTAGTTGGGCATACACCTTATTGCTATGGCATGTCAAGTGTGTATGTGGAGTGTGTAGTTATGAATACAGATTTTTTTTTTAAACACATTGAATTACAGTAAAGTAAAACTTGATCATTTGTAATTGTTGATCTGACCATGACATTCCCAGACCATGTAGACCACTGATAACGAAACAGAAAGTGCAGGTGCGGGTCTTTTCCTAATTAGTTTGTAATAAAAAAAGAAAAACGGTTGTAACAGTAACACTCGGGTGTTAATTAACAACATTCCTTCATCAGGTAAACATTGCAGACTGTACAATAACACAAGTAGCTTATAAATATACTGAATGAATTGTGTAGAAACAAGCTTAAAGCTTCAGGTGCATTCCACAAACAATCTTCATTCTTGCGCGTCACAGAGCTGCCCTCACCTACCCGCCCTCACCTACCGTCAACCAATCATGTCAATGCGGAGCTATACGGAGCCCTCCAAATTACTCCAACATTTGGAGCTGCGATACAGAGCTCAATTTGGTAAATGCGCCACACCATCCATACGTCGCCTTCGACCACACATTTTCAGATCAAGCATAAATTGGCTCTTATTTTTGGGGATTTACCATTATACCTACATTATATCTGGATAATAAGTGTGGGGAACCAAATCACTTGGTCATAATGCCTTGTGAAGGATTACAGAGATAAACTTAATGATTGAACCATTAGTTGTTTTGTGAAGTTAACAGGTCATAAAGGGCTTGTAACAATGTTTGCCAAGCCTTATAAAAATATTCTACCTGATTAATGTTTTGTTATCAGCTGGGCAAGCCTCCTAGAGGCCCACTCAATTCTAGTATGGCTGATTGTGTGGTTTAATGATTTACAGAAGATCTTATACTGTGCTGGTAATGAGTGAGTGTGTTTGTGTGTCCCCACAGGATCCTTTGAATAAAGGCAACTATAGCCTGGTCGAAAATATCTGCTTGTGCTCTGGCCAACTCCATTGCCATTATTGTCAAGCCGAATATTACTGTCAAGCCAAACATAATTGCCATGGCAATTCCATAAGGAGTTGCCAAGAGAGCAGAAAGAATGCCACCCAGGCTAGGACAACCCCCAAGGGAAGCCACAAATGCTGAGACAAAAGTTGACAATATCAAAAGAGTATGTTTTAATTATCAATACAACACATTCAATGAGCTTTGATAATGAGCTTTGGTAACACGGTCTTCCATGTCATGATCTCTATCATCTAGGACAGGGACAGATATAGACCTATTATCTGTATCTGTGGTCTGCTGTTGCTTGGTAACCTTTCCTCCTGTTTTCAAAATATGCATAAATGGGTTGTTCCACGAATAGAGTGCAATTTGCCTCCCTTTAATATTTTAAGTAGTAATTGTGCACCACTATTGCTTTCTAGAAGTCCCCTTTAATGTAAGACACATGACAAATTCCATAAATCAAATTTTTTATATGAATAGATCGGCTAAAATGCCCCCCCCCAAAAAAATCAGCATTGCCAAAAATCTGTCCTTCCTCATGTTTTTCCGTCTTCTAGGATTATTTTAATCCACTTAACCCAAAAATGTTCACCATCATTGTAAAACCCTAAAAACGTAAAACATTATTAGTGATTCATTTATGTTTGTCCCTCATTTTAGGGGCCACCCTGATAGGTGAATTTAACTCTCATTTTAATATAGTGAAACTATTCCTTTAAAAAAATAAACCTTCTAAAGAAACATTTAACATCTAATAGTTTAATCATAGTGTAAAAGCAGGTTCTGGTTCTACTGTTTTTAGAAAATTTTTTGTGTTGTGTGGTGGGAAACTGAGCAGGTCAAGCATAGAATGTCGATCTCAAAGCTGCCCTTTTTCAACATCATCACGGAGGTATTGTTGATGCAGGTGCCTGAGTGGGAAACAGTCACGCCATGGCATTACACACTCACTGTCACGTTCTGACCTTTATTTCCTTTGTTTTGTCTTTACTTAGTATGGTCAGGGCGTGAGTTGGGGTGGGCAGTCTATGTGTGTTTTTCTATGTTGGGGTTTTGAGTTCGATCTGGTATGGTTCTCAATCAGAGGCAGCTGTCAATCGTTGTCCCTGATTGAGAATCATACTTAGGTAGCCTGGGTTTCACTTTTGTTTTGTGGGTGTTTGTTTCCGTGTGAGTGTTTGTTGCCACACGGTACTGTTTCGGTTTCATTCATGTTCACATTTATTGTTTTGTATTTCATAGTGTTCAGTTTATGTTTTAAAATAAACGTTATGGACACGTACCACGCTGCACCTTGGTCCTCCGATCCTTCTTCCTACTACTCCTCAGACGAGGAGGAAGAATGCCGTTACACTCACACAGATCCAACACAGTGTGAATCTTTAAACACAGCGTGAATCTTTAAATACAGCGTGAATCTTTAAATACAGCGTGAATCTTTAAATACAGCGTGAATCTTTAAATACAGCGTGAATCTTGGATAATGGCGCCGCTTTATAAAGCTGCCGCTTTATGGTCCCCTAACCAATTGTGCTATTGCGTATTTTTTTTTTGCGTTATTTTTAACTTCTTTTGTACATAATGTTTCTGCCACCGTGTCTAATGACCGAAAAGAGCTTCTAGATATAAGGACAGCAATTACTCACACCGTACTGGAAGAAATTATTTCTTTAACGAGTGGGACGTGAAGGACTTACTCCAGACACTCGACAAGGCCCTCATCCCCGTCATTCGCAGGAGAAAGAGACTGAGATATCGGGGACGTAGGCCTGGGTGCCTTGTAAGAATCTGACGGCGAGTGTGTAATCTGCCCATACCATCGATCCTATTAGCCAACGTACAATCACTGGATAATAAAAAAGACGAACTACAAGCATGTACAGTGGGGAGAACAAGTATTTGATACACTGACGATTTTGCAGGTTTTCCTACTTACAAAGCATGTAGAGGTCTGTAATTTTTATCATAGGTACACTTCAACTGTGAGAGAAGGAATCTAAAACAAAAATCCAGAAAATCACATTGTATGATTTTTAAGTAATTAATTGGCATTTTATTGCATGACATAAGTATTTGATACATCAGAAAAGCAGAACTTAATATTTGGTACAGAAACCTTAGTTTGCAATTACAGAGATCATACGTTTCCTGTAGTTCTTGACCAGGTTTGCACACACTGCAGCAGGGATTTTGGCCCACTCCTCCATACAGACCTTCTCCAGATCCTTCAGGTTTCGGGGCTGTCGCTGGGCAATACGGACTTTCGGCTCCCTCCAAACATTTTCTATTAGGTTCAGGTCTGGAGACTGGCTAGGCCACTCCAGGACCTTGAGATGCTTCTTACGGAGCCACTCCTTAGTTGCCCTGGCTGTGTGTTTCGGGTCGTTATCATGCTGGAAGACCCAGCTACGACCCATCTTCAATGCTCTTACTGAGGGAAGGAGGTTGTTGGTCAAGATCTCGCGATACATGGCCCCATCCATCCTCTCCTCAATACGGTGCAGTCGTCCTGTCCCCTTTGCAGAAAAGCATCCCCAAAGAATGATGTTTCCACCTCCATGCTTCACGGTTGGGATGGTGTTCTTGGGGTTGTACTCATCCTTCTTCTTCCTCCAAACACGGCGAGTGGAGTTTAGACCAAAAAGCTCTATTTCTGTCTCATCAGACCACATGACCTTCTCCCATTCCTCCTCTGGATCATCCAGATGGTCATTGGCAAACTTCAGACGGGCCTGGACATGCGCTGGCTTGAGCAGGGGGACCTTGCGTGCGCTGCAGGATGTTAATCCATGACGGCGTAGTGTGTTACTAATGGTTTTCTTTGAGACTGTGGTCCCAGCTCTCTTCAGGTCATTGACCAGGTCCTGCCGTGTAGTTCTGGGCTGATCCCTCACATTCCTCATGATCATTGATGCCCCACGAGGTGAGATCTTGCATGGAGCCCCAGACCGAGGGTGATTGACCGTCATCTTGAACTTCTTCCATTTTCTAATAATTGTGCCAACAGTTGTTGCCTTCTCACCAAGCTGCTTGCCTATTGTCCTGTAGCCCATCCCAGCCTTGTACAGGTCTACAATTTATCCCTGATGTCCTTACACAGCTCTCTGGTCTTGGCCATTGTGGAGAGGTTGGAGTCTGTTTGATTGAGTGTGTGGACAGGTGTCTTTTATACAGGTAACGAGTTCAAACAGGTGCAGTTAATACAGGTAATGAGTGGAGAACAGGAGGGCTTCTTAAAGAAAAACTAACAGGTCTGTGAGAGCCGGAATTCTTACTGGTTGGTAGGTGATCAAATACTTATGTCATGCAATAAAATGCAAATTAATTACTTAAAAATCATACAATGTGATTTTCTGGATTTTTGTTTTAGATTCCGTCTCTCACAGTTGAAGTGTACCTATGATAAAAATGACAGACCTCTACATGCTTTGTAAGTAGGAAAACCTGCAAAATCGGCAGTGTATCAAATACTTGTTCTCCCCACTGTATATCCTACCAACGGGATATTTAAAAACTGTAATATATTATGTTTCACCAAGTCGTGGCTGAACGATGACATTAATAACATACAGCTGGCGGGTCTTACACTTTTTCAGCAGGATAGAACAGCAGCCACTGGTAAGACAAGGGGTGGCGGTATATGTATATTTGTAAACAGCTGGTGCACGAAATATAAGGAAGTCTCAAGGTTTTGCTTGCCTGAGGTAGAGTATCTCATGACAAGCTGTAGACCACACTATTTACCAAGAGGGTTCTCATCTATATTCTTTGTTGTTGTCTATTTACCACCACAACCCGATGCTGGCACTAAAACCGCACTCAATGAGCTGTATACGGCCATAAGCAAAAAAGAAGATGCTAATCCAGAGGCGGCGCTCCTAGTGGCCAGGGACTTTAATGCTTGAAATCTGTTTTATCTCATTTCTATCAGCATGTTAAATGTGCAACCAGAGGAGAAAAACTCTAGACCACCTTTACTCCACACACAGAGACATGTACAAAGCTCGCCCTCCATTTGGCAAATCTGACCATAATTCTAGCCTCCTGATTTCTGCTTACAAGCAAAAACAAAAACTTGGGGGGGTTTGTATCATTTGATTTACACAACATGCCTACTACTTTTAAGATGCAAAATACTTTCTATTGTGAAAAAAGAAATAAGAAAAAAACAGAACTTGAGCGTGCATAACTATTCACCCCCCCAAAGTCAATACTTTGTAGAGCCCCCTTTTGCAGCAATTACAGCTGCAAGTCTCTTGGGGTATGTCTCTATAAGCATGGCACATCTAGCCACTGGGATTTTTGCCCATTCTTCAAGGCAAAACTGCTCTAGCTCCTTCAAATTGAATGGGTGTACAGCAATCTTTAAGTCAAACCACAGATTCTCAATTGGATTGAGGTCTGGGCTTTGACTAGAACATTCCAAGACATTTAAATGTTTCCCTTTAAACCACTCGAGTGTTGCTTTAGCAGTGCTTAGGGTCATTGTCCTGCTGGAAGGTGAACCTCCGTCCCAGTCTCAAATCTCTGGAAGACTGAAACAGGTTTCCCTCAAGAATTTCCCTGTATTTAGCGCCATCCATCATTCCTTCAATTCTGACCAGTTTCCCAGTCCCCGTCGATGAAAAACATCCCCACAGCATGATGCTGCCACCACCATGCTTCACTGTAGGGATGGTGTTCTCGGGGTGATGAGAGGTGTTGGGTTTGCGCCAGACATAGCATTTTCCTTGATGGCCAAAAGCTACATTTTTGTTTCATCTGACCAGAGTATCTTCTTCCATATATTTGGGGAGTATCCCACATGCCTTTTGGCAAACACCAAACGTGTTTGCTTATTTTTTTCTTAAGCAATGGCTTTTTTCTGGCCACTCTTCCGTAAAGCCCAGCTCTGTGGAGTGTACAGCTTAAAGTTGTCCTATCGACAGATGCTCCAATCTCTGCTATGAAGCTCCATCAGGGTTATCTTCTGTCTCTTTGTTGCCTGTCTGGTTAATGCCCTCCTTGCCTGGTCCGTGAGTTTTGGTGGGCAGCCGTTTTGGTGGACAAAAGGTATGTTGTGTTGCCATATTCTTTAAATTTTTTAATAATGGATTTAATAGTACTCCAACATTTCGGATATTTTTTTATAACCCAACCCTGATCTGTACTTCTCCACAAGTTACTGGTATTGGCATGGGTCCTCAGATCCTCAAAAGGTTTTTACAGCTGCACCATCAAGAGCATGCTGACTGGTTGCATCACTGCCTGGTATGGCAACTGCTCGGCCTCTGACTGCAAGGCACCACAGAGGGTAGTGCGTACGGCCCAGTACATCACTGGGGCCAAGCTTCCTGCCATCCAGGACCTCTATACCAGGCAGTGTCAGAGCAAAGCCATACAAATTGTTTAAGATTCTACCGCACGGCAAGCTGTACCGGTGCGCCAAGTCTCGGTCCAAAAGGCTTCTTAACAGCTTCTACCCACAAGCCATAAGACTCCTGAACAGCTAATGAAATGGCTACCCAGACTATTTGCATTTAACCCCCCCCCCCCCCCCTTTTTACACTGCTGCTACTCTCTGTTTATTATCTATGCACAGTCACTTTACCTCTACCTACATGTACATACTACCTCAATAACCTTGACTAACCGGTGCCCCTCACATTGACTCTGTACCGGTACCCCCTGTATTCGCTACTGTTATTTTATTGCTGCTCTTTAATTATTTGTTACAGTTATTTTTTTAATGTATCTATTTTTTTCTTAAAACAGCATTGTTGGTTAAAGGTTGTAAGTAAGCATTTCACTGTAAGGTCTACACCGGTTGTATTCGGAACATATGACTAATTCTATTTGATCTCATTTAATTTATAGTACAGCCTTCATTAGGTGCCTTAGCTCATCTCTATTTGAGCAGCACTCAATCCATCAGAAAAGTTTCCATACTAAACCTCTGGGAAGATGAGGATGGGGTGTTGAGTTGTCTGCAACTGGTTGCTCAACCTGAAAAATAAAATAGATAACTCTAAGTGATTAACATGTTAATAATAACTGTTTGCACCACGTTAGAAGATTGTGCCATAATTGATGTTGCTTTTTAACAGTGGTGTAAAGTTCTTAAGTAAAAATACTTAAAAGTACTACTTAAGTAGTTTCTTTAGATATCTGTACTTTACTTTACTATTTACATTTTTGACAACTTTTACTCCACTACAAACAAAATTATGTACTTCTTACTCCATACATTTTCCCTAACACCCAAAAGTACTTGTTACATTTTTAATGCTTTGAATGCAGGACAGGAAAATGGTCCAATTCACACACTTAACAAGATGACATCCCTGCTTCTTCTGATCTGTTGGACTCAAACACAAATAGTTTGTTGGAGTTAAATAAAAAATCTTGTCATCGGTTTTGCTTAATATAAATAATTTATACTTTTACTTTTGATACTTAAGTACATTTAAAACCAAATACTTTTAGACTTTACTCAAGTAGTATTTTACTGGGTGACTTGCTTTTAGTTGAGTCATTTTCTATGAAGGTATCTTCACTTTTACTCAAGTATGACAATTGGGTACTTTTTCCACCACTGCTTTTTAATGCCCTTAGGCAACAGTCTGAGGATGAGACATGGAAGGAAAGCATGCAGTTGTTTCTCAACAAGCAGCTGCAGTATTACCTTTTGGCCACAAGGTGTCAGTCTTTGACTTCAGATATCTCAAACCAAATGTGGGGGCTGGATTTCACCATGGCTCTCTGGACAACCCCAGGCAGACCACCATGTATCTGGCCAACCTGAGAGAGGACGTGAAGACCGAGTGGCAATCTTGATCAACTTAATATCTTTGCAAATAATGGGTTATACATTTGCCAACCAAATGCCCCACACGTTCCGAACTTGCACACATACACCACAGACACGGCCTCACAGACACACAATGCTCACAGTGACACACTAGGATTTACATACCATAGAAAAGCAGCCGTCATTGGCCAGGATGATGATGTCAATTGCAGTTGTGATTGAACACAGATGCCTCCATTCCTTGGTTTGTTCTCACTGTGGACAGAGCAAAGAAACTACTAAATGAGACAAAAAACGCCTTTCTCATACATCTAAAAACAACCAGTGTGTTCCACAAATTCCCATAAGACTGGCTTTGAGCTCAGTGCAGGCTAGGGTGGTGAGTCACTAATGGTCAGAAAGCTGTCATGTACAGTGCATTCATAAAGAATTTAGACCCCATGACTTTCTGCTTAGGGTTATTGTCCTGTTGGACGGTGAACTTTCGTCCCAGTCGGAGGTCCTGAGCGATCTGGAGCAGGTTTTCATCAAGAATCTCTGTACTTTGCTCCGTTCATCTTTCCCTCAATTCTGACTAGTCTCCCAGTCCCTGCCGCTAACAAAATCCCCCACAGCATGATGCTGCCACCACCATGCTTCACCGTAGGGATGGAGCCAGGTTTCCTCCAGACGTGACGCTTTGCATTCAGGCCAAAGAGTTCAATCTTGGTTTCATCTGGCTTAAATTCCTCCGCCCACTGCAAGGCCAACAGTATGGCCATCATCTCCACCGTACAGACAGACAGATGATCTGTAATATCTGTTTCCTGACTTTCACCCCACATTCCTGCACTACAAATGCTGACCCAGTACGTCCTGTCCTTGGATCTTTTGAACCATCTGTGTACAGTGGGGCAAAAAAGTATTTAGTCAGCCACCAATTGTGCAAGTTCTCCCACTTAAAAATATGAGAGAGGCCTGTAATTTTCATCATAGGTACACTTCAAATATGACAGACAAAATGAGAAAAAAAAATCCAGAAAATCACATTGTAGGATTTTTTATTAATTTATTTGCAAATTATGGTGGAAAATAAGTATTTTCATGGTGGATTTACAGGAATAGCTACCATTGGGCTAAACTCCCTTCCATACGTTCCCATCTCCTTCCAGGCTACTACTGTCTGCGAGCTCTCTTCTTCTGATCTTATATGGCGGTTGGCAACCAACTTTAAGTTGCATTACCGCCACTAACTGAACTGGAGTGTGGACCAGATACAGAGAAGGTCTAAATTCTATCCAATATTCTCATCTCCCTAAGGAAACAAAATACATAATTAAATACATCCCCTGAAAATCACTTAATCCTGGCTCTTCAATCCCATTACCTGTCAATTCTAATAACAATCGCTCCCTTTCCCTCACATATTTCTGGCACTGAAATAAAACATGTTCCACTGTCTCCATCTCCTCCTGACTATGATCACACCTCCCAGTCAGATGTTTCCCCACCAATTTCAATGTACTATTGAGCCTAGTGTGTCTCAGCCTTGTGACTACACTTTCCTCCCTGCTCTCTCGGCCTGAGGACCTCCCTGCCCCCACCTTTTCCTGGATCTTATGCAGGTATCTTCCCTTTCTCTCCGTTCCACAACTCTCGCCATTTGTTTTAAACCACTGTTCTTATTAACCCCTTGGCTTCTGCTTTACTGATTGACAATTCCATCTCAACATTAGGATGTTTAAGAGCCTGCTTGGTGATAACATCCACCTCCTCATTCCCCTCTACTCCCACATGAGCTGGTACCCAGAGGAACATCACAAATATCCACATCTGTTTCAATACATTCTGTCTGCTCTGAGACACAAATGAATTTAAGCTCATCAGTGCTGCACAGGAGTCAGAGCCGATGACTACTCATTTTGGCCTCACCTCCTCCACCCACTCTGTAGCCAATAGTATGGCCAACAACTCCATTGTGTAAACAGATAAAATGATCCATTGCTCCTTTTGTCACTGCCACAAACTCAGGAACACTAAAATCGGCACCTGTCCTCCCTGTTTTAGGGTCCTTAGATCCATATGTGAATATATTCAAGAAAGCATAGTATTGTGTTCTTAAATGTTCACTTACAACTGAATCTACTCCTTCCTCAACATATCTTACCCTCTCAAGCAACCCCAACTCTATCACTGGCTGAGGGAGAAACCAAGGTGGGATAGCAGAAAGAACCACAGAGGGGCTAAACTCCCTCCCAAACAACCCCATCTCTCTGGCCATGCCATTGCCTATCCACCCAAAGCTTGTATTCCGATTTCGTTCATGTTCCCAGCACTCTAGGAGTACCTTTTTTTTGCCACCTTTATCTCCCCAATTTCAACATATCTAATTGGTAGTTACAGACTTGTCCCATTGCTGCAACTCCTGTACAGACTCGGGAGAGGGGAAGGTCGAGAGCCGTGCGTCCTCCAAAACACAACCCAGCCAAGCCGCACTGCTTCTTGACACAATGCACGCTTAGGCCGGAAGCCAGCCGCACCAATGTGTCGGAGGAAACACTGTACACCTGTCAACCGTGTCAGCATGCATGCGCCCGGCCAACCACAGGAGTTGCTAGAGCGCGACGGGACAAGGACATCCCGGCTGGGCCAACCCTCCCCTAACCCGGACGACGCTGGGCCAATTGTGCATCGCCTCATGAGTCTCCTGGGTTACGGACTCCCGAGTGGCACAGCGGTCTAAGGCACTGCATCTCAGTGCTAGAGGTGTCACTACAGACTGGTTCGATTCCAGGCTGTATCACAACTGGCCGTGATTGGGAGTCCCGGCACGCAGTTGGCCCAGCATCTTCCGGGTTAGGCCGTCATTGTGTTAAATAAAAAACTAAATAACCTTAACCTCTAGCCTTGCTAACGTTAGAAACCTAGTTAGCGTAGCCACAACAAATTGTAATTCATAATATATCATACATTTTGCAAATTCATAATAGATTGTACGAATTGCAATTTGTAAAATAATGATTCATACAAATTGTAATTTGTAACATATCATACGAAATGGATGATGGACATCCACAAATGAATACATACCATACGAAACATAACATATCATTCTAATTGGAGAGTGGCAGAACGTAAGTATTCACACCCCTTGACTTTTTCCACGTTTTGTTGTTTTACTGCCTGAATTTAAAAATGTATTACATTTAGATTGTTTTGATCACTAGCCTACACACAATACCTCATAATGTCTAAGTGGAATTCTGATTTTAGACATTTTTACAAATTAACAAAAAATGTAAAGTTGAAATATCTTGGGTCAATAAGTATTCAACATCTTTGTAATGGCAAACCTAAATAAGTTCAGGAGTAAAAATGTGCTAAACAACTCACTGTGCTCAATAATAGTGTTTAACATCCTTTTTGAATGACTACCTCCTCTCTGTACCCCACATATACAATTATCGGGCAGTGAATTTCAAACACAGATTCAACCACAAAAACCAGGTAGGTTTTCCAATGACTTGCAAAGAAGGGCACCTATTGGTAGTAGTAGTGGTGCATGGGTAAAATCACTGGGGAAGCTAATCCAGGAAATCAAAGCCATATTACAACCTATGTGTTGTGATAATTGCGTTGTTTGTTCTATAACCTGTTAGTTCATATGTGTTGCCACCGTGATATATAGTCCTCAGGCCGAGATAATAAAAAGACACAGTTGCAGAATAAATTCAACCACACCTTTGTTTCATCACAAAACCAGAGAGCAACATATGTCCGGTGAAATCCACAAAGCATTTTGCATGTAACAAACAATTCCATGCTCTACAGCATGGTCAAGCAAGTTAATGTTTCTGACATTGGACAAATAAACCATTGATTTGGAACCACAGATTGTTACTGCAAGTCGAAAACAAAACAGGAGCTGCCTCCACTATTCCAGCACCAAATCACCTATGCTTAGTTTAATACAGTGACAACTAAAAGATACCAAAAACAATTTAGTCCAATCAACTTAAGCTAAAAATGCTGTGGCCGTCCATGGAGATGTGAGCGAGTGTGTGCAAGTAGAAAAACATGTTGACTCCCCCTATTTGTAGAGAAATAGCAATGACATCCTCTTCTCTTTCATGTTGGCGAAACGGCCTATGACTCTGTCATACAGTATACATTCAGTTTGTTGTCCTAGGCTACCTGGCTGAAATGTTTGCTCGCTAGCCTAACTTCCTTTCATGAGCAATGATGAGCCAGCTAACTGTACAAATATATAAACGTAACATGGGAAGTGTTAGTCCCATGTTACGTGAGCTGAAATAAATGATCCCAGACTTTTTTCATACAAAGAAAAAGCTTACAGTGGCAAGAAAAAGTACAGTTGAAGTCAGAAGTTTACATACAGTTAGGTTGGAGTCATTAAAACTCATTTTCAACCACTCCACAAATTTCTTGTTAACAAACTAAAGTTTTGGCAAGTCAGTTAGGACATATACTTTGTGCATGACACAAGTCATTTTCCAACAATTGTTTACAGACAGATTATTTCACTTATAATTCACTGTATCACAATTCCAGTGGGTCAGAAGTTTGCCTACACTAAGTTGACTGTGCCTTTAAACAGCTTGGAAAATTCCAGAAAATGATGTCATGGCTTTAGAAGCTTCTGATAGGCTAATTGACATAATTTGAGTCAATTGGAGGTGTACCTGTGGATGTATTTCAAGGCCTACCTTCAAATTCAGTGCCTCTTTGCTTGACATCATGGGAAAATCAAAAGAAATCAGGCAAGACCTCAGAAAAATAATTGTAGACCTCCACAAGTCTGGTTCATCCTTGGGAACAATTTCCAAATGCCTGAAGGTACCACGTTCATCTGTACAAACAATAGTACGCAAGTATAAACACCGTGGGACCATGCAGCCGTCATAACGCTCAGGAAGGAGACGCGTTCGTTCTCCTAGAGATGAACATACTTTGGTGCGAAAAGTGCAAATCAATCCCAGAACAACAGCAAAGGACCTTGTGAAGATGCTGGAGGAAACAGGTACAAAAGTATCTATATCCACAGTAAAACGAGTCCTGTGTCGACATAACCTGAAAGGCCGCTCAGCAAGGAAGAAGCCACTGCTCCAAAACCGCCATAAAAAAGCCAGACTACGGTTTGCAACTGCACATGGGGACAAAGATCGTGGTCTGATGAAACAAAAATAGAACTGTTTGGCCATAATGACCATCGTCATGTATGGAGGAAAAAGGGGGAGGCTTGCAAGCCGAAGGTCACCATCCCAACCGTGAAGCACGTGGGTGGCAGCATCATGTTGTGTGGGTGCTTTGCTGCAGGAGGGACTGGTTCACTTCACAAAATAGATGGCATCATGAGGAGGGAAAATTATGTGGAAATATTGAAGCAACAGCTCAAGACATCAGTCAGGAAGTTAAAGCTTGGTCGCAAATGGGTCTTCCAAATGGACAATGACCCCATGTATACTTCCAAAGTTGTGGCAAAATGGCTTAAGGACAAAGCATGTGCAAACAAGGAGGCCTACAAACCTGACTCAGTTACACCAGCTCTGTCAAGAGGAATGGGCCAAAATTCACCCAACTTATTGTGGGAAGCTTGTGGAAGGCTACCCGAAAAGTTTGACCCAAGTTAAACAATTTAAAGGCAATGCTACCAAATACTAATTGAGTGCATGTAAACTTCTGACCCACTGGGAATGTGATGAAAGAAAATCATTATCGCTACTATTATTCTGACATTTCACATTCTTAAAATAAAGTGGTGATCCTAACTGACCTAAGCCAGGAAATGTTTACTCGGATTAAATTTCAGGAATTGTGAAAAATGTAGTTTAAATGTATTTGGCTAAGGTGTATGTAAACTTCCGACTTCAACTGATGCAAACCCTTTGGAAATACCTGGATTTCTGCATAAATTGGTCATCAAATTTGATCTGATCTTCATCTAGGTCACAACAATAGACAAACACAGTCTGCTTAAACTAATAACACAAACACTTATAGGTTTTCATGTCTTTTTTGAACACACCGTGTAAACATTCACAGTGTAGTGTGGGAAAACCCTTGGATCTAATAAATGGTTGACCCTCCTTTGGCAGCACTAACCTCAACCAAACTCTTTATGTAGTTGGGGATCAGACCTGCACAACGGTCAGGAGGAATTTTGGACCATTCCTCTTTACAAAACTGTTTCAGTTCAGCAATATTCTTAGGATGTCTGGTGTGAACTGCTTTCGAGGTCATGCCACAGCATCTCAATCAGGTTGAGGTCAGGACTTTGACTGGGCCACTCCAGAAGGTGCATTTTCTTCTGTTGTTGATTTACTTCTGTGTTTTGGGTCGTTGTCCTGTTGCATCACTCAACTTCTGTTGAGCTTCAATTGGCAGACAGATAGCCTAATATTCTCCTGCAAAATGTCTTGATAAACTAATTAATTAACCATGATGCTCCCTCCACCGTACTTTACAGTTGGAATTAGGTTTTTATGTTGGTGTGCTGTGCCTTTTTCCCCCCTCCACACATAGTGTTGCGTGTTCCTTCCAAACAACTCAACTGTAGTTTCATCTGTCCACAGAATATTTTGCCAGTAGCGCTGTGGAACATCCAGGTGCACTTTGGCAAACTTCAGACGTGCAGCAATGTTTTTTGGACAGCAGTGGCTTCTTCCTTGGTGTCCTCCCATGAACACCCTTCTTGTTTAGTGTTTTACGTATCGTGGACTCGTCACCAGATATGTTAGCATGTTCCAAAGATTTCTGTAAGTCTTTAGCTGACACTCTAGGATTCTTCTTAACCTCACTGAGTATTCTGCGCTGTGCTCTTGCGGTCATCTTTGCTGGACGGCCACTCCTAGGGAGAGTAGCAGCAGTGTTGAACTTTCTCCATTTATAGACCATTTGTCTTACCGTGGACTGATGAACATCAAGGCTTTGAGAAGAAATTGTGTAACCCTTTCCAGCTTTACTAAAGTCAACAATTATTACTCTTTGTTATTCTGAGATATCTTTAGTTCAAGGCAATGCTTCTTGTGTAAAACAAACTCAATTTTGTGTGTTTTTATAGGGCAAGGCAGCTCTAACCAACATCTCCAATCTCGTCTCATTGATTGGACTCCAAGTTAGCTGACTCCTGACTCCAATTAGCTTTTGGAGAAGTCATTAGTCTAGGGGTTCACATACTTTTCCCAACCTACACTGTGAATGTTTAAATTATGTATTCAATATAGACAATATAAATACAATAATTTGTGTGTTATTAGTTTAAGAACACTAAGTTTGTCTATTGTTGAGACTTAGATGAAGATCAGATCAAATTTGATGACCAATTTATGCAGAAATCGAAGTAAATGCAAAGGGTTCACATACTTTTTCTTGCAACTGTATTCCTCTCAAATTTTGTGCACAAATTTGTGTACATCCCTGTTAGTGAACATTTATCCTTTACCAAGATAATCCATCCATCTGACAGGTGTGGCATATCAAGAAGCTGATTAAACAGCATGATCATTACACAGGTGCACCTTGTGCTGGGGTACAATAAAAGGCCACTCTAAAATGTGCAGTTTTGTCACACAACACAATTCCACAGATGTCTCAAGTTTTGAGGTAGCGTGCAATTGAACTGCTGACTGTAGGAATGTCACCAGAGCTGTTGCCAGAGAATTGAATGTTCTATCAATGTCGTTTGAGAGAATTTGACAGTACAGTGCTTTGTGTAAAATTACTTGCTTAAAAAAAAAAATCATGGAAAAGTGGTGCGTGTATATGTATTCATCCCCTTTGCTACGAAGCCCCTAAATAAGATCTGGTGCAACCAATTACCTTCAGAAGTCACATAATTACTTAAATAAAGTCCACCTGTGTGCAATCTAAGTGTCACATGACCTGTCACATGATCTCAGTAGATATACACCTGTTCTGAAATGCCCCAGAGCCTGCAACACCATTAAGCAGCACCCCTAAGCACAACCAAGCAAGTGGCACCATGAAGACCAAGGAGCTCTCACAAACAGGTCAGGGACAAAGTTGTGGAGAAGTACAGATCAGGGTTGGATTATAAAAAAATATCAGAAACTTTGAACATCCCACGGAGCACCATTAAATACATAATTAAAAAATGGAAAGAACATGGCACCACAACAAACCTGCCAAGAGAGGGCCGCCCACCAAACCTCACGGACCAGGCAAGGAGGGCATTAATCAGAGAGGCAACAAAGAGACCAAAGATATCCTTGAAGGAGCTGCAAAGCTCCACAGCGGAGATTGGAGTATCTGTCCATAGGACCACTTTAAGCTGTACACTCCACAGAGTTGGGCTTTATCGAAGAGTGGCCAGGAAAAAGCCATTGTTTAAGAAAGAAATAAGCAAACACGTTTGGTGTTCACCAAAAAGCCTGTGGGTAACTCCCCAAACATATGGAAGAAGGTACTCTGGTTAGATGAGACTAAAATTGAGCTTTTTGGCCATCAAGGAAAACTCTATGTCTGGCGCAAACCCAACACCTCTCATCACTCCAAGAACACCAATCATGCTGTGGGGATGTTTTTCATCGGGCAGGGACTGGGAAACTGGTCAGAATTGAAGGAATGATGGATGAAATTCTTGAGGTAAACCTGTTTCAGTCTTCAAGAGATTTGAGACTGGGACAGAGGTTCACCTTCCAGCAGGACAATGACCCTAAGCATACTGCTAAAGCAACACTCGAGTGGTTTAAGGGGAAACATTTAAATGTCAAAGCCCAGACCTCAATCTAATTGAAAATCTGTGGTATGACTTAAAGATTGCTGTACACCAGCGGAACCCATCCAACTTGAAGGCGCTGGAGCAGTTTTGCCTTGAAGAATGGGCAAAAATCCCAGCGGCTAGATGTGCCAAGCTTATAGAGCCATATCCCAAGAGACTTGCAGCTGTAATTGCTACAAAAGGTGTCTCCACAAAGTATTGACTTTGGGGGGGGGGGGGGTGAATAGTTATGCACGCTCATGTTTTCTGTTTTTTTTTTGTCGTATTTCTTTCTTTTTTTTAACATTTTTAAGTCATTTAGCAGACGCTCTTATCCAGAGCGACTTACAAATTGGAAAGTTCATACATATTCATCCTGGTCCCCCGTGGGGAATGAACCCACAACCCTGGCGTTGCAAGCGCCATGCTCTACCAACTGAGCCACACGGGACATATCTTCAAAGTGGTAGGCATGTTGTGTAAATCAAATGATACAAACCCCCAAAAAATCTATATTAATTCCAGGTTGTCAGACCACAAAATAGGAAAAATTCCAAGGGGGGTGAATACTTTCGCAAGCCACTGTACTTCCAATCAGACTCACAACCGCAGACCACGTGTAACCACGCCGACCCAGTTTTTCTGTAATGACATTCTGCTTTTGATGTGATGTGGTTGATGTTAAGCCAAATCCAAATTGGCTTCCCTTGACACTTCTTTTTTTTTTGGTGAGCAGGACCATTCAGAGTTGAGGTCACTCAGTTTAGCTCAATGCTGATTGGCTTTTTTCTTGGTCAATTCTTTGGGAAGCCTGGCTTCCCTTGGCATCCATGAGTACACGCCACTGATTGGTAGATGGGTAAAAAAATGACTGTACACTTTAGATGGTGTATCAATACACCCAGTCACTACATAGATACAGGCGTACTTAACTTACATTGTAGTTCATCCACAATACTAACCTAATTGACAGAGTGAAAAGAAAGAAGCCTCCAGAGAAGACAAATATTTCAACACATGCATCCTGTTTGCAACAAGTAATATGGCCAAAAAATGTAGCAAAGCAATTAACTTTTTGTCCTGAACATAAAGTGTTATGTTTGGGGCAAATCCAATAGAACACATTACTGAGTACCACTCTCCATATTTTAAGCATAGTGGTGGCTGCATCATGTTAAGGGTATGCTTGTAATCATTAAAGACTGGGGAGTTTTTCAGGAGTAAAAACAAAGGAATGGAGCTAAGCACAGGCAAAATCTTAGTGGAAACCCTGTTTCAATCTGTTTTCCACCAAGCATTGGTAGATTAATTCACCTTTTAGCAGGACAATAACCTAAACCACAAGACCAAATCTACACTGGACTTGCTTACCAAGAAGACAGTGAATATTCCTGAGTGACCGAGTTACAGTTTTGACTTAAATCTGCTTGAAAATCTATGGCAAGACTTGGAAAGGTTGTCTAGCAATGATCAACAACCAATTTGACAGAGCTTGAAGAATTTTGAAAATAATCATAGGCAGATATTGTACAATTCAGATGTGGAAAGCTCTTAGAGATTTACCCAAAAAGACTTACAGCTGTAATCACCGCCGAAGGTGATTCTAATGTATTTACTCAGGGGTGTGAATATTTCTGTAAATTAGATATTTCTTTATTTCATTTTCAATACATTTGCTAACATTTCTAAAAACATGTTTTCACTTAGTCATTATGGGTTATTGTGTGGAGATAGGTGTGAAAAAAAATATTTCATCCATTTTGAATTCAGGCTTTATCACAACAAAATGTGGTCAATGGGGTGTAAATACTTTCTCAAGGCACTGTATCATACTAATTGGAGTGTCCCAGATTAAAATTTACTATATTATGTCACTATGTTACGTCTACCCCTGAGTCCAGGTGGATTGGCTAAAATACTATAGTAATTTAATTGCATCTCTATGTGGCTCTTGCTCAAAGTCTAATCCTATCTGGTTCCACCTAGGGCTGAGAAATGTGGCCCAAAAATATGATCTTGATTTTTTTTCTAACTTATGGGTGATTCACGATATATATCTACTTATTTTTTAAATCTCTAAATAAGCATTGTTTTACAATTGAAGGTCAAATACACTGCATTTCAAACAGTCAGCAATAATCTAATCAATGTCTAATCATCACGCACATCTGCCACCATCGTTATGCGCACCGGCGCCTCATGACACTCACCTGGACTCCATCACTTTCTTGATTACCTCCCCTATATCTGTCACTCCCCTTGGTTCTTTCCTCAGGTGTTATTGTTTCTGTTCCAGTGTTCATGTCTGTACACTACCCGTGTTTCTTGTTCTGTTCTATGTTCATTTATTTATTAAATAAACTCCATGAACTTGCTTCCCGACTCCCAGTGTACACTTTACAGAAATCAAGCGGCCTACCTTATTTCTCAGAATGAGAACTAGTTGTCAATTCCTTATATAATTGTGTTTTATGCTTATGGAAACCATGTGTTTGATGTAATTGGTACCATTCCACTGATTCTGCTCCAGTCATTATCATGAGCCGGTCCTCCCCAATTAAGGTGCCACCAACCTCCTGTGATGCCTAAGCTAGAGCTGATAGAGATGAGCCAGCAGATCAACATGAACTGTGAGTAGGCCTAACCATATCTGTGGTATGTGTGTTTAAAGGGAACCTTTTGTGAGTGTCTTTTTTCTGTGATAACGCTCCTGCATTTTCTCTATCATTTTCTCTGTTATTACTCTCTTAATACACTATCTCCTTCCTTCCTTCCTTTCTTCCGCTCTCTCTCTCTCACTCCTTTTGTAAAGCAAACTGGGTCTTTGCATATGCTATTTCAGTTCTCTAAATATTTTGTAATCAATTACATTATTTCTGTATCTGACAGGTTTTTGCAACCTATAGGCTAATGGAAGTACACAGAGTGTACAAAATATTAAGAACACCTTGAGTTGCACCCTCTTTTGCCCTCAGAACAGCCTCAACTCGTCGGGGCATGGATTCTACACGGTGTCGAAATCGTTCCACAGGGATTTTGGCCCATGTTGACTCCAATGCTTCCCACAGTTCTGTGAAGTTGGCTGGATGTCCATTGGGTGGTGGACCATTCTTGATACACACGGGATACTGTTGCGTGTGCAAAACCCAGCAGCGTTGCAGTTCTTGACACAAACGCCTGGCACCTACTACCATACATCGTTCACAGGTACTTAAATATTTTGTCTTGCCCATTCACCCTCTGACTGGCACACATAAACAATCCATGTCTCAATTGTCTCAAGGCTTAAAAATCCTGAGTCTATGTCATGGAAAGAGCAGGTGTTCATAATGTTTTGTACACTCAGTGTATATCCAACTAGCTCAGGTCCAGTCTGAATGCTCTCTACTCTGAATGCAGATAGACAAGGTCACACACACGCACGCACGCACACACACAAAGTGTATAATTGCAATAAAGCTGTTTATTCTCAACTACTACGCTACACATTGTTTTAGTATTTGGCATGCATAGAATCGCACAAGACAAATTCAAAGTCACAAATAAGACTGCGTAAGGGACACACAAAAACTCACAAGGTCTACACTCAAACACAAACACACTCTCATCAGTACAGAGATACACACTGATTTCACACACATAGAGAGACACAGGTTTCAGTGTTATGTTGATCACCACAATAAATTACAGTGTGTATGTTTGTCTGTGGTGCACATTGTTGATTTGTATGGAGTGACAGTGTGTCACTCCATACAATCTCAGTATTCATGCAAAACAATGTACACATTTTTGGGGTATTGGGTTGGCCAGACGTAAACAGTTTATTTATGATTGCTACCCCATTCCCCAGTCTTCGGTTTTCATGGAAATGCTCTTTCCTTTATCAAAACAGTTGCCCATCTATGTTCAAAGCTTGTATAATGTAACTCGATATGTGTTTGATAACAATAAAATCTGAAGAAGTGCATCAGCGCTAATACATGAGATGTATTTCAAGACAGAGACAGTTGGCTAGCGTAGGCCATGGGTTTGAAACTAACTCTACAGTAGCTTAAGACATATGGAATCGTACAATATGGGAGAATTGAGGTACACACAAACATACACGTACGCACACATGAACAATACATATTTTGACAGTAGGTACATTGAAATAATATTGCCATTAAAAAGTTTAGCTTAGGAGTAAAAGGCCCCAGAGGGGAATATGGTGCTTTAGGTTGGTTATGGGAGACGCTGGCATGAGAAAATGCTAAAAATGTCAATATGTCTCATTTACTTTCCCATAGCCTTGACCAACCATGGTAATGATTGTAAGTAGCTCAAACATCACATTGCTCTTTAGCCCCTGTAAACACCTACAAATGTTTTCTCTAATATCGGAAATGTACAGTGTAAAATTGTGGGAGGCTGGCTGTTGTTCTGTTGTGCTCTTAAGGACGGCAGTATACAGCATCATGATCACTGACGTTGTTCCGGCAGCTTCTGTGCTCGTCTTCGGATGTGGCAGTAGCAGGGCGGTTGTTGATATGTTGCTTTCCCCTTCTGTTGTACAGAAGTCAGAGGTAAGTGGTCCGTTGGTAACGGCTCCGGCATCTCTTCTCCTTCTCTTCCTCTCTTACCAGGAAAGGGGCCAGTCAGAAACATGGCCTACAGGTGCTTAACCTGTCACTCAGCGAGACATCATACGTACAAACTCTGAGGGGTGAGGAGAAAGATGAATAAAACAACAGAGATAGAGAATGAACATGATTTAGATCAAGTGTAGGGGCCGAAGATCATGGCTCTTTGAAGAACTGTACGTGCTTCTATCAGCCAATAAAATGAAAGATGTATTTTCATAGCAACAATTCTATTTCTAAATGAGCACTGGGGATCCTAAACATGGATGGATTTAGTGGGTAATGACTCTAGGAAGAATAGCAGCACATTGCTATTTTTGTCCCGCCTGTCTTCGAGTCTGTGTTAGGGGATGGAGAAGAGAGAGAGAGAGAGAAAATAATGAGAGAGAGAGAGAGAGAGAGAAAGAGCATGCTTTCCTTGTTCTCTTGGTCATCTATGTGGTGACATAATCCCTTGGT
Organism: Salvelinus alpinus; assembly: GCF_045679555.1. Classification (NCBI taxonomy): domain Eukaryota; kingdom Metazoa; phylum Chordata; class Actinopteri; order Salmoniformes; family Salmonidae; genus Salvelinus; species Salvelinus alpinus. Next base: position 15,969,488 of record NC_092103.1, on the reverse strand, counting down.
GTGACGATAATCTGACAGACAGCCCGACTCCCTTCATCCTCCCGCCTCACTCTCAGCATGGTGCTGGAGTATCCTGACTCAAAATGTGTGTGTGTGTGTGTGAGGATTGGCACTGAGGCAGCGTGTCTATGCATGTGTATGTGCTTGTATGTGTGTGTGAGAGATAATGTGAGTGTGAAGCTGGAGAGAGTGTGTGTGTGATTGAGAAAGAGTGTGTGAGTGGTAGAGAGACAGAGAGTGTTTGTGCACTGTGTCTGTATTTGAGTATGTGAGAGTGTCCGAAGGGAATAGTCTCCACAGATTGCTAGCTTGCTTTATGTTCAATAAAGCAAGCCAGAACATCTTGTGGAGACTTGTTATTATGAGGGAGCTCATGTTGAGCAATATCAGCCATCCCAAAGGGGCTGGTTGGATAAGAACAGTGGAGAGGGATTTGTCAGGTGCTGCAATTTAATCCCACTGGAAACAGACGTCAGTTCAACGTCTAGTTTGGATTTACATTTGATTGAGTTTTCAACCAACGTGAATTCAACGTGAAATCAACAACAATTTGAACCATGTCATTGGATTTAGGTTAAAAGTTGGGTGGAAAAGAGACAAACATTCCAAGGAATTCCTTAACATTGAGGACTTTTTCAAATCCACGTTTGAC